>NC_045426.1:80728220-81346791 GCF_902635505.1 Sarcophilus harrisii
GATGGTAAGTAATCTGATATAATTTATATATTTGCAATCATGTAAAATATATTTCCATATTAGTCATTTTGTGGAAGAAAACTCAATGTTCCTGTATTGCCCTCTAATGTCATCTTACATATCTTTGAAGTCTTCATATTTCTCATTTCTTGGAGTACAACAATATTCCATTATATTCATACACCAAAATTTGATCATTTTCTATATCAGTTGTTATCATGACTTCCTGAGAAGATTTTGGGATTCTTCTGATGCTGGGGATTGTTTCCTGAAAGTACAATTTGAACTTATTGAAGAAATTACTGATCAGAATCCCATCAGTCCTCTGACAGAGGGAGCTATCATACATTATGCTGTCTCAGGAAAAGCTTACTCTAGTAAGTGGCCCCCAAGCTGAGACTTGAAGAAAGCTAAGAATTCAGAAGACAAGAGGAGAGGATGCATTCTAATCATGGACCATTGGAAAGTGTAGAGATGGAAGATGGAACATTGTGTTTGGTGAATTTGGATTGTATGAAAGGGATTATTATGATGCTTAAATCCAAAGGGAAGCAAATCCTGGAAAGATTAAATGGCAATATAAGATTTAAGTTAGGGTTCAAAGTAACAGAGAATTTGGGACTCAAAATTTAAAAAAAAGAAATAAAATTTAAAAATCCAACAAAAAACAAAGCAATAGCCAGAGAGCTACTCCAAGGAAAGATGTCCCATATCTAATCAATTGAGGTTTTGTCAATTCTGCGTCCACATCTCTTCTCCATTCTAGGACCCCAGAATAGAATATCTCCTATCTCTTTGTAGATAGGCTTCTGGAGCTCCCAGGCCATATCACTTCCATGCTGCAGGCTACGATTTATGCTGGTATCTCAGGGCCATGAAAATTCTTCCAATCACCTACTTCATCAGTGGATTTCTATGGTCAGCATTTTTCAAACTCCCTTTTATCAGACTGATGACACTGAACTCCCTACCTCTTGAGGAGCACTAAATGAATGTCAGTTATTTGGTGCATTTTGTTCTTGTTCAGTCATCTCAGGCATGTTCAACTCTTCGTGACCCCATTTAGGGTTTTCTTGTCAAAGATACTGGAATGGTTTGCCATTTCCTTCTGCAGCTTCTTTTACAGAGGAGGAAACTGAGGCAAGCCGGGTGAAGTGACTTGTCTAGGATCACACAGCTAGAAAGTGTCAGAACAGATTTGAATCCATAAAGATGAGCCTCGGACTCCAGACCTGGTGCAGTATCCCTTGTGCCACCTACTATGCCCGTTTTCAGAGGGAAAATGATTTAGCTAAGTGATGCTTGGTTCAAACCTAGGCATCCTGTACCAGGCACATTGGGACACAGTTCTGTTTTGCTTCAGAGTCAATACCTCAGTCTAACTTCTTGTGCTCACCCCTAGGCAGATTTGATATTTTCTGTGGTGAGAGAGACAGAGACAGAGACAGAGAGATACGGAGAGAGAAGAGAGAGATAGAGACAGACAGACAGACAGAGACAGAGAGACACGGAGAGAGAAGAGATAGAGAAATAGTGACAGAGAGAGACAGAGACAGAGAGGAGAAGAGGAGAAGAAAGAGACAGACAGAGTCAGAGAGAGAGAAGAGACAGAAACAGAAAGAGAAGAGAGACAGAGACAGAGAGATACAGAGAGAGTGACAGAATCAGAGAGAGAACAGGAGGGGAGAGAAGAGGAGAGGAGAAAGAGAGAAAGCATTAATTCTAGCTGATCAACCTTGCTGCCAGCAATTTTTCTTTTTCAATTAGTCCTGGTGGGAGGCAGTAGAGAGAAGGGCAGGGGGCTGTGTGAAGGATGAGAGGAAGGGAATCTAATCTGTCAGGGTAGAGAGCGGCCAGCAAGGCCAGATATCCATTTCTGGAGATAATGTTCATTTACTTTGTCCTCCACGACCTTGGTGCTTGCGTTGGGCTGCGTCAGCACATCTCAGGGTCAGGCCCTTGGAGAGGGAGGGTGGGGGCAGGCAATGTATCCTGAGTGGTTCAAGGGAGAAGGAGCCTCTGCCCGGAGCCCCTCTGGATGTTAAGACCCCTCCTCCTCCCATTCCCTGTCACTTCTACCTTCTATACCTGACACCCAGATGTTTGTGTTCCTGGGGTGGCTCTGCTGATAGGGGAGCAGAGAAGGGCTCAAGAAATCTTTAGTGTTAGGGTTGCAAAGAAAAGCAAGAACAGAGTAAGAAGGCTTAATCCTAGAGGACCAGCACAAGCACTGGGGGGGATAGCTCATTCTCACCTGGCTTCCAGGCCCCAGAGAGATCAGTATGGTTTATGTTTCACACATTGGGCTTGCCATTCACCTCCGAGCTGATCTGGAGAATTGACTTCCTGCACATCTCCCAAATTCAGCTTCATGCTCAGGCCATTTCCATACCTGTGGGTCAGCTTTCTTGGGGTTTAGGGGGTAGGTCAAGGCCTGGGAAACAGGTTCAGCTACCTTCCATGATGCAAACTTAAAAAAATTTTTTTTAATGTTAAATCCAATATATGCATACCTATTTATACAATTATCTTGCTGCACAAGAAAAATGTGATGCAGATTTCTTTTTTTTAAAGTTTTTTTATTTACAAAACATGTGCATGGGTAACTTCAACACTGACTCTTGCAAAATTTTCTGTTCCAAATTTTCCCCTCCTTCCCCCCACCCTTTCCCCCAGATGGCAGGTAGTCCAATACATGTTAAATATGTTAAAATATATGTTAAATCCAATATATGTATACATATTTATACAGTTATCTTGCGGCACAAGAAAAAAAAAACCTGAGAAGGAAAACAAACTGCAAGCAAACAACAACAGAAAGTGAGAAAATGCTATCTTGTGGTCCACACTCAGTTCCCACAATCACCTCTCTGGGTATATAGATGGCTCTCTTCATCATTGCACAAGTGGAACTGGTTTCAATCATCTCATTGTTGAAGAGAGCCACGTCCATCAGAATTGATACTCTTATAGTCTTGTTGTTGCTGTGTACAATGATCTGGTTCTGCTCATTTCACTCAGCATCAGTTCGTGTAAGTCTCTCCAGGCCTTTCTGAAATCATCCTGCTGGTCCTTTCTTACAGAACAATAATATTCCATAACATTCATATACCACAGTTTATTCAGCCATTTTCCAGCTGATGGGCATTCATTCAGTTTCCAGTTTCTGGCCACTACAAACAGGGTTGCCACAAACATTTTTGCACATACGGGTCCCTTTCCCTTCTTTAAGATCTCTTCAGGATATAATCCTAATAGAAACACTGCTGGGTCAAGTTTTATAGCCCTTTGAGCATGTTCCGAATTGCTCTCCAGAAAGGCTGGATCATTTCACAACTCTACTAACAATGTATTATTGAACCTGTTTTGCCCGCATCCCCTCCAACATTTGTCATTATCTTTTCCTGTCATCTTAGCCATTCTGAGAGGTGTGTAGTGGTACCTCAGAGTTGTCTTAATTTGCATTTGTCTGATTTAGAACACCTTTTCATATGACTAGAAGTAGTTTCAGTTTCTTAATATGATGCACATTTCAAGGGTGAATAGTTGCCCTTGGAAAGTAAGATGAGAATATCCAGCTTTACTTGGCTGAGGCAGGGAAATACATAGGGAACTAGAAGGAAAGTTGGGAAAGTCTGGTACATCTGTAGTTGATAATAATAAGAAAAATAGTCCCATTGCAGTATAAAGCCTCTGGTCTGCTTCTCTTCTCCCTCTCTCAGCTCCAGGGAGCACAAGGCAGGTACCCAGGTGATGGCAGTAGAAAGGCAGAGGCTTAGCAGCAGGGGAACGGAACATTCAGGAGAGATCTACTGGTCAGTGGTGGGAGGGGGTATTTGCGTTAGGGATAAAAAGTGTTGACCCTGCCCCCTAAGGCGCTTCCTCCCTTCAATTGTCTGCTCGATGGGTGGGACGCCCGATTCTCGAAAATATATAATAAACTTCACTTTGCTTCTAGATATCTCTCCAGCTTTTTTTATTAAATGCTATACCACACAATGTTAACTTTTAAAATTGATAGTCAGCAGTTCCAGGGATCACTAGGACCTGAGTTCAAATTTTACTTAATGCCTCCTTTAAAAAAAAGATAAACTCCTTTTTTTTTTTCTGTAATTCTATGGATCTGTGCTTTGTGTTTCTATCCATCAGAAAAGAGATGCAATTTGAGCCATTAGGACCTATGTATGCATACCTAGTGTTAACTCTGCAGTCGATCAAAAGGCAAACATTGCCTTAAGCAAACAGAAGGGAAACAGTCATAGACTACTTGTGTATGCTACAAAGTAAAAAGTGGAGGGCTCTGTTAAACATATCCAGAAGCAATCTCACCAGATATCCATGTGAGGATTGTTTCAGGGATGGTACAGCCTATATAATCCCAAGGTCTTATTGGCTGGTCTTTCCCCCTCCTCCTTTTCCATTACATCTCTTTGTTTCAACCCATCCCAACTTCAAATCTTCCAGATTTTATTAGCAGCACTACCATTGTCCCAGACACTCAGAGTTATGACCACAGTCAGAGGATAATAGATTTAGAGCTAGAAATGAATTCTTACTAATACTTTGTCCTCTACATCAATAGTTATCAGGTTTTACTGATTCTAATTCTGTAGCAATTCTCATACAGGCCCTCGTCTCTTCATTATCTTGGACATGGATGCAAAGTGTAGATTCATGTAGACTCTTATCACCTCTCACCTTGACTATTTTAATGACCTTTAAATTTTTCTACTTCCATTTTATTACTTTTTCAACTCATCCTTCACACATCTGCCAGAACAGTTTTTTTTTTTTTTTAAAGGCACAGGTTTCTTACCATGTTACTTCTCAGTTCAAAATTCTTCACTGGTTCCTTCGTCTTTCTGAGATAACATTAATATTTGTTATTTAAGGGTCTTTACAATTTAAGATGGGCTACTGGTGGAGCTTTGAATAGAGTGCTGGATCTATTGTTAGGAAGATTCATCTTCCTGAATTCAAATCTGGCCTTAGATACTTCCTTGCTGTGTGATTGTGGAAAAGTCACCTAACTCTGATTGCCTCAGTTTCCTCATCTGTAAAATGAGCTGGAGAAGGAAATGTCAAACCCTTCCATTGTCTTTGCCAAGAAAACTCCAAACAGGGTCAAAAAGAGTCTGATGTGATAGAAAAATGACTGAATAAGAACTGAACACAATTTAAGATACTTTTTCCAAGATAGTTTAGTATTTAAGCTCTCTACAATCTGGCTCTAGCCTAATTTTTCCAGACTTATTTTATTCTTTTTTTTTTTCCTCTTTGTATGAATATCTATTTATTTCCTTTACACAAATGACATGCTGACCATACAGAAGACACATAAAGACACATTGCAGGAAAATTTAAACAAACAATGGTCATTTATAAGCACTATTACATTCTTCAGGAGGTTGAGACTTACAGAATATGAATGTTCGCAGAGATTTTAAATCAGCATATCATATTTCACTTCATCTCTGCACGGTCTAAATAAGTCCCTCTCTATGATGCGGGAAAGATTCCAATCTTTGATTCCCAACCCCCCTAGCTAATGTAAATTACCCTTTGACTCACAAATCCTGGTCCCTTTGAATTTCAATAGAAGGTCCGGACCTATCCCAGCCCCACCCGGATCTGAGCCAACTCTGGGGCTACACCCCAAAGCCCCTCGAGCTAAGTCTCCGACTTAAAAGGATCACACTGGGAACCCCTCTTTGCAGAGATTCCAAACATGGTCGCCATGTGAGGACCCTCTGTCCACTGGACCCTCTGTCCAGTGCCCTCTTTATCTCTGCCTTCACCTATCTCCTACTTCTAAACTCAATAATAAACCTCTTTTATCAATCTAGCTCTCGGGCTAATAAATGCTTTTATTGGGGACTCGCGCCGCTACTAGACCTCATTTGCCACCGTATCCTTGCGCCGAATCTAAGGGGGTTGCAGGGGAACTCTGTTTGACTCCCTGTACCCCAAACCTGCCACTAGACCTTAACTAAACCCTAATTTTATTTAGGTACCCCAAATGTAGACCTCAACATGTGGTCTACACCTCAACATTCAGTCCCTGACCTCAACATCTAGGTTTATGACTTCTGGCAAGGCAAGCTAGGTGTCCTGATAGTGGTTATATTCACCACTGAGCAAACTCTTCCTGTTGTCCATCATCCATGAATTAGGGCTTTCAACCTCTTGAGCTCCCAAAGGCTGCTTCAAGGCTGAAACTGTTAAACTCAAGTTGACCATTCATTCTTAAGAAAGAAACATAAAAAAAAAAGAAAGAAACATAAAGCAAAAAAAAAAAAAAAAAAAAAAAAAAAAAAAAAAAAAAAAAAAAAAAAAAAAAAAAAAAAAACAGAAGCCCGAGGCCCCAGGCTCAGCTCACCTAGATAAACTGAGAAGGAAGCTAAAGGAAATCACCAGACTAAATTACTTAGAACCACAAATTTACATAAACTCATACATAATTTATATAATCTAATTACATAATTTTATTTGAACCCTTGTGGTGGCACTGTAATCTTTTTCCGCCTCCAGAGTTGAATGCACCCTTCTCACTTTGCTTTCTCAAATCTTTCCTCTTCAAATCCTCCTCCCTAATTTCATTCCACTCTTCTTCCATCCCAGCCAAACTAGACTACTCCACATACAATCTCCTTCCTATGTGCATTTGCTCATGACACCTGGAAATGAATTCCAGCATTTCCCTCAGAGTCCTTCCTTCAAAGTTCAGCTCGAAGATCCCTGAGTTAATAATGATGATAACGGCATTTATAGAACCTTTGAAAGTTTGCAAAATACTTTTAGGGATCTCTTCTTCCTCAAATTATTTTGCTTTAAGTATCTTTATATGTTTAGAGGCAGTGAAACATAAGCTGCCTTGAAGGCAGAAATGAATTCTTTCATTTCCTAGCATAGTACCTTGAACATAGTAGGTGCTTAATGAATATCTCTCAAATTAAATTCAATTTTTCAATCAGTTATTAAGAATTAGCCTGCAAAGTTTCCCTCTTTTACTGGAGGGAAATTTTGATGAGCCAGACTTCCTGGTATGAAATACCAGACTTGTGAAATAGTAACTGCTTCCTTTTGCTAAAGGGCTTACCTCTAACTAGTGTCAACCTATAAATCAAGAGACAATTTATCTCTCAGAGGGACAGCTAGTCCCAGAAGAAAGAAAGAAAGAAAGGTGTGGGAGGGAGCTTGGAGATCAACTGCCCCCAGAGTCTTATTTTGCAAAGGAGGAAATAATTAGAGAGGTAAGGAACTTGCTCAAGGTGATTTCATGTCATTTCATTTCATTTCTCTTTTCTTTTCTTTTCTCCCTTCCTCCCTTCATCTCTCTCTTCCTCCGTTTTTCCTTCCTCCTTCCTTCCTTCCTTCCTTTTTTCTTTCTCTCTCTCTTCCTTCCTTTCTTCCTCCCTTCCTCTCTCCTTCCCTTTCTTTCCCTTCCTTCCTTTCTTTCTCTCTTCCTTCCTTTCTCCCTCCCTCCTTTTCTCCCTCCCTCCTTCCCTTCCTTCCTTTCTTTCTTTCTTTCCCTTCCTTTCTTTCTTTCTTTCCCTTCCTTCCTTCCTTTCTTTCTTTTCTTTCTCTCTCTTCCTTCCTTTCTTCCTCCCTTCTTCCTTTTCTCCCTCCCTCCCTCCTTCCCTTTCTTTCTTTCTTTTCCTTCCTTCCTTCCTTCTTTCCATTCTTTCCCTTCCTCTTTCCTTGCTTCCTTCTTTCCTATCATGATTTTATTTGTTCATTCATTTATTATTTTTTTTTTAATAGAGTGCTGGGCCTGTTTGATTTCATATATGTAGGGAATTCCTACTGTATCATACTTATATCATATATATATACATGTGTATATATATATATATATACATGCAGATAGATATAGATACATATACAGACATATGTATCTTTTTATTTCATATGTGTAGGGAATTCCTATTGTGTGGTACAGCATTTAATAAAAAAGCTGGAGAAATATCTAGAAGCAAAGCGAAGTTTATTATACGTTCTCGAGAATCGGGCATCTGAACCATAGAGCAGACAATCAAAGGGAGGAAGCACCGTAGGGGGCAGGGTCAACACTTTTTATCCCTAACGCAAATACCCCCTCCCACCACTGACCCTCATCCTTATTGGCTGAGGATCTTACATTCTAAACGCGGGAACTACCCAAGAAATTGAACTTGACCAATAAGTACATAGTTGCCCATATTTGACCTAACAGAAAGACACTGATGTCATAGGAGGATAACAAGGGGACTTAAGTATGCCCTTAGGGGATAGCAGGGAGGGAACTTAAGTATGCCCTTGACTTGATGCTTAAAGTCCTTCAGGCCTACTCCAACTTTGAAATAGATGGAAGCCTTACTCTATTTTCACAACTGTCTTGAAAGATCTCACCTCATCTCATTCATTATTGTAAGTCATAGACATCCATCAATAACCTGCCTGGAACCCAGAGGCCTGGAGAGTTGCCTCTGTCATCAAAAGGTTAGATAACCCTCATAAGGTAAACCTCACTATGTAACACATGTGAGGCCAGACTTTTTCCAGGTCCTTTTGACTCCTAAGCTTGTCATTTATTTGCTCCACTACTTTGTCTCCCATCCAATCTGATGTGGTGTAATCTACAGGATCCCTCAGGACTCTGGGAAAATAGAGAATGGGTCTGATCCTGGAGTCTGATTCCAAAAGGAAACATCATTGTTGACTCATGCCCCTAGTAGTTATTTTAGAAAATCCCTTAATATATTCATAGAATGGCTTGGACTGGGATTTCCTATGTAAGGGGAACAGAGGATCGGCCAATGAAGGTCATAGAAAAGGTCTGATCAGATAAATATCCTCTGTCAGTCTCTCTGTCTGTCTGTCACCTCATTCTATCTGTCTGTCCTCTCTGTAAACATTCAGGTGGCAGTGGCCTGTTGCCTTCTGTCTGTTGGTCCTGCTGGACTCATGACCTAAAAAGCATTAGTCAAAAGATATTTTCAGTTCCTCATGGTCATGCCTAAAGCTTGGGGGGAAAAGTATATAGCCATACTCTAGGGACCCAACCTGCTAGTCCCAGTGTGGGTTGGGAGAGTTAACCTCAAACCTATGTGCTATCACCCATAAATGGATAAGTGCTTGTGATCATTCCAAGTAACAAATGTAAATTGGGGATGAAACAGTCTTTAATTTGCCCCACAGAAAAAGTAAAAGACACAAAGAATTTGTAAAAACACACACACACACACACATATATATAATTTATATAGTCCATTTACTCTTCTTGGTAGTGAATGGAACATAGAGTTGTTTTTGGACCAAATCTTTGCAATTCTAGTGACTCTATATTTCCCAGAGTCCCTTAAGACTTATAGTACTCTAGCTGTGTGACCCTGGGCAAGTCAATTAACCCTGATTATATAGGTTTCTCTCTTCCCCCTGCAAAAAAAATAAATAAAAACAATTTATTATACATTAAACTTTAACTAGAAGGTAAATATTAGGGACTGGTGAACTAGCAATCCCTTTCCAAGTGGACCTGTACTATATATGTAATTGATGGTACTAGCAGGATGGCAATGTCCAGTTCCCTTAATCTATATCCTTCCAGGCTATGAAATGGCTTTAGGTATTCAATTAAAGAAGTCATTTTGATGATTTCCTTTCTTCTCTAGGGAACATTCTGCTGAGGAAATCTCTCCTTTGAAAGCTTATACTTGAATTCCTGAGCTTGGGAGCCACTCACAAGACTGGACAACCATTTCAGGCCCACTGGCATGAACACATCTCTTTCTTCTATGTGCTTCTTCTGCAGCACCCTGCAAAAAAGAGTGGAGAACAAAAGAAAAGAGAGTAGAAAAGTCTACTCTTTAGATCTCTCCCCAACTGATAAACTGAGTGTAGATTGAAGCATACTTTTTTCACTTTATTTTTAAAAATTCTTTTTGCAACATAACTAATATGGAAATATGATGGTGCTTGACTGCACATATGTAATTGATATCATATTGCTTGCCTTCTCAATGAATGGAGGAGGGGTTGGAGGGAGAGAGAATTTGGGACTCAAAATTTTTAAAGAGTTAAAAATGCATTTTTTTTTTTAAAGTTGTCTCATCTCAGATCACAAAAAGACAAATCTCTACCTTTCCTATGTACTTCTGATACAAGTTATCAATCACTTCTGGGGAAAGGAACAGCTCATGTCTCTCTTCCAATTTTGTCATAGGACTTCCGAAGAAAGCTCAAGAGAAAAGGTGAAGGAGTGAACTGGTCTGTCCATTTGCCTTTCGAGCCCATGGAGAAGGATAGCCCCCCTAACAAGAGTTCATCCTTTGAGCATCAGCTGGCCCATCATTAGGAGTCTCTATTCCAAGCATGTTCTAGCTTCATTGTTTTTGTCCAGGACATTATCATTCCTCCAGTTATCCATATTTACCACGTAGAGTCATCTTCCATGTTTTACTTTCTCTTAACCCTCCACACCCAATCAGTTGCTAAGTCTTGTTGATTCTCTCTCTGCGGAACCTCTCATATTTAATCCCTTCTTTCACTTTACATGACTGTGATTCCTGCCCTCATTCCTTTTCTAATAGTTATTGCCACAACTTCCTAATTGGACTTCCTATTTCTAGCCTATCTCCTTTATCATTTAACCTCCATGTAGCTGCTATTAACACTTTTAAAACACAGTCCTAATCACATTCCCTCACTTGCGAAATATCAATGTATTCCTATATTGCCTCTAGGAAAAAGTAGAGATTTCTTTGACACTTTATCCATTTATAATCTGATTCCAAACTATTTTTCTGGACTGATTTCACATCATTACTTTCATGTACTCTATATTCCAGGCAAACTGGCTCATTTGCTGCTCCCTATATATAATATTCCTTTATCCATCTTCAAGTCTTTGCACCATCAGAATGTTCTCCTTTCTCGCTTCTACCTCTTAAAATCCCTGAATCCTTCAAAGATTCTGCCCAAGGACATCATCCTGCAAGAGAACTTTCATGATGCCCCTAGTTTTTATTCTGTATTTATTTATCTGCATATATTTTATTACCTCTACCCCAATCAATAAAATGTACGTTCCTTGAAAAGAGGGATTATTTTTCCCCTTTTGTCTTTGTATTTGCACTAGCTAATATATGGTTTTGTACATAATAGAAACTCAATAAGTATTTGTTGAAATGAAATGGAATTGAATGATAATTAGGCATTTTACATACATACTATTTAATAGGTTTATGAATTTGCCCATATAGGATTTTGATAAAGATACTGGAGTGATTTGCCATTTCTTTCTTCAGCTCATTTTACAGATAGGAAAACTGAGGCAAACTGGGTGAAGTGACTAGCCCAGGGTCACACAGCTAATAAAGTATCTGAGGCCAGATTTGAACTCAGGAAGATGAGTCTCTGACTCCAGGTCTGACACTCTATCCATTGTACCACCTAGCTGTCCCAATCAATACAAGATATATGCATATATATATATATATATGTATATATATATATTATTACATGTAGACACACATATATATGTTTGTATATAGTTTTTATATATATATATATATTTAACTGAATCTATAAGTTTTTATCTATACAGGGGGCTGGTGGGAAGAATTTCCTCTACTAAAGAAGATTAGTACCTTCTCTGCATTTCTGCATTTATGGTCTTAGAAAATTGCCTGAGAAGTTATTTCCCGGAGTCACATGACTAGTTTGTGTCAGAAGCAGGACTCGAACCCATTCTTATCCCCAGGCCAACACCACTTACATTCTACAATTATCATAATTTTCACATTTCAATTCACATTTTTCTATTGCTTAAAATTTTATTAAGCCCCTTCTTTATAACCATCCTGTGAAATTGGCAGGGCAAGAGTTATTTTCATTTTAGAGAACCAGAAATCGTAGAGGGAAAGGAACTTTCCTGAGGTTACATGAGATAAGTTAGTGGTATTTGGGGATCCCAACTCCCAGTGAAAAGTTCTTTCCACTACCCCATTATTTCCCATAGAAATGGGTGAAAATACCTATGCAAGTTTATTTTTTTTCTTTTTCTCCCTCCAAAACAGTTTTATTTCATTATTTAGAAATTGCATATAATTTTAACATTAAAAAAAATTGAGCTCCAAATTCTCTCCCTTCCTTCCCTCCTCTCCCTCCTTCCTTGAGCAAGCATTTCAATATAGATTATACACTAGATAGCTTTTTAATGTAAAGCATCCATCTCAAAGCTGCTCAAAATTTTCTTAATTCAGACTTTGACGTGATCAAAATGGTGTGCCAACATCTGGAAGGAATAAGGGATTAATTCATTACAAGGCTGTCTGGAGATAAATGCCTTCCCTCTTTTTCCCAAGGCCCAGAAAAGGAATGTAATAAAAAAAAGGTAGGAGTGAGGAGGGGGGTGGAAGAGATATACAAATATAGCTAGAATGGTATGTCTATGAGCATGGATATCTCTGAGTGCTTGTGGGAAATTCCAAAGAACTTCCCAGCTCACTTGGTCTAAATGACAAAATATCCTTGGAATGTCAGAGCTGGAAGGGACTTTAAACACTATTGAGACAACCCTCTCATTTTAATAGAGGAGGAAACTGAGACCCACAAAGCGGAAAATATTTGTTCAGCCTCCTTCAGAATTCAGCTCAGATCCAAAACAGACCAAAAAACCACACCTCAAACCGCCGCCAGTTAAAGCCTCCCCCAGCAGTCAGAGGCTTTTTTCCCACAGGGCTCCCATCCTGGAAACCTGTATTGCATCTTTTCTCAGGGTGAAGCTGGAGCAAGCTCCTGCAGGGCCTAGCCTGACCGGAGAGGAGGCTGGAAGCCAGATGCAGGGGTGGGCAGAGGGAAGGAAGTTGCTGCTGCTGAGTTGTGAAAGGAGTTAGTTACCACAATATTTCCCTAAGGGCTAGTGGGTACCCAACTCCCCTTCCCTTGCTTACCAGAGCCACTTTCTCTCTAGTTTATTTTCCTAAGCAGTGTCAAGAGAGTGTAAAGGAATCCTAGTCTTGTTTATTAGAAAACTGAAGTATATTAATGATACTAGTGAAAAAATAAGGGAAGAAGAGTTGTGGGGGCCCACTTAATTGCTAAATCAAACGGACTTTTCTCAAGACTCGATCTTCTTGACCTCTTTGTTCACATAGTTGATCATCTGGATATTCTTCCCTCCCTGGGCTTTTGTGATATGTTTCTTACCTGGCTTCTCTCCCTATTTATCACTTTATTCCTTCTCAATCTCTTTTGCTGTTTCCATTTCATTCCCTTTAACTGAGGTCTTCTCTTTTCACTCTCTATAAATTCACCAGCTTCCATGAGATCGATTATCTCTGTACAGAGGATTCTCAGATCTACATATTCTGTCTTTTGAGTACCTCAAACTGGATGTCCTGTAGTCATCTCAAACTCAACAAGCCCAAGATAAAACTCATCTTTCCCCCATGCTCTACTTCTTCCAAACTTTTCTAATACTATTACTCTACCATTCTTCTAGTGTCCTAAGTTTCTAACCTCAGTCATACTCAACTCTTTGCTTATTTAACCCCAATATCCAATCTATTGTCAATCTTGTTTCTCTTCACATCTTTCATACTCTTCTGTCTAGACACAAAGCTATTATCCTGGTTCATCACCTCTTATCTGAACATATGAACTTATCTGAACTTATCTGAAACATAAAGCTAGGCAAGAGTCAATGTTGAAAAATTATCCATGTATATGTTTTGAAAACAAAAAGCTTTAACAACAACAGAAAAAGAAATAGTCTTCTAATTGGTCTTCCTGCTTCAAAGCCATTACTCTAGGTCAGACTCTCATCACCTCTTACTTGGACTAAATTATTGAAATAGCCTTCTAATTAGTCTCCCTGCCTCAGATCTTTCCTCACTGTAATTTGTCTTCCATTCTTAGATGTCCCTTTTACATGTGGTCTCCCCCATTACAATGTGAGTTTAGAGACTATTTTTGCCTTTCATCACTTCCACAATGATTAGCTACATTAAAGATTGAATAAAAGCATGTCAGGGAGTTGTCAACCAACTGCAACTGCCCTTCAAATGATGCTAATAAAACTTTTTATCTCCTAAATGAAAATACAAGCTTGTTGAAAAATGGGGTGAGTCAAAACAAGTAAAACCAGGAATACGTTGTACACAGTCACAGGAAGATGGTACTGTGATCCACTATGACAGACTAAGTTCTTCTCAGCAGTTCAGTGATTTTTTTTTTTTAATAGCCTTTTATTTACAGGATATATACATGGGTAACTTTACAGCATTAACAATTGCCAAACCTCTTGTTCCAATTTTTCACCTCTTACCCCCCCCACCCCCTCCCCTAGATGGCAGGATGACCAGTAGATGTTAAATATATTAAAATATAAATTAGATACACAATAAGTATACATGACCAAAACGTTATTTTGCTGTACAAAAAGAATCAGACTCTGAAATATTGTACAATTAGCTTGTGAAGGAAATCAAAAATGCAGGTGTGCATAAATATAGGGATTGGGAATTCAATGTAATGGTTTTTAGTCATCTCCCAGAGTTCTTTTTCTGGGTATAGCTAGTTCAGTTCATTACTGCTCCATTAGAAATGATTTGGTTGATCTCGTTGCTGAGGATGGCCTGGTCCATCAGAACTGGTCATCATATAGTATTGTTGTTGAAGTATATAATGATCTCCTGGTCCTGCTCATTTCACTCATCATCAGTTCGTGTAAGTCTCTCCAGGCCTTTCTGAAATCATCCTGTTGGTCATTTCTTACAGAACAGTAATATTCCATAATTTTCATATACCACAATTTATTCAGCCATTCTCCAACTGATGGACATCCATTCAGTTTCCAGTTTCTAGCCACTACAAAAAGGGCTGCCACAAACATTCGTGCACATACAGGTCCCTGTCCCTTCTTTATGATCTCTTTGGGATATAATCCCAGTAGTAACAAGCAGTTCAGTGATCTAAGGTAATCTCAATAAACTTTGGATAGAAAATGCCATCTGCAACCAGAGAGAGAACTATGGAGACTGAATGTAAATCAGCACATGCCATAGCATATTCACTCCCCTCCCCCTTTTCTTCTGTTTTCTTTTCTCTTGTGGTTTTTCCCCTTTGTTCTAATTTTTCTCTCCCAACATGATTCATAAAGAAATGTGTATTTTAAAAAAATTACATGTAAAGCCAGAAAAAAATAAACAATAAGAAAAGGAAAAAAGAAAAACCAGGTGAAGGAATATCTGTGTTCTCTGGGAAAGAATATATAGAGGGAGGAGATGATTGCCACACTAAGAGGTTAAGCAGCAACAGCAACAGTAGTAACATTCTGCTTAGCATTTGAAGTTTGCAAAAGAGAAAGAACTAGAAATGAAAAAGTTGGATTTAGTTGGAGAACAAAGGCAAACAAAGAGAGGAGACTCAGAGTGAACACAGAGAGGCTGGACATCAGAAAATGAGACTGTGAGTAGGAGCCTTGTGAAAGATCTTAGATTATGAACCAAAATACTGAATGTCTTTATATGCATGTGAACTGTGCATGCAGCAGACACTTAATAAATGTTTGATGTAGTTTGGTGATATAGCCTTGGAGTCAGGAACTCTGAATTTGAATTCTGTCTCTGACATTCAATAGCTGTGTGATCAGAATCAAAGATTAACTCTTCCAGCCTCTGTTTCCCCATTTTACGAATGTGGATTATTAACTACCTGGAGAAGTAGTAAGTTTGTCACACTGAAGTGAAGGCATGTCTTGGGGTCAGGAAAACCTGGGTGCAAGTCCTATACATGTTATAGGTGTGCCCATGGGCAGGTCACTTAACCAACCACAAGAAACTTTACAATGTGAGTGGCTAATTTTTTCAACAGTATTTTTTCCCAAATACATGCTAAGATAGTTTTTTTTTTAACATTCACTTTTGCAAAACCATGTATTCCAATATTTTCTCCCTCTCTCTCCCATTTCCCTTCCCAAAGACAGCAAGCAATCTAATATAGGTTAAATGTGCTATTCTTCTAAACATATTTTTATATTTGTCATGCTGCACAAGAAAAATCAGATAAAAAGGAAGAAAAGCAACAAACAAGCAAACAACAACAACAACAACCCAAAAAAATCCACATTCAGCCTTCATAGTTCTTTCTCTGGATGTAGATGGCACTTTCCATCATAAGTCTATCAGAATTACCTTGAATCACTTCATTGTTGAAAAGAACCAAGTCTATCACAGTTGATCTTCACACAATAATCTTATTATGTACAGTGTTCTCTTGGTTCTGCTCATTTCACTCAGCATCAGTTCATGTAAGTCTTTCCAGGCTTTTCTGAAATCAGGCTGCTCATCATTTCTTATAGAACAATAATATTCCATTACATTCATATACAATAACTTTTTCAGCTATTCCCCAACTGATGGACATCCATTCAATTTCCAGATCCTTGGAGTGACTAATTTTTTAAAGTACTCTGAAGTAACAGCCTGCCTTACCTGTCTCAAAAAACAAGCAAACACATTTGAATATGTACTTTACTTGGTTTTCACGAGAATAAGTGAATTATGTCACAAATGTGACATAATGCACATAAGGAATTTTTAAAACCTTAAAGCACTAGAATTTTTGTTATTTATTGAGCTGAAATTTCCTTATGCCTTTGGACAAGATCCTTTCTTAGACATACATATTACATAATTATATATATATATATATATATATATATATATATATATATATATATATCTCTGTATACACAGATGTATCCACAATGTGAATGTAGTACAAAAAGATGACCTCTTGGTTTGAATGTGAATTAGACAGAATGACCCATGTTCAAGTTCTCTGTGGGTCTGCATCCTTTTGAAAAACTGATATGCCCCCATCTGCATGTTTACTTTTACCAGTCAGCCTTTTATTCACTTCTCTTATAGTCTGGTCCCTGACCTTAACACACAAATGAAATCGTTCTTTCCAAGGTTGATCTGTTAATTGTGAAATCCAGAATCTTTTCTCAGGTCTCACTTTTCTTGACTTCTCTCCCTTCTACCTATACATTTCTATCCTTCCCTCTTAGTTCCCTCTTAGTTCCACCTTTCTGCTTGCTCCTTCTCAATGTTCTTTGTTAGACCATCCATCATGTCCTGCCTCCTCACCAGGAATGTCCCTCAAGGCTCTGTCCTGGTCTTTCTTCTCTCTAGCAGGATCTATTTCTTGGAGAGTTCATTAATTCACATGGATTCAATCATCATTCATACACAGACTCCCAGCTCCATATTTCCAGCCTTGGTCTCTTTCTTGAGCTTCAGTGTCTCATCATAATTGTCTAGTAGTCATTTCCAACTGGATGTCCCAGAGACACCCAAAGCATAACCCTTTATCCTTTCCCCCGAACTCCCCCATCTTCTTAACTTACCTGTTTGCCACCTAGTAGTCAACCTCAGCTAGATGGAGCAGTGGCTAGAGTGCCTGGCCTGAAGACCAATCTTCTTGAGTTCAAAGCTTCTTTGCTGTCTGATCCTGGGCAAGTCACTTAACCTGTTGGTCTCAGTTTCCTCCTTTATAAATTAATTGGAAGAAGGAACCACTTCAGTATCTTGGCCAAGAAAACTCCAAATGGGGTCATGAACAGTTAAACAGCAGCAGCAAGAACAAAAAAGTGACAACAGAAATTCTCCTGTAGTTTGGTGCTTCCTCTCCCATAACAATATATAGCATAAAAAAGTGGAGGGGCTTGCACAGAGAGAACTCATGTAGCCAGGGAACATACCCATATAAATCACTTTGCAAAACACATGAATAGAGATAATACACTTGTGCATCCTATACATGTGCACACACATATGTTATCTCCTTGCATCCAGTCTCTTCTCCCTAAATACTACCTTCATGATCTTCCCAAACGATTTTTCTATTGCATCGGTCTGATTATATCATTCCCTTCTTCAGAAATCCTATAGACCACATATTTAAGACCCTCTCACAATCTGTTTCAACTTCCCTTTCTCATTATTCTATACATTATCTTTCATGCATTCTAAATTTTAGTATGGGGATTAGGAGGGATGGAGATTCACCCTTGAGTTATGTGCTTAATATGTGGAAAATTAGCCCAACTGCAGTGTAAAGTTCTTGAGGGGATATAGGAAGAGTGAGGTGGGAAAGTACCTTCCATGTCCAGATTGTCCCTGGCTTATCCCCAAAGTATCCCATAGGATAACCATCAATCATGGATCCCATGGGCTAACTGCCACCCTTTCCCTGACACTAGGTAGCAGGTCTATACAAATACAGAACTCTGTTTTTCTTGTTCTCCCTGTTCAATGGTAGCTTACCCTCCATCATCCTCTCTCCATTCTGAGGATAGACAGCCAATTTTGTAGACATTTCCTGGATCTCAAATTCATTTCTCTTATCTAAAGACAGACCTTTCTGAACTCAGGAGTCCAGAGTGAGAGAACTCAGTTATGGATTGGGCAAAAGACATCAATCCACAAAGGAAATCAGTTTCTTTTTTTTTAATGAAAGCTTTTTTATTTTCAAAACATATGCATAGATAATTTTCAACATTCACCCTTGCAAAACCTTGTGTTCCAATTTTTTTTCCTTTCTCTTTCCCCCCATTCCCTCCCTTACATGGCAAGTAATCCAATATATGTTAAACATGTGCAATTGTTCTATACATATTTCCACAATTATCATGCTGCAAAAGAAAAATCAGATTAAAAAGGGGAAAAATGAGAAAGAAAACAAAATGTAAACAAGCAACAATAAAAAGAGTGAAAATGCTATATTGTGATTTACATTCGGTTCCCACAGCCCTCTCTCTGGGTGCAGATGGCTCTCTCCATCACAAGATCATTGAAACTGGTCTGAATCATCTCATTGTTGATTGTCCATCAGAATTGATTATCATCTAGTATTGTTGTTGAAGTATATAATGATGTCCTGGTTCTGCTAATTTCACTCAGCATCAGTTCATGTAAGTCTCTCCAGGCCTTTCTGAAATCATCCTGTTGGTCATTTCTTACAGAACAATTATATTCCATAACATTCATATATCACGGTTTATTCAGCCATTCTCCAACTGATGGGCATCCACTCAGTTTCCAGTTTCTGGCCACTACAAAGAGGGCTGCCACAAACATTCGTGCACGTACAGGTCCCTTTCCCTTCTTTAAGATCTCTTTGGGATATAAACCCAGTAGAAACACTGCTGGATCAAAGGGCATGCAGTTTTATACCCCTTTGAGCATAGTTCCAAACTGCTCTACAGAATGGCTGGATCTGTTTACAGTTCCACCAACAATGTATCAGTGCTCAGTTTTCCCACATCCCCTCCAACATTCTTCATTATCTTTTCCTGTCATCTTAGCCAATCTGACAAGTGTGTAGCGGTACTTCAGAGTTGTTATAATTTGCATTTCTCTGATCAATAGTGATCTAGAGTATCTTTTCATATGACTGGAAATGGTTTCAATTTCTTTATCTGAAAATTCTTCATGTCCTTGACCATTTATCAATTGGAAAATGGCTTGAATTCTTATAAATTTGCATCAGTTCTCTGTATATTTTAGAAATGAGGTCTTTAACAGAATTAGATTAGATATATCTTACTGTTAAATTAAATAAAATTTTATTTAATTTAAATAAAATTTACTTCTGGAAGATGAGCCTAAGCAGAGTACAGAGTACATTATTAATATTAATATTTTTCTTCATAATTTCCTATAAGCTATTTTATCTATGACTAAATAGCCATGATGTCATGTTATTTCTGCTGTGTATTTAAGATTTGTCTTGTGATGTAAATTTATAATTTTATTACACTTATAATTACCTTTCTGATTTTATTTAAATAAATATGAACTGAGAAAATTATTTGTATAGATTATACATTTAGAGGAACTTGATAAATTATTTTGATAACAAGAGAGAGCAGTACAATATAAAGCTTAAAAACGACTGTATAAGTACCCTTCCCTGATTCCTCCCTCACCCCAAGCAGGAAGGGAGAGCTCCTTCCACAGGATGTCACATCAGATTTGCCGGAGCTCCCACGAACACTGACTAGACTAATCTTGTTCTGTGTTATATTTGTACATTCATATCTGGTTCTCTTCTCCAAGAGACAGTGTAGCACATTGGATAAGAACCCCATGCTTGCAGTTTAAAGACTTTTAGTTCAAATCATAGTTTCATTATCTCCTGAATATATTTACCAGAAACATCTCTTAATGCAATGATCTCATTGATGTTCATACTCCTTCCTACAACTCAGATGGCAGATGATCCTATTAAAGAAATATCCAAATAATATCACGAATGCCTTAGTCAGGCACTCCCACTAGTAAAATATTTTGGGCATGGAGCCCCATATGTATATTTATTTAGCAATGTATTATAAATGTAATGAAAATATAAATAAATAAATATGATAGGAATGAATCAGGATGAGATAAAAGTAAAACAGTATTTAAAAAATTTTAATTTATTAGAAGCTAAACCTTCTTGTTCTCACTAAAAATATGATATGATAAATATAACATAACAATATAATACAACATAATTAACATAATTATGTGGTATAATATGATAGGATATACTTCATTTTTAAAAATCTCCACATATATCATTTGGAATAGAGCAGATATAAATAATAACTTTGTTAGTAATTAATTATTCAGTTAATTTGGTCAATGTAACCAAGCAAGTGAATTTCTTCTTTGTTGGATGTTTTTAAAATGGAAAGATACACAATATAAGACTCCATACACACAAAAAAGTCACAACCGTCAATGAACAGAATGGCTCTTCAGTAGGAATCATATGTAGGTAATCACCATTTAAAAATGCAAAGACCTCAAGCAAAAGTGAATTGGCTTTGATTTCCACTTTAGGAAGTTTTCTGTGTAAGGAGGAGGAGCTTGGCCAGTAGGGCTCCATCCCAAGAACATGAATAGCACACTTTGCCTGCTGCCAAACCATGTGGAAGAGGCTGCTCTTTCAGGAAAGGCTTGAGGATGTGTGATAGAAGGACCCTATTCCCCAACATGGAGCTGGAGAAGTTCCCAAAACTGGCTCCATTCTGCTAACTATGTGGTCAAGAGATGGACCATGGATTGGCTACTGTGCTGGGGTGCCTTCAAAAGGCACCAGCCACCAAAGGAATCTCTTTCTTCCCTGTGTCTGCCTGATGGCTGTTGGGGGAAGAGGGATAATGTTTTGAGCCTTTGAGCTTGTGGTCCATACATATGGCCTCTGCTCTTGCCTCTTTGTATTTATTCTTTCTTGCTTTAGTAGGAGAGAGTATTGGAGATGGTTAGGACTTTGTGAAGTTCAAGAGAACTGGAGCCAGAAGCTGGAGGCCAGGTTTGGATTTGCTGGAGCCCTGATAGGGAAGAGCATTATCTAAATGACCCAAATGACTTAGAAAACATTAAAGGTAACCGAAGAGGGAGTAATAGCTATTTACCCAATGGCTACCCCAAATTTAGAACTGAATTTGGTAGGGAAAATGCTGTTTACAGACTGCTTTAAATATGTGGCCGCCCCTCCTCCCCCCTTTTCAGTGGATGGAGACAGGGAGAGGAGAGAATTAAAAATGACCAGAAGAATTGACCAGTTTTCATCAATGAGCTCTGGATTCAAGTTTTCCTGATTAAAAAACACACAAACAAGATTTAAGATCTGTTGGGTTGGTGGGAGGTTGTCTATTATTTGTTTGTGTGTTTTTTAATCAGGAAAACTTGAATTAAAAAACACACAAACAAATAACAGACAACCTCCCACTAACCCAACAGATCTTAAATTTCTTTTGTTGGTCCATGCAAATGAGTGGGTATGGGAAAAGTACAGAACTAGTTTAGTTGCCAGAAGCTGGAGGCTGTGCTTGGATTTGCTGGAACCCTGATAGAGAAGAGGAATACTCAAAGTGTCCTGTATGACCTAGAATAGATTAAAGACAACCGAAGAATTTAGTAGGAGAAAATGCTATGTAGAAATTATTTTAAATTTGTGTACTTTAAATTTCCTTTTAGAAGAATTAAATTTAAAATCGATACAACTGAAAAAATTCAGTTCCAATTTTGGCTTAGCTGATGGGTGAATCGTTATTACTCCCTTTTTTTGAGCAACGTAAACTCTCACATAGTAACAAGGTGAAGCTTTGTGTTAGGTTAACTTCTCGACCAGTGGACCATAACTTGCCAGTGGTGTCCATGGGGTTTTTTTTGGCAAAAATACTTGAGTGGTTTGCCATTTCCAGCTCCAGTGGATTAAGACAAACACAGGTGAAGTGTCTTGCTCAGGGTCACATCTAGTAATCTGAATTTTGGATTCTAGGACCAATGCTCTATCCACTGAGCAACCTAGCTCCACTCAAACCTTTACTAGATTAAAAATGATTCCCTGAAAATGAGCCATCTGAAAGGCATTTGTCCTTTGCAAAATGTAAACTCTATCTAAATGGGATGTATCTTTACATTTCTATTATTTGCCTCTCCTATCCAGAAAATTTGCCAAAATCTGAAAGGAACACAATCTTTATATTGGAAATCAAGAGGTTGGACTAGGTTGTCTCTGAAGTCTAATCCAGCTCTAGGTCAATGTGACCCTATCTGAATTAAGACTAATTAGGCATTGAATTAGTAACTGACTTTTATACAGTGCAATGGTTCTCAAACTCTTTGCTATCAGGACCTATTTATATTCTTAAAAATTAATGAGGCTCTCAAAAAGCCTTTTTTATGTGGGTTATTGATATTTAATATATTAGAAATGAAAATATATAATATTTAAATATCTACTTCTAGATAACAATAATAAATATATTAACATGTGAATATATATATTGTAACAAATATAACGATATTTTCAAAAGCAAAAAAATTTAGTCAGAAGAGTAATATTGTTTTACAAATTTTTGCCAATGTCTTTAATGTCTGGCTTAATTGAAGACAGCTATAACAGCTATATTCATCTGCTTCTTCAGTGAAGTAGAGCAGTAGAAAGAACTCTGGACTTGGAATTAGAAAGACTTGGGTTCAAATCCAGCCTTATTAGTTTGTGACCTTGGATAAGTAACTTGATCTGTTTGCCTCAGTTTTCTCATCTGTAAAATGGGGCTAAGAATAGCACCTGTCTCTTAGCATTGTGATGCAAATCAAATGAGATAATATTTATAAAAACATCCTAGCACAGTGCCTAGCACATATAATATTATGAAGTGTTTAGCATAATAGTTGTCACATAGCAGATACTATGTAAATATTAAATATTATTATTATTATTGTCATTATTGTAGTTGGAAAAGGGAAGAATATTTGAATATTCAAATAATTAGGGATATTTTTCTTTACTACTACATAAAAAATCAAGTGGTATATCAGTGACCTTTTGATCTTCTGTTACTCTAAAATTCATTGCTCTATCTTGTACTTTGAATGAATCTTTCTACCCATGTGTGATTTTGTGCCATGTTTTGTTTTATTTGTAACTGGTTCACTAAGTTATGCAGAACTTCCAAAGGCTGATACATTTTTATTACACAACAGATATATTTTAAAAAAATATTCATAAATATCAACACTGATCTCATGAGGATATTAAGAAGTTGACAAGCTTACTGTGGATACAAATTTTCCAAAATTATCATTTTTGCTTGAAAGATGACAACAAATAGTTATTTTTCTTTAAGTAACAGATTCATTTCATTCCTTTTAGAGTGAAAATGTGTGAAAAACTCCCAATCTCAAGTAACCATTGTTTATTTGTCACTTGTCCTTTGTAATAAAAATGGTATCTCAAGCAGCTGAAATGCTTTTCCTCAAGAAAATCATTGTATTTTAATATTGTCACATGGAATATTTAAAAGATATACATTCATTATATTAAAGTTATCAAATGTAATTTAAATACTAAAAAGATAAGTATTGAGAGTTAATGAAATTAACAATTTTGGTTGCTTTATAGGAAACATTCTTAAGTAAAACTGTACTTTTTAAAAAACTGCAATCAAAATGACATTTTTAAAAGTGTAGTTCCAAGATTAATCTCCAGTATTTATTTTGGCAACTTGAGGCATCTACCTTTTATGTCTTATCAAACAAATTTTCATAATCGAGGATACTTTTAATTACATTCCCAGTTATATAGTATAAATATCGGAAGGGACTTGTTCACTTGAGATTTATCCCTTCTCACCATAAAAAGATAATAAAATAAATAAAATGAGCATTACCTACTCTTTAGTTTTGTTTTTTTCCTTTGGGGATTCTTCCTTCAACTGATATTAAACAAGTATAAGGAAGTTTGTTTTTCATAAGCAGAAAAGCGTCCAATAATGAAGTGTTTATTTAACTATAAAAATTTGGCCATGCCAGGTGATCTCTTTATGATATACAAATGAGTTTCTTGATGAATTAGAAAGGAAACAATAATAGAAAATTAAGAACTATGGATTAGTGGTGACCTTTAAAAGTCATCTCACTGGATGCAGACTCAAAGAGCAATCTAGTTCCTGACAAATGAATAAGAGATTCTTGGAGCTAGAAAAAGGGAAACTGTAAGAAACCATGTAAAATAGGGAAAGCTGCAACATGGCAAGAGCCACCAAATACAAGGAGATATACCTCTGGCCATGAGACTGTGTGGGCTGAAGAGGTATGAAGTGTAATGCAAACCCTACCCCCAACTCCAATCAACCAATCAACCAACCAAACAAACCCAAACAATTATGTTCCCTAACATATTAATTTTATATCTCCTCCCTCTCCCTGAACTCCTTTATGAGAGTTTGAAATCTTTTCCTCTGGGCATTGGGAATCTTTCTTTGTTTTAATGTTTGTCTTTATAAACAGTATTAAATACCACACTTGGTAGTCAGTGTGTATTTATTGGAAATATCACTGGCAAGAGGCAAGTGAGGATGAAACATCTCCAGAGAAGAGACAGAAGTTATTTTAATACTGAGATGTTTTGTCAGAAGTACTGTCTCTGGCTGGGGTCTCAGAATAACAAAAAAAAAAAAAAAAAAATTACATATCATTTGATATTGCCTGACAGAGTGGGGATATATATATATATATATATCAGGAAACCTATTTGGTCAATGAGTTAAATGAGGGGCAAATAGAATTGTTTGAATGTTGCTAATCACCATACCACCCCCTAACACTGCTGTCCAAGGGGCACGATGAATAATCACAGCATAGTGATCAGCTCTTAAAATTCTCAAAGGTGTGCAATTCCATGGACTTCAGTAGCAAGATGTTCACAAATCTTTTAGAGAAACATATTCCCCCTGCTATACTCTACTTCATTCCATGGCATCAGTAATAAAGTTAAATAGCTGGACATTGTAAAGGGGCAGATTTTGATTTCAAGTAAAAACAAAAAACAAAAAACAAAACCCCCCCCAACAAAGCCAAAAAACTTTTCTAACAATTAGAGGTGTCAGGAATGGAATGAGCCTCCCAGGAGGTTTTCAAGCAGAGGCTGCATGATTACTAATTGAGGATATTGAAAGGGGAATTCTGTGTGGGTACAGGTTGGAGCTAGATATGATATCTGACCATTTCTTTTAGATCTGAGATGATGAGATTCTGTGAGGATAAGATACAATCTTTGCAGATCAGCAATGAGGTGATTCAAAACATTTTCAATGCCATCTGTACCCAGAATGAATGTGGGAGAGACTGAATGTGTTTCACAACATCATATTTTCACCTTTGTGTTATTTGATTGCTTTTTTCTTTCTCGTTTTTTCCCCCTTTTGATCTGATTTTTCTTATGCAGCATGATAAATGCAGAAACAAGTTTAGAAGAATTATGTATATTTAACCTGTAATTGGATTATTGTCTAGGGAAGGGGCAAGGGGAGAAGGGATGGAGAAAATTTTGTTACACAAGATTTTCTAAAGGTGAATGTTAAAAACTATCTTTGTATGTATTTTGAAAATAAAAAGTTATTTTAAAAAAAGGTACAATCTTTGTTGTCCCTCTCAGCATTGGACACGTAGTCTCAGAAAAGAAACAGAAAGCAGAAGTAGTTAGGTCATGTGTTAGTAATCCAACATTTCTACATGGGGAGGGATAAAGATGCCTGCTTGTTCTTCACTCCTGATGGGAAATCTAGGGAGACAGGTAAGAAGAAAGAGAAGGGAGTGATCCTTCTAAACTAGATATTAAGCTTTTTTTTTTTTTTTTAAAGACATGTACCTCTTCTCAGAATAACATCTTAAAATGGATAAAATGAAGTACATAAGATTACAAAAGATAAAATTTAAAAAATTTAAATAAATTAAAAAAAATTATATTGAAATAGATATAGGTATATACTTGTGTCTATAAACACATGATCATGGAGACACACCTGCACATATATGCACAGGTATGTTTACATACATATACATGTATACATGCAATAAGTTTGTGGGCCCTAGACAAAGAACCTCTATTTTAATGGGAATGCAATATTCCCCTTCTCCCTCCAGGCTGTTTGGAGGGAGGGGGACCAGGGGACCACCAACGTTTGCTGTGTTATATCTAATTGCCAAATTACTCAGGGCTGAGTCCTAGTATATGAAGTGGCCCATGGTCCAACAGAACAAAAGGGAGTGTTTGACCATTTGCCACCAGGATACAATATAATTCACTGTGCTTTAGAACCATAGTTCTGGAATGAGAAGAGACCTTAGAAGCTATTTGATTCAACGGAGTCATTTTACAGATGTGGAAATTGAATGGAATCATCCAATAGATGGGAACAGAATTGGTAGGAAGAGTCAAGGGCCCCTTCCAGGGGCTTTTAAGGCCATATCTATACTAATGGCCACTGATTGCATCCAAGGGTAAATCTGGATTTAAAGAACTTGGACCTGGAACTACAGAGAAGTTGTGCATCTGCTGGGGTGAGTTCCAATAGTTTTCAGCGTCCAGAACCACAAACAGGAAAAAGAGATGAGCAGACAGGTCTAGGAGCAGCCAGCCTGAAAACAATCGGTGTTGGGAAAGCATCCAGGAAGCTAGCAGCTACCCTGAGAGTCAGGGCGCAGAAAGGGCCCTTCTTGGAAAGGGATACTAGTCACAGCACAGTGACTTTGACCTGAGAGCTGCTCCTGGCCAGGGAGGGGGAGAAGGAGGGGTAAAGCCTACCCCCCTGGTGCTTTATTTCAAGGAGCAGGCTTTGTCTCCCATCCTCCTCCAGCCAGGGCCCAGCTGCCCCTTCACATGCTGCAGGAACTATTTTTGGTGACAGATCAGGGAGCCTCTGAGGACAGACCCAGGGTCACTATGAGGGCTCGGGCTGCTGGGCGGAGGGTTGCTGGGGGATATAGGCAGATGGATGCCAGTCAAAGCTAAGTTGGGGCAAGCTCTTGTCCTTGAGGACCTTGATGAGTTAATCAGCCAAGCAGTCTTTTCTTACACATGCACCCAGCCCTGCTTGTTTATCCATTCCTGTGTTCTTGGGCTCTGTATTAGGAAACAGCTCTGGGCTCTGCCTTCAAGGAAATCACCGGGTTTTTTTTTAATGGAAGGGAAGGGGCTGCATGTCAGAGAAAGAGTTGCCAAAGAGCATTGGGCTAACCTGGCACCTGAGTGGCTCTGGAGGTAACTTTTTATGAACTCAGGACTGAATTCAGTTAATCTAGAGGCTAGGAGAAAAGAATTGAAATACAAACAAAAACAAAACCCAGCTTCTGACAGGAAACTGGCAGAGTTGGATCTCAAATCCAGGCCTCTGACCTCAGCCTTAGGATCCCAGACTTCTTCCACAGCAGGTGCTCAGTAAATAGCTGGACTGATTAATAATAGGGCTAACAATAATAATCTGATATGTTTGTTACTTCCGACTCACAAAGCACATCCCCATTCAGGGGGGGATGCTTGTGCTTGTAATTCTCACAAGTTCCCCAGTGAAAGAGAGAAGATTCAAGCCGTTTGACAGCTGGGCCAAATAAAGACTTACTCATAGTCATGTAGCCAAGTGACAGAACTGAGGAGGTGGCTTTGAAGGAGGAGGAGAAGGGGAAAGGGCAGAGTTTAAGGAGAAGGAAGCCCCATTCCTCTGGTGTGGATGGGAAAGACCAGCCAGGCCCTGAGAACTCTACAAGCTCTCTCTGAGAGGAAGCTAGCTTGCTCAGAACCTGCTGCCTGCCCCCTGGGCCCTGCTCCACGGGCCCCTCACAGCCAAATAGACACTCTGGGTGGGAAGCCTTCGCCCATGACCCCGGCAAGAGTTCAGTTTGTTTCTGCGGAGTGTTAGTGGCTTGGTTCCAGGTGTGTTGGGCAATCCGTGACGCACACGGCCGTGGCCTTGCAGCCCAGACTCCGAGGAGGGTCTCCCCTCCCATGCAGAAGTCTCTAAGCACTCCAGATTTGGGGAGGCGCTTAATTAATGCACGTCTGTTCAGATGCACCTGTGTGCCCACCTGTATGCACACCTGTGCAGGGGGTGTCTGCCTTTGTATAGGAGGGGAGCAGAACCTCTGCACACATCTGTGGAGGATATGGTCAGCAGGTGTGTCCCAGCCTTGGCTCGCCACTGGTGCTGTGACTTTGGGTAAGCCACATTACCCAACTGGGTTTTGGTTTCTTTTTCTGGAAAATGGGTATGAACAACCTTCTTGTATTTCCCTTATAAGAAAGATTTCAAGGAGGAGAGGAGAGACTAGAGGGGAGAGTAGTTTTTAGCTCTGTACACATGTTTCAACATGGAGGCAGGTAGGCAACAGGAAGAGAGAGATTCAGATCCTGCCTCAGATGTCTACTTTGTTGTGTGACTTTGGGCACATCACCTAACCTGTCTCAATTTCCCCAAATGTAAAAATGAGAATAATAATAACCATTACCTGTCAGGATTGTTGTGAGGATCAAATGAGATATTTGTAAAGCACTTAGCACATAGTAGGCACCATGCAAAAATATCTAGCACATAGTAGGTACTATATAAATGCTTGATATGATAAAGATGATAATGTGATGGATATTGTCATCATCAGTGTGGGTACCCTCAAATCCTAGTCAGTTAATAAACATTTGTTAAGTTCTATTAAGTAATCTGAGGGAAGGTTCAGAATTAAGAATAGTTTGCACTTTGTCATCCTGTGTGACTTATCTATGTCCTCCTCCCCATAAATGCTCCCTGGGGGTGCCTCCAAGGTGTTTGGGGCCTTTGTTGAGGTCTCTTGACAAGGAGTAAATATGTCTGAAGCTGTCCTTTGCTTGATGATCTCTGCCTCTGGCTGCTTAATCAGCTCACATCCTTTCCCAATTACCCGTTTGTCTGATGACATCTTTACTTCACATCTCCCTTGCAATTCTTCCTCGGTAATAATAGAAGAGTCTGTTCACACCCACCATGGACTTCACACCTCCTTTAAGTGATTCACAATCTTGATTTCCCAAAGACTGGTATTCTGGGACACACGGCTATTTAGGAAGAACATGGGTCCCATGAACAAGGCAGCCCTGAGCTGAGATTTGAGGAAAACTAGGTATTTTAAAAGTCATACACGAGGGACAATTTCATGCTTGGGGAGAGAGCTGATGTGGAGCCATTGAGATGGGAGATGGAGAGCTGTATGCAAGGAACAACAAGGAAGTCAGTTTGGCTAGACCTTGGAGTTCTGGGAATTATGCACATTAAAGTTGAAAAATATGTTTGGGAAAGGTTCCGTAAATGGTTTTGAATGCCAGAAGAGTGTGTTAGCTAACCTTGGAAAAAGAAGAGAATCACTGGAGTTTGTTATTGAGGAGTGACATGATCATATCTGCACTTTAGGAAAATCACTTTTATGTATCAGTGAAGAGTGGCTTGGAAGGAGGAGGACCTGAGGCAGATAGACCATTAGAAAAGTTATGGAAACAGTCTAGGCCACTGTGGATAAGGACCTGAACTAGGTCAGGTGGCCCCTTTCCTCCCTCCCTCCTCCTTTCCTTTTTCTTTCACTTTCCCTTTTCCCTTTTCCTCTCCTCTCCTCTCCTCTCCTCTCCTTTCCTCTCCTTTCCTCTCCTCTCCTCTCCTCTCCTCTCCTCTCTTCTCTTCTCCTCTCTTCTCCTCTCTTCTCTTCTCCTCTCTTCTCCTCTCTTCTCTTCTCCTCTCCTCTCCTCTTCTTTCCTTTCCTTTTCCTCCCTTCCTTTGATACAAAGAAAGGCAAAAAGATCTGTCTCCCTCTTTCCTATGCTTTAAATGCACATGTCTTTGGGTTTGCCTCTATCTGTACAGTTAGATTACATGGGTATCCACATGCAGGAGCCCCTGTGCGTCACTGCTTGGGGTTGTCAGGCAGCTCCTTCCCATACAAACCCCCTGTCATCCCAGGGAAAAGGTGAGAGTCAACGTCAATGCTGCCTTTACAAGGTCAATTCCTTGGACAAAGCCTAGGCTGATGATGAATTGGGGGCTGGGATTGGCCCTGGCTCAAAAAAGCCCCTTTTGCCTCTCACCCTCCCAGGATCATACAATTCTAGGAACAGGTGAGTCAGGGAGTGATAAGGAGTAAGTACAGATTTCTGGGAAACACCAGAGCTGAGGAGAATTCCATGATGTGTGACCACAGCAGAGACCTGGAAACTGAAATTGAAATCCTAGGTTTAAGATTCTAGGTCCTCTCAAACAAATCTCAGTAAGAAAAAGACTTCACTGAGATGAGACCTGGAATGGTACTTGGGCTCTGCATCTATAGAATTCAGGGATTCTTAAGATTTTGGGGGTTACAGATCCTTTTAATAGTCTGTGGAAACCTGTTGGACCCCTTCTCAGAGTGATTTTTTTAAAAAAATTAATAAGTAAAGGAAATGTTAACTTTCAATTAGTGGTTAGTTAAATTTATATATATTTAACTATATATAAACAACAACAACAACAAAAATCTGTCCAGAATCCATGGTTAACAATTCTTAATTTGATAGTTTTTTCACATTCTGTTCCTCGTAACCTTCACTCCCATCCCCACGATGTAGGCATGGGTTTATTATTCCTATTTGACAAATGGAGAAGCTGAGATTCAGAGGGGATCAAGGACTTGTTTAAGGTCATATAGACGTCAATGAGTGAGCTGGGGCTAGCTAGGACCTAGGCCTCAAACCTCAAGGCCTTTAACCCTTCAGACAATCAACCAGACAATACATCAAGCCCTCCTCTACAGCAATTGGTGATTCTTAAAATGTAAATGCTCACACTGAAAATTGAATAATCATTTCTCGAGAGTGGGTTCCAATGGCTCCAGCACACCCCTGATTGGAGGAGGTCCCCAAGGTCCTCTAGTCTAAATTATACCTGAATAAAGATCTCTTTTGCAACTCTTGAACAAATGTTCTTCCAGCTCTTGCTTACAGATGGCTAGTAGGGTGACCTGAGGCTGACCATTCACTCCACTTTTGGAAAACTCTACTCATGGTTCTTCACTTGGGGTCTATAAACTTGTTCAATCCTTTGACAACTGTATATCCATACAATTGGACTGTGTTTTGTGCAGTTAAAACCCTTCTTCCAAGAAGGGGGTCCATGGTCATCACCAAACTGCCTAACGATGAGAGCACAAAAGATTCAGAACTCCTGCTCTAGCCCAAGTCATTGAGTTGGATCTTGGAGTTGAGGGGAAGCAGAATTAGCTAAGGTGACTATCCCTGTGTGTGTGTGTGTGTGTGTGTGTGTGTGTGCGTGTGTGTTTGAGATAGATTGGAAACAGAAAGCATGGGAGCTGGGAGAATCTCAAAGCCAGAGGGTTCAGAGTAGGGCAGGGTTTGTGTATGGAGAAGTGTGTAAGTCCTGAGATTGTTAGCAAGGAGGAGGAACCCATAAGATCTGTATCAAGGTTGTAGACATGGTGAAATGAATTATAAAGGAGAGGTACTTGTTTAATGGTGGTGGTGGTAAAAGGAGAATCTGAACACGGCCTCAGGGAACAAGGATATGTTAATCCTTTGTCCTGACCCTCTTTTTATTTTATTTTGTATTTTAAAATAGCATTTTATTTTCCCAAATACATGTAAAGATAATTTTCAACATTCATATTTTATGACTTTTTTCTCCCTTCCTCCCTTACATTTCCCCTCCCCAAGACAGCAAGAAATCTGATATAGGTTAAATATGTGCAGTCCTTTTAAACATTTCCGAACCTCTTTGTCAAGTGGTGTGAGAGAAGGAGCAGCCAGCTTTGGAGAAGGTGCTGAGAGATGTCACCTGGAGAAAGCTATGCTTCCGTCTTAAAGGATGTGAGAGAAAGAGATCTAATGATTATAGATTTAGACACGCAGGGGAAATCAGAGGTTATTTCATGCAGCTTCTTCATTTTACAGATGAGGAAACAGGCCAACAGAAATGAAGTTACTTGCCTGAGGTCACATAGATAGCAGATATTAGATTGAACTCAGATTCTCTTTAACTCTAATGGGATTTCTGCTGAAATGCTAAATGGAAATTGAGTGATCTTTCTATTGCATCATCATGGAAATATCTCAGAGCATCTGATAGCAGAAGAGGTTGGTGACTGGGGACATCTAGGACCAAGTTTACTAAGTGAGGCAGTGGCTGCTGAGATAGAGGCAAACCACCATTACTGCTCCTCTTGCAAGTTGATCTCATACTAGTTTCCTGATTTCAGGGGTCCTCTGTGAGGGACCTGGGATTAGATAGCTCATGAGGAAAGGATGGAGAGTACAGTCTACTTGCCCCAAAGGAAGATGCTGGGGGGGATGCAGATGATACCTACAGGACTCGGAGGTTGGGCTGCCAGGCTGTGAGAGGGCAAGAGATAGCATGTAAAGAGTATCTGGGGAAACCTAGTACTCCTGTGTCCTGGGCAGGGCCAGTTCAAGTTGGATACTGGAATAAAATGAGAAGCAGGAGGACCTTTCAGCAATGCAAAGGAAGATTTAACTATCCATAGCACAAGGCTAGTTACCAAGGAAAGGCACCAAGACACTTCAAGTGGATTCAACTGAGCAAATCTCCCCTGCCTGAATTTTCCTTTTTTTTTTTTTTTTTTTTATTTAATAGCCTTTTATTTACAGGATATATACATGGGCAACTTTACAGCATTAACATTTGCCAAACCTCTTGTTCCAATTTTTCACCTCTCCCCCCCCTCCCTAAATGGCAGGATGACCAGTAGATGTTAAATATATTAAAATATAACTTAGATACACAATAAGTATACATGACCAAAACATTATTTTGCTGTACAAAAAGAATCAGACTCTGAATTATTGTACAATTAGCTTGTGAAGGAAATCAAAAATGCAGGTGGGCAAAAATATAGGGATTGGGAATTCAATGTAATGGTTTTTAGTCATCTCCCAGAGTTCTTTTTCTGGGTATAGCTAGTTCAGTTCATTACTGCTCCATTAGAAATGATTTGGTTGATCTCGTTGCTGAGGATGGCCTGATCCATCAGAGCTGGTCATCATATAGTATTGTTGTTGAAGTATATAATGATCTCCTGGTCCTGCTCATTTTCACTCAGCATCAGTTCGTGTAAGTCTCTCCAGGCCTTTCTGAAATCATCCTGTTGGTCATTTCTTACAGAACAGTAATATTCCATAATTTTCATATACCACAATTTATTCAGCCATTCTTCAACTGATGGACATCCATTCAGTTTCCAGTTTCTAGACACTACAAAAGGGCTGCCACAAACATTCGTGCACATACAGGTCCCTTTCCTTCTTTTATAATCTCTTTGGGATATAATCCAGTAGTAACACTGCTTGGATCAAAGGGTATGCACAGTTTGATAACTTTTGAGCATAGTTCCAAACTACTCTCAAAATGGTTGGATTCGTTCACAACTCCACCAACAATGAATCAATGTCCCAGTTTTCCCACATCCCTCCAACAATCATCATTATTTTTCCTGTCATCTTAGCCAATCTGACAGGTGTGTAGTGGTATCTTAGAGTTGTCTTAATTTGCATTTCTCTGATTAATAATGACTTGGAGCATCTTTTCATATGACTAGAAATAGTTTCAATTTCTTCATCTGAGAATTGTCTGTTCATATCCTTTTTTTTTTTTTTTTTTTTTATTTAATAGCCTTTTATTTACAGGATATATATATAGGTAACTTTACAGCATTAACAATTGCCAAACCTCTTGTTCCAATTTTTCACCTTTACCCCACCCCTCCCTAAATGTCAGGATGACCTAGTAGATGTTAAAATATATTAAAATATAACTTAGATACACAATAAGTATACATGACTAAAACATTATTTTTTGTACAAAAAGAATCAGACTCTGAATTATTGTACAATTAGCTTGTGAAGGAAATCAAAAATGCAGGTGTGTCATAACTATAGGGATTAGGGAATTCAATGTAATGGTTTTTAGTCATCTCCCAGAGTTCTTTTTTCTGGGTATAGCTAGTTCAGTTCATTACTGCTCCATTAGAAATGATTTGGTTGATCTCGTTGCTGAGGGATGGCCTGATCCATCAGAACTGGTCATCATCTATTGTTTAGAAGTATATAATGATCTCCTGGTCCTGCTCATTTCACTCAGCATCAGTTCGTGTAAGTCTCTCAGGCCTTTCTGAAATCATCCTGTTGGTCATTTCTTACAGAACAGTAATATTCCATAATTTTCATATACCACAATTTATTCAGCCATTCTCCAACTGATGGACATCCATTCAGTTTCCAGTTTCTAGCCACTACAAAAAGGGCTGCCACAAACATTCGTGCACATACAGGTCCCTTTCCCTTCTTTATAATCTCTTTGGGATATAATCCCAGTAGTAACACTGCTGGATCAAAGGGTATGCACAGTTTGATAACTTTTTGAGCATAGTTCCAAACTACTCTCCAAAATGGTTGGATTCGTTCACAACTCCACCAACAATGAATCAATGTCCCAGTTTTCCCACATCCCCTCCAACAATCATCATTATTTTTCCTGTCATCTTAGCCAAACATGACAGGTGTGTAGTGGTATCTTAGAGTTGTCTTAATTTGCATTTCTCTGATTAATAATGACTTGGAGCATCTTTTCATATGACTAGAAATAGTTTCAATTTCTTCATCTGAGAATTGTCTGTTCATATCCTTTGACCATTTTTCAATTGGAGAACTGCCTGAATTTTCCATCCTTTCCCAAAACAAAGCAGAGTTTTGGAGAAAATTCTTGTAGTCCCTTGTGCCATTTATTGTACTTATGTGATGAGCCTTTAGTCCCTTGAGCCAACCAAGTTTTGAAGATAATTTCAATACCTTAAAGGAAAACCTAGTCTAACTATTATGGGGGCAGGAATTGGGATATTTTTACTATTGCCTCCTACACTTTGCTATCTGAGGCACAGTCTCTGCTCTCTGATAGTGTAATTCTGATTGATAGAAGTGTTTTTTTTCTCTCTAATTAAATCTACTTTTCTCTGTCTTCCATGCATTACTCCTCATTACAGCAAATGGCCCTAAGCAGAAACAGTTTGATCCCTCTTTCTCATACCATCCAGCCCTTAAAAATAACTATCATGATTCCACTACCACTTAGCTTATCCTGCCTGATGATCTCCAGTTTCCTTAGTCGCTCCTCATGTCATAATCTTTCATCATTTTCTATTCTTCTTTGGAAACTCACACATGAACGACTTTTCTAAAATGTGTTTCTCAGAAGTGAATACAGCATTTCAGGTGTGGTCTAACCAGGGCCGCTACAGTAGACCTAGAAACCTTTTTGGGTTGTGGTGTCTATGCTGCTTCTTTTAATATAGCTTCAGATCACATGACCCTTTTTGGTTGCCATTTCACACTGTTGACTCAGATTGAATTTGAGGTTCCAGATCTTTTTTTTTTTTTTTTTTTCAGACGAACTGCTATTTAACCATGGCTCTGTCATCTTCCATTTATAGAGGTGATTTTTTTAAAACCCAGGTGTGAGACTTCATAATCATCTTTATTAAATTTTATCTCATTAGATCAAGTCCAGACTTCTAGACTGTCATATCTTTCTGGACCCTGACTCTCTTCCTGACTCAACAAACTTCTCCCATATCTGGGTCATATTTGATAAATCATCTAATCCCTTGTCACAAGTTATTGACAAAGCCATTATATAACTAGGGTCAAAGACTATGAACTGCCAGCTCCGTAGGTCACTTCACTTGAAACCTGCTTCCAAGCTGACATAAAATCATTAATGGTAACTGGATTTAGCAATTCCATCATTTTGAATACATCTGTCCTTTATATACTGTCTTTCAGTCCACAGTTTTACCTCTTACTGACAAGAAATGTATGGGAATCCTTTGTAAAATGCTTTATTAAGTGCACGAATGTTTGTGGCAGCCCTTTTTGTAGTGGCTAGAAACTGGAAACTGAATGGATGCCCATCAGTTGGAGAATGGCTGAATAAATTGTGGTATATGAATATTATGGAATATTACTGTTCTGTAAGAAATGACCTACAGGATGATTTCAGAAAGGCCTGGAGAGACTTACACGAACTGATGCTGAGTGAAATGAGCAGGACCAGGAGATCATTATATACTTCAACAACAATACTATATGATGACCAGTTCTGATGGACCTGGCCATCCTCAGCAACGAGATCAACCAAATCATTTCCAATAGAGCAGTAATGAACTGAACCAGCTATGCCCAGAGAAAGAACTCTGGGAGATGACTAAAAACCATTACATTGAATTCCCAATCCCTATTTTTATGCCCACCTGCATTTTTGATTTCCTTCACAAGTACAATATTTCAGAGTCTGATTCTTTTTGTACAGCAAAATAACGTTTTGGTCATGTATACTTATTGTGTATCTAATTTATATTTTAATGTATTTAACATCTACTGGTCATCCTACCATCTAGGGGAGGGGGTGAGGGGTAAGAGGTGAAAAATTGGAACAAGAGGTTTGGCAATTGTTAATGCTGTAAAGTTACCCATACATATAACCTGTAAATAAAAGGCTATTAAATAAAAAAAAATGCTTTATTAAATCTAGATAAGTTTTATGGGGATCTAAAGAGGTTTTTACAGAATTACATGAAGAAATAATGCAAAACAACAACAAAAACTCCAATATTTTTATTCTGTGCATTATGACTCTCAAGCAACCTTTACGGCTAAAATGGAAGTAAACTCAACTGATAAAGAGATTGGCTTTCAAGGTTCTGCTTAGGCCCATTTTCTGAAATGAGCAGTAATGCATGGAAGATATAGAAAGGCGGATTTAATTAAAGAAAAACTTCCTACCAATCAAAGCCACACTCTCACAAAGCAATGAAACCTATATTGCAGATTGCTGTTACTGTATACGACGTTCTCCTGCTTCTGCTCTCTTTACTTTGCATCATTTCATATATATTCTCAAGTGTTTCTGAAACCATCCTGCTTGTCATTTCTTATAGCACAATAGTATTGTATCACAATTACATATCAAACTTGTTTAGCCATTCCCCCGTTGATGAGCATCCCTTCAATTTCCAAGGGACAAATGTTAAAGATGGTCCTGAACTTAAGAGCCTGGGTAATTTGTCCTTAATAGAAGCAGGATTGAGGGCAAAGGCAAAATCAGAATCCTTAACTGAAATGCCCAAAGTTCAGAGAACCTAAGAGAACAGGTATTATCGTGGGCCTAAAAAGAGACACCACGTAGAGGAGGTGGAGAGTTGGAATGCGGCCCAGGAATACAGCTACTTTTTCTGGACCCTATCTTCTAAATGTTTCAGGGGAAGTCACCAAAGCGTAGACTTTGAACAAATTGTTCTTCTGTCTCCCTGCCTCTGAGGTCACCAAAGTACACCCGATAAACCCTAACAACCCATGATGAACTTCACTGAACTTAAGAGGGAACATTTGGAAGATAGTATTCAAAAAATACTGAGCCAGTTCTGAGTATCTCAGTATCCTGAGCTTTATTCAATTCTTTCTTCAGTAATGAAGCTGCAGGTTGAGAGCATTGAATAAGGCTCTAAAACAAGTAGGGATTTCTTACAACCCTTTCCCCCATGATTCTTAAGATGTTTTGGTTTGGATTTTTCATTATTTTCATTGGATAGGATCATTGTGCTCTTGGGGATAGAATGGACAGTAGCTCCTCTTAAGAGCCTTAAGAGTTAAGAATCCCCACTCTAGGATGGATGTCCAGAGACAATGGGCTCTGAAGTCTCAAGTTTTCTGCTCCAATTTACTGAGGGTTGGTCTGCAGAAACCCCCAGGATGAAGCAAAGTGGTCAGAACCAGAGGGAAATTCTACATGGCAGTTAGCTCTGAGACCTTGGGTAGAAAAATCTCTTCCCTTCTCTGGGATTCATCTGTTCAATCTATAGTATAAGGGAGTTAGTTCATTCCAGAGATGGGGAATATTGTGTTTTATCAACTCTGGTCAATGTGTTGGCTAGTATTGCTGAAGTGATATATTTTTTTCTCTTTAAAATTTTTTAATATTTTATTTTTTTCAATTATATGTAAAGATAACTTTTTCAATTTTTATTTTTTGAAAGTTTTAAGTTTCAAATGCTATCTCTCCCTCCCTCTCTTCCTTCTCCTTTAGACAGTAAGTAGATACAGGTGATACATGTGCAATTATATAAAACATTTCCATATTAGTTACTTTGTATAAGACTTGAACAAAAGAAAAAAAAATGAAAGAAAGTAAAAACTAGCATGCTTCATCCTGTATTCAATCGATATTAGTTCTTTTTCTGGAGGTAAATAGTATGCTTTATCCTTAGTTCTTTTTTTTTTTTTTTTTTTTTTTTTTAATAGCCTTTTATTTACAGGATATATACATGGGTAACTTTACAGCATTAACAATTGCCAAACCTCTTGTTCCAATTTTTCACCTCTTACCCCCCCCCACCCCCTCCCCTAGATGGCAGGATGACCAGTAGATGTTAAATATATTAAAATATAAATTAGACACAATAAGTATACATGACCAAAACGTTATTTTGCTGTACAAAAAGAATCAGACTCTGAAATATTGTAAATTACTTAAGAAATAAAAATGCAGGTGCATAAAATAGGATTGGAATTCAATGTAATGGTTTAGTCATCCCAGAGTTCTTTTTTGGCATAGCTAGTTCAGTTCAACTGCCCATTAGAAATGATTTGTTGATTCTTGCTGAGGAGGGCCTGATCCATCAGAACTGGTCATCATATAGTATTGTTGTTGAAGTATATAATGATTCCTGGTCCTGCTCATTTCACTCAGCATCAGTTCATGTAGTCTTCTTCCAGGCCTTTCTGAAATTATCCTGTTGGTCATTTCTTAGAACAGTAATATTCCATAATTTTCATATACCACAATTTATTCAGCCATTCTCAACTGATGGACATCATTCAGTTTCAGTTTTAGCCACTACAAAAGGGCTGCCGCAAACATTCGTTCACATACAGGTCCCTTTCCTTCTTATAATCTTTGGGATATATCCAGTAGTAACACTGTTGGATCAGGGTATGCACAGTTTGATAACTTTTTGAGCATAGTTCCAAACTACTTCTCCAAAAATGATTGGATTGCTCACAACTCCACCAACAATGCATCAATGTCCAGTTTTCCATCCCTCCAACAATCATCATTATTTTTCCTGTCATCTTAGCCAATCTGACAGGTGTGTAGTGGTATCTTAGAGTTGTCTTAATTTGCATTTCTCTGATTAATAATGACTTGGAGCATCTTTTCATATGACAGAAATAGTTTCAATTTCTTCATCTGAGAATTGTCTTTCATTCTCTTGACCATTTTTCAACTGGAGAATGGCTTGATTTTTTATAAATTAGAGTTAATTCTCTATATATTTTGGAAATGAGGCCTTTATCAGAACCTTTGACTGTAAAAATATTTTCCCAGTTTATTGCTTCCCTTCTAATCTTGTCTGCATTAGTTTTGTTTGTACAAAAACTTTTCAGTTTGGTATAATCGAAATTTTCTATTTTGTGATCAGTAATGATCTCTAGTTCTGCTTTGGTCATAAAGACCTTCCCCTTCCACAGGTCTGAGAGGTAATCTATCCTGTGTTCCTCTAATTTATTAATAATTTCATTCTTTATGCCTAGGTCATGAACCCATTTTGACCTTATCTTGGTGTACGGCGTTAAGTATGGATCAATGCCTAGTTTCTGCCATATTAGTTTCCAATTTTCCCAGCAATTTTTATCAAACAGTAAGTTCTTATCCCAAAAGCTGGGATCTTTGGGTTTGTCAAAGACTAGGTTGCTATATTTGTTGACTGTTTTATCCCTTGAACCTAATCTATTCCACTGATCAACTAATCTATTCCTTAGCCAATACCAAATAGTTTTGGTAACTGCTGCTCTATAATATAATTTTAGATCTGGTACAGCTAAGCCACCTTCATTTGATTTTTTTTTTCATTAATTCCCTTGAAATTCTTGACCTTTTGTTTTTCCATATGAACTTTGTTGTTATTTTTTCTAGGTTACCCTTAGTTCTTTGGGATTGTCTTGGGTCATTGTATTCCTGAGTATAGCTAAATCATTCACAATTCTTCATCGAACAATATTGCTGTTACCTTGTACAAAGTTCTGTTGGTTGTGTTCACTTCACTATGCATCAATTCATCTAAATTTTTCCAGGTTTTTTCTGAAATCATTCTGCTTGCTATTTCTTATAGCATAATAATATTTCATTATAATGATATCCCCTAGTTGATGGGCATCCTTTCAATTTCTAGTTCTCTGCCACCACAAAAAGAGTTGCTATAAATATCTTTGTACAAATGGATCCTTTCCCCTTTTCTTTGAATAGTAAAGAAAATTTATTTAAATAAAATTTTGAGTTTCAAATTTTCTCCCTCCCCTCTTCTTTTCCTAAGATGGCAAGCAATTGGATATAGATTATATATACATATATACACATATGCAATTATGAAAATTTTTTCTCTCTTTTAAGAAATCTTTTTTATCCTGTCTTAGGAATGGGGTAGGGAGGAGTATATTTGGGGATGTTTGTGATTTAAAACAAGAGACATCAATAAAATTAAAAGACAAGGGATAAAAATGTTAGACTCAATGATCTCTAAAGTACCCTTCTGATTGACATTCTTTTTTAAAAAAATGAATTTAATATTTGATAATTCTTTATTCAATTCAAAATCTCATAAGAGGCTTTTGAGAAGGGAGGAAAATACCTGTTTGCTCAGCTTGGCCAAAATCCGTTCTCTTATAACCTTGTGATACGAAGTCCTTTGCCCCTGTAACAAGACAAAGCTTTCTTTTGATTATGTTTCTTACCCTCTGTACTCGTCTGTCACCAGTAACTGTCCCCAGCAATTCTACTTCTGGAGAGGTTGAAAAAATATGACGATGACAACCAGCCTGGCTGGGCTGAGTTCTTTTCTGAGGTAGAAAAAGAGATGGACTAAACCTTGTATGGTCTTACCTACCCCATAAACCTGGGAGAAAGGACTTCATAGATTATAGAGGTTGTCCCTCTTTGGAAAAGGTTGATGTCATAAAACATAGAATATGGTTATAATCAGGATCACTCACTGGAGTCTTTTTTGGATGGGGAGTTTGGTTTCTTTAAAGATAAACTATGAAAGGTCTTAAACTACAGGTAAAGGGTCCTATTAACAGTAGGAAGACAAATAAAGTTTTTTACAAATATTTTTTCTTTGTATTTTTCCCTCAAGATATTTTTATTTCATTACTATTTCTCAATTATATATAAAAATTTTGAATTCTGAATTCTCTCCTTCCCACTCTCCCATTTCCTTTTCTTGAGAGGACAACTTGATATATACATGTGAAATCATGAAAAATATAGTCATATTAGTCATGTTTTGAAGGAAAATAGAGCAAAATGAAAAAAAAAAGGGAAAATGCTTAAATCTGTATTCAGAGTATTCAGTTCTTTCTCTAATGATGGATAACATTTTTTATCTTAAATCCTTAAGAATTATCTTGGATTATTGTATTGATCAGAACAACCAAGTCATTCACAGTTGATTATTGTACAATATTGCTGTTATTGTATACAATGTTCTTCTAGTTCTGCTCACTTCACTTTGTATCATTCATATCTCTTCCCAAGTTTTTCTGAAATTATCCTGCTTGTCATTTCTTATAGCACAATAGTATTGCATCACAATCACATACCACAACTTGTTCAGCCATTTCCCAATCAATGAGCAATCCCTCAATTTCCAGTTCATTGCTACCACCAAAAGAACAGCTATAAATATTTTTGTACAAATTTTTCCTTTTCCTTTAATCACTTTGGAATATGGACCTGGTGGTGGTATTGCTGGGTCAAAGGGTATACAGAGTTTTATAGTCCTTTTGGGTATAGTTCCAAATTGTTTACCAGACTGTTTAGATCAGTTCACAACTTGAGCATTAGGGTGTATTAATGTCCCACTTTTTCATATTCCCTCAAACATTTGTCATTTTCCTTTTCTGTCATAGTAGCCAATGTGATAGGTATGAGGTGGTACCCAAAGATAATTTTTATTTGCATTTTTGTAATCAATAGTGATTTAGAGCAGTTTCCTCTCATATGACTATAAATAGCTTCGATTTCTTCTTTTGGAATTTGCCTGTTCGTGTACTTTGAACATTTATCAATTGGGGAATGACTCATATTCTTATAAATTTGATTCATTTTTCTATATATTTGAGAAATGAGTTTGTCTGAAGAACTTCTTGTAAACATCCCCTCGCCCCTCCCAGTTTCCTGCTTTCCTTCTAATCTTGGCTGTACTGGTTTTGTTTGTGCAAGCCCTTTTTAATTTAATGTATCTGTTTCACACTCCTATCTCTTGTTTGTTCACAAATTCTTCTCTTGTTATAGATCTGACAGATAAAATATTACATACTTCTCTAATTTGCTTATATCATCCTTTATGTCTAAATCATATACCCATTCTGACCTTATTTTGGTATATAGTGTGAAATGTTAGTCTAAACCTAGTTTCTATCAAATGGCTTTCTAGTTTTTCCGGCAATTTTTGTCAGATAATGAGTTCCTGACCCAGAAGCCTGAATCTTTGGGTTTATTCAACACTAAAATACTATAGTTATTTACTACTGTGTATTAGGTACCCATTCCATTTCACTAATCCACCAATCTGTTTCTTAGTGTTGATGATTACTGTTTTGTAATATAGTTTGAGATCCAGTACTGCTAGGCCACCTTTCTTCACAATTTTTTTTTCCATCAGTTCTCTTGATATCTTTGACCTGTTCTTCTTCCAGATGAACTTTAGTAAATTTTTTTGGTGGTTTGATTAGTATGGCACTTTATAAGTAAATTGATTTTTAGTAGAATTGTCATTTTTATTATATTGGTTCAGCCTACCTATGAACAATTAATATTTCTCCATTTTTTTAGATCTGACTTTATTTGTGTGAAAAATATTTTGTAATTGTGTTAGAATAGAACTGCCACATGTCTGGGACAGAAGTTTTGAGGTCAGTGGCTTATTCCAAATCAGGGCAGGACTCCAGGTTCCCTGAGATTTTGAGGACATTTTAAACTACATTCATTGCCCAATATACATCTTGGCACCCAGATCCCCACTTAGTTTGGAATAGTCACAGGATGAAAAGCCTTGTGTTTTGGTCTTCTTCCTGATCATCCCACATCACTCTAGATTCTTAGGATTGTCCCCTAGTCCCATCAATTCTGCTCAAGGCCTATGTGTCCACTCTTTCTTCTCCCAAAGCTTACTCTTAGCTATCTGTTAAAAAGTATCTGAAAACCACCTTCTCAATGAAGCCTCCTCTACACCGAGCGTCCAACTCCCTAGAAATCTCTTCTCTCTGAATTCCTGAAGAATTATTGTGGGTATCCCAGTTTGGAAATCTGTTTTTTGTAGTTGTGTAGGTGTGCACATATGTGTGTGTTGGTGCCCTCATGGTGTATTTTCCATTTCTCTGAGGCTCATTTTGAGTACTTATTTTAATGACTTTTTTTTGCACTTAATAGTATTTTTCCCAATTACATGTAAAGATAGTTTCCAACATTCATTTTTAAGATTTTGAGTTCCAAATTGTTCTCCCTCTCTTCTTTTCCCCCTCTCTAAGACAGCATTCTAAAATAGGTTATGTATGTACAATCATGTTAAACAAATTTCCACATTAGTCATGTTGTGAAAGAAGAATCAGAACAAAAGGGAAAAGCCACAAGAAAGAAAAAAAACATTAAAAAAATGAAAATAGTATGCTTCAACTTACATTTAGACTCTATTGTTCTTTTTCTGGATGGCATTTTCCATTACAAGTCTTTAAACACTTGACTGCTGATGTTAGTTTATGTAAAACTGTGTATATTAACTTGAATTAAAAAAGTAACAAAACATTCTCCTTGCTTTCATGTCCTCTTTGCCTTTTTAAAAAATGTTTTTCCCTAATCATGTTAGTGTTGTTATATTAAGTCCCTACTATAAGCAGGCCAATGTCCCGTATCCTAAGGATACAAAGCAAAAACAAAGACAAAAAACAGTCCCTGCCCTCGGTGTGTTTACATTTTATAGGAAGGAAAACACAACACACATATGTCAATACAAAAATAACGTAATTTTGTTCAGAGAGGGACATTCACAATTGGAGGAGAGGCAGGAAAGGTTTCTTGTTAGAAATGACATGAGCTAGGACTTGAAGAAAGATCTGGGTTGTAAAAGTGAGTAAAAGTTGCAGAAGTGAGGCAGGGGTGAAATGAGGGACAGCACAGGCAAAGGCACAGAGGTAGAAGATAAAATCTTATTTATGAGGAGCATAATGTCTAAGAGAAAGATGTGATTGACACAATATGCTAATAAATGTGTTGAGTGAAAAATTAGCATATCAATTGCAAAGTGAAGAAAATGGAATAAAAAAATATTGACACTGTCATGGAGTTCACATAATAGTCGTGGGAGGAATAAGACACTAAAATATCTAGTTATATGTGCTTTGAGAGCTGTAAAACACTAAGTGAAATCTATGGGGGAAACCATCACTCTTTGGGGGCTGCTGAGTGGAATCAGAGAAGGCTTCCTGGAGGAAATGACATTTGCATTGAGCTTTAAAGGATGGGTAGGAATCCATCAGATAAAGATAAGGAAAGAATGTATTCCAGCTCTAAGGAACAGTATTGGGGGAAAAGCACAAGTTAGAAGAACATAGGGAATATCAAGGAAACAGGGAAACTCTAGTTTGACTGGAATATGTGGATTTCAATGATATGAAATGAGGCTTGAAGGGTAAGGGGGTGGAGAGTTAGACTGGGGATGGCCTTGAAAGGAATTTCAGTTTTACTTGGCAAGCAATAGGGAGCCATGGAAGAGTCCTGAGCAAAGGAGTATACCTCACAGGAACAATATTCTGACAAGATGATGAAGGATTGATTCAAAGGGAATAAGAGAAAATGCAAATGGGGGAGAGGATTAGGAAGGTCCAGACATGTAATAATAAGTATTTCTAGAGAAGGGGACAGATGTGAGACAGAACTTGGTAACTAATTGGATTTAACAGTGGGAGAAGGACAAGTCAGAGATATCTGATATGAAAAACAAGAAGAATGTGATATCAGAGAAGGAAGTAATGAAGTCTGAAGTAGGGCACTAATATAACGAGCTTGAGTTAGTGGGACATCATGACAAAAGTACCAGATTGTGAAAGCAGTTGGGGGTATAGATCAGAGGTTCAGAAGAGCGCCCAGGACTGAGCAGGTAGATCTAGGAGTCATCTACATCCAGATGGTTGTTGAAGCTAGAGAATGAGAGGAGAGTGATGAGGGGAGCCACACTGAGAGAGACCTCGAAGGAGGCAGAGGACCAACCCTTGGGGAGGAATCCTAGGAAGAGAAAGAGGAGCTTTTAGTGGTCTCTAGAGTAGGAGAGGCCATCCATCCTTTCCAGGTTGGGACATAAATCCAAGGTGTGTTTGACCAATCAACTGGAAGCTGGGAAGATGGTTTCATCACATTTTCCTCACCACAGTCAGGTGTGGGACTGGTCTCTGACACAACCGTACCTACTCTTTACTCATCATCTCCACCCCCAATTCCCCAGTTCTGCTGCTTCCTGCCAATATAAAGTCTCAGCCTCTCCCACTTCTGCAGTGGGCATCAGCCTTTCATGCCAACGTGAATCTAGCTATGACCCTGACACCCAGGACTGTAGCCTGTAGGACTGTAGGTGCTCTGGAGAAAATCCCCTCTCCCCCACACTGTTTCATGGCTGTGGTTGGGGCAGGTCCCTCAGAGAGTGAGAACACCGCCCCCATTTTCACTGTGCTGGGATAGAGTGGGTTGGACTGGATAAGTAGGTGTGAATGGGTGGCAAGAGGCTTGGTGGATCTCTCATTGCATCATTGCTTGCAAATCTGTCAAGGTCCCCACTCTTCTATTCCCACAAGTTCATGGCCTTGGTGTTCTCCTCAGCTCCACACTCTGACTTGTTCCTTAAAAACCAATCTACTGCCAGGTTGTTTATTTTTTTCCCTGTGTGCCATCTCTTGCTTCTGTCCCTCTTACACCCACACAGTAACCCCCCTAGTTTGGGCCCTCCCCAAGTTTGAATGTTCCCAATAGCCTCCTTATTGATTTAACTTCCTCAAGTATCCCTCCACTCCAATACACCTTCTACATAGTTACCAAAGTGATTTCCCTCAAGCACAAGTCTGACCTTGGTCACTCACCTGCTCAATAAAGTCTGGTGGCTTTCTTTTGCCTCTAGGCTCAAATATCATCACCACAGTACTTATAATAGCTACTTGTGTGTAGTGCTTTTATCTCATTCTTTTAAATTTTTGATTTTTTATAATGAACACAACTATTTATAGAGTAATAGTTTATAATTTATGAATGAATATGCATTTTGGAGTGTCTAAACATTTTTACTGATGACATTCCTTCTTTTGGAGGGAAGAATGAAAGAATGAGTGGTGATGTTGAGAAGTTTGGAGCCATAGAAGAGAAGAATTAAGGGAATTGATATTTGATGATTAAACTAATAGCTCATCTACTGTAGGTATGGAAATTTGGAGTAAGAGGGGGCAAGAAAAGGTTTGGGGGATGAGCTAGGTTGCTGATAATCGTCAAGCAGAAATGAGATCTGGTTGATGCTGTCTTATAAATTTGTGGTAGATAAAAAGAATTCAATTTCCTCTCTTTATCCAGAGATCATCAATAGATCTGAATAGATGAGAAAGTTGATGGTGAAGATTACGCAAAAGGATTAGGGGATTAGAAAAAGTTGAAAGTTATGGGAATTCTGGGGCTGTAACTAGTGAGATATTCAAGTACCATATCTTGAAGGGAAGCATGGAAACAAAAGAAACCAGGATGATGGATTGGCAAAATAGGATACCTTTCTCTACCCCCACTCTTTCTTTCCTTAATTTTTGAACTCCTTGAAGATATGTACTTGGCAGAGAGATCTCTGAATCAAGGGGTTGGGACATTTTAGTCCCTTTTTAAAGATAATTATTTCAAATTGCTTTCTAAAACAATTGGCCCACTTTGTAGCTCTTCCAACAGGGTATGAGGTTTTTAAAAATGATTTATTAATTTTTGACATTTACTTTCATAAGATTTTAATTTCCCTTTTTTTCTCCTTTCATCTCCCTACCCTTCCCCAACTTGGCAATCAACCTGCTATAGATTAGACATGTACATTCATATGAAACACATTTTCACATTAGTCAGATTGAGAAAGAAGAATAAGAACAAAAGGGGAAAACCACGAGAAAACAACAACAACAAAAGTGAAAGTAGTATACTTTAATCTGTGTTTAGATTCCATAGTTCTTTCTCTGGGTGTGGCTAGCATTTTCTATCATGAGTTTTAGAATGTTTTTAGATTGTTGAATTGCTGAGAACAAAGTCCATTAAAGTTGATCATCTGTACAATGTTGTTGTTATTGTGTACAATGTTCTTCTGATTCTGCTTTTTCAGCATCAGTTCATATAAGACTTTCCAGGTTTTCCTGAAATCTTATAGAACAATAGTGTTCCATTACATTCATATACCACACTTTGTTCTGACATTCTCCAATTGATTGGCATCTCTTCTATTTCCAATCCTGTATCAAAACAACAAAAAAATTATGGTCATTTTCAGATAATCCTCACCCTTATTCCCACAATAAATTTCTCTTACAGCAAGGAAAAGTTAATCAACCAAAATTGGCAAAGCAACTGAATATGATGAAAAATGCATCATGTTGTATCCATAAACCCCTTCTTCAATTCTGAGTAAGGAAGAACACTTCATCTTTTTTTTTTTTTCCCTTTTAGCATTAAGATTTATCATTGCAATTACTGAATTTAATTGCTTTTCAGAGTTGTTTGTTTACATGATTATAAGTTATTGACCTCTTATGATCTCTTCCTTGCTCTTTGAACTCTTTCCTCCCCCCCCCCCCCCCCCATAGGAAACTCCTATCCCTGATTTTGCTCCCTCCTTGTCCTTTCCATGTTTAGGTGTCCATTCCTTATCTTCTTTCAGGGCCTAAATTGATGACCATCTTCTTCAGGAAGCTTTCCCTATTATCTCAGAAAGTTAACTGCTTCTCTGTCACTGGGATTCCCCTATTACTTGTGTATCTCATTAATTACATGTATTTTTGTGTGCCTCATTTCTCTCCACTACACTGAACATGGTGGGAGTGGCGAACAATTTTGTTCATGTTTTATATATTGGATTATAATGAACAAGGGCTGCCCTCTGTTGGCTACATTGAAGAATTACTTGTCTCTGTTTTGAACCCAAACTCTATGTATTCTGAACTTTAGAAATGCAGAATCTTAAAACATCAAAGCTGGGGGAGACTTTGAAGGTCATGAAATGTCTATGATTTTTGAGTTGCAAAAGTGATTGGAAATCCCAAGCCCAATCTCTCTCATTTTTATAAATGAGAAAACCAAGGCCCCGAGAAGTCACATAGGCATGAACTGGAATGGAGCCACACCACAGCTGGGCTTTCTCCCCCCATCTCAAGTCTTTGATGATGCTCCTAAGTATCTTAACTGTCTTTTCTCTGCCTTTCTCCCTTGACCATGCTCTCCTATGTATCATCAATCTCACCATTTCTACTGGGTCCTTCCCTCATGCTTAGGGTTCTTCTAGGCATAAAAACAAAACAAACAAAAACAAACCCCAAGGAAACCAATGAACTTTGCATTCTCAAGTACTCCTCCTATATCTCTCCTCTTTTTACTGATGAACTCCAATACTTCACTATTTTATCTGTTTTTTCACTATTCATTTCCTCCTTGATCTGGTTGGTCTTCATTGATTTAGAAAGAAGGTTCTCTTCATGGTCACTAATAACCCCAATTGTCACCAAACCCAATGGACTTTTTTTTCTGTCATTCTCTTTGCATTGTTATCCATAAAATTTATGACAACATAGAGCAAGGGTTCTTAATCTGGAGTACATGACTTTGTTTTTTAAGATATTTTGATGATTATTTTTAGATTGATGACTTTACTTATAAAATTGGTTTACTTTGTAGCACTATATGTTTTACTTTATGAATTTCAAAACATTTTTCAGAAATGAGGTCCATTATAAGAGGGATTTCACTACAGACTACCCCATGGCTCCATGACATATATACACACGAAAAAAGGTTAAGAAGATTCATCCCAAAAGAAGGCCTTACCGTACTAGATAGATCTTCCACAGAGGACCATGAATGACAGAGCACTGATAGATTCTGAATTAGACCAATGGAGGAAGAACCCACATGGGTGAGATCACAAATCTTTTGAAGAATTCATTTGAATCCTTCTTGTATGGAGAGAATTACACATATACTGATTATGTTCAGCTGGGCTGAGTTTCAAAAGAATTGAGTTTACCTATGTACCACTGATTCTACCTCTAACCTTGGAATCTCTTCCTCTCTGAGTCTCAATTTCCTCATCTCTAAACAATCAATTATTAAATTCTGATTATATGGGATCCTGTGCAAAATCCTGGATACAAAGAAAAAAAAATTATGATATAGTCCCTGCCCTCAAGAAACATAGTCTATGAACATGTTATGATATGTACACACATAAATGAAAACTGTATCAGTTGGATCCTAGTCCTTTTACACAATGAACCTTGGTACAACTTCAAGAAGTTTTATGAAATCTTTCTGGCTCATTTCTTTACACTGAGAAAGCATGAGAACAGGAGAAACTGGATTATGTCTCAAAAAAAATCTCTGGGTTATGTCCCCACTCAATAATTAATAAACATTTATTCAGCATCTATTATGTTCCAGGCATGGTGCTAAATTGTGAGGATTCAAACAAAGGCATAAAGATAGTCCCCACACTCAAGAGCTCAGAATTTAAATGGGGAGGACAAGATATAAACAGAGGCTAGAGAGCCAGAGGCAGGGGGATTACCGGCTTAATTATGAAAAAGTCCTGGAGCCAGGGTGGGAAATGATTTTTAGAAAGTGTGAATTTTAGAGTTGATTTTACCTTGTAGGATGATGAGTTTTTGGAGGTCATGAATCCAGGAAATCATCCAGGTGAGAAATGATATGAATTCCAAGTATCCTCAGAGAGGATTAGGAAGGAGCTCACAGAAACTTTTTGATAACTGGATCATTTTGCATTCTCTAAAAGGTCCTCAACTCTACTACAGGCACTAAGGCTAGGAGGACACACACTGCAGGACAAGTTTTATTTTATCTGAAGAGCAAGAAAAGAAGGGCAGGATAGGTTTGAAGATTGGTTGAACTTAGTTCATCAAACATTATTGTCTTTAATATTGTCCAGAGGGCATCAAGCACTCTCTTGTTTGGTGGGTCCCACTTTCCCTTTCCTTTCCCCACATTGAAGGGGTCAAATACAAGGCTTGTGACACTCCAGAGTGCCTCCAGAAGCACATTAAGATGTAGTTCTTATCTGATATTGATGCAATTAGTGACAGTGCAGAGAACTGAGGTGTGAGAATCCTCTTCTGGTCGGTGCAGGTTCAACGTGAAAGAATTCACGAACCCGAAAACTTTGACCGGCAAAAGGGAGTTTATTGTTGGCACTGCAGAAGCCTGCTTAGCTAGAAAGACTGACTTCCTCAGTGGCAAGGTCCTGGCAGAGAAATAAAAGGGTTCTCACTGAGAAGAGAATGTCATCACAGCGGGCAAGAAGCCTGGCAGGCAGCTATGCCAAGGAGAGGTTCCTTGACAAGGCATAGTCCTGTTTCAGGCCTCTGCAAAGAAATGAGTTTAAAATTGACTTTAATAGGAAATCTGAGACTGAAGTTTCAACCAAATGAAATTTCTTCAATGTTGTCACTGCCCCCAAGCCTAGATACTTGGAGTTTCAAGCCTCTCAGTTTCAGACCCAGATTTCCCAAATGAATGAAAATCTCTTTGGTGGCTTTCTGAATGGGGATCTGGCTACCAATGGGGTGTGTGTGTGTGTGTGTGACTTGCCTTAGAAAAGCCCAGTTGAATGACGTCACTTGTCTGGGGAGATATGCTTTCCCAGGAGGGCCTGAGACTCCAAACGTTCCTTCTTTACAGATCAAAGGGGACACAGCTTAAAGGGGACACAGTTTCAACCCCCCTCAATATTAATTTTTTTTACATGTATAAACATGTGCACATGATTCCCATTAACAATAAAGGGATAAGATTCTGATTACCAGTAATACGTGATTCCTCCCTCCATCCTAGTGTTTAATAATAGCTAGGGTAGAAACCTCAGTTTTTTCTGTTATTGCTCTTATTGCTTCAGGGTCTCTCCTAAGTGCTGGGCCTTTAATGCATCTGACTTTGTGAATTTGAGAGGGCCAGGGTTATGACAGAATGATTAGAAACAAAGGGATATTTTTCTAAATCAGATAAAATGCCACAAGCAGGACTATAATGGGCATGGAGTTTGCTCAGATTTTCCATTCCTGGTGACTTATACAGAGCATGTGCAGAAATTTCCTTCTTGGCTCCAGGCCATCACATGGAACTTTGAGGGTTTTATTCCAGTCAAGCATGACTTGGGAGCTGGCAGTAGGGGAAAACGAAGTTCTTTGGCTGCTGTTATAACTCAGTGAATATATGAAAAAGAAAGTGACTTGGCCCTCCTTCTTTTGTCTCCCAAAAAGGACTCAAACATGCTCTCTACATGTATGTCACTGTATTTTAAAATGCTATTTTTGAGTTCTTTCCATGGATGCCGCATTTGTGAGAGGGAACATTCCAAGTTTTGGAGGAATGTTTTATATCATCTATTCTTATTATACCACTTAAATATATTATATTTATATAATATGTATAAAATAATTAAATATTTTTACATTTTTAATTTTTAAAAAGCTAATTGAGTCAACTGGATGAATTGTTGGGGTTTAAAAACCACACTGTTAGAAATTCAGCACCTTAGGGTTACTCCCAGGACCTTGAGAGAACAAGTCACTTTCTGGGGATCCCAAATTATTTGTAGGCAAATCAAGGGAGTAGCCAGACCAAAGAGGGTATTAACCAGAAGATTAACTTAAATTTTGGCCTCAAATGACAGAAGGCGTGGACTGGAAATTTTTTGGACTTTATGAAGACCAGAGTGCAATTTGAAATGTTTATCTGGTATTCTAATGTTTATTAGTCAAACCCAGCAGATTGTAATAATAACAATAAATCAGATTTTGTTAAGACTTGTCAGTGCTTGTTGTGAGTTTTTTGTCTTTTCACCATTTTAAAAAAATGTAGATGATAAATACATATTTCCTGCCTGATTTATATTGTACATTGAGAATGTCTTCTCTCTTTGGGGAGATCTTAGTATGTAAAATGCACTCGGTTAACCTTAGAAACCATAGAAAAAGGAAAAGGGTAGGAGGAAAGATTTGAAACAACAATAACAAAACCAAATCATGGCATTTAAATATAATGAAATATTATTGTGATATAAGAAGAAATATGAGGAAGTCCAAGATATATGAGGAGATTTATATAAACTGATGTGGAATGAAATAAGTGGAATCAAAAGAACAATAAACAAAATTATTACAAAGTCAATCAATCAATAAATATTTTTTAAGGGACTACTTTGTGTCAGGCACTGTGCTTAACTTGACAATACAAAAGAGAGAGCGCACTTGTCCTGAAAGAACTTACAATCTAATGGGGAAGACAACATACACAAGGAAGGTGGAAGCTGCAGAGAGGGGGTAAGACATTTGGTATTCTCACTGAGCTCCCTCCTTAGTTCATGTCTCCAACCCCAAAGCGACAGAAGGTAGGGATGGGGTAGGGGCCCAAGAATGATAAGGTTTTCCCCAATAATGAGTTTCCTGAGGCATGGAGGAATTCAGAGAGTACCTGAAATAGTGTAGCCCAGTGAGAAATGAGATGCTCTGTGATGAGTGACTTTCTCCAATGGAAGTTTAATCATTCATCAGGTACTCCTTAAATGTCTACTATGTTCCAGATACTGTGCTAAGTGCCAGAGATAGAAGCTCATAAGCTAATGGAGGAGGTAACATGCAACAACCATATGCAAAGGAGATAAATACAGGATGTTTTGGAGAGAATCTGAAAGGTGAGGCCCTGAGATCAAGGAGCACTGGGAAAGGTTTTCAGTAGAAGGCAGGACTTTGGGAAATTGAATTGTCAGGAACTGAAAAACTCATGAAGACTAAGGAGAACAGACCATGTAACATATCTCTTCTCCTGGCAGGGACCTGGGGGGCTTTCTCCTAGTATAACATGTTCTATTATATGGCCAGATTTGTTCATTGTTTTTGCTTAATCTTTTTCTTTGTCACAAGAACAGATTCAATAGTGTTGGGGAGTGGGAAGGTATTTCTTTCTCAGGAATGATGGTGATACTGATGGGGTTCTAGTGACAGGCAGAAAGTTGTGGAAATCCCCTTTTGGTCAGAGGCAACCAAATTCTTTGTGAAAGAATTTAGGAATCCAAAGAGTTTTAGGTGGTAAAAATGGAAGTTTATTGTTGGATGAGAAGTCAGCTTTGCTAGAAGACTAATTTCATAGTGGCAATGGGATCCCCTGGGCAGTGTCTCAAACTTCCCAAAAGAATTCACAATCCCGAATGCATACAGGTGAGGTTATGTGGCAAAATGGGTTTATTACACTGAGAAAACAACTTTCTCAGCAGGCAAAATCCTGTTAGGGCTTTTTTTCCGCTAAGGTTTGGACATTACTTTTGATTATATTGGGTTTTTTTGGCCTGGAGCTGAGGAACAATCTCCAGATGAATTTGAAGGACTAATTTTCAACTCAATAGAGGGTAGTAATTATGCGCCAGGCCAAGATCTCCAATTGAATTGAATAAGATTACTATGTGGGAACTCCTCCTATGAACAGGAGGGTGAGGCCCCTCCTAGAGGGATTTGAGATTTCCTCCTGACTTCAGGGCTGGTGCTCTAACACTTTGCCACCTAGCTGCCCCAAGTTTGAGATATCTAACCCAGGACTATCCTTCCCCCAAAGTTCATAGTGTACATTAAGGGAATTCCAGAAAAAAACAAACACATCTACATGTGACTAGTCTTCAAAGAGATGGGAGTACCAGTACTTTTCTCTTGACATGTCTTCTGTGTGCTGGCCAAGAAGTAAAAGTTAGAATCAAACATGGAACAGCTGATTTGTTTGTTTGGAAAAGGGATACAACAAGGTTGTATGTTCTCATCTTATTTAACTTAAACATAGAGTACTTCATGAGAAAATGCCAGGTTGGATGAATCAAAAGCTGGACTTAAGACTGCTAGAAGAAATATCAACAATTTCAAGAGATGTTGACAGATGATGATACTATTCTTGATGGCAGAAAGTAAAGAGGAATTAAGAAGCCTCTTTGATGTAATATGATTCTGTGGTTGCCTGATTTTTAGAGGAGGTACTTCTGTTCTGGCTATAAGTCTATGATTCTAGATCTTCTGGCTTTGGAGTCTGCCTCCAGGAAACTCCCATACTCACTGTCTGATTCTGATCGCTCCTTATGGCCTCAGGATAGTTCCACAGATCAAACTCCTGAGATAAATAGACTACTACTCAATTCATTCTGACTGATAATCTGATCAATGATAATCTGAACCAAATTTCGGAGACCACTCTTTCCTATTTATGAGTCTATGAACCCAGAAGTTTGAGTCCCCCATTCCAACCTCAACATCTTGATCAGGCTGAAAATGAAGAGGGTAAACATTGGCTTGAAGCTTAACATTAAAACAAATTAACAACTAACATTAAGCTCTTAGTAACTTGTACCATCACTCTCTTGACAAATAGAGGGAGAAGAAATGGAAGTAGGGTTAGATTTTACATCCTTGGGCTCAAAGATCCTTACAGAGACTGCAGCCACAAAATTAAGCATTTGCTCCTTGGAAGGAACTCTATGGCAAATCTGGGCAGGATGCTAAAAAGCAGAAATATCACCTTGCTTACAAAGATCCATATAGTCAAAACTATATCTTTCCCGGTAGCAATGCACGACTGTTGAAGCGGGTTGTGGTTCGTTTAATAAACCGTATTTCCCTGGGCTTATATCCCAAGGAGATACTAAAGAAGGGAAAGGGACCTGTATGTACCAAAATGTTTGTGGCAGCCCTTTTTGTAGTGGCTAGAAACTGGAAAATGAATGGATGCCCATCAGTTGGAGAATGATTGAATAAATTGTGGTATATGAATATTATGGAATATTATTGTTTTGTAAGAAATGACCAACAGGATGAATACAGAGAGGCTTGGAGAGAATTACATGAACTGATGCTAAGTGAAATGAGCAGAACCAAGAGATCATTATATACGTCAACGATACTGTATGAAGATGTAATCTGATGGAAGTGGATTTCTTTGACAAAGAGACCTAATTCAGTTTCAATTGATCAATGATGGACAGAAGCAGCTACACCCAAAGAAAAAACACTGGGAAATGAATGTAAACTGTTTGCATTCTTGTTTTTCTTCCTGGGTTATTTTTACCTTCTGAATCCAATTCTCCCTGTGCAACAAGAAAACTGTTTGGTTCTGCACACATACATTGTATCTAGGATACACTAAGACATATTCAACATATATAGGACTACTTGCCATCTGGGGGAGGGGACGGAGGGAGGGAGGGGAAAATCAGAACAGAAGTGAGTGCAAGGGATAATGTTGTAAAAAAATTATCTTGGCATGGGTTCTGTCAATAAAAAGTTATAAAAAATAAATAATAATAAAAAAATAAACCGTATTTCCTATTGATCTGTGATTCCTTTCAGGTTGATCTGTTCTTCCTTTCAGATTCCCAGCCCCTCCTGGCTGAGGCATATCAGTCCAGGAAGTCAGGGCCTTTGATTTACAAATCCTGGTCAAAAGCACCCCTTTGAATTCCAATAGGAGATCCGGGCTTGTCCCAGCCCAAATGATCTGAGCCAACTTGGGCTCTCCCAGCCCCCACTGGTTCTGATCTGCTCTGGTTGTCCCAGCCCCCATTTTGATGATCTGCTCGGGTTTCCCAAACCCCACCAAGACAACCAACATCATCCATCAACTAAGGTCTTTGCAGATGGACCTTGGCTGTTCCCTTTACTGCCAGGCTCTTCTGTCCACCGAGAACTGCATTCTCAGTACAAAACTCCATTTTCCATAGATCTGCCCGCTGGAATAATATTCTTTTCCAGTGCCATCCTCTCTTTCCCCAACCAGACTTTAACCTTACTTCCAATTCCTATAATAAACCTCTTTTATCAATCTAAGTTTTCAGGTCTGTAAACTCCTTTACAGAGAATCTCTGCGCTGCAGAAGGGAGTCCCCAAAACTTCCTACCCTCGCACCGAATCCCAAGGGGTTGCCAAAGCTCTCCTGCCCTTAGACCTCACTTAACTCCCACCACCAGAACCCTAACTTCATTTTGGTTCCCTAAATCTAAACCTCGTCACTGCGACATTCGAAGTGTAAAGAACAGCCAGAGGATCTTTCTAATTGTAGAAGACTTGGGAAAGTCTCAGGACAGCAAGGAGGTCAATCACTTCTGGCGACTCAGTATATGAAGCGGGACCTTTAAATGCTTTGGTTACACGATGAGAAGCTGGGACTCACTGGAAAGGACCCCGAAGAGGGGAAAGGTGGGAGACAAAAGGGGGAGGACGAGATGGAGACGCCCCGCCTTGGGAACAAGGACCCCGAGCTTGGCGGGGCTTTGGGAGGCAAAGGCGTCGGGTGCGCTCTGATCCTTGGCGTCACAACGAGTCGCGCTGGACGGAGCAACAGTATCTACTTTACAGATGTGGAAACTGAGGTCTCTGAGACACCGGGACAGGACACAGAAAAACCCAGCGTCAAACTAGGTGGCTCCAGACTCCCCGGGTCAAGTCAGCTGCTCCCTGTCTTCCGGAAATGACGCGGCTTGGATGTCCTCCCTCATCTGCCTCTCTGCTTCGCTCTAATGGTACCCAACCCTGCATCCCTCCTCCGCTTCTTCAGTGCGGGCTTGGTAGTTGCTAGGAAACCGAGAAGCCCGGCTGGAGAGGGCGGAGCCGTGGAAAGGGCGGAGCCGTGGAAAGGGCGTCCCCCGTTCTTCGGGCTTTGTCTGAATCCTTTGCTAGCCAAGCCGAAAGGTAACAAAACGCCCACAGCTCCCTCTGCTGCTGGCCGAAGGAACTGCGGCCTGGATCATCTACACTTAACTGAGGCTGCGCGTTCCCCTCTCCCGTAGTCCCGCTTCCCAGCTTGTGGAGGAAGGAGGGTGATCCTGGAGACTGAGGGGGAGCAGGTAGAAGGAAAAGGAGAACTGGCATGGGAATTGAAGACGAGAAAAAGAGGCGGAGAGAGGGCGGGGCAGAGGTAGGATTCTTTACACCTCCTAGTTTCCGGTCGGCGGGGAAAAAACCCCATCATGCCCTGCGGGGCAGTGCCTCCCCTTTAAGGCGCGGACGTCGTTGCTATTGGCGGCCGTTGGGGGCGCGGAAACTGAACTGCCGGAACTTCGGGCCGGCCGGCGCCATGGCGGCCCCCTGCGTGGTGAGGGCCCGGGCCCGGGTGGGGGTGGCGGGGGGAGGGAGCCGCTCTGGCTGGGCCGGAAGGCGGGGAGATCCGCGGGGGGGGGGGGGGGGGGGGGGGGGGGGGGGGGGGGGGGGGGGGGGGGGGGGGGACTGGCCGCAGTCCGAGGGCTGGCGGGGTGCGGACGCAGCGCTCTGAATACAGTAGGGGCTTAATGATTGCGTGGGGTCGTGAGAAGAGGAGCAGGCTCCGCGCTTGCTCCTGGAGCTTGGTGTGGTGGGAAAAGACCCGGGGTGGGGATCAGGAAACCCGGATCCCCGATCTGATGCTTTTTTTTTTTTTTAAATAACTTTTTACTGACAGAGCCCACGCCTGGGTAATTTTTTGCAACATTATCCCTTGCGCTCACTTCTGTTCCGACTTTTCCCTCCCTCCCTCCGCCCCCTCCCCCAGATGGCAAGCAGTCCTATACACGTTAAATATGTCACAGTGTGTCCTAGATACAATGTATGTGTGCAGAACCCAACGGTTCTCTTGTGGCTCAGGGAGAATTGGATTCAGAAGGTAGAAGTAACCCGGGAAGAAGAACAAAAATGCAAACAGTTTACATTCATTTCCTAGTGTTCTAGATCTGATGCTTTCTAATGACTTGTAACAAGTTTACTTGGGGGGTGGGGTGGTCAGCATGTAGATGGTAGACCTCAACTCAGTGAGTTTAGGGTGGAAGTTTAGGTAAATAAAATCTTTGGGTAACGTTGGAATGACCTGGGTTATTGTCAAGAATGAAGTGTTTTGAGCAGCACAATAAACCTTGCAACCATCTCAGCAATGTGTAAAATACACCTTTTTTGCTTGCTTTAACACAATAAGTTTAGTAAGCATTTATTAAGCGCCTACGAGGTGCCTCACATTGTGCGTATGGGGGAATACAAAAAGAGACTAGAGACAGTTCCCACCCTCAAGGAGTTCACCATCTAATTGGAGCGCGTCAGGAATTTGTTATGCACAAAGTGAGCTATGTATAGGATAAAGGGAAAGTCGTAATAACGGAGGAAGGGAAGGCACTGGAAGTAAGGTGACTGGGGAAGGCTTCTGCCAGTAGTAGATTTCAAGGGAACCACGAACTTTTTGATAAGGGAAAGCAATTACTTTTTTATTTTCAAGGAAACTTAACATTTTCCTTAGTTATGAAAGGAGCCAACAAACCATTCTGAGAGGGGATTCGTAGATTTTGCTAGACTGCCAAAGGGTCCACCCAGTTGGTCAGTTAGCATTACGCAAACACTTACTGTACTTAATCATGATGTGCCAAATCTGTGGGCCACATATGGTGCACTGGGAGTACATACAAAGAGCTTAGTGGAGAAGTTTATAGTCTGCTTTTTTGGGTCCAGAACACAAAAATAAAGATTAAAAAGTCTTCTTTTATGAAATTGATTGTTCACAAGATTTTGATCTGTTATTTCATTCATCATTCAACTACAAATTTATCTTGTTGATCAATATTATTTATTATCTTTTTTTTTTTTTTTTAATCCTTTAGTGAGGTAATTGGGTTAAGTGACTTGCCCATATAAGTGTCTCAGTGAGACTGGACTTGAATTCACTCAGGTCCTCCTGATTCCAGGGTCTATTCTCTTTCCACTGCACCATCTAGCTGCCCCTATCTTATTTATTAAATATACCTTTGAAAAATAGTCCATTTTTTCCAAGTCTAGTCAGGATTATAGGCCTGTAAGTTTTTGGTGAATTTTAACACAGGCAAGTTACCTGGTCATTGTGTTTAATTCCATCTTTTTTGTTTATTTGGTGACTTGTTTCTTGGTGCAAAATTGTATTGCAGCATTCTGTCTCCATTTATGAATTTTTGTAATTCTGATTCTCAGCATATCATTATATGTCATAATTTGTCATTCCCTCAATTGAGGCCAGCTTTTTAGGTCCAATAGAAATTAAAAAAAAATACCCAAAACAATTTTTTTGTTTGGATATTTTTACAGTCTGTGGAAGATGCCAAGATCTTATTGTTTCACCTGGATTTGTGACTATTTTGTTAAGTCCTTGAATGAAACTGCATTTTATTATTTAAAAAAAAAAAAAAAAACTTTTCTTACTCTTCAATACACTAGCCTTTGTATTTTTTTTGCCCATGACAAATATTTTTTTTAATATGGAGTGGTTAGTATCTCCTTTAAAAACTTTGTCTTCTCTATTATTTAAGAAGACTATGGTGCATTGTTAAGAGATTAGTAATATTCTTTCTAGATTCCAAGTCTTTCTGAAAATCTTTGCAGGATTAGTAATATTCTCTCTAGATTCCAAGTCTTTCTGAAAACCTTAATTTCTTAAAATCTTGGTTTTCTTAAGGTGATTTAGGCTGTATTGAGTAGTAGATTGTGAATTTTTTTTTTTACCTTTTCTTTTGTGTTGGCATAACTGACCATCATTTCAGGTTTAAATAATCCTTGAAATGCTTAACTTCCTACATCACCAAACCCTTACGATAAATGTTATTGAAATGTGTTTTTTAAGAACTACAATTTTTTCTTGGGAGTTATATCCTTTCTTAAAAGCCACAGAATTAAAATACAACAAAAGAGAACAATGAAACACCTTAGTATGATACAAAATTAGTACTCAGAGCACTTAACAGGGAAACCAGCTTAATCTCATTTCATCTGGTCAAAGTCATGTTCTGAGTCAGTCAATTGTCAGTAGAAGCATACCTATATGCATTATTATTGCTATTAAAAAGGAAACTATCAAAATTACTGTTGTGTTCCAAGTAATTTGCATACCACTGTACTTTGTTCAAAATTTGGCTTTTCTATTGTTGCTTTTTACTTTATTTTTTTTTCCTCCATTAAAACAACATAAAATGAAAACTTATTTCACTATATACCTATTTGCACAGTTTTTTTTGCAGAAATAATGGTATATTTTTGGGGACGTTGGGAGAGAGGGAAATTATTTACAGAGAGAACTCTCAAGATGGGTCAAAAAATTGGTTTTGCATACTGGCCCAGTATCTTACTAGATGTAGGACTTTAAGGTGGCATTAATAATGAAAGTAGGTGTTTAGCATTTTCAGATTTACACAGTACTTTACATAAACTTCATTTGATATTCAGAAAACCTTATGATGTAAGTAGAACAAGTAGTACTATCTCCTGACTACAGATGAGGAATATGATGTTTATAAGAGGTAAGTGACTTGTATGTGATTATACAGTAAGTATTAAAGGATTTCAACTTAGGTCTGTATTGATTTTGAGTCTAGAATTCCTTCTCTATTACTCCTTTCCTCCTTAGTTATTTCTCTAGACCTCTGTCTCCTCATCTATAAAATGAGAGTTTGGGCTATATGATTTTGAAGGTCCTTTCTAATTCTAAACTCTGGTCCTGTGATACTCTACTCCCTAAGCCTAGTTTTCTTCCCATTATATCACACTGCCCCCTCAAACTCATGTTTTGTAGTTATTCTATACTTGACAGTGACAAGGACCACATTTATCTCTTTGCCTGTTCTTCAAACTATCTATCAATCAGCAAACATTTATTAAATACCTAATAAAAATTAGGTACTGCAGAGGCAAAGATTAATGAATTGACAGTCTGGTTGGGGAAAACTATATATGTAAATATGTGGATATATATATATATATATATATATATATTTATATATATATATATGCATAGATGTAATGTGGGATACACAATACATAAACATACACATATTTGTATATGGAAAAAACTTCATAAATATAAGGTGATTTTTTTTTTAGGGAAAAGTAACAAGCAGCTAGGAAGTGGGATATAATCAAGAAAGATTTCATAAACAGGTTAATGCTTTACCTAATCCTTCTAGGAAGTTATTCTAAAAGATAAAATTCCAGGATATTCCAGATATGGGGTAGCCTGTGCAAAGTTACCGGAAAGCTAGTTTGTTTAGAGTATAATGTACATGGAGGGAGCAATGGTAAATTCAATAAGAAAAGTAAAAAGGGGTCAGATTGTGAAGATCTTTAAATGCCAAACACAGGAGTTTTTATTTAAATCTTTGATCTAAAAGTACGGGAATGACATGGAAAGGCTTAAATTTTGTGAAAATTTGGCGACTTTGTAGAGAATGGACTGGAATTAGACTTGAGGAAAATCAATGAGGCCCTTGGGAATACTAGCCAAGATAGGAGAAGTATAGTCTAGCTTTGCACTGTAGTTTCTCCAGAAAGTCTAGAAAATCTTATCTGGTCAGAAAATGCAGGGGAAAAAACAATAATTTTTTTTTTTTTCCCTTACTGAGGTTGGTGTAGAGGCCAGGGGTCCTCAAACTATGGCCCGTGGACCAGATGCGGCATCTGAGGATGTTTATCCCTCTCACCCAGGGCTATAAAGTTTCTTTATTTAAAGGCCCACAAAACAAAGTTTTTGTTTTTATTATAGTCCGGCCCTTCAACAGTCTGAGGGACAGTGAACTGGTCCCCTATTTAAAAAGTTTGAGGACACCTGGTAGACTGTCAGCTCCTAGAGGGTAGGAACCATTTCATTTTGATCTTTGTATCTACAGAGTTGGCACATAGTAAGTGCTTAGTATATGCTTGCTGATGGGTGGATTGATAGAAGCCTGTCCCTCTGGATTGATTGAGGGCCTTCCAGTGGCTGTATACCAGGGTAAGAACAGGTCTTAGATCTAACAGAACATCCTCATCTTGGATAGAGAACAAGAAGCGTCAACTGGCAGACCTATCATTCACTGCACTCTGTTGGATCATAGATCCAATAAGAACCAAAGAGGGGACCTGAACTTAGGAATGATAAGAATAGTTCACGGTCCTAAGTTGTCTACTGAGTGAGGATAAGTACTGAACTAAGCAGCAGCTCTGAGGTTCTGACCCTATCAGCAGAGTAGGATCTTAAAACCAACCTAATCTGGTCTGCAGAAGAAAAACCAGGGCAGGTACCCTGTACCAAAGTAAAACTTGCAGTTCTGTCACTCTGAACCCCAGAGATTTCCAACTGATTAAAAGTGGCCAAGCTCAGCAGTTTACCTATCCCCAATTGAGACAAGTGTCTTAGTAGTGTTGCCTAGAACCAAGTTCAAGTTAACAGCTTGCAGAGTTTAGCATAAGAGGATAGTATATAGAATTCACTCTGGATCAGACCATTTTGCAGGTCCCTAGCATGAACACTCTTCAAAATCCTGAAATAACAGAATACCCAGAACCCTGCAAAGATCAAGCATGACCCAATCACTCCATCTATAAGTGCCCAGAGATTCAGCAAGAATAAATGCACACAAAAAAGAATTCCATAAGGTTATGAATAAAGTGTTTATGAACATAATTTGCAAAGGAGAGTTTTGTACCTCCTAAACTGAGGGAGCAGGTATGCTTCTTTTGAATCCTTAAACCATTCACTTCCCAGCCTTTAAAAAAAAAATAACATCATACATAGTGTTGAGCCATGTATTCTAACCCTGGAAAGGGTGATAGGAGTTCAGAGAAAGGAGAACTCAATTAGGTAGTGGAATCTCTGGAAATACTTTAGTAGCTTTATATCTGAACTTTGCCCCAAATGCTCAGTATAGAGCTTTGTAAGTGGGAAGTGGGGGGGAGGGGGGAAGGGACAGAGTAAAAGGGGCTGAATTAGTATTGTGGCATTGTGCCTTTTAAGGTATGTTTTGGTTGGGGAATCAATTTGATTCTGGACAGTTTTGGAAGGGGGGTGTTGGGGTTGGAGAGGGGGCCTTGTTCACTCCCCTCCAAATTCATGTTTCTAGACACCTTCTAGAAGAATGTGAATTTCTTGAGAGCAGAGTGTTTTATTTCCTTTATTTCTCACACATATTAGTACTGTCTATCAAAATGAATTGGTTAAATTGGATGTGATATCTCAGTAGCTGCAAGGTCTGTGAGTTTCAGTCTCACCTCTGTCATCAGCTGCTGCAGATTGGCCTGGGCTGCCAAAGCCTGCTTCTTTCACCTGGGACACTGCTTTTCATCTCTCTAGGGAGTGCTCAAGGATTCAATTCCTAATTTTGGGAATCTTTCAATATTATGAAAATCCAGTAATAAGAACTGTATTCTCCCTCTGACTTCTCTGAGAGAAATGGAACCTTTTGACGATAGGAAATGCTAGCATCTTCCCCCTTTTCCCATTTTCTTGGCTGTTTTTCTAGGTGGTAGATTTGTTTCTGGGTTGGGATATGCTCATTGTATATGGTCAATTCCAAGCAGAATGTTTACCCTCCCCCAGCATTTCTTTGTACCTGATCCACTCCATTACTGCTTTCCCTACTGCTCACTATTAGCCAACCCACATCCAACAGATGTTGTGGAAGAATGATGCTAATCTATACTGAAGATGACAGACTGTATGGCCTGGTCAGTGGGAAGCAATGGCTTTGAGAGTCAGACAGAGGGATCTTAGGTATTTCCCAATCACATAGTGCCTCCAAACGCAGTTTCTTCCATAAAAGGAGGTTGTGGGACTAGCTGTTATTTGAGTTATCTTCCAGAGTTATATCCTTTCATTATCTATTTCCAGTGATCTGTAAAGGAATAATTTTGAACTAGTTGTAGATTGATCACATAATTTCTAACTTCATAATGTTTTTGGAATATGGAATTTAGAACTCAATGTGTGTGCTTGAAGATGGGGGGAGCTGCAAAGTTTGGAAGCCTCAAAGGTACCTTTTTCTTCTAGTGTTTGGTAGATTAAGAAAACTACAATTAAATTCTTATAGGACTCATTTTCTGACTGTTGTGGAAGGAAGCATGCTTCTGTGCAAAGTTTTCTTGTTCTCTTTTGTATTGTTGGTTTGCATTTTAAATATTTTCCTGTTCTACAGGATGATCCATCATTGGAAAGAAATTTTAGAGGCCACAAAGATGCTGTTACCAGTGTGGATTTTAATCTCAACGTGAAGCAGTTAGGTAAAGTCATTTTGATGTTCTTAAAGGCATTCATCTATCTTAGAAGTTGCATGCTTTAATATGGAATATGTATGGATATATATATATATATATATATAGAGAGAGAGAGAGAGAGAGAGAGAGAGAGAGAGAGAACCAAATGGAAAATTAAAAAGCATGATTTCTCTAGCCTCATCTGAGCAATGGCTTAATTAAGCAAGATGAAATGCAAAAGGTTTCATGTGTTTGCATAAAAACCCATTTAATTTATGTTATATGTCTTCTAATGGTATCCATAATTCTTGAGATCAGGGACCATATATTCTTTTTTATTTCTCTCACAGGTTGTCTTATATACAATCTCAGGAATGTTTGTCAAATGAATAATAATGATATGTATTCAAAGTCATTTCTCATTTTACTGAGAATTCTTCACTGCCATTGGAATATAGTGGGGTTGTTGCTTTTTTAATGGAAATGCTATTTGATGGCTTGTGTTATTTACTGTGTATGACTAGCCAGCTAAGTTGGGTAGTAAACAAGGTCATTTGCATATTTTATTTCCTATTAGGGCAGATAGTTTTGTATGCTTCTGTGGTTACAGACTGTATGTACTCTAGTACTGAGGACACTGATGGCTCAGTGAAATCTATCATTACCAAAAAAATTTAAAGCATATACTTTACAAAAAGTAGAAGCAGTGTCACTGTTCATATATGAAGGGGAAAATTCTGTCTCTTCTGTCATGCATGATTATTCAGAATAATATGTGGATATATTAACTAGAACTTTAATTATTGATTTAGTAAGTGGCAGCATGGATTCATGTCTGATGATCTGGCACATGAAACCTCATATGAGAGCCTATCGCTTTGTGGGGCATAAAGATGCAGTGATGTGTGTTCAGTTTTCCCCTTCTGGTCATCTTGTGGCATCAGGATCTAGAGATAAAACTGTCCGAATATGGGTGCCAAATCTGTAAGTATACTCATCTTTTTTTCTGTAAAACTTCTATATCATTGGCTGGTTTGTTAGAAAGCATAAATCCAAGGGCTGTGACTATTCTCTTCACAGTTATTTCTGTGATCTTTTTTCTCTTTTCATTTTTATTCTTAGATTATACTCAGAGATGGTCATAGGTCATTAGTTCTTGAAGGAATCTTAGATATAATCTAGTATTAAGTCCTACCCCCACTTTGTTGACAAATAAGGAATATGAAATTCAGAAAGGGAAAGCTATATTTACCCAGGGTCACACAGCTTATAAAGAACAGAATTGGGAATTTAGACCAGATCTCTTGCCCCACAGATCACAGCTCTTTCTAGTATTAGAAATTGCTTCTCAATAGTCTTTGTGAGAAACAAATTAGCCAGGTTGTGGGGTCTCAGCTCCCTTGACATAGAAGCTCTTCTTGTCTCTAAGTGAATTTGTAGTATGCTAATTGTCCTTTAGGGAGATAATCCTCAGCCTTCAGGGACATGAGAATTCTGATCAGTTTTCTTTTTCTTCCTCTGAAATGGCCCATGTGGATAGGGCTGCCATGGGGTCTGCAGACTAATAGTGGCTGGAGTCAAAAAGGTGTTTACACATTGCTTCTGCTGCTCATACATATGTGAGGACTGAGAAGTCACTTCAGTTGAGTCACTTGTAAAAAAAAAAGAGACTATGCTACCTGTAGCATCACATCAGAAGATTATTGGGAGGATCTTAGTATTCCATTCCCCAAACCAAGCCCATTCAGGTCTTTATTCCATCATTGTTTTAGGAGAGGCAGCAATCTTTGTTCTGAATTTATAGTAGAGGTGTACTTGGGACCAGGAAGGCTTTTTCATTGTACTGTGTAATAATTTCTAAGTGAGTTTAAATTATTGACCTGGTGTTTTTGCATTTAGCAAAGGAGAATCTACTGTTTTCCGAGCTCACACAGGAACTGTAAGAAGTGTACATTTTTCCAATGATGGTCAGTCGTTGGTGACAGCCTCAGATGACAAAACAGTAAAGGTGTGGACAGTGCACCGTCAGAAATTTTTGTTCTCATTCAGCCAGCACATCAATTGGGTCCGTTGTGCCAAGTAAGTCATATCCTTCTTGAGAAGAAAGGTCAAGAAGTGTATAATTTTCTTTAAACATTATATATTAAATAGCTATTTATAGATAACTTGTGGCGGAGGAGTCGGGAGTGGGGAGGAGATGGGATGTTAGGTCTAATCTGGCCTTTTGTATGTGATATTATTTCCTAGTAAGCTGAAAATATATAATCTCTTCTATTTCAACCTTATCCTTTCCACATCCTTTGCTTTTTGACTTTGAGAATTTATGGCTTGGCCATCTTTATGGTATGATGTTATAGATACTTTTTCTTGGCTCTGGCTTTTTACTGTAATTTAATTCTTAATTAGAGGTAGTTATCATTATAATGTGTCTAGATCTAGACACCACATTTTTTAAAGGAATATTGACAGATTAGGGTATGTACTGAAGAAGAGAACCAGTTTGTGAAAGAAATTTGAAAAAAACATCATGAGAACCTGATAGCTTAGGGATAATGATTGCTGGGGAGACAGGGAGGAATGATTGCTGTCTTTGAACACTTTGAAGAAGTGTGTGCTAGATGGTTTGCTTTTGTTTACTTTTGGAGAGGTGCTACGTTCTTGGTAGTGATGGGGTAGACTTTTAATTGTAGTGATGGCATATCCATTTAGAGAGGAAGAAGGTGAGATGGGATATCTAGTTAGCTAAATAATTACATAACATTTAGGAGGTTGTAGGATAGGTGAAAGAATCCAGTTCTGTTAAGTTGCTAATACTGATTTGAGAGTTTTCCCCTCTTTCTGCCTTGGCTTAAAGTGATTCAGGCCAGGTGAAACTTGTGACCTGAAGCATATGATAACTTATTTCTGGGAGGAGTCTGGAGAATTAAAGAACAAATGAAACATTCTTGCAATCCTAGAGCTTATGGGCTCAAGAATTACCAGCCAGCCCCTTGGCTATTAATCTTCTTCCTAGCTTTCCGTTTTTGATTCTGAAGATACATGATTTCCCATTAAGTATTCCTTTCAACACATGTTTTGTACTTAATATCTTTTTTCTTATCACTTATTTCCTTCTGTTTCCCTTTTGTATACTTAGGAGATTTCCTTATCTAGATGTATTCTATTTATCCTGTTGTATTTTCCAAAGCAGTAATTGATGGGGATGTGAAATTGTGTTCCTTTTAGAAATTAACACTCTGAAATTCTGTCCCTTTTGATTCCTGACCCTCCTAGGCTTCGTGGAGTCTGTGAGAGAGCTTCTCAGGCTGGGCCATTTCTAAGGCAAATCACCTCCATTGATAGCTGGATCTCCATTCAAACTCAGGCTGAAAAAGCCTTCAAAGTAATTTCAGTTGGGAGACCCTTGTCTGATCAGTTCAAACGGCAATTCCCCCTCCCCACCCCCCAAGTTCTACTCATAAAATAGGTTTCTGCTCTCTCATTTCTTTGCAGAAGTCTGGAGTAGGACATAGCTGCTTGTCAGCACTCCTGTCTGCTGAGAAGACATTCTCTTCTCATTGCCAGCCTCCATTTCCCTAATAGAACTTTGCCACTGCAGAAGTCAGTTTTCCTAGCAAAGCTGACTTCTCATCCAACCATAAACTTCTATTTTTACCACCTAAAACTCTACAGGTTTGTGAATTCTTTTACGAAGGACCTGTGCCTCCGTTCAAAAGGGGATTTCCACAACTTGACTGCCACTAGAACCCCATCAGTAACAATCTTTTTCTTTCCTATTTAAATACAATTCTTAGATCCTGCACAAGGTGGTGGGCTCTTCTTACATCTGGGGTATTGTCTTTTGTGGTTGTTACACAGTTTCTTGGACATTATCTTCCTTCCTAGCAATCATTACAGAGTTGTCAGGTTCTTCAAGGCAGGAATGGTGTCATATCTCCAGTGCTTTGCACATAGTAGACATTTAATAAGGCTTTATTGAATGAATATAGCAGTTTGGATTTATCCTGTATATTTTATTAGGAAATTTTAAAAATGCTTTCTCATTGATTCAGGGAAACTTACAGAAAACGAAAGAAAAAGAATTGAAGAGAAGAAATTTAAGGACACAGATTAAGGACACAATAGATTATGAGCTCCTTGAAGGCAGGGGGACTGTCTTGCACATAATAGGTGCATCATTAGAAATTTCTGTTTTCATTAGAGAAATGTTTGTTGACTAACTGAAAGGAAAAAAAGATAAAATCTGCTTGATAGATATATTGGTAACTTCTGCCTGCTTCTTAAGTGGGCTGAAGTGTAAGTAAGTATAGTATGTTAGAAGAAAATTGATCACACTGTGGGGGTTTTACTACTGTCAGAACCCCATTGTGATCTTGGTGAAGAATGAGATTGCTTGCCATTTATCTTGGGATTCTACCATCCTCATGAATCACTAATCCCTACTCCACATTCTCTGGCATGGTAATTGGCCCCTTTTGAAGCAGTTTTTACTTGTGATCTCATACTTAATATTATTTTCTGAAGCAGTTTCTGTTATGAGTAATGTCTCAGAAATTTAGGCCTGCCTGAAATAATGAAGCTGTCCCAGGTGTGATATGTTGGGAAATGCTATACTGGTGTCTGATTCTAGGAGACAGTAACTGGAGCCTGCAGGAGAAGAAAGCAAATGATTTGAGTCTTAAATAAAAGCAACATCCTTTTTCCAATGAGAACATCCTCTGGCATAACTAACAACTGCATCCTTGCACCTGTTTCAAAAAACAGTCTACCTAGACTAACCTAGTAGGCGGTATAAAAATGATGCTTTATTTCATTTTCAGATTTTCTCCTGATGGGAGGCTAATTGTGTCTGCCAGTGATGATAAAACCGTCAAATTGTGGGATAAGACTAGCAGAGAATGTGTACATTCTTTTTGTGAACATGGCGGGTAAGCCTTCCACTGAGCTGTCTCTCTCCTATCTTCACACTCACAAAGCTGCCTTCCAGTCTGTTTTGACTAATTAGTTGTCTATGAAACACAAGTGGTAAAATCTGATAACTATTCATTCACTTCCTATTTTTAAAAAGCCATTTTTGCACAAGGTAATGTCAGAGAGCTGTTATATATTTGGAAAATAATTAGTGTAACGAATAATGTCTGATGATTTCTACAAATGATGTTGATCAAACTGGGAAGAAAAGCAGGAAATAAGGAATGGTTTATAGCTTTAATGTTAGTGACTGAATATAAGACTTAATCATTTCAAAGTACCAACAGAAAATAGGGAGGTTTTGACTTAGAAATTTAAATGTTAAGATAGCTCCTTTTTATAATACAGAGAACTGTGATATTAGAAATCCATGTAAACATAATTAAATCTTATTGGAAGGGAAAGTATATTTTAAGCTGCTTTTTTTGGGGTGGGCGGTATTTCCATGGATTTGGAAGTTTTTGGCTCTGGGGCAATCACTTTTGATTTATTTTTCATGATCAAAGAGTCACAACTTATCTTAAAATTAATATTTTCAATATTATAATAATTTATGTGAATGATAATTATAGCTTACTACACACATAGTGCTTTAGTAAAAAATATATATATAAATTATTTTATTTAAATGGTGACTTGTCCAGAACTGTTGATGTAATCTCATCTTCCATCAGGTGCATTTTGGGTGGCACCTTTTATAATATGAATACGTGAACTAATGATATTGTATGCAATTTCCTTAGTAAAATTCTAAAATCTCTCCTCTGACCAGTAGGTGAAAAGATAATGTTTGAGAGAACATCTTGGTCACATCTTTGGGCCTTAGTATTTCTCTAGACAAATAAAATGTCATGTGGTTGTTGTGTATTGACCAGAAAAACACTGGAAGCTTTGTGGTAGATTAATATTGAGGCCTATAGTGTGATTTAAAAACATTGAAACAGTATATTTAGTTAATCTTTCTCAATTTAGTCTTAGTCCCAGCCTGTTTTCTCTTTGTCTTAAAATTATGACTAGTTAATTAATAGAAATATAGATCTGTTTTGTTTTTATATTGTAGAATAATTGTACCTATCAGTTATATTTTTTCAAACATTTACTATTTGCTAAGTGTGGGACTAATAGGGCAAGGACTTGAAATTTACTTTTGTATAATCCCTTTTTATTGATGATTAATGCTATCTCTTTTTTTTTTAATTTTTTAAAATTTATTTTATTTTTTTTTATTTAATAGCCTTTTATTTACAGGATATATGCATGGGTAACTTTACAGTAATGCTATCTCTTGACCCTAATTCAGAGACATAATGTAAGAAGGTCTTTTCTACTTTAGGTTTGTCAATTATGTGGACTTCCATCCTAGTGGTACGTGCATTGCTGCTGCTGGTACAGATAACACTGTCAAGTTGTGGGACGTCAGGACCAATAGGCTCCTTCAGCATTATCAGTGTAAGTTGGTGAGACTTTCCTTGAGACTGGTCTGCATAGGTGACAGCTAGGCTTAAAGGCCTTAAAGGAAGATAGCTTATAATTTAATTGATGGAGAAAAGGATGATGATTACAAAGGATTCTGTTAGTTCCATTGTATTTATTCAACATAGGCCTGTTTGCCCAGCAACTATGAGGAGTCCCTTTACCAGTTCAGAAAAAAAGCCTTTGGTTTTGATTAGAACCGTGATGATGAAGAGCAGAATTGTCTGCAGAGAAACAGTGAACTTTCTGTTTTGTTTGGTGACTGTTGCTATGACAGCCCATTCAGCGTTAATGTCTGATGAACTCATTGAAGTCAAGAGGCCAGCAGATCATCCTGCAGACCATGGAGTTGTAATGGTGTATGGACAGGAGGTCTTTACTAGTGCATTTGCTAGGGTAATTAGTATGGGTCTAGAGGAGTTTGGTTTCAGCATATGCTAGTTGTAGTGGAAGTGTGCTCCATTGGAGGGAGGCAGGCCTCCCCAGAAAGAGCTGTGTCTGTGACTACTATTGTTGCTGCTGCTCCTGTTTTTTGCTTCATTATCACATAACATTTTACATATTTATAGGTCTTTAGCTCTCCACCCAACTCCAGGATTCCTGTTGCCATAGCACTTCTTTTCCTGTTATGGTTGGCCTTTTCTCTACAGGACAAACACTGTGATACAATCGTCTTTGTTGTCTTTCCCTTAACTTCTCTGCCTGTATCTGGGTTTCTTACTGCTAGGTTCATTTCTCTTATCCTCTTTAAAAAATCTTCATCTTGTTCTCCATTAAAGTCTTCCTTAAAGCTACCCTGTGATTTAAAGGCTACTAAAAAATTTCAGAATTAGAAGGGACCCAAGGCCATTTTGTCTTAACCTACATCTGAGCAAGAAACCCCACATAACAGTGGTCATCCAGCCTTTGAATCTGAGTCTTTCAGTCAGTTCCAAATCCAGTGAATTGTCTACAGCTTGCTGTCTTCTCAAGAATACCATGAGATTCTTTATTAGATGCTCGTCTAAATCTAGGTAACCTATATCTCTTGTACTCCCCAATCTTCTAGCTTAATAACCTAGACGTAAAAAGAAATAAGATGACTCTCCTTGATTTGTTCTTGGTGAAGCTGTGATATCTCATCCTAATAACATCTTCTATCTCTAGACATTGACTATCTCTTTAATGATCCATTCGAGATTTTCCTCAGGAATTAGGCACTTAGGCTTATAGTTTGCAGATTCTGTTCTGTTCTTGTTTTGAAAAATGGGACATTTTCCTTTCTTCAGTCCTGTTTTTTCAGTACCTATTTTATTCCCTGTGATTATTCAGATATTACTGACAGTGGCTTAGAAAGCACATCAGCCAATTAACAAACAAAGTTTTTTATATGTGCCAGGCACTATACTAGCCCTTGGTGGTATAAATACAAATATGGACCTGCCATTGAAGAAGTTTACATTATATTAGAGGAGATAACGTGTACAAGCATGTGTGTCATGTACACATGTATGTGTGTATATGTTCAAGGTAATTTGGAAAAGAGGTAGGTGAGGGGAATGAGGAAGGGTTTAACCTAGAAGGTGGTGCTTGAACTGAGCTGTGAAAGAAGTCAAGAATGGATTATAAGATTTGGAAATTGGGAGACAATGCTTTTTTAGGGATTGAGTCAGTGAAGTGTCTATTTTAGTGACCACAAGGTGGCGAAAATGTTATCTATCTATATCTATTTTAATAAGCTTATGTACTTTAGATCTTAATTTGCATTGTATCTTCAGGACTAAACTTACAATAGTGGTGCAAGTCTTTTGTCCTTTTTGGAATAAACTCCATTTCCACTAAGGCCTTTAGAAAGACAAATTTAATCTCTTAGAGGTGTTCAGTAGAACATATGTCTTCCACCCTTCAACAGAACTTAGTTTAGTGGTTTATAAGGCCCAAAGTATATGCAGTGAGTGGCACAGTGGGCCTGCAGCCCCAGGCCTTGAATCAAGAAGACCTAAGATCCAATCCAACCTAGACACTAGTTGTGTCACTCTGGGCAAATCACTTAACAATAATTGCCTCTGTTTCCTCATTTGTAAAATGAGCTAGAGAAGGAAAGTTTTTACAAATCATTTTAGCATCTTTGTCAAGAAAACCACAAATGGAGTCATGAAGAGTTGGATATGACTGAAACAATGATAAAAGTCCATAATTGATAAATGTCTTCTCTGAGGGATGATTTGTTTTGCCCTTGTTCAGTCCAGAAGCATTGGGACTTTTCTGACAGATAACCAAGCCGCTTCTGTTATCTCAGAGAGAGCATGTCTTTAGAACTGTGTAGCTAGCTTTGTTTCCCCAGAATGTAACTTTTCAGTGACGAAAAGTTATGACATCATAATATTATTGTAAAGTTTGGTTCCTTTTCTCCTCTTCTACTCTCTCCTTTTTTCTCTAAATTTTCTTGTATATAACATTATTTTTTAGCAATTTATTGATTCACTTAACTCCATACATGCTTGGAGAAGATGGATGTCATGTTGGGTCCATCCATTCCAGCTCTTCTCTGACCCATATTCTTTAAAAAAATTTTTTTATTGTTTTCTTTATTTTTCTGGTTATACATGTATACTTAATTTTTAAAAATATACATTTCTTTATGAATCATGTTGGGAGACAAAAATCAGAAAAAAAGGGAAAAACAATGAGAGAAAAAAAACAAAGAAAAGGGGGTAAAAAAGTGAACATAGCATATATTGATTTACAGTCATTCTCCATAGTTCTCTCTTTGGGTATCATCAATTCTCAGATGGTGTTTTCTATCCAAAGTTTATTGAGATTGCCTTGGATCACTGAATCCCTGAGAACCAAGTCTTTCATATTTGATTATTGCATATTCTTGCTGTTATTGTGTACAATATATTCCTAGTTCTGCTTATTTCCTAGCATCAGTTCCATAAATCTTTCCAGGTCTTTCTAAAATTAGCTTGTTCATCATTTTTTATAGAACAACAATATTCCATTACTTTCATATACCACAACTCGTTCAGCCATTCCCCAATTGATGGGCATCTAGTCATTTTCCAATTCTTTGCTACCACAAAAAGAGCTGTTAACAAACATTTTTGAACATATGGGTCCTTTTCTCTCCTTTATGATTTCCCTCGGATACAGAACCAGTAATGGCACTGCTAAGTCAAAGGGTTATGCATAGTTTTATAGCCCTTTGGGCATAAATTCAAATTGTTCTCCAGAATGGTTGGATTATTTCATAATTTCACCAACAATGTATTAGTTTCCCACATCCTCTTCAACATTTATCATCTTTTCCTGTCATCTTAGCCAATCTGAGAGGTATGAGATGGCACCTTAAAAGTTATTTTAACTTTCATTTCTCTAATCAGTAGTGATTTAGAGCATCTTTTTATATAACTATAGATGGCTTTAACCCATATCTGTTTTATAATATCTCCTGTGAGTGTCATGTAGGGTCCATATAAAGAAGGGAAATTTGAGGTTGTTTATTGCTCTTTTTAACCTCTGATAAGGGTTTTTTTTTTTTTTTTTTTTTTTTTTTTCATTGAACTGCATTCTGCCTTTCTGAAACTTTTACTACCTATTTTTACTCCCTGGGATCAATCCTTTGTCCACCTGACAGCCTTTATATACTTGGAGATGGTGTTCATGGATCTCTTAAATCTTAAAGCTTTCAAGCTAAATATCCCCAGGACCTTCAGGAAGTTCTTACATATATACATATATATAGACACACACACACACACACACACACACACACACACACACATGGTAGGGTCTTTCCAAGAAGATTGTAGTGTCTACCTCCATTGAACAGGCTTCTATTTGTTAGTTAAAAGAAGCAGCATATATATCCAGTAAAAGAACTATGGGAAATGAGTGTGGACCACAACATAGCATTTCCACTTCTGTTTTTGTATGCTTGCATTTTTGTTTTCCTTCTCAGGTAATTTTTACCTTATTTCTAAAGCTGATTTTTCTTGTGCAGCAAAATAACTATAAATATGTATACATATATTGTATTTAACATACACTTTAACATATTTAACATGTATTGATCTACCTGCCATCTAGGGGAGGGGGTGGGTAGAAGGAGGAGAAAAGTTGGAACAGAAGGTTTTGCAAGGGTCAATGCTGAAAAATTACCCATGCATATGTCTTGGAAATAAAAAGGTGTATATATATATATATATATATATGTTTTTAAAAAGGAGAGTGAACACTCTTCCTAAGCTCTAAAGTACAATAAAAGATTGATTAAAGTTAAAAAAAAAAATAGAAGCAGCAGCATAGCATTATTGAATTGGACTTAGAAGAGTATTATTAGGAAGGTGTAGAGATTCAAATCCCTACCTCTGACACTTAATAGCTGTGTGACCATGACTAAATCATTTATCTCATTTAGTCTCAATGTTCTTATCTCTCAAAAAAGAATAATACTACTGGTATTACCTGTCTCAGAGGGCAACTGTAAGGCATCATGTGAGATAACATATGTGAAGTATTTTGCAAATTTTAAAACACTATGTAAATATAATTTTTTTTTTTTGAATATGGCAGATAGAGCTGAGTGAGCCTTGATTGTTTTTTAGTAACTTCAATCTCCTCTAAAATGATTTAGATTCAGTTGGGAATTATGCTTCACTTGTGTTTATATTCTGTAGAAGGAGGAAGTTGTGAGAATATAATCTCTAACCTCAATAATACATTTTTTTAGGCAATACTGATAGAAAATTTCTCTTCTTCCTGGCTCAGAGTCCTGTGTGATATTGTAGCATATTGATAGCAAGCAACAATCAACATGCTTCCAGCTGGCTTCTTGTCTGACTTGAGAGAAGATTGCTTCCTGTTTTATATTCATGATTATTAAATTGTCTGAATCTGCACCATGGGTCAGGCTACATTTTGACTGCTGCTTTCATTTGTCTCTAATTTTTGACTCCATTTTAGGGCGAGGTGGCTTTTGGCCCTTGGCTCTCAATGGTGAGAATAGGCTGTGCATTAGAAATGAAACAGACACCAGCGCTATAGCTGTTTTCCTCCAAACTCTGAGAATGAAGAGAGGAGAACAATGCTCCTTGACAACCTGGCAAAAGCCCTTTTGGTAATGTTTGAAAGAGTGGAGAAAAAATTTGGTAGACTCTGGCACATGAAATATGTGAGAAACATTTTGCACAGCATCTGTTCCCTTTGCTACTTAGAACAACACTGGCATAATAGGGAAAGATGCAAAGTTTTGGAATCAAACTAATTTGCTGTTGGAATATAAAAGAATTTAGGTAGTAAAGGTAATAGACTGGATGGTTTTAGAGGCAGACTTGAAGAAATTTGGGGAAATTTGTTGAGCTTTGGAGTAACACAGGATGAATTGCTATAGAAACAATTTTTTAAAAAATTGATGCTTTTTGTTTCTTGCATTGACAGAGTTTCCCATGTATTCTTCTCCTTCCCCCACTTTGAGAACTCTCCCATGGGATATATGATGGGTTTTGTTTTCTAGAGAGGAAAAAGGAAATAACATAACTGATTGATAAATTGAGAAAATCCCAGAACATGTGTTATGTGTAACACCCATAGAACTTCCACTTTAATGGAGGGATGAATTGGAGGTATCTTTTTATCTTTCTTCATTCAAATAGCTTGAGCTTTATAATTTTATTAACTTTTTTTTTTTTTTTTTGGTTCTTTTTGCTTTTTTGTTTTTTGGGTTTTTTTTTTTTTTTTTTACTATGCCATTCTTTTCATTTACATTGTAGCTACTGTGCATATTGTTTTCTTGGCTCTGCTTACTTTACTTTGCACATACTCATGTACATCTTTCATACTTCTCTGTATACATCATAGGCATAATGTCTTACAATACAGTAGTGTGCCATTTACATTCATGTACAAGTTTGTTACCATTTCCTAATTAATGGGCATCTACTTTTCATAAGTATCAGTTCTTTGCTATTACACAAAGTACTACTATAAATATTTTGGAATATATGGGAACTTTTTCTTTTATTGATGCCTTCCTTGCAACAGTAAGAGATTCTATGGTTTAAATGGCATGAACATTTTAGAAATTGCTTTACAAAATGGTCATATCGTTTTACAGTGCTACCAACAATATAGTAGTATGCCTGTCTTCTCACAATTCCTCCCACAGTTACTGTTACCATTTTTTGTCTTTTTTTTTTAATTAAAGCTTTTTATTTACAAAATATATGCATGAGTAATTTTTCAACATTGAACTTTGTAAAGCCTTCTGTTACAAATTATCCCCTCCTTCCCCTCACCCTCTCCCCTAGATGGCAGGTAGTCCAAAACATGTTAATTATATTAAAATGTATGTTAAATCAATATATGTATACATATTTATACAGTTATCTTGCTGCATAAGGAAAATCAGATCAAGAAGGGGAAAAAAAAACCTGGGAAAGAAAACAAAATGCAAGTAAACAACAACAGAAAGAGTGAGAATGCTATGCTGTGGTCCACATTCAGTTCCCACAGTCCTCTCTCTGAGTGTAGATAGCTCTCTTCATCACTGAACAATTGGAATTGGTTTGAATCATCTCATTGTTGAAGATAGCCACGTCCATCAGAATCTATCATTGCATAGTCTGGTTTTTACCATGTACAATGATCTCCTGGTTCTGCTCACTTCACTTAGCATCAGTTCATGTAGGTCTCTCCAGGTCTTTCTGAAATCAGCCTGCTCATCATTTCTTATAGAACACTAATATTCCATAATATTCATATACCATAACTTATTCAACCATTCTCCAATTGATGGGCATCCATTCAATTTCCAGTTTCTTGCCACTACAAAAAGGGCTGCCACAAACATTTTTGCACATGTAGATCCCTTTCCCTTCTCTAAGATATTTTTGGGATATAGGCCCAGTAGAAACACTGCTGGGTCAAAGAGTATACACAGTTTGATAACTTATTGGGCATAGTTCCAGATTTTTTGCTCTCCAGAATGTTTGGATCCATTCACAGTTCTACCAACAATGTGTCAGTGTCCCAGTTTTCCCACATTCCCTTCAAAATTTGCCATTATCTTTTCCTGTCATTTTAGCCAATCTGAGAGATGTGTAGTGGTATCTCAGAGTTGTCTTAATTTGCATTTCTCTGATCAATAATGATTTAGAACACCTTTTCATATGACTACAAATAGTTTCAATTTCTTTATTTGAAAATTATCTGTTCATATCCTTTGATTTTTTTGGTCATTTTGCTAGTTTGCTAATTGAGAAGTAAAATTTCAGAGTTGTTTTGATTTACATTTCTCTTATTAGTGGTTTGGAACTTTTTATTTTAGAACTGTTTTTAAAAAGTGATTATGAACATTATGTAGTTCTTTTGGGAAATATTGGTTCATATCTTTTGGCCATTTATTTATTGGGGAATAGCTATTAGTCACACACACACACGCATATATATTGTTTATATATCTTGGATGCCACATTCTTATCTGAGAAATTTGAAATGAAGACTATTTATTTATTTATTGGCTTTCCTTCTTCCCTTAGATGCATTAATATTATCTGTGCAAAAGCTTTTCAGTTTTAAATAATCAAAGTTACCTATTTTATCTTTTAAAATTGCTTCTGTTGTCTTGTTTGATTAACAAGTCTTTTAACCATTTTTGTCCTATAATGTTCTGTCAGGAACTCTGTGATCCTTAGATTGTATCTGTTCATCCTATTTTGAGATCTGTATTTTTGCTTGTAAAAAGAGCATATGTTCTTTTAATGGTCTTGTTTTTTTTTTCTTCTCTTCTTTGAGATTGTTTTTTACTTCTGTTTATTTGCATTCTCAATCTATTGTTTTCTCTTTTGTTTATTTAGTAATACTTGCCTTTGCAGATTCAAGTTTTTCTATTCTACTCTTTGCTTTTGATGTGCAAGACATAATTGTGTTCTCATTATTCTCATTTCTCTTTTATGGAGTCATCTGTTATATCAAGTGTGGATCATTTTTTCATTTTGCAATATTTATAGGTGCCTAGATTTGTTTACTAGATTTGGAGGCCATATTTTCTTCTGTTGTTAATGTTTTTCTTATTGATTTATCTGTTTACAAAGATCTTTGATATTTCTTCTTCTTGGGATCTTTGATTCTTCCAGTCTTTTTTACTCCCTATTTTCTTTGTTGTTCACTTATGGCTCCCTCATCTCTGATTGTGGTTTCCTTAGGGACTAGATCTCAAAGTGTCTTAGCCTTCTCCCACACTGGGAAGTTTAAGGTTCACCAGCTTAAGTCTCTGCCCAGCTGACTTTTGGGTGGTCAGAACTCATAGCAGCTAGATGGAGTATTGCATATCTCACATATATAACATTCTGGTCTGGTGATCTTTCTCATTCCCTCTGTTCCTTAGTTCTTTGGCCCACATTGGCAGTTCAGAGCCTGCTTTCCCTAGCACTTTGTGGCATTAGTGCTTCCGGGTTGCAGCTCCTGGCAGACTTTTGCTTCTCAAGGGCCATAGCCAAGCTAGCTGTCAAGACTCAATAAAACTTCCACACGCTGGCTCAGAGTCTTTATGGTACTGGAAGGAGGGAGAGGAAACCAAGGCAGAGAAATAAATTTTGATGTAAGCCTGTATCATGTCCTTGGGTCTTCTCATGTAGCTTCATTACTGGTAATATAGGCAGGAGAAAAAGATGCTAAGTGAGCTAGCTCAGTGTCAGTGAGCATCAGTTTCTGAATTTTTAAAAATTTGTTTTGAACCCTTGTTATTCCTAGATTTTAGAAACAATTGAAATTATTTTATCTTTTGTGCATAATTTCTGTTTGGGGAAGATTTGATAGGTTGTAAAGACTGGAGAAAGTGTCTAGTCTGCCATCTTGTTGCTTATGTAACCTATTAAATTGCTTTTAAAATTTCTCTTCATTCTTCAGAGCTCAATGCAAGTGCCATCTTATTGCGTGATCATCCTCTTATTTCATAACTTGTTTGTTATATGTTGTTCTTTTGAATCTCCATGTTTTGTTTGTACTATATTGTAATCTGCCTTGTTCTTTTTTCTGTTCATGTAACATTCATTTTTTATAATAGAATATAGACTCGTTGAAGTCAGAAATTTTGTCTTAGTCAACTTTACTTAGTCAACTTAGTCAACAACAGCCTTTGTAGTTTTAACACAAAGCCTTACATTTAGCATTTGCTCAAGAAATGGTACCAAAGGTCCCCCTCTAGTCAGAAGCCTAGGGCTCTGGGTAAAAGTCAGGAATTTGGCCTGAGGAGAACACACTAAAGTTTCTTGACTGCCCTGTGTTGTTCTTTTAAGTCCCCAACTTTGGTTTTCGGATACCAAACTGGATGTGAGCTTATAGCTGTCTTGTTAAGATTCCGTTAGTCTTTTTTGAGCATTTCCCTTCAGGTAGGAAAAAAAAGGAAGGGAAGCTGACAATATGTTACATTTTCAAGTCCTTCCTGGATTCCAAATAAAAAGTGCTACCCTGCTTGGTAGTCACCCTAAATAAGGAGGCTGAAATTTCATATAGGGAAGGAGCCAATCCTGGGACAATAGGAAGGACAGAGGGGTATTTGTATTTTCTAAAGTAGACAGTGCAATTGAAATGTTTTTACATGGCTACTGATGGACTATTAAGTGCTCACTGAATGCAAATTAAATGCTTATAGTGAGCATGCTATTTTGGATTCTAGGTATACAAAGATGAAAACATGACACAGTTCATGGAGTTGATAGTCTAGAGTGGATGTGCAGAAAACCAGCAGATTATTGATATATAGTATTTTTTGACAAATATATGAGAGCTGTCAGATAAAGTGTTATGTGAGTTTGAAGAAGGAAGTTGATTTTCAGTCTTGGAGCTGCTGTGGAAGGAAATCTCAGGCAAAAAGGGTGGTCAGATTTGACTAGAAATTAATTTAATGGAAGAGGAAGAGGAAACAGACTCATGGTATTAGATTATTGAGGGCTTTCAATACTGGTCAAAGAATTTTGAGTTTAAATTTTCTGATTCTTCTGAGATGATTGTATTCACAATTTGCATCCATATAGGACTACTAGTAGAATGTTAATATTAAAAAGGTGGTCTTTTGCAAGTTCTGGGCAATTTGAAATCTTGGAAAGCATAGTTCTAATATAAATGAGAAGATAAAAGTAAAATCTATCAAATCCGTCAATAAGCATTTATTATCCCTCATATGTCAGGCCTTCTATTGATTGTTAGAGATGCCCATACACTGTGCTCTGAGAAATCTGTGGAGGGAACTATTACTTTTACTTAGGGAGATCAGGGAAAGCATTGTGGAGGAGTAGATTCTGAAAGGGTGAAAGATTTCAACAGTAGCTATGGAGGTTTAGTTTGGAGGGTCCATTTTAGACTTTGCCAGATGGGTTGAACAAAGGCAGAGATTATATACAAGGAGAAGAGTGGGTGATGATGAATAATTGAATAGTTAGAAATGAGGTTCAGGTGAGTTCAGTTTATAGAGGTTTGAATGCCAAGCTAAGGCGCCTACTTTATTTGTAGGCATTGAGGAGTTTCTGAGTTTTTGAGTAAGGTAGTTCTTTGTTCAGAAGGCATTATTCCAAATATCATACCAGTGTTTGGTGTGAAGAAAGGATTAGAAGTGGAGAGACCTTGGAATCAGGGAGACCACTTAAGAGATCTTTACAGAGTCCAATACTCCAGGAAGGAGGTGATCAGGACTCCAGTGATGGTGGTGAGAATGGGATAGGATGAATTTTCCCATCCCCAAACAGTGGTTGTTTTCTGTGTCTCTTTCCTGTGCTCTCTCCTCCCCTTCTCCTCTTTTCTCTCCTTCCTTCTCTCTCAGTGACTTTAGTTTAATTATCATGTCTGCACAGATCTTTGTATCCAGTTGCTACATCTCCCCAAGCTCCCATCCCTCTTCACTACTTGCCTATTGCACATTTCAAACTGGCTGTCTGGAGATACATCAAATTTAACATATCCAAAACAGGGCTCTTCTCTGACTCCCCATGTCCCTTCCCCACAATGCCACCATCTTCCTAACATCTCTATTTATTTTGAAATGATACCATTTTCTATACTTAGAGAACCCCAGAGATTCTACTAAAAAGCTATTAGAAATAATCCATAACTTTAGCAAAGTTGCAGGTTATAAAATAAATCGTCGTAAATCCTCAGCATTTTTATACATCACCAACAAAATCCAACAGCAAGAGATACAAAGAGAAATTCCATTCAGAATAACTGTTGACAGCATAAAATATTTGGGAATCTATCTACCAAAGGAAAGTCAGGAATTATATGAGCAAAATTACAAAAAACTTTCCACACAAATAAAATCAGACTTAAATAATTGGAAAAATATTAAGTGCTTCTGGATAGGTCGAGCGAATATAATAAAGATGACAATAGTCCCTAAACTAATCTATTTATTTAGTGCTATACCAATCAGACTTCCAAGAAAATATTTTAATGATCTAGAAAAAATAACAACAAAATTCATATGGAATAATAAAAGGTCGAGAATCTCAAAAGAATTAATGAAAAAAAAATCAAATGAAGGTGGCCTAGCTGTACCTGATCTAAAACTATATTATAAAGCATCAGTCACCAAAACCATTTGGTATTGGCTAAGAAATAGATTAGTTGATCAGTGGAATAGGTTAGGTTCACAAGACAGAATAGTCAACTATCGCAATCTAGTGTTTGACAAACCCAAAAGATCCTAACTTTTTGGGATAAGAATTCATTATTTGACAAAACTGCGGATAACTGGAAATTAGTATGCAGAAATTAGGCATGGACTCACACTTAACACGATACAAGATAAGATCAAAATGGGTCCATGATTTAGACATAAAAACAGATTATAAATAAATTGGAGGAACATAGGATAGTTTATCTCTCAGACTTGTGGAGGAGGAAGAAATTTGTGACTAAAGACGAACTAGAGACCATTATTGATCACAAAATAGAAAATTTTGATTACATCAAATTAAAAAGCTTCTGTACAAACAAAACTAATGGAAACAAGATTAGAAGGGAAGCAACAAACTGGGAAAACATCTTCACAGTTAAAGGTTCTAATAAAGGCCTCATTTCCAAAATAATAGAGAACTGACTCTTAATTTATAAGAAACCAAGCCATTCTCCAATTGACAAATGGTCAAAGGATATGAACAGACAATTTTCAGATGATGAAATTGAAATTATTACCACTCATATGAAAGAGTGTTCCAAATCATTATTAAACAGAGAAATGCAAATTAAGACAACTCTGAGATACTACTACACACCTGTCAAATTGGCTAAGATGACAGGAAAAAATAATGATGATTGTTGGAGGGGATGCTGGAAAACTGGGATACTGATACATTGTTGGTGGAATTGTGAACGAATCCAACCATTCTGGAGAGCAATCTGGAATTATGCCCAAAAAGTTATCAAACTGTGCATACCCTTTGATCCAGCAGTGTTTCTACTGGGCTTATACCCCAAGGAGATACTAAAGAAGGGAAAGGGACCTGTATGTACCAAAATGTTTGTGGCAGCCCTGTTTGTAGTGACTAGAAACTGGAAAATGAATGGATGCCCATCAATTGGAGAATGGTTGGGCAAATTGTGGTATATGAATGTTATGGAATATTATTGTTCTGTAAGAAATGACCAGCAGGATGAATACAGAGAGGCTTGGAGAGAATTACATGAACTGATGCTGAGTGAAATGAGCAGAACCAAGAGTTCATTATATACGTCAACGATACTATATGAAGATGTAATCTGATGGAAGTGAATTTCTTTGACAAAGAGACCTAATTCAGATTCAATTGATCAATGATGGACAGAAGCAGCTACACCCAGTGAAAAAACACTGGGAAATGAATGTAAATTGTTTGCATTTATGATTTTCTTCCCGGGTTATTTTTACCTTCTGAATCCAATTCTCCCTGTGCAACAAGAAAACTGTTTGGATCTACACACATACATTGTATCTAGGATATACTACGACATATTCAACACATATAGGACTGCTTGCCATCTAGGGGAGGGGGTGGAGGGTGGGAGGAAAAAATCAGAACAGAAGTGAGTGCAAGGGATAATGTTGTAAAAAAAATTACCCTGGCATGGGTTCTGTCAAAGTTATTATAATAAAAAAAATAAAAATAAAGGGCAGGTAAAAAAAAAAAAGAAGAAATGATACCATTTTCCTCATATCTCAGATTCATAATCTTGATGCTAACCTAGATTTCTCATTCCTCATTCCATACATATCTAGTCAGTTGCCAAATCTTGTCTTTTCTACATCTACAATATCTTTTGAATTTTACTTTTACTTACACAGCCACTACTTTAGTTTAGGCTCTTTAGTACCTCTCAGCTAGATTACTGCAACAGCCTCCTAATTGACCTCCTTGCCTCAAGTCTTTCTCTGATCCAGAGCTTTCTCCATCCTGCTGCCAAATTGACTATCACTAACTTCACATCTGATTGTGTCATTCCCTTTCCTTATAATAAGCTCCAGTGGCTTCATGTTGCCTTTGGGCAGAAGGTGAACTCTGGCTTAGTTTTCAGTCTTTTATATTTTGGTTCCAACCTATTTTCCAACCTTACTGTATGTTGTTTCCCTCCCACGCTCTGCTTTCTAGCCAGACGGGTCTGCTTTTTGTCCCTCACACGTGACACTGTCTCACTGTGTTTGCACCGGCTTTTCTACTTGATTGGAATGTATTATCTTCTCACCTTCACTTTATTTTGGGAAATCTTGCTTGTTCTTAAAGATATAGTTCAAACTTGAAGGCTTTCCTGATTTTCCCAGTTGTTGATGGCCCTTTTATTTAACTACTTTGTATTTTTAGGAAATATTTATTTGTGTATACTTATATATGTTGCAATGCCTAGTACAAGGTCTGGTTTACAGCAGGTGCCTAACAAATGCTTTTCAGTTATTTGATTGCTGGTTATAGTTAAATAAGAATAATTGCAGTAATTATGAATATTCATTAATATTAAAGTTTGCAAAGGGTTTTACATTATTTCATTTGATCTTAAGGAGCAAACCTGTGAAGTGAGTACTACAAGTGGTATTTTCCCTACTTTACAGATGAGGTAACTGAGGCTTTCTGGGGTTAAAGAACTTGTCTGCCGTCACAGAGCTTGTACATATCAGATGTGGAATATGAACCTTCCTCCTAACTCAAAGGTGATTCAGCAGTTTAATCTCTTGAATGATTAATAGAGCTGTCAACAAAATCAGAGAAGTGAGGGTAAGGACAGGTTTGGGAAAGATTATTTTTGGTTTGGACATTTTGAGTTTAAGGTACTGAGATATCCAATTGAGGATATCTATCAGACTGTTGGAAGTGTAGCACTAAAGCTAAAGGGTACGGAGATACAGATTGAGGAATCAAAGCTGTGAGTGAGTGGGAAGATTGTCAAGGAAAGGAGAGCAAAGAGAATAGGGCTAACTGACAGACCTTTGGGAAGTTGAAAGGGAAGAGCTGGTGAAAGAGACAGAAGCAACAGTAAGGGAGTTAGACTATCCATGTGAATGCAGAGGTGAGGAAGTATTGAGGAAGACATGCTCAGTAGTTCAAGTGTTGAGAAATGCAGCAGAGTTAGCTTCAAAGTTTAGAGAGTTGGTTACCGGGGATTTCAGAGCAGTTTCAATAGAGGAGGAAGAGAACTCAAAGCCACTGTTAGAAATGTGGCAGTGACTATTATGCCATAATTATACATCAGACATTCCTGGTTTTGAGATACGTGGTTTTTGCAACTTTGAGCCCCCCAAATGCTATATCTCATTTTTAAAAAGTTAAGTAAACATGGTTTTGTTTTGTGAATTTCATGACATCTCTTGAGGATAACTCAGAATTTGATTAGGGTACTACACGACCATGGTGAGGGATCTCTGCACTAGAACCAGCCTGTTGTCATGCATGAAAATGCTTCCAAAAGGGGGCAGCATGTTGCCACTCTAAAAGCAAGAATGTCATTTTTAGAATCGGCCCCAATAGCCCTAGGAAGCACAGATGCTCCAAAGATTCTTGACTTCTCTGCATTTTGTGTTTTGTAATTAACCGAGTCCCAGGGGACCCTTGCCTCTGCTTGAGGCCGGGAATGTCAGTGTAGAGCATTGTCTGGATATTCTGGCTTAACATGTCTTTGGTGTCTAGTAGGGTGGTAGGAAAATGAACATATCCATGAAGATAGTACTCTCTCCCTTTGAATAATAATAATAAAAATAACTGACACATTGTGCTTTAAAGTTTGCAAAGCACTCTGTGAGGTAGGCACACATGTATCCAATACCCCTATTTTGAAAAAGGAAAGAGGCACTGAGTCTCTGAAAAATGAAGTAATTTGTCTCCTTTTTTTAGGTTTAGGTTTTAAAAGTAGTTTTCTCCCTTAGAATTTTCATTCTGACATAAGAATTCAGAAAGAGGAGCCTGAACTCTTCTTGGACTCCCTGTTTATTTGTGGGTTTTTTTTTTTTTGGAGGCAGTTGAGGTTAAGTGACTTACACAGAGTCCCACATCTAGTTAGAGTTGGAGGCTGGATTTGAGCATAAGTTCTCCTCCCTCCCTACCACCCACTTGCCCTCTCTCTATTCATTTCAGAAACGACCATAATAATGTCTTTCCAGAAATGCAAGGAACATTAGTCAGAATCTGCAGAGGACTTGCAGAAAGACTTCAGAGCACCAGGTGGGAGCCATAGCCTTGTTTTTGTTGGTAGCCATTGAACTGCAGTAGGTGCTAGAAGTCTAAGCGTTCTAAGAGCTTAAAGTCATGTTAAGATTCTATTTCAGGATTTCGTTAGCAATTTGAAACTAGCTATGAGACCTTGGGCAAATCAGTTCCCTTTTCTGGGATGACTCATTTCCCCCTATATAAAGTGAATAGATGATCTTTTAGATCTCTGGGATGCTTTTGGTTTATACGTCTCTAAGGGTATTTGTTGTTTAATTTGTTGTCCTGTATCCCAAGAGCATGAAGTAAGCAATCTTGGTATTCCCCTTTTTGGAGTAAGCTGTGAATACACAGCGAGGATAAATGATTTGTCTAAGGTTCTGTAGCTCTGGAACTAGAACCGGAAGCTCCCAAGTTTCCTGTTTATTCTCTGAATCTTACCACTTCCTCAGATAAGGCTCATATTCCTGTTTTTAGATTTCCTTCCCTTGAAGAAAAAAACCCAAAGGGCAGGTTTGTGTCCTTTTGCTTAGTTTTTTAAAAATTTTTAATTTTTTTTTTTAATGACTTAGCATTGAGTGGGAAAGAATTAATTTTTGAAGCTGGAAGTCCAACTCCTAGAAGACAGTTCTGAGTTAGCCTACTCATGCATCTATTTTTTTTTTCCCTTTAAAAAGAATATTTATGTGCTGTTTGAAGAGAGGAGCTCCTTAAGCTAGCTTTTACCCTTGGAATTGCATTTCATTTTGGGAATCAAAAGCCCAATGTAAATGTAGTCAATTTTTACTTATTTCAATCAAATGATCATGAGAAGGAGTTTGGTCAGTCAGAAAAGCACTAGTGATGCCTGAGTAAGCTGGTGCCATGGTACTTTGTCATCTCTGCCTTCTTTCCAGGCAGGGCAGGGCTAACTATTACCATGGTGGTAGTACTCTGAGAACATTTCTCCAACACCTACGGCAGCTTTGCAGATTGTTTTCCCAAATCACTCAACCCACAGAGATTTCTATTCTGCCCACAAAATCTGCATTGGCCAGGCAGGCATCTCCCTATACTGCCCCCATTGCAGCCATCCACAAGTCTGTCTCTGCTCATAGCAACACATGTCAAGTGGCCCTCCTGAGAACAAAGCACTGAGGTGAGAGAATGTAGGGACAGATACAGAGTCTCTTTTAGGCTGACTGACTGATCAGTAAACATTCAAAGCACACTCATTCATGCAAGGCTTTAGAGAGGAGACAACTACAGTGGGACAGTAGCTCTGCACAGGCTTTGGCCACATAGATAGTATGTGTTAGGCAGTCTCATGACTTCAAGCCCAGGGTTCTTTACACTATCAGAGGCCAATATAAGCTACCCTGAGGAAAATTGGTGCTGTTTTTTAACTTCTCAAAAGTCAAATTGATTGTGTTCATTTGTACACTGAACTATCACTTAGAGAATACAAACTTTTGCAATTTACTATCCATACCAGTCATGGATTTTGAACACATTTAGTTTTTTAATAGAATCTAACCTAGTTATTATTCTGTATCATCAGAGGTGAAATCAAAGGAACTTGTATGAGGCAGTTTATTTTACTTAGTAATATTCAAATTCCATTCTTCTTGCTGTGTTGTTCAGAATATTCATGCATCTCTGCTTTGAGTGAATTGGGTTCCCATGACATTTCCTAGGTTCCCCATTACAGAGGCATGTTTGGGATAGGAGTTAGTTACTTGTCTACTTCTTTGTATTCACTGGATCCAGTTACTCTTTGTCAGATCTTTTATAGGCTACTTTTTTTTTTTAATTATTTAATAGCCTTTTATTTACAGGTTATATGCATTGGTAACTTTACAGCATTAACAATTGCCATACCTCTTGTTCCAATTTTCACCTCTTACCCCCCACCCCCTCCCCTAGATGGCAGGATGACCAGTAGATGTTAAATACATTAAAATATAAATTAGATACACAATAAGTATACATGACCAAAACGTTATTTTGCTGTACAAAAAGAATCAGACTCTGAAATATTGTACAATTAGCGTGAAGGAAATCAAAAATGCAGGTGTGCATAAATATAGGGATTGGGAATTCAATGTAATGGTTTTTAGTCATCTCCCAGAGTTCTTTTTCTGGGTATAGCTAGTTCAGTTCATTACTGCTCCATTAGAAATGATTTGGTTGATCTTGTTGCTGAGGATGGCCAGGTCCATCAGAACTGGTCATCATATAGTATTGTTGTTGAAGTATATAATGATCTCCTGGTCCTGTTCATTTCACTCAGCATCAGTTCGTGTAAGTCTCTCCAGGTCTTTCTGAAATCATCCTGTTGGTCATTTCTTACAGAACAGTAATATTCCATAATATTCATATACCACAATTTATTCAGCCATTCTCCAACTGAGGGGCATCCACTCAGTTTTCAGTTTCTAGCCACTACAAAGAGACCTGCCACAAACATTCATGCACATACAGGTCCCTTTCCCTTCTTTATGATCTCTTTGGGATATAAGCCCAGTAGTAACACTGCTGGATCAAAGGGTATGCACAGTTTGATAACTTTTTGAGCATAGTTCCAAACTACTCTCCAGAATGGTTGGATTCGTTCACAACTCCACCAACAATGCATCAACGTCCCAGTTTTCCAGCATCCCCTCCAACATTCATCATTATTTTTCCTGTCATCTTAGCCAATCTGACAGGTGTGTAGTGATATCTTAGAGTTGTCTTAATTTGCATTTCTCTGATTAAAAATGACTTGGAGCATCTTTTCATATGACTAGAAATAGTTTCAATTTCTTCATCTGAGAATTGTCTGTTCATATCCTTTGACCATTTTTCAATTGGAGAATGGCTTGATTTTTTATAAATTAGAGTTAATTCTCTATATATTTTGGAAATGAGGCCTTTATCAGAACCTTTGACTGTAAAAATATTTTCCCAGTTTATTGCTTCCCTTCTAATCTTGTCTGCATTAGTTTTGTTTGTACAAAAACTTTTCAGTTTGGTATAATCGAAATTTTCTATTTTGTGATCAGTAATGATCTCTAGTTCTGCTTTGGTCATAAAGTCTATAGTCTACTTTGAATTCATCACTAGTGCTTCTTTTGGGGCTTTTTTGCTGATTGAGCAGTAAAGCTGCATATTTTCCTAAGGGTTCTTTACCCCTTTCTACCTCATGGAACCTAATGTTAAAAATGCTCTACTCCAACCTGGTGCCAATTTTCTTTGGCCCTGAGAGCTTCTTTCTCCTGTTGTATGCTGTGATGGTGGGATGCACCAGGTATTATTCATAATGTAGATACTTTCTGTTTCTTGTGAACAAGAGTTCCACTGGCTCTACTAAAGTGACTTTTATAAATTGGATTTTCTAAAGAAAGGATGGGGAGGTAGTTGTTGATAACAAGTGGAAAGAGATGTCTGTCATCTTCTTGAATTCAGGTTTTCATCTAGTCTTGTCCATATTAAGTATCTGCTGTGTTGGATTTTATATTAAGCACAGAAGATAAAAAGACAAAGATGTAATTGTTCCTGTCCTTGAGGAGTTTGTATTCTGGTAAGGAAGATATCATGCACATAAATCAGTTTATACAGAAGACACACACACACACACACACACACACACACACACACACACAATATGTGGTAGTTGGGGAGGGACCTGGAAGCTAAGGAGATAAACAAAGCTTCATACAGAAGGTGGCATCTGAAAAGATTTTAAAGGACATTAGGGAATTTCAAGAGGCAGAGGGGAAGATGCAATACAGTGTAGGCTTGGGCAACAGCCAGGGCAAAAGCTGGAGACGGGAGAGTTATGTGGGAAAAGTGGCTAGCAGGCTTTGTGGCTGAATTGGTAGCTTGACCATCAGATGTGTGTGGAGAAGGAACATTTATAGAGACTGGAGAGGCAGAAAGGGGCCAGGCTATTTCTAGAGTTTTCTAAAAACCTTATTGTGACCTGGATCTTTAATAAGTTTTAAATATCCTTGGATCTTTTTGAAATGCTACATTTGATTCTAGAAGTAAATAGGAGTCATTAGAATTTGAAGTGGTTAAACTTGTGAGTCTGGAAAATCCTTTTAGCAACTCCGTGTGCGTGAGATAGATTGGAGGGGAGAGAGACCCAAGCAGAGTGGTCATCTGGGAGACTCTGGAAGGAGTCCAGGTAAGAAGTGAGACAGGCCTGAACTGCCCAGGTAGCTTGGTAACCTTCAATGGGGAGAAATGGGGGACTGGATTAGGCATGATTTGGCAACTGACTGGATGATCGCAATGAGAGTTTTGTTGATTTTACATTCAAACATCTCTTTTAGATGTCCTCTCCTCACTTGATGCTGCCACCTACTTGGGCCAAGTCTCCTCACTCTTGTGTTAGCTTTGCAGGCTTCTCACATCTTATTCGGGCCAGGCTACTCTTCACTCCAGGGACAGCATCTTCCTTGCTATTTGACTTACAAGATACTCTAGCTCCAGATTTGGGCATTTCCTGGCTGTCCTTGTGTCTGAAATAAACTTCATCCTCATGAGCATCTTTTGGCTTTCTTGGCTTCTTTCAAGTCCCAGCTAAAACTCCACCTTCTACAGGAAGTCTTTCTGGTTCCCCCTTAATCTTAGTGTCTTTCCTCTTTTTATTTGTCTCCAATTTATGTTCTGCTTAAAACTTGTTGATATATAGAATACATGTTCTCTTCCCTGTTTGATTGTGAGCTCACCTTGCTTTGTATCTTCAATGCTTAACATATATGGGACATAGTAGGTGCTTAATAAATACCTGTTGACTGACTGACAAGAATGATTACTTCATAAGAACTTGGAGTAAAGATGGGGATATGTCAAAGAGCTGTGAGATGAAGAGGGAGTTTGCTTTTTTCAGTAAAGGGTGAGGTAAGGTCCTCACTTAAGAGACTAAATTGTGGGTGCTGTGAAGCTTAGGAAAGAAGGGAAGGTGGAGAACAACCTTTGTGGTAAGTGGGATGGAGACTCAAATAGGGATGAGTAAGAGGACTACCTTGCTTCATCATGGGTCCTGATGAGATTTCTCTTAACATTAACCAGTGTTTGATATTTGTTCCATCCCACACCAAATCCTCTTTCAAAGCTTTGTGCCATAGACTATTCCCTTATGGTGTGAATGAAACATTGGTATTTCCTACTCTAGCCTGTGTTTGATCTGTATCCTCATATCATCTAATTTCATACTTTGCATGTGGTAATACAGTTCCTCCTTCAATGTGAGCATCAATATATAATCATCTCCCATTACATTGTATCCTCCATTCCCTTCATTTTACACCCAAATTTTCTAAGTCTTTCTCTATTTTTGATAGGTTTCCAGTTTTCCAAATGAGAATGTATAGATTCTGTATGTCCTAAAGTATGGTCAAATTAATTAGAGAATGTGACCTATAGCTATCATCTCATGGTGCAGATAAGGAAGTTGGAGGTTGGGAAGGGAAGTGATTTCCTCCAGTGGATATGGTGAGTTCCTGATAGGGCCAGAACTAGAAACTAGTGAATCCTAATTTTCATGTTCCTTCCACTTTAACCATATTTCCCTTGATGAACTCCATTTACTAGCTTTACTTTTCATTTACTTCTTTTTCATCTTTTTACCTTATTTTGGTAAAAAGTTGATTTTAAAAATAGCTAGATGCTTCTCTTTCTTCTCATCTCTAGTACTTAGGAGATCAGGCAATTTTTCAAAGGCTCATCATTTTGTTACCCATGACTTGGGCACTGTATTATTTCTTGAGCCGACTGTGGCAAATGTTCGGCTTACCTCCAGACACGATTCCTAGTGTTCATAGTGCTTGGTGTGGATTTTAAAGATATAAATAACTCATTATGTAAAGTACTAAATGTTCTCACCATTGAGCATGCTCAGTTACATGTTTTTTATATTCCCTAAACACTTAAATTTCAGCAAATTGGCTTAGTGTTCGAATAGCTGGTTTAGTGTAACTTTGGTTTTAGAAAGAGTAGTTTCATATCTGAATATTTTAATGAATGTAGGAAAAGGTTTTCCTATGGGGTGTTATCAGTTATACTGGATTGTAGTGATGTATACTAACATGGTTTTGGAGATAGGCTCCAAAAAGTATTCAGTTACTACCAGAGTTTCCTTCCAAGTTGGTCCCTTGAAGTCCATCATCACAACAATAATTGTGTGCCTCATTAGATGAAAAATAGAGTTACAGTTTTAATTTCTAGTTGACATTTTAATAGAAATTTAATCTTTTTTTTCCTGGGACTGGATTGGGTCATAGAAATATGTCTTCACAGTTGTCTAGAGTCCTAAGTATACATTTTTAGATGATAGCTAAAGCCTCTTCAGACACTTAATAGTTAATTTTGCATTTTTCAATTGGCTAAAACAGAATCCCAATGACACCATGATAGACTATATACTCAATTCCTTTTTATCCTGTCCTAGATAGTTCTAATCCTGGCCAGCAGCCACCTGTTCTTGGTCACATGGGAGGCAGGGGCGAAGGTTGCTATTTCAATACACCTTCTCCCACTTCTGGTCATTCAATTTAAAATTCATTTTTCTTTTTAGTGGTCTAAAGTGTCATGTCTATACATATAGTATGTTGCCCTATTTTATATTTGTTTTCCCTTGAAGTTTGATTATGAAGCAAAATGCATATATTTGACTATGTAGAATGCCGAATATTTTAACCATCTCAAACTTGCTGCAATAATTGAAAATAGGAGGGTAGTTAAAGGGAATCTTGACTAAAATCTCCCTTTCTTTCTTATTGATAACTGCCAAATCCTTTGAAATATCTATTGTATTTGTCCCTTATTTTATTTTCCCTTAGTTTAGATCTTCATTCACTTATACCTGAATGTTTGTGATTATCTTATAACTCATTTCCCTGCATTTATACTCGCTCTCTAATCCATCTAACCCTTCTCATACATCACTGTCATCATTAGATTTTCTCATTCGTCTGCTTCAGTGACTGACACTGTCTATAGGATCCAGAATGAATTTCTTCTCCTTCTGCCCTTGTTTGGCATTTAAGGCTCTCCTCAGCCTGTCCTGAACTCATCTTTCCGGTCATATGGCCTACTCCTTCTCTAGGTATGTATTCTCCTTTGATCCTAAGAGTAAAGAGTCTGACTTGAATTTTCTTCTTCCTAGTGCACAGTGCTGTGGTAAATGCCCTTTCCTTTCACCCATCTGGAAACTACCTGATCACAGCTTCCAGTGATTCAACATTGAAGATTCTAGACTTGATGGAAGGCAGGTTGCTATATACTCTTCATGGTCATCTGGTGAGTTCAATAAACAAACAGTTCAATGTCTCTAGATTCAGGGCCTATTAAAAATGAGTCCAGATTTAAAATAACCACAAGCATCAGGACACAACATGGAAAAACATTTTCTCTGGCATGATTCTTTTTCCTTCTGTTGAATGGCATGGAGTGGCATCTTGGAGAGAAAAGAATTAGAGGAAATTTGAGGATGTGGACTGGAAGCCCTGAGAGAGCCTGTGGATCAGCCAGTGGATCAGGGGCAGAAAGATTTTCTGATGAAGGGCTTGGGGGAGGCAGGGTCTGAGAAACAGCAAAGACTAAGGGATGTCTTCTGACTTTATACAGAAACAATACAGGAAATACCCCTCTATCCTAGTGAGAAACCTTAGTTATATTGAAAAGCCACAATAGATAGAATGTAGGAAGTAGAGTCCGGAAAACTTTGGTTTGGCAATATAATTATAGTTGTCAATCTTTGTCTGCGCAACGAAGATTATTCTAGATAGATGTAGACCTTGGCTCATAGGGCTGCAGAGAGGTTAACATGAAGGAAAGTGTGTGAAGTGCTTGGTAAACTTGGAAGGTGGTGGCAGTAGCAGCGGTGGTGGTGGTGGTAGGTGGCGATGATGGTGGTGGTGTTCCAGTTTGAATATCCTTGGAGAATGCTGCGCCTTTGCTGCTGCCTCTGAGCTTTATTATTATCTTGCCCTAACCAGCTATAATCCTTTATACATTCTGTTTTCTGTCCTTATTTTCTGAGAGAATAGAAATCCATGCTTTTTAGGACATTTATTCTGGGCCTTGTGAGGCAAATCATTCAGAAATCTTTTTTTTAACTTTGCTTTTTTTTGTTCTTCACCAAATTCTCTCTCAAGTTGAACTGCACAAGTTACTTCCTGCTCTTTGAGGGCCCCCAAGTACTCTGTCCAAAACACCTTCTGATTATGAACTTTCTATAGGTGCCAGGATGATTTGTTGCCTGGTGAATTTGCTTCCAAAGAAAAGGTTCCTGAGTGAATAGGATGTCTACCTCCATGTCTTTTTTATGTGTTAATATTGTAATTACTATATAGGGATACTTGGCAGCCTGGTCTAGTAGGAAAAAACCCTGGTTTTGGTTCAAGTTCTGGGGCTGTCACTTGTTAGTTGTATATTTTGGATATGAAATATGCTTCCTGAGCCTCTACTGCACAGGGAGCCTCTCTGAGCCTTAGTTTCCTTTGTTGATAAAATGGAGATGGAAAATGAGTTATAAGATAATCACAAACATTCAGGTATAAGTGAATGAAGATCTAAACTAAGGGAAAATAAAATAAGGGACAAATACAATAGATATTTCAAAGGATTTGGCAGTTATCAATAAGAAAGGGAGATTTTAGTCAAGATTCCCTTTAACTACCCTCCTATTTTCAATTATTGCAGCAAGTTTGAGATGGTTAAAATATTCAGCATTCTACATAGTCAAATATATGCATTTTGCTTCATAATTAACTTAAGGGGAAAACAAATTCAAGTCAGACTCTTTACTCTTAGGATCAGAGGAGAATATATACCTAGAGAAGGAGTAGGCCATATGACTGGAAAGATTAGTTCAGGACAGGCTGAGGAGAGGCTTAAATGCCAAACAAGGGCGGAGGGAGAAGAAATTCATTCTGGATCCTATAGACAGTGTCAGTCACTGAAGCAGATGAATGAGAAAATCTAATGATGACAGTGATGTATGAGAAGGGTTAGATGGATTAGATTTGTCTGCTTTGTGGGGATGTTGGTATGAAATTCAGTGGCTATAAAACAGTCAGTGACTGTAAAGCGCTGTATGGATAAAACTGCCCTTATCATTCCTCAGCTACAGCTCTCCTTGCATGATCTCTTCCCTTTCCTCTCACTTTGTGTCATAGCCAATTGGCTGTGGGCTCCAAGGCTCAGCATTTCATTACTTCTTTTCCAGTGAAAGAACCTTGGATGAAGCAGGCTTTCCATGCCTGGGTCTTGCCTAGAGCTATCTCAGGCCCCCTGCTGTCAGACCATGAGGATAGCAGGTAGCCTCTTGCTGCTTCCGTTCAGTGTTCTTTGGGAATCAGGAGAGCTTGTCTCCTACTGTCTGCTGAACTTTGGCTTTGGCTAGGCTGTGTCCCGGTGACACTTGAAACAATAGAACATCTAGGTAACCTGGGAGACAGTAGCTTATATGTTGGAAAGAAATAGACATTAAAAAGGGGGTTGGGATCAACATCTGTGTAACTTATGGTAGCTTCAGCCTTTTTAAAGGGATAGTTCTTTCAGTCTTAAGCATTTCTTTTTATTGGTGGCAATATGGTAGAGTGACAAGAGCACTATACTCTCAGATTCAAATCTAGTTCTAGCTAGGTGATTCTTGTTGATATACCTAGTTTGTCTCAGACTCAGTTTGCTTATTTGGAAAAGGAATATCACCATTCTTGGGTTGCTAGTTTCACAGAGAGGGCCGTGTTAACTGGTATAATAGAAAGGCAGTCTACAAAGACTGCCTTATCAAGTACCTACCATGTGCCAGATATTCAACATTGGTGATACAAAAAGTCAAAAATAAACAGACTCTGTTATTAAGGAACTCACAGTCTAAAGAGAGAGACAACATGCAAACAACTATGTTTAAATAAGTTTTAAACAGAATAAATTGAGATAATCAGCAGAGGAAAGATACTAACATTGAGGAGGAATCAGAAAAGACTTTTTATAGAAGAGGATTTTAGCTGAACTTGAAGGAAGTCAAGAGATAGAAATGGGGAGGAAGGGGAAACATTCCAGACACAGGGATAGCTAGCCAGTGAAATGGTCAGGATCTGGAGAGGGAGTGTCCTAGGAGAGGAACAACAAGGAGGATCATGTCACTTCACTGCAGAGAGAAGTAAGATGTCAGAACATTGGAAAGGCAGGAGCAGGTCAGGTTTGAAGAGTTTTTTGTTTGATTCTGACCGTACTCCAAGACCATTGGAGTTTATTGAATGGTCAGATCTGTGCTTTAGAAAGATTGAGTGAAGTAGGGGAGAGATTTGAGTCTGGGAGACCAAATGGTGGTCTGTTGCAAGACTCAATGTGAAAAGATGAGAATCTAGGCCCAGGAGATGACAGTGTTGGAGAAGGAAAGGGGCAGGAAAGTCAGTTATGAGGAAGTGAGTGTGAAGAGTTGATTAACTTGATTTAGGGCCTGGTAAGTTTGTGTTACTTGATAGTAACAAGGAAGTCCAGAAGGGAAAGATTTTAGAGGAGAAGATAGGGAGTTCAGTTCTGGAAATGTTGAGTTTAAAGTGTCTGTGGATTACCCAGTTTGAGACATCCAACCGGGCAGCTGGCATATTGTGCACCTGAAAATGGATAAAACTGCCCTCATCATTCCTCAGCCACAGCTCTCCTTGCATGATCTCTTCCCTTTCCTCTCACTTTGTATCACAGCCAATTGGCTGTGGGCTCCAAGGCTCAGCATTTCATTACTTCTTTTCCAGTGCTTGGGTCTTGCCTAGAGCTATCTCAGGCCCCCTGCTGTCAGACCATGAGGATAGCAGGTAGCTTCTTGCTGCTGAGCTCAGCTCAGAGCTGAGGATCAACTGTTAAGTCTATGAGAATAGTGAACTCACCAGGTAATATAGTGCAGAGGGGCTGGGGCAATACCTTGGGGGACCCCGTGCCAGTGGCAATGGCCTGGATGAAGAGGCAGCAAAGGAGCCCTTGAACAGGTGGCAGAGAGTGTCAAGAACCCTAGTAGCCCCTGACTATGCAGTCAGAGGGTCTGGGCTGAAATCTTCATTCTTTTTTCTACCAGCTCAATGGCCCTGGGCAAACCACTTAATCTCTCTGAGTCTCAGAAATGGGCATTTATATAGCACATACTGTATGCCAGACACTGTACTAAGCATTTTAAGTCTTTGGATTTTCACAGCTACCCTGAGAGATATTTTTTAATATCCTCACTTTATAATTGAGGAAACTGAGGCAAATAGAGTTTATGTGACTGTCCAGGGTCACACACCTAGTAATTATCTGAAGTCAAATTTGAACCCACATCTTCCTGACTCCCTGCTGTGCCAAATAAAGGGGTTGGGCTAGATGGCCTCTAAGATCCCTTGCAGCTTTAAGTCTGTGATTCCATTTAAAGGCAAACTATTATTATGATCTTACCCCTGTTGTGGTAGCTCATTATGCTAAAAATAATGTGACACACCAATATGTGAATTTGGGAACAGGTGTGGCCTTGTTCCAATTGGAAAAAAAAAATCCCAAACCCAAAGAAAATTACTTATAAACCAGATCAATTAGAGGGCAGCTATTTGAGTTACAAAAGATTTCCTATTCCTTCTAGTTTTGCTTTAAGTAAGATTCTGCCAGAATGCTTTTAGAAATCCCCAATTCTCCCTGGCCTTCTGTTGTTCTGTAAGTCTTAGATACAGGGGGACTTTTTATGAAAAGTAGAAGAAAAATCTGGAAGGAGATCTGTTACATGTGGTTGGCAAAGCCTAGAAAGTACCACTTTGAAATGAGTGAAAATTTTAAGGAAGTTTTTAAAAATCACTTCTCTTTGAGCGATCACTAGCTTAGGTCAAAGAATTTGAGAGTAGATGTTTAGTGTAGCCTCTCCAGCCCTACCAGTAAGGGATCAGAAAGACTTGACTCAAAGTCCTTCACAGATGGATTGTCATTTCCCTTCAGGAGGGGCAGGCCATCCCTCCAGCTCTAGGGTCTCATGAGTTGCTCTTAATCTCACAGCTAAATTTGCTTCTTTGTGTTTCTACTTGGTGCTCTCATTTCTGCCTCCTCCTCTACATAAAAGCTCCTGTTAAATTAGTGAACTCAGTTCTGATAGGTATTGTCAATCTTCCCAATTGCCTTCAAAGTATTGAAGTCTCCTCTCTTTAAAAACTTTCAACAGACCCTGATATCCCTTCCAGTTTTTGTCTTGTTGCTGTTCCCTTTCTTAGCCATTCTTGAAAAAGTTGTTTTCACTGGTTGGTCTCACTTCTCACTCACTCTCTGGCTCTTGGTTTTATTCCTGAACTGCTGTCTCCAAAATTAGGGAGTGATTTCTTAATTGACACATCTGATGGACTTTCCTTTGTTGTCATCTCCCTTGACTTCGGCTGCTTTTGGCCTTCTGCACCTGAATATGTCCTGCTCTTTGGTGATTGTTTTCAGTCATAGACAATTCTCCATGACCCTACTGGAGATTTTCTTGGCAAAGAAACCAGAAGGGTTCTCCATTTCCTTTTTCATCTCCTTTTACAGGTGAAGAAAACTGAGGCAATTGGGGCGAAGTAGCGGTGGATTTGAACACAGAAAGAGTCTTCCTGATTCTAAGCCCGTTTCACCCACTGTTTCAGAGAGTTGCCCATTGGGTTTTTATGGCATTCTTCTTTTGGTTCACCTCTGGGATAACTGCTCTTTTTCTGGCTTTTCATTCAAATCTCAACTGTTACCTGTAGCTGCTATCCAAGATTTCATCTTGGGCTATCTTCTCTTTCCCCTCTCTTCCCTTTGTCTTGGTAATCCTGTGGTTTGAGCAATGACTATTCAGATGATTCTCCAGATCTGTACACTTCTCCTTAGTCTCTCCTGAACTTCAACACCACATTATCAGCTCTCTGCTGGACATCTCAAACTTGAAATCCCAGAAGCAGGTAAATGATGCCATATGCACAGAGCACTGGATATGGGATCAGGAAAACGGAATTCAAATCTGACCCCAGTCACTTGCTACTCTGTGAGCTTGGGCAAGTCACTTAGCTTCTGTCTACCTCAGTTTTTCATCTGTAAAATGTAGATAATAAAATGAATGAATGAAGTTCTTAAAGTGGTAGATAGATGTTAGCTGTTATTATTACTATCTACAGCTTAACATATCTAAAATTGAATTTATTATTTTCTCCTCTAAACTCTGTCTTCCAAACTTCTGTCAAAGGCATCACCATCCTTTTAGTACCTAAGCTTCACAATTTTAGGATTATCCTGTACTTAGCACGTTCACTCCCTTTATCCAGTTAGTTTCTATGTCTGGCTGCTTCTGCCTTTACATCTGCATTGACTCCTTCTCTCTACTCTCACAGCTGGCACCTTAATTCAAACTCTAGTCATTTCTTGCCTAGATTATGATAATAGCCTCCTAAATTTGTCTCTTGCCCATTTTACATAGATTAGTAATGTTCTTCTGGGCTATCGAGCACCTCTTTTTAGCACCTACAGTCCTATCCAACCTGATCTCAGCTTATCTTTCAAGCTTCCTAGGACATCACTCACATTCTGTGACCTAGATAAACTGGCTCCCGAACTGACCTTTAGGGTGTTTGTGCCTCTGCACTGGAAAAAGGCACAGCTCAGATGATGCCTTCTGGGTGAAGCCTTTCCTGGTCCTTCAAATGCAAGTGCTATCTCTCCCAAATTAACATGTATTTAATTGCTCTCTGTGTATTTATTGATTTTATATTTATGCTGTCTGTATTTTTACATGTATTTGTTATCTCCCTATGAAAATGTAATCTTATTGCTAGTAGAGAGTTTTATTCTTTGTACTGATATATTCCTAGTGCTTACCATAGCACTTGGTGCAAGTGCCTATATAGAATGTAGGCACAAATAAATGATTGTTGATTGATTGATTTCCCCTGAGACTTCTCTTCAGGTTCAACATCCACAGCTCCTTCAAGTGGTCCTCATAAATAGCAAGTTATAAGCCCTTCATCCTCATTGTGCTCCTGAATGTTCTATTTTATCTCTTGACTTCCTAAACTGTATTGCTGAGAACTCAAAACAGCGTATCAGATATGGTCTGCCAGTTACAGAATACCTCAGGAACTTCATAGAAACTATTTTTTTCTTTATGCAGCTGAAAGGTGCATTCTTTTGCTGACCATACTCTGTTGTGGTCCATTACTCCCCTTACTACTCCCCCCACCACAGTTTTTTCAGACAAACTGCTGTCTAACCATATCTTCCTCATTCTGTACTTAGAAAGGTGAATTTTTAAACCCAAGTATAAGAGTTCACATTTACTCCTGTTAAATTTCATCTTAGATTAAGTCTAGTGCTCTTCCTTACTTTTTCAGTCACAGAGAGACTGTGGCATGAAAAATAGAAAGCCAGCCTCAAAGACTGGAAAATCTCAGTTCACATTCTACCTTAGACACTTGCAGAGATGGTAATGATCTGCATTGATAGAGTGGATTTACTCATTTGGCATTCTCTACCAGAAGTGTCAGATCACCATTGGAAACAGTTTTGGTATCAGATTAAAATGTAATTTTTGCTGGCTGAAACCCTTTCCTGGCACTGTCTTCTTGTGCCCATTGATTTACATAGTTTCATTGTCTGTAAAGAATAATCATTCTTGCTATGTTATTTCTGTTGTCTCTTTCCTATCTTTAATCACTTGTTTGAATAGTTTAGAATTGTGTTGTTTCTATTGTGTTCCATATCTTTTTTTCTTCTAGTTTTTTTTTAACTTTTTTTAATTTTAACTTTTTTTTTATTTTAATAATGAGAAGTACATCATTACTGTGACAAGTTGGTGGTATCTTCTTAGACAAGTGATTCAGAGATAATTCCCATATCAATACATTTTTTTCTTTTCTGTTAAAATATTGCTGATTTCATTTTTTTGTGATGTTATTTGTTACTTTCCATATCAAATATCTACAAATTATTTTCTTAAAGAGAGTGTTCATAATATTCATCATATCCTACAAATTTCTGATCTCACCTTCCTTTTTTCCAGAGCTATGTTTTCCAATAAATTTCTTACTGTCATTACCTTTTTTTACTTTTGTATAAAGTGAATGAATATTATATTTATATAATTTGGAGGGTTTTTCTTATGTTCTTTGTGGAATTTCTCTACCTCTTCATTTATTCCTGATGTTGGCAGTTATTTTCATGGATGTATTTTTTGCAATACCTGCAATTTTTGCAATTTGAGATGACCAAAAATCCCCCAAATGTTTCTTGTTGCCTTTGGGTAGGTACATAATAAAAGCAACCCCATCAACTCCTTTCTTTGCATCTCCAAGGAATGTCTAGGTGATATCCTTCAATTTGTGGTCCAATTCTTTCTTCTGGTTTTATTTATAGCAAGAAGATCAAGATATGTCTCATATATAGTCATTGGACATGGATCTTTCTATTTAGACCACCAGTAGCCAAATCAAAGTTTCTAGACAATTGACAAATGGTGATTCTTAGCATCCTTTTTTCCCCCTCTTGTACCGCTTTGCTACTGCAATTGCAAAAATAGTGATGAAGAGGGCTAGGACTAGAAGCCATCCTGGGTGGGGGTTTTGTTGTTTTGTTTGTAGATTGCCAAGTTACCAATAAAAGGACTAAGAATGGCTCTTGAATACTGCATTGGACATCTCTCATCAAGTTGACGTCAAAATATTAATGACTGTCTTGAATCTTGTCATTCAACTAGCAATTTTGAACCCATCTAATTGTCTATTCTGTGTAATTTCTAAATTTTTTTTTTCCTACAGAATAACAAGGTACTTTGTCAAATGTTTTGATAAAATTTAGGAAAACTATAGTAGTTTCCACCAGTTTAGTAACTCAATAAAGGAAATGAGATCTGTGAGACATGACCAGTTCTTCCTCTCTTGGGAATACTTTTTTTTTGGGGTAAAGATTCACTAAATTTCTCTTACCATTGTAGACACTTTCCAGAAATCAGAATTTGGGCTCACTGTTCTATAATCTGTAGACTTTTATTATTGCCCCCCCCCCTTTTTTTTTTTTTTTTAAATTGGGACATTTGTCCCTTTTGGTCCTGTAATATATCTCCTGGGCTCCAAGATCTTTTAGGTATTCCTGAGAGTGGCCCAGCTATCTTATTCCCTGAAGAAAAAAGGAAACTTCCCTGGGACTTCCTTGGGAATTAAGGGACCCAGAGGCCTAGGATCTGGGCACTTTAAGAGTTTGAGGAAGTCATTAAAAGGAACCTAATGGAAAGTTCCATCACCTACCCTTCAGTTCAGCCTTCTCCTTTGAAACCAATGATGGAGTGGAGATGCATAGAGGCTTAGGGACTTCACTAAGGTCACCCAGGATATGAACATATACCAGAAGCAGGATTTGGACTAAGGTCTTTTGGTTCCAGAGCAGTGTAGAACCTTTGTGACCCTTTAACTTAGTAATTGGATATGACTTAAACATTAGCATCTTTGTCTCTTTCTGCCTGTTTGTGATCATCACTAGAGAAATGGAAGAGCCATAACTGCTGCAGGGTTCCCAGCAGATTTTCAGGTTGTTTTCTTCACAACAATGTTGTGAGGGAGGAACATAATAAAGTATAATGAGATGTCGCTTGCCCAAAGTCACACAGCACCAGTAAGTGTGGGAACTAAATTGGAACCCATATTAGATTCCATATCTAGTGTCTTCTCTCTCCAACCCTTCCTCCTCCTACCCCCAAATATATACTGTTCTGCTTCTGTGTAACCCAAATGAGAAGTATTGGGAGTGAGTTGGAGACTGTTTCTGGGTTTTTGTAGTTTTTCCTTTTCCTCAGGTCATGGTTGAATTCGACTTGGCATATTTCATGAAGTGTCCTATGGCTAAAGGTGAGCCCAGGCTGCACAATGAAGTCTGTAACATGAATTCTAAAGGAAGAGTGGCTGAGTTTGCCAATTCCTAGGCTCTGAGGCTAGCCCTAAAAATTAAGAAGTCAGCTCAGAATTGCAAATGACTTTTTGTTTTTATTTTTTACTTCTATCTTCTCAAAACAACATCTTCTTGCTCTTAAAAAAAAATAAAATAAAAGACAGATTGCCACTAAGATTGGTCATGGCACTTGAGCTAGTTTTGAATAGGCTTGGTATTGGTATTTACTGCTGGCAGTAGTTGAAAGTTTTTCAGTCCCTGGAGGGGTTCTTGAAATAGTCAGCTATGACTCATTGTTTGGGTAGCTGTATTGAAAAGGATCATGGATGAGGAAGAATTGTTGTGTGGAGAGACAGGAATTATGATAATGGAGAGAGAAAGAGCACCATCTCCTCCAAGTATAGAATTCTTTTGTACTTATAATGATGGAGCCTGCAGATTCTGGTATGAGAGCCTAGAAGACAAGAAAATATTCTCATAATGGGAGTGGATTAGGAAATTTAGGTAAAATGAGTCAAAATAGAGGAATTTAAGTCAGCTAGATGGCACAGTGGATAATAGAGAATTGGATTTTGGAATCAAGAAGACGAGTTCTAATTATATTTCAGATATTTGCTTGCGGTATGACTGTGGCAAGTGACTACTCCCAATCTATTTTATCATTTATAATATGAAGAGGTTGGATTTAATGTCTCTTTCAAATCTAAGTCTATCATCTTTTTTTTTTTTTTTTTTTTTTTATTTAATAGCCTTTAATTTACAGGATATATATACATGGGTAACTTTACAGCATTAACAATTGCCAAACCTCTTGTTCCAATTTTTCACCTCTTACCCCACCCCCCCCACCCCCTCCCCTAAATGGCAGGATGACCAGTAGATGTTAAATATATTAAAATATAACTTAGATACACAATAAGTATACATGACCACAACATTATTTTGCTGTACAGAAAGAATCAGACTCTGAATTATTGTACAATTAGCTTGTGAAGGAAATCAAAGATGCAGGTGTGCATAAATATAGGGACTGGGAATTCAATGTAGTGGTTTTTAGTCATCTCCCAGAGTTCTTTTTCTGGGTATAGCTAGTTCAGTTCATTACTGCTCCATTAGAAATGATTTGGTTGATCTCGTTGCTGAGGATGGCCTGATCCATCAGGACTGGTCATCATCTAGTATTGTTGTTGAAGTATATAATGATCTCCTGGTCCTGCTCATTTCACTTAGCATCAGTTCGTGTAAGTCTCTCCAGGCCTTTCTGAAATCATCCTGTTGGTCATTTCTTACAGAACAGTAATATTCCATAATTTTCATATACCACAATTTATTCAGCCATTCTCCAACTGATGGACATCCATTCAGTTTCCAGTTTCTAGCCACTACAAAAAGGGCTGCCACAAACATTCGTGCACATACAGGTCCCTTTCCCTTCTTTATAATCTCTTTGGGATATAATCCCAGTAGTAACACTGCTGGATCAAAGGGTATGCACAGTTTGATAACTTTTTGAGCATAGTTCCAAACTACTCTCCAAAATGGTTGGATTCGTTCACAACTCCACCAACAATGAATCAATGTCCCAGTTTTCCCACATCCCCTCCAACAATCATCATTATTTTTTCCTGTCATCTTAGCCAATCTGACAGGTGTGTAGTGGTATCTTAGAGTTGTCTTAATTTGCATTTCTCTGATTAATAATGACTTGGAGCATCTTTTCATATGACTAGAAATAGTTTCAATTTCTTCATCTGAGAATTGTCTGTTCATATCCTTTGACCATTTTTCAATTGGAGAATGGCTTGATTTTTTATAAATTAGAGTTAATTCTCTATATATTTTGGAAATGAGGCCTTTATCAGAACCTTTGACTGTAAAAATATTTTCCCAGTTTATTGCTTCCCTTCTAATCTTGTCTGCATTAGTTTTGTTTGTACAAAAACTTTTCAGTTTGGTATAATCGAAATTTTCTATTTTGTGATCAGTAATGATCTCTAGTTCTGCTTTGGTCATAAAGACCTTCCCCTTCCACAGGTCTGAGAGGTAAACTATCCTATGTTCCTCTAATTTATTAATAATTTCATTCTTTATGCCTAGGTCATGAACCCATTTTGACCTTATCTTGGTGTACGGCGTTAAGTATGGATCAATGCCTAGTTTCTGCCATATTAGTTTCCAATTTTCCCAGCAATTTTTATCAAACAGTAAGTTCTTATCCCAAAAGCTGGGATCTTTGGGTTTGTCAAAGACTAGGTTGCTATATTTGTTGACTGTTTTATCCCTTGAACCTAATCTATTCCACTGATCAACTAATCTATTCCTTAGCCAATACCAAATAGTTTTGGTAACTGCTGCTCTATAATATAATTTTAGATCTGGTACAGCTAAGCCACCATCATTTGATTTTTTTTTCATTAATTCCCTTGAAATTCTTGACCTTTTGTTTTTCCATATGAACTTTGTTGTTATTTTTTCTAGGTCATTAAAATAGTTTTTTGGGAGTCTGATTGGTATAGCGCTAAATAAATAGATTAGTTTAGGTAATATTGTCATCTTTATTATATTTGCTCGCCCTATCCAAGAGCATTTAATATTTTTCCAATTGGTTAGATCAGACTTAATTTGTGTTAAAAGTGGTCTGTAATTTTGCTCATAAAGTTTCTGATTTTCCCTTGGCAGATAGATTCCTAAATATTTTATATTATCAGTAGTTACTTTAAATGGAATTTCTCTTTGTAACTCTGTAAGTCTATCATCTTATAAGCATTTTCATACCCAAAATTGTCATGTATAATAATCATTTTTGATACATAATTTTATAGGAGAAAAATATTACTATTACTAGAATGTACTCACAGAACAGTGTTTGGAAAATGCTGATATAGGAGATTGATCTTTATAGCATCTTTATAACACTATGATTGTCCCTTGTATGTTTGACAGACTTTTTATATCAGCAGAGAGCTTTATTTAGCCAAAACAAGTCACTTAAGCTTCCATGGTCTTTATTTGGCAACTCCAGAGCTGAAGTTTGTTGCTGTTTTTCTAGTGACAGAAACAAAAATTAAGGGGCCGATTGGATTATGCAATTTACTTGAATGATCTGAATCTCTAGTTAGTTGCATTACCCAGGGGGCTTGTGAGGATTTGTGATCATTGAGTGTCAGTTACCACAGTGGTTCTGAACAAAGTGCTACAGAATTCACAAAAGTAGGAAAAAAATGTATGTGAGGTCTATGGCAACATTAGTCACCCAAATGAACGGCTTGTTCTGAATACATTCTTGTGAGAGTTTGTGTAGGAGAATATTTTGGGTCTAGATTTCATTCTTACTCTGACAGCTAACTTCTGTTCTGGGAAAATTACTTCTAAGTATAGTTTATAAAAGAAGGAAAGACTTAGTGTTCCTTCAAATATTGACTAGTTGGCATGTCAGGGATGTGTGTTACCAGCTGATGGGTTTCATTGTACTTAAGGAGAATGGCCAAGTTTTAATTGTAAGTCATCTGGCCCATCACCCTGAGAGAGAATTAGGGACAGAAGCTCTTAGCGCTAATTTGATGGTTTGCAGCTGCTTTATCACATACTCTAGCTGCTTATTTTTACTCTGAAGAATCTTTCCAGTTGTGAAATCCTTTTATATCTTCATCCTTATGCATGAGACTCAAAATGGTACTTGAGCTGTTTATCTAGATGGCAGTGCTTTCATTTTTTGTTCCAGGAAGGTATTGATGTCAGAAGAGAAATAAACAGTCTCCTATCAGACACATCTTTTTGGTTGGGCAAGGGCAGTATCCTGTGACAAACTCTGACCTGGTTTAGAAGAAGGAGAACATGCCATAGAAAGAATGGCAAGTACCTCTTCGGGTAGTCAGCCAAGAAAAGAGAAGACTTACAGGGACACCTGATCACTCTCTTCAAATATCTAAAGGACAGACTTGTTAAGCTTTTCCCGGATGATAAACAAGGAGCAGTGGGTGCCAGATAGAGAGGTAGATTTTTTCTCAGTTTGAGAAAAGCTTCCTAACAATGAGCTGACCCAAAGTGGAATGCTTTGCTTCATGAGATCTTGAATTGAGGTCAAGTAAGTACTCTGATGTTATAGAGAAAACTTAGTTAGAGTTTAGTCAGATGGCTTTTCAGGTTCCCTCTAGGTTTAAGATTCTATGATTATGATGAAATAAAAGTAACGCTTTAGAGGATTTCTCTTGGCCAATGGGGATACAATTTTTATTTTGCTTATATTCCTCCAGTTGTGAAATAAGCAAAACCTAGTCCTAGGGGCTTAAAAACCCATAGGAAGAAGATAGAGGTGAGTCTGCCTGGATCCTGTGCAGTTCTTTACCCTTCTAATTATTTAAGGCCTTCTGAGTCAGAAGAATAGAATAGAAGCCACTATTTGGAAAGAACTCTTTGGAGAAAGTGGTTCTGTGAATCCAAGAAGTTAAATCCATATAATTTCATTATGACTCTTCTCTTTTGTTCTATATGGGAAAACTACATGAACTTTGGCCTCTCCCATGAGAAAGCATGTGTGTGTGGGAAGAGACATGTCTTTTTGTCTTTATGGTTTAAAAAAAAATCCTTCCTGATTGCTCATCTGATAGTGTTATCTGTCTTTTCTGTGTATTGGCACTCTTGCCTTCTTTTACTGACTCTCATACTCTTGTACTTTTTCTCTGATAGACAAAGAATTTTGGATAGTGGAGAGGATTAAAAAAGAGAAAAGAGATAGATTAGACAAAGCAGAAAGTCTGCATAAACATATTATAGTTGCATGCCAGTGATATATCCACTACCTTCCATCCTGGTACAAGATAAATCTCAAGAATTGCTTATGCCTCCTGAGTGGTATCAAGTTTGGGCCTGGTATAAGTGATTCAGCTTTTGGAACTAGTTCTAGGATCCCCTGTCAAAGCAAATGATGTGGAAGAGCCTTGCTAACTGACCCCATGACTGGGAAATTGCTTCCCTGAGTTTATAATTTTATTTCTTAGGCTTAAGTTAATGCAGCAGACATGAAATACATCCCATTAGCTTCTGGTGATGGTCATCCCTGCCCTTAAAGAGTTTACTGTCTGTAGGGCAGGTTTGTGTGATCATAAACATGCACCTGTGAAATAATGTGATAAGTGCATGAGACATGCTATGTAAATTTGGAGCAAGGGAAAACTTTCTGACTAGGGTTGGAAGGGATAGGATCAGAGGAAGCTTTCTATGGAAAAAATACTGGTTTCAAAGTCAGGACACCTAGCTTTGCAATTTACTACTTTGCCATTTGCTGTGTATCTTGGATTACCCATTTAACTTTAGCATCCTCAATGTCCACATCTGTCTTCAGACAATAAACATTAAGGGTTTACTATGTGCAAGGCACTCTGCTAATTTTTTGAGATTAAAAGAAAACATATTAAGATAACAGTTCCTGTATGTAGGATATGCACAAAATGAATAAAGGTAGTTTTGAGAAGGGAGAACAGCTCTGGCGAATTGGAAAGGCTTCATGAAGAATAAAGAAAGTGAACAGAATTTTGAAGGAAATGAGATCCTTAGAGGAGGGAGATAAAAAGAGTGCATTCTAGGGGGGAAGGGAAGAGAGGAGACAGTCATAGATGTGGTCAGGGGAGTATCATATATATACAAACAGTAAATAAGCCATTGTGTTTAGAATACAGAAGCCAAGGAAGGAGTAAATTGTAAAAAAGACTGGGAAGAGAAGAGAGTGCCAGATTATGGTGAACTTTAGGTGCCAAACAAGAGATCTTTATATTTGATCCCAGAAGCACAAGGGAAATGGGAGATTTAAAGAAATCACTTTTGCAGCCTGTATGGAGGATCGATCAGAGCAGAGAAAGAGACCTGGATGGGGTGACTTGTGTGTTTTCTTTAAGCTCTAAATAGTGTGATTCTAAAAGGTGGTATTTAAATTGGACTTTGGAGAAGGGGTAAAATTTTTTTTTCCTTAAATATTCTCAATAGTATTTTAAAAAAATTATATGTAAGTAAAGTTTTCAACATTTATTTTTGAGTTCCAGATTTTTTTTCTTCCTCTCTCCCTTATTTTCCTTCTCCCCAAGATAGCAAGAAGTTTGACATAGGTTATACATGAAAAGCAAACAAACCAAAAAAAAAAGGTGAAAATAGTATGCTTTGATCCACATTCAGTCTCCATAGCTCCCTTTCTAGATTCAGATGGAATTTTCCATCCCAAGTCTATTAGAATTGGCTTGGATCACTGCATTGCTGAGAAGAGATATCTATCATAATTAATCAACATATAATCTTGATGTTTCTGTGTAAAATATTTTCTGGGTCTGCTCACTTTACTCAGCATCAGTTCATGTAAGCCTTTACAGGCTTTTCTGAAATCAGCCTGTTCACTGTATTTTATTTTTCCAAATACATATATATATTTTTTTAAACATTCAATATTGTAAAACTTTGTGTTGCAAATTTTTCTTCCTCCCTGCCTTACTTTCCCCCTTCCCAAGACAAAAAGCAATCTGATATAAGTTATATAAGATATATGCAATTCTTTTAAACATATTTACATAGTTGTCGTGTTGTGCAAGAAAAAAATCAGACCAGAAGGGAAAAAAATCATGACAAAGAAAAAGCAAGCAAATAAATAACAACAACAACAAAAGTGAAAATAACTATACTTCCATCCACATTCAATCTCCATAGTTCTCTCTGCATTCAGATGGCATTTTCCTTCTTAAGTTTATTGGAATTGACTTGAGTTACCACATTGTTGAAAAGACCCAAGTCTATCACAGTTGATCATCACATAATCTTGTTGATACTCTGTATAATGTTTCTTGGTTCTGCTCACTTCATTCAGCATCAGTTCATGCAAGTCTTTACAAGCTTTTCTGAAATCTGCCTGCTCATCATTTTTTATAGACCAGTAGTATTCCATTATATTCATATACCATAATTTATGCAGCCATTCCCCAGCTGATATACATTTACTCAGTTTCCAGTTCCTTGCCACTACTAAAAGGGTTGCTACAAACATTTTTTTACATGTGGGTTTTTTCCCTTTTTTATTTTTATTTTTTTGTGGGGGGATACAGACACATGGTTGCTTAATGGATCGAAGGGCATGCACAATTTTAAAGGCCCTTTGGGCATAGTTTTAAATTGCTCTCCACAATGGCTGGATCAATTCACAGTAGTTTTTCCACATCTGGAGGGGTAAAATTTCAGTAGCAGAGAAGGAAAACATGGGGAGGAGAGGGATATTTTAGGTGAAGAAATGATGTGAACAGAAACTTGGCAGCTGGAAGATTTTTTTTTTGGGGGGGGAGGGTTGTATAGTACTTGTATTGTTGTAATTAATCAAATGCATGTCTAAAGTTAGTACTATGTGCTAAGCACTGGGGATATAAAGACAAAATAAAATAATCCTTGACCTCAAGGAGCCTACATTTTTAAAGGGAAGACTACATGTACAGATGTTAGCACATAACAGAATATATACACTGTAATGGGCTGAAGCTGAGCAGATGCCTGTCCGAGCACCTATGGCTAATTAGCAATTGGATAATACTCTATTAATATATGCTAATGTGATGACCCTGTTTAGCATCCAGAGTATTAAAATCCTTGATCTTTATTCTTTGTGGAAGTGAAGGGAAATGGCAATAGGAAGTGAGAGCAATCCCAACATGAATCCAGCCAGCAGTGCCTCTGGCTCTCACACTCCACCCCTCTAATCCTCTATCCAATCTCCTATACAACACATCAAACTTTCACAGGGAGTAGGCAGGGCCATTCTTTCTCCAAGTATATATTAATAGAGTATTGTCCAATTGCTAATTAGCCATAAGTGCTCAGACCAGACCTCAGTGCATTTACTCAGCTTCAGCCCATTACAATACACCATAAATACAAGATAAATTTTTTCAAGCAAGGGCACTAACAGCTGGGATCAGGAAAGGATCATGTAGAATAGGGTACTTGAATCTTTTTTTTTTTTTTAACTTTTTATTTACAAAAAATATGCATGGGTAATTTTCCCCCCACCCTCCCCTAGATGGCAGGTGGTCCAATACCTGTTAAATTTGTTAAATCCAATATATGTATACATATTTATTCAATTATCTTGGTGCACAAGAAAAACCTGATCAAGAAGAAAAAAAAAAACTGAGAAAGAAAACAAAATGCAAGCAAACAACAACAGAGAGTGAAAATGTTATGTTGTGGTCCACACTCAACACCCATAGTCCTCTCTTTGGGGGTAGATGGCTCTCTTCATCACTGAACAATTGGAATTGGTTTGAATCATCTTCTTGTTGAAGACAGCCACATAGGGTACTTGAACCTTGACGGAAACGAGATTCCTAAAAGTGGAAATGAAGAGGGAGGAGTAGGGGAAGAAAATGGAGTGAAAAAAGGTGACCAATGGAAAGGCATGGAGATTGCAGGAGAGGTGTTAGAAAGGAAGAACTGCAAGTAGGCCATTATGCATGAACCATAAGAAAGGATCAGCAAATCTTTCCATAAAAGGTCCCTTTAAGCTCGATTTTGAAAAAGTATCTTTGCTGGTAGCTTCAAGTTCAGATCCGTTTTTGCTTAAAGATATTACTGTATTTAGTCTTTTTTTTTTTTTTTTTCCTGTTAAACAGCACATAAGCATATGTGATGTGGCAATTAGGGGCAAAAAGTAGGCAGATGGTTGCATTTGGAGTCAGGCAGACTCATCTTCCTGAGTTCAAATCTGACCTCCGAACTTATTAGCTAGATGATTTTGGGCATATCTCTTAACCTTGTTTGCCTTGGTTTCTTCATCTGTAAAATGAGCTGGAGAGTTGGACAAACAAAAAGGCAAAGTGATAATATGTCATTTGGAACATAATTTAAATACCAGTTGAATGAACCACTTGGTAGCTGTTCACTTTTGGCTTTGGAATGGAATAATTAAAGGTATTGCTGGACACTTGAGAGATCTGTCAACAGATAGTTTTTGATATCTCACCATAGGGAAAAATCCTAGAGTTAAATGAGGGTAATGTATTTTAAGTATAAAAAACACCTTCTAAAGTGGAGATAGTATTAAAAGTACATTTTGGCTCTATGAAGTATGAAGAGAATTCAGTGTCTGCTTCTAGAAGTGGGACTTTGATTTGATGAGACAAATAACTGTAGGTACAAGTCAAATATCTTTACTGTAATTCTTTTACAGAGCATAGTTAATTAAAATAGGCTATCTCAATTTTTGTGGTCTGAACTTTGGCCCAGAAAAGAGTGCTTTGTTTAATCCATTAAAAAACATTCTATAATCAGAATAATTCTTTACAACAAAGGCTTTCTTTGAGTCACAAAATCTTTTAAAAACGTCTACAAGCAAAGCTTCAAAGGGAATATAACTTGGGCATAAATTCAAATAGAATATCTGGAAGAGAGAAAGGAAGACTTTCATTTTTTTTTTTATATTAAAATATATGTTGCTGCACAAGAAAAATCGGATCAAGAAGAAAAAAAAAAACTGAGAAAACAAAATGCAAGCAAACAACAAAAAGAATGAAAATGCTATGTTGTGGTCCACACTCAGTTTCCATAGTCCTCTCTCTGGGTATAAATGGCTCTCTTCATCACAAGATTATTGGAAGTGATCTGAATCATCTCATTGAGAGCCCCGTCCATCAGAATTGATCATCATATAATCTTGTTGTTGCCTTGTACAATGATCTCCTGATTCTGCTCATTTCACTTAGCATCAGTTCATGTAAGTCTTCCTGGGTCTTTCTTAAAATCATCCTGCTCATCATTTCTTATAGAACACTAATATTTAAAGGAAGAATTTTTTTAAATTATTTTTTTGAATGCAAAAGATATACAAAATATTTTTGAAGTACAAAGAATTGGAATTTGAGCAGGTGTCCATCAAATGGAAAATTAATAAACAGTGAAAAGATCAGAGAAAGCTTCCTGGAGGAGGTAACATTTTAGCTGGAGAAGGATTTTAGCAGAGGCATAGAGGATAATTTCTGCAAATGACTTATACAAGGATATGGAAATGGAAAAAGGACAAATGTCGTTTTAAAATGACAAATAAGTGTATTTTTATTTTTCCCTTCTCACATTTTGGGGGAGAAGAAAGGCCTTAAAAATAGCCTGGAATTTTTCCATTGGAATTTTTCTAGCTTATTTGGCTTAGTTTTTTGTTTTTGTGTCTTTTGGGGAATAGCCAGCTTTTTGTCTAAATTCTCTTCTGGTCACTGCTTAAACAGACCCTAAAATGTCACCACTTCCAGGAAGTGGCAATGGAGTGGCAGAGCATTGGTGACTTTATCTCGCATCTGTATTTCTGATCTGTTGTTACTTTGTTGGCTATACCCAGCAATTTGTTTTTTCTGGGTTTTGGTTCAAGTCGTGTTCTTATGCCTACCCTTTCTCTGCATATTAGTATGGGGTGTTCTTAGAGTATAATCCTTGAAAAGACAGTGACTATGCCTGCTATGTGTTTTTTTATGTTGATTAGCACGCCTGAATTTGCAAATAGAGTTTACTTTGTAATTGCTGATGACATTTATATTTTTTATATCTCAGAGTAGGAGTCAGCCAGATTTGTATAGCCTAGTAAACTAAGAATGATCTTTATATTTTAAAATAAAATCTTACTGTATTTAAAAACACAAAAATCATTCTTAGATTTAAAAAATGGGAGCAGTTGCAGTTTTCTGGATTCTTTTGTAATGCATCTCTACTTGTGGAATAGAATAGAATTCACTTTAATTCAGTACATATTTGTAGATATGTTATTGACAGAGTACTGTGGTGGTACAGACATAAAATGTCAAATATAATACAGAATAGTGTAACAGGCACAAGAGAGAAAGGACAGAAAAGTGAGAATTCACTTACTTGGGAAATAAAAGAAGGTTTGGAGGAGATGTTTTAATTGGGTCTTGGAGGAGATTTTTGATATTTTTGACAGGTATAGATGTGGGGAGAGGAAGATTAATGAAGTGTATTTATATTGTAGTAGATTATGTAATTATGTATGTAGATTATGTAGATTATGGAAGTTTAATGAAGTGTATTTATATTGTAGTAGTGAAGAGTATAATTAGTAGTAGAGAAGTGCTGTGTGGAATAGAGAGAAATAAGGTGAAGAATTTACAGGAATGTATGAATTCTTTTTCGGTATTTTATTTTCATTATTTCTGTGTTTCCCCTATGACCTGTATAATATGTGCAGGCTCATATTTACTTGAGCCTTGGCCAGCTATAAACATATTTACTTAACCTGAGCTGATGACATTTATCAGTATTTGACATTTATAGATGTTTAGTCTATTAGCTGGACCACTATCTGCTTGATTAAGCCTGAAGGCCTGATTTTCTGTTTCCTAGAAATCAGAAGATTTCGGGGAAACAGAAACCTTCCATTCCAATCTCTCCAAATAGCAACAACCAATTAGATGCCTCCCCCTACCCTTCTCAATGCTCTCTTACTTGTGATGTAATCTCTTATATAAAAGCTATGTATCTTTACTATTTCTTTAGCCCTCCTACCACGAGCTTTCTCTTTCCCTTCTCTCATGATAGAACAGCTCATCCTCCGGAGATTTTTAATAAACAACTTTTCTGCCTTCTACTGAATGATCTCTGAATAGTCATTTTGGGTAAGGGTCTTCTCCCTCACAGTGGTGTTTTAGGAGTAAGGTATTAAAGTTCGAAAGATAGATCAGGGCCAGATTTTTGGAAGGTTTTGAATGCTAGACTGAAGATCTTGGCTCAGCCATTTTGAGGGACTGGTTATAGCATGTTGAGAGCCATACTTTAGAAAGACCAGCCTGGCAGTAGTGTGAGGAAAACTGGAAGGAGGAAAAAATGGAAGCAATTAAGATCAATTAAGAGGTGATTGCAGTTGTTTGGAAAGGAAGATGTAAAGGAATCAATGTGAAAACTGTTGGGAAAAGATTATCAACAGAACTTGTCATTTGAAAGGTTTCAAACTTGGGTGACTGCTGAAGGTAGGGATGCCATAAACAGAAGTAGCGAAGGCAGAAGAAGGAGCTGGTTTTGTCAGGTCAGGTGGAGATGATGAATTTGGTCTTGGACCTGTGGAGTTGGATATATTGGCAGGAATTCTGGTAGGATAGTCTTTGGAAATTCAAGCTGAGAACTCTTTAGGAGTTGGCTGTTAGGAGCAGATCCCAAGGAATGAAAGAGGGAGAAGTTAAGAAAATAAAGGCCAGGGAGTGTAGAGTGTAGAGCGATCTTTGTAGAAAGAAAGGTAAGAATGAGCTGTAGGCAGTTCAGCAGTAGGAGCAGAGAAGGTAGCATTTGCTTGGTAAGACTTGATAGAAAAGATAGAAGAATATCAGAACTGGAAAGAAATTTAGAAGTGATTTACAAAACCAACCCCTTAACGTGTCTGCTGTAAAAACAGGCCTAGAGAAATTACTCAGCATTATTGGTTAATAACATCTTGCAAATCTCACCTGAGCAAAGATTCTGTTACCCTTTTTTATCCATTGGAACTGGGAGTAATAGAGTAGAAACATAGATTTATTTATTGTGGGGCATGAAATATAGAATCATAGCCATTTGTTTCAGTCCCTTGGAGCTATTTGTAAGAGAGTGGTGGGTGGGAGGTGGGTGGGAGGAAGTTAAATTTGGTGTTCCAGTTGTGTCTTCGGTTGCTTGTTCACTTAGACTCTATATGGACATAGAACTGGATGCATTGTGTTGTAAAAGTGATTTTCACATAGTTCACATGTTTAGTTGTTCTAGCATAAAGGTTACATTGTACTGGTGTGAACTCTAGAATGTCCTAGCCTACCCTAGGAACCCTTTCTCTATCCCAAACCTAGCTCCCACCTTCCCCTGCTTTGAACTTTTACCTGCTCTCATCAACATATGTATACTATTGCATGTGTCTCTTCTCTTTTGGACTATAAACTCTGCAGGGGGTGGAGGTGGGAGTGGGGGAACATGCCAAAATAATCTGTGTACTCCCCACAACCTTGGTGCAGTAATTTATACAGAAGGAACTTGGGAAATATTTGTTGAATGAATGAATGTCCCAGAATGACCCATTTTGTTGTAATGCAACATTGTTGCAGTAAGACTTTCTAGAAATTGTATCACAAAGTATGGAGATGAAAGCAATGCTTTTGGTAAAAAGTAACACTTGAAGAAGCTTGGGTTCCCCCCTTCTTTCCCCCTTTTTCCAATTCCTGAGTCTTCTGTCCTGTAGTTTTTACTTTGAAGAATTGGTCAGTAGTTTGGGTAAATTTCTTTGGGCAGGTTGGTTGGGGTGTTTGAGAAAGGTCAGAAGAATTGAAAGGTAATAATAACTACCTGGCTAGAGGTCAAAGTATTGATCCATTTTAGAGCAGCTCAGCTCTCCTTTCTTTCTCTGCAACACAAATGCTCCAGAGAGAGTAGTGTGCTATGGACAGGGATCAGAGAAAGCATCTACATACACTAGATCATTCCTGATTGAGAAGTCATTGCTTTAAAGTCAGATACATATGTCTGCTACTCAGACATGGCTGGTTTGAAATGTTCTGGCAACTGGCAAAACTGAAGGACCACTTCTTTAAAAAGTGGGGACTGGGGAAAGCAGGAGAGAGTGAGTGATGATGTAAGGGGCATTTTTGAGATGAAGAGACTGGGAAAAGAGAGCTTTGAGAGGTTTGAATACCCTTAATTTTTTCAAAGAGGAAAAGTCCATAGCTGAGAGAAATGGGAAGAGAGAGGTGTGAGAGAAGTCTTGAGAAGGGAAGGAAAAGTTCTGGAAAAGCTTCTTTGAGGAGGGAGATAGGTAGTGAGTTAAGGAGAAATTAAAATTACTGTCTTTCTATAGTAAGGACCCAGTTAAAGTTGTAGTGTACCTAGGGAGCACAGTTGTGAAACTTCTAGTTGCATGCAGCACTTTTGAGTAGGAGAAGAGGATGAGAATGATGGAAATAATCTAGGGCCATTTGGTGGTGATGGAACAAGGGAACAAGGGGTTCAAAAGCAGAGGATGATGTAGAGTGCAAACGGCCAACTATTGGATTGATTTTGGAGAGGGAAAGAAAATTAAGTCAAAGTGGAGGTAATGGTCTGAGAAAGAATGGAATTAAAAGAAAATTATGATAATTTAAAGGGAATATCAAGAGCTTCTTTCTAATTGGTTAGTAGAACACCTATGGGTATTGGTGAGATTGAATGTGTGATCATCACTATAGGTGGCTGAAGTGGAGTCAAAGAAGAGATTTTAGGATTTCAGGAGGTTGAGGAATTAAGAGATTAGAGAGTTTGAAAGAATATTTGTGGATATTCAAGCCCCTTAGTTGAAGGAGTTAGGGAAGAGAGGAAGATGGTAAGTTTAAGAATAGAGGTAGAATGATCTGGAAGTTGGTACAACCATTATAATTTGTATTGGGTAGAAAATTTTCCTGAGTGAATGTCAAAGGAAGAAAGATTGTCGAGTAATGCAGAAAAAAAAAATAAATCTTGACAATGAGTCAAAAAAAAGAAATAGTATTCATTAAGTCTGACTTTTTTTCTTTAGAAAATTATTTTTTTTATTGAACTAAACAAATGATGGAAAAAGAAGATTGTATACAAAATTGAATATCCGTAACATACTATCTTTCTATTTTAAAAAGTATTTATTAAATTTAACATAATAGGACTAACATTATCCAGCTTATCTTTGTCATCTGAATTTCTCTGCTCGGGTATTTATCCTTTTATAATGTTTCATGAAAGCTCTTTCTACCTTTTTTTTTCATTATTAATTCCCTTCTACAAATCCCTCCATTCCCAGCATTCCCCACCCACCCCGAAAAAAGCCCTCTTTTGTAACAAATGAGTTTAGGCAAGCCAAATAAATTCATATATTGGTTGTGTCTAAAAACAGGTCTCTTTTCTTGCATATTTAGTTTTAATATCTCTCTGCCAAGATAAAGGAACCATAATTCATCATTCGTCTTCTGAAGTAGAACTGGTCATTGTATTCATTAATTCTTAAGTCTTTCAAAGTCATTTTCCTTTATGTTACTATTGTCATTATATAACTTGTTTTCTTGGTTCTCTGAGGGTCTTCCAAGTTTCCCTTAATTGCCTTTCATCATTTTTTATGGTACAGTTAATATTACATTACATTCATAATGCCATTTATTCAGGCATTTCCCAGTTGATAGGCATCAACTTTATTTGCAGTTCTTTGCTACCACAAAAAAGTAGTGTTCTAAATATTTTAAAAGTTTTATATTCATTATAAATAGAATATTATTGTTCTATAAGAAATGACAAGCAAGCTGATTTCAGAAAAGCATGAAAAGATTTACAAGAACTCTGATGCTAAGTGAAGTGAGTAGAACCAAGAGACCATTGTACATAGCAGCAATAAGACTAAGTGATGGATTTGGCTTTTTTCAACAGTGAGGTGATTCAGAGTAATTCCAGTAGACTTATGATAGAAAGTGCCATCCACATCCAGAAAGAGAACTCTGGAGACCAAATGTGGATCAAAGCATAGTACTTTCACCTTTTGTTGTTGTTTGCTTGTTTTGTTTTATTTTTTTTTCTTGTGTTTTTTTCTTTTCTTTCACCTTTTGGTCAGACTTTGATCTGGTGCAGCATGATGAATGTGAAAATATGTTTAGAAGAATTGCACATGTTTAACTTATACTGGATTGTTTGCTGTCCATAGACCCTCCCATAGGAGGGGTGGAGAGGAGATAGGGAGAAAAATTTGGAACACAGGGTTTTGCAAAGATGAATATTGAAAACTATCTTTGCTTGTATTTCGAGAAATAAAAAGCTATTAAAACTAAAAAAAAAAAAGTATTCATTTTAAACTTAAATATAAAACAAACAAAAACCCACTCTCATGAATATAGCAGAACACAAGAGAAAATTCAATATAAAATAAACTTCCATTTAAAGAAAACCTATGTGATAAATACTACATTTTGTTTTTAAAGCTACCCAGCTTTTTTTTTTTTTTTTTTTGCTTCCTTGCAGGTTTTCTTTTGTTCTCTGCTGTGCAATTTTTACTTAATTTTGCAAATATTTTTGGATGTTTGATTAATTTTTATTTCTTTGACCACCTACCTCTGTGGGGAGGTCAATAGACCATGGCCTATTCTTAATGAAATCATATGAGATTTTATTGATCCTAGATTATTTTTTTAAGGTCTCATGGAGCTTTTAGAATTTTACTAGGAATAGAAATCAAATATACTGGTATATAACTTGTAGACTTGATCTTCTTTCTTTCCTTCTTTGAAAATTGAGAACATTTACTATTTTCTATGCCCATGACACCTATCCCAGTTCACCATGATCTTTTAGTGATCACTAACAATGACCCAGAGATAATATTCTCTTAATATTTTTGGTCCTCTTGAATGTAGTTTATTTGAGTCTGGTCATTTGATGTCCTCAAGGAGAGCTAGGTACTCTTTTTGCTTGTCTGGTGTTTCAATTCTCAACTAGTTTTTTGTTTTTGCTTTTTTTTTTGTCCTCCCTTAGAAGCAGAGTATGAGTTATGTAGTTTCGTTTTCTCACTAGCTATATCCTTCAAGCAACCATTCAGTCCTTTCTTTGGGTTTTTTTTTTTTTTTTGGTTGTTTTTGTTCTTAATGTTAATCTCCAATATGCAGCTGATTCTGAACTTTAACACAAAAATTCTTTGATAAAAATTGCTCGGGAAATCGAGCAGTTTGGTAGAAATTAGGCTTAGACCAAACATATCGTGGAATAATTTATCTTTTCCTCTTTATCCAACACTGAATTCAGTTTGAGTTTTATTGTTTCAGAGACTTCCTTGTCTTTTCTTTTTCATTGATTTACCTCTGAATTTTTTAACAGTACCAAATATTTTTGATGACTGCTGCTCTTTAGTATAATTTGAAATTTAGAAGCACTTTCCTCCTTCATATTTCTCTTCATCATTTTCTTGATTTTCTAGATCTTTTGTTTTTACAAATTAATTTTATTATTATTAAATTCTACAAAGTAATCCATTTGGTAATTTGATTGGTATAGTATTAAAAATAATTTTGGTAATGCCATTTTTATTATATTAGCTCAACTTAATCACAAGCATTGAATATTCCCTAGTTATTTAATTTGTTATTTCTTTGAGAGCGCTTTGTAATTGAAACTGCACAACTGTGTCTTGATCACCAAATATTTTTGTTATTGTTGTTCAGTTACTTTGTCTGACTTTGTGACCCCATGTGGGGTGGTTCTTGGCAAAAATGCTGGAGAGATTTCCTATTTTCTTCTCCAGCTCATTTCACAAATGAGGAAACAAACAAACAGGGTTAAATAAATGGGATTTACTTTTCTATCATTGCTTTTTGTATTATGTTGTTGTTATATAAAAAGCTATTGATTTTTGAGGTTTTATAGCCTGCTAATTTGCTAAAGCTATTCACTCATTTTTTGCTGGTTCCCTGGGGTTTTCATTGTATCACTAGGTAACAAGGATAGTTTTTTTCTCCTCTTTACTTATCTCTATTCCTTTGTTTTTTCTTTTTGTCTTATTGCTATTGCTAAGCATTTCCAGAACTATATCAAATAATAATGGAGTTGGCATCATAGCTTTACCTCCTTATTTTTGGAAAAGAGTCTAGCATATTCCCATTATTTAATGCTTGCTTTTGGTTTTAGCTAGATTTTTTAAAATGATCTTTAAAAGGTTCTCTCTATGCTTATATGGGAGTATGTTATCTTTGTTAAATTATTCAAGTGAGAAACACGTTATAGCTGAGATTTTTCTGTTCCTGACTCAGAAGTACTAATTTGGTTATTGGCCTTTTTTTTTTTTTTTTTTTTTTTTTTTTTTTATGGCAAACTGGGCATTCTTCCACAGACTAGGTAGCTCCTGGTAACTTCTAGGTCATTATCGCCCAAGGTTTTAGATAGAATGAAGAGATTTTGCAATAAAAACTTCCCCTGGTTTTAGAAATATCTTTTCTAGGTAGTGTCCCATTTTTATACCCTGTTTATTGAAATCCAGCATGTAGTTGATTAAGGGAACAACAGACTGTTTGTAAATAGGGCCAATCATATATATTCTTTCATTGCTTAGCTCTTTTTGGAATGGATTCCTTTGTTATGAGAGAGGCGATGATATCCCCTTTGAAAAAACCCCTATTTGTGTGGGGCTGTGGTGATGATGATGATGATATCTAATATTTATGTAATAACTTTAAGGTTTATGAACACTTGCCTATATTATCCTATTTGTTAAATTTCTAGCAAAGTACTAAAATACTTAGAAGTATAAAGTGGATATGAGCTTTTATGATCATCTAAATACAATATTTGCCTATCCAGTGACTGACTTAGAAAGAATGGATCTGAAGTACTTATAGTACTGCATTTTTGCCAAACAGTAGCAGTGAAGGGTTTTTGGTATTGCTGTCTGTTCCTCTCTAATTGTTATACTCCTCCATTAACAAACATTGTTTCTTGGCGTGTTACAACAGGGATTGGGAACAACATACCTGGTCTTGTTTGAACAATGGCAAAATAGGATTACCCTACAGTGGTAGACTAGATCTTTTTCAGCCCCTATTAATTCTATTGCTGTCCCTTCCTTAATTCATATTTCTTCTATATGTAACTTAATGGTACATATTTGTTTGCTTCAGGGACTATCTTTTGCCTCTTTTTGTATCCCCAGAACTTAGCACAATGGCTGGCACATACTGGATGCTTAATGTTTGTTGACCTACTAGATTGGTCAAGTACTGACTCTTTTTAGTGACAATATTTTAGTCTCTTGAGTGCTTGTCCTAATTGATTCTGGGAATATATTAAATCCCTCATTCTGAAAGATTATATAAAAATACAGACTGTCAACCCAACATTGGAGCTTTTATTGCCTCTATATTTGAAAACTAATTTCTGTTGCCTATAGAAGTGGGGATGTGTACTTGATTCTTATTCTACTTCTCCAGACAAGTGCACTGCTTTTTTTCTAATACTTATATTTTTTCAAAGAACTAGATTGCATAGTATATGACCAATTTGGTAAACATTTTAGTAGTCAGGAATGAATTTAGTAACTCATGGTTTTAGTTTCCCTCAAACATTAGAGCACTTGACTCTCTCTTGCTGAACCCACTCAACACGGCCCAGAATGTAGAGCTCTACCATCAAATGTTTGTTGAATGAGGCTCACCCTTTTTTAAAAATGCACAATCAGTTCTTAATTGGAGTCATGGAATTTGGGTGACTTCTTTTTAAAAGTTTAAAAAAAAAAACAAGTACCTATAGTTGTGGCTTGGTCCAGGCAGAGTCTCAGTTTCTAGCTGGGCTACTTTGGGAACTTATGTGATTCTCCTAGAACATCTGACTCACACTTGGCCTCCCCAAATAGGATATGATCCTGAAACTTATCAAAGAATTAGAATTCCATTTGTTTTCTTATCTCCTTCTCATTGTGATTCTACTCTTGAAACTTTGTTTCTAGACATAATGTACCTAGCTTGACATTTTGTGGTCATAGTTGAATGCGGTCAGGCAAGGAATTGAACTCACAAATATTTGTTTAGTCATTTATTGTTACTGAAACCTCTTAGAAACTAATCACTAGTTAGAAACTTGTGCTAAGGCAATTTTTTATTTAGGCTTCTTATACTTTTTTCTTTCTCTCTTCTTTTCAACTTCTCCACCCTGCTTCCCTTCCTAATTACATATTTCACTGTGTGCCCAGTTTTCCATTTGTATGGATAACATGATGAAAGAAAAGTCTGCCAGATTGGAAGGCACATTTGAAATTGACTTGTCTCCTTGTCTGATTTCCATAGCTGTGAGGAGAATTTGGTGAAAGAATTATCAAAAGCCTATATAGCTGTTATTACAGTGGTACTTGTTTCTAGCAAAAACATGACTGTCCACATAAATCTGATCTGGGATTTTCCGGTGGAAGAAGTGTTCTAGATTCTGTCCTAGCCCTGGGTGTGAACAGTGAAGTTCTCCTATAACTCTTCTTGCCCCTTGAGGACAGCCTGCTTAGCAACAGATGTATGGGAGGCATCTCTGCTTTCATCCAGCTTTGGTACCCACTCTTTTTGCTCATGTGTTGGGCTTGTGGTTAGAGAGAGTAGGATATTGTTGGCACTGTGGCTCCACAGACAGTTTTGAAATAACTTAGTGAGAAGTGGGGTAGCTATATTTGAACAATCTAAAATTGTGAATACTTGTGGGTCTTTCCAGAATACTACTTTGTGACATTCCATTTCTTTTTGACTAAAGAGTCCAACTTTCAAATGTCTTGTTATTCTCCAGTGCCAACTATTACTCAGAATAATCTCAGTGATGCTTAAGAGGTGAAAATATTCCTAGAATCAGAAGTGTTAAGCTCAACATTGTGGGAATAAATAATAACAGTGTATTTGGGGAAAATAAGGCTATTTTGGGGAATGTCCCTAACCTTAGAGGTTGGTATCAAGGAGAGAAACCATGTCTTTCTTCATTTCCTCTATCAGAGACTGAAGCTTAGGTCTCCTGTTTCTATTTCTTCTAGCTGGGTGAGCTAGAGATGGGTCAGTTGTGCACTTAAGTGAACTTTATTTCAATTCCCTATGCAACATGGAAAAATGATTTAAAATATTCCTTTTCATGTTTAACCATTTCCTATCTAGAATATCATTCGCAGTATTGAACATGTGAGGGGATAGGGGAAAGCAGTTTAGAAAAGCTCATCAACATGTCAAGCAAAATATGAAAGTTTGAACTAGAGTAGGGCCTATGCTAGTAGAAAAGAGGACAGATATAAGAAATATTGCAAAAGGAGAAATGACAGAATTTATCAGTTGATTAAATATGTTGAATGAGGAAGAAGGAGGAGTCAGTGTTAATATTAAGTCTTAGGTGACAGAATGTTGTCCCTGGCTCAAATGGGAAGTTTTGAAGAGGGTAAAGTTTTTTTGTTGTTGTTGTTGTTAAGATGGAGTATGAATTCAATTTGGTTTTGGACATGTTGAATTAGGGATGTCTACAGAGAACTGAGTTTGAAATAGCCAGTATGCAGTTGAGATGTGAGATGGAGCAGAGCTGCATAGATCTCATTTGCAAAGGTCTTAGGCTTTACCAAAGAGTTAATAGAAGTGGACATTCTTTTTTTTTTGGGGGGGAGGCATTTTATTTTTATATAAACATATATATATATATATGTATATACATGTATGTGTGTGTGTGTGTGTGTACAAAATTAGAGCTTTTTATTTTCATAACATATATATACATGGATAATTTTCAACATTCACCCTTGCAAAATCTTGTGTTCCAAATTTTTTCCCTCTCTTTCCTCTCCCTTAGATGACAAGTAATTTCAATATATGTTAAACATGTGCAATTCTTCTATATATATTTACACAAATATCGTGTTGCACAAGAAATACTAGATCAAAAAGGAAAACAATGAGAAAGAAATTAAAATGCAGGCAAATAGCAAAAAAAGTGAAAATACTATGTTGTAGTCCACATTCAGTTCTCATAATGCTCTCTCTGGGTGCAAATGGCTCTCTTCATCATAAAATCATTAGACCTAGTCTGAATCATCTCATTGTTGAGAAGAGCCAAGAACTAGACATTCTTTAGACAGAAAGCTGTTAGAGATGGGAAAGGGTCTTTTGGTATGAGGATAGCTAATGTTTTGTGGACAGCTCTTGATTTTGGGAGAGAGAGGAAGGGGACTGAAGTGGGGGACAGGGCAGAGGAAACAGGTAGATTACCAGAATTTTCCTGAAACTATGAATCATCCAAAGATTAGGTAAGAGATGTATGGTAGGATGCCATCTTCCTGCTCAAGATTCAGTCCTGAGTGGAGAATTACTTATATTTTAAAGGCTTTGTATTAATACTAGTTTAAGATAAACTGTTGTCATTTTTTTTACATGTTATAATTTAGTATGATTCTTTCTTTTTTTCCTCCTTCCTCTTCATTCCTACTTAATAATAGGGACCAGCTACCTGTGTTGCTTTTTCAAGATCTGGGGAATTATTTGCTTCTGGAGGTGTTGATGAGCAAGTAAGTATAAACATCTGTCAGGCATGAAATTGTGTTATAGATGGTGGGGCCATACCATTCTATCTCCTTCATTTTTGGAGACCTGTGGACTATAAAATGAGGTGCATTCTCTTAAAAAAAAATGGCAGCTTTCAGGACTAGCTGGTTTTTTTTTGTACAACAAAATGTGATGTACTTTAATCTCCTCTATTGTCTTTATTTTTGGTGGTTTCTTCTTTTTTGTGGTATGGAGGAAAATTAAGTACTTGAATATAAGTAGGATTTGATGGAACATGGCCAGTATAAAGATGGAAATTTTTAAATGTACGTTTAATTTTTCTTTTACATGCTGTAGCCTTTGACATATATCTTAAAGTCATTAATATAAGCTCCAATCTTACAAGTATCCATAGCTTAATAATTTATTAAACTTGTAAAAGTTCCCTTTGTCTTGCAGCAGGAATAGGGAACATCTTGCCTAAAGGCTGCACAAGACCCAAGAAATCATTTGCTAAGGCAATTGCAAACGATGATGAGCTGAAAGCTAGGTACATCTTCCTACTGCCTGAGTTCTATACATTGATAATTTTGAATGGCCTTTGAATGATGTTATAAATGTCCAAATGGCCCTTGGAAGAAAAAAGGTTCCCCACCCTTGTCTTATAGATAGGGTTCTACTTGGTTATGATGGTTATGATGTCATGTTCTAGGGATAAATCTAAGTTCCTATTGCCATTTTTTTAGAAAGGAAAATGGAGACATAGACATGTTGTATTTGTAGTAAAAGTCACAGAGCTAGTTGTGAATTTGTTCCTGAATCCACTGGCTATGGCTTAAAGAATGAAGAGGATAAGTATGGTGCTTTTCATTTTTTTTTTTTCATCAATAAACATTTATAAGTATATTTGTTGTGCTAGCCATTGGGCTAGGGATACAAAAAGAGACCAAAGACAGTCCCTACCTTCAAAGGTCTTACAATCATGGGATAGGATTTTAGAACTGATCCACCTAAAACCTGGGCAGAGATTTCTTTTCTGCTTTGTTTTTGTTTTGTTTTTTCCTTTCCTAAACATGAATAGCCCGAAGCCATCTCATATATCCAGGTATCCCTGGAAAAGTTTCATTCTGTAATTCTTGACTTTTTCAAAGCTAACAATCTCTTCCTCATTAGACTTATGCTGGTGATTGATTGCTTTTCAATTTACCTAATGTCATAAGATTTGGTTTTTGATTGAAGTTTGCAAGATGCTCTCAGACTGGCTGGCTGACTTCCTTTTATTATGCAGAAGTTACAATATCTTAAAACTATTGCTTCTCCCTCCGTGTGTATTTGTATTAAAAATATAACATTACACTTACATATGTATAAATGTAATGTATGTAAAAATACATTTATTTGTGTGTGTTTTTTCTCCCCTTTTGAGTATTCTTAGCCTTTTAGTTCTACTTCATCTTACCTACATTAGATTGCAAAAGATATAATGTATTTTTTGAATCTTCATCCCATTGCAATATAGTCCAATTTCTGGTATCTTTTGATAGGTAAAAAATTTTTTTATTTGGATTAAAGTGATTTTACCCAGGTTAAGAATATATTTTTAAGGTCGGCCAGTACTCATGATTTTCAGCACTGACATCCTAAGAAAAGAGTGCGTTCTTATTATGTTATTCTTTTGAAATCTTAGGGGGCTCTCATTTTTCAGAGGAGTAGCTAAATGAATGTATAGATCAGCCTGGAAAACACCCATAGTTTTAAAAGTAAGTAAGCCTGTAAAAGTTGCCCTTATTCTATAGAATCCATTGATTCTTCCTGAACTTCCATTACCATCCTCCTGATAATTCAAACTACTGTTCTGTTCCACCACTACTTCCCATTCACCAGGATGAGGAAATCCAAAGATCTAATGGCTAAAAATACACAGCTTTCTAGGAAAACCAAATAGCAAGGGAATGCAAACAGTTTTTCTCTTTTGCTACCCGATTTTCCTACTATTTCTTACATATGCAGAGTATTATTTTTACCATTGAATAAGATCCACATAGGGTTTTATATAAGTACATGCATACACATATGCACACATGTATGTATGTGTGTGCATATACATACATGTGTTCCTTTTTTTCTTCAGGTGATGGTATGGAAGTCTAACTTTGATACAACCAATTATGGAGATCCCCTGAAGACCCACAGATCTGGCAGTTCAAAGGATGAAGTCAAGAGTCTGGTAGGTGAATTTGAAGAAGAGGTTTTGAGATCTTAGATTTTATCAATGGATTGGGATTAGAGGGGCATACTTCAGAAAAGTTGGGGATAGGAGAATGTTAGGTTTCCTTTGTATGGAGATTTTTATTACCAAATCTGATGCACAAAGAACACTTGAATACTTTACATTTGGATACTTTCTACTTGGATACTTTACTTTATTAATGGAATTCTCTGTTATGTAAGACAGATGAACCTAGAAAATGATTAATCAAAATATCTGCTTGATTTCTGTGAGCAGAGATCTGGCTTTCTTTTGTAGCCTATTTAACCTATGTATGCTAGAGGAAATTTTCCTTGGCACATTTTCTCTTTGGGGAGGCTTTCAGGAAGTTGTGATTTTTCAGGTATAGAACCAGGCTGGATCCATTTGCACCAGCTGTTGTAGAACTTAGAAGGTTGCCTTGATTTCAGAATGTCTTTTTAAACCCACCAGAAGAAAGTTCATCTCTTACCAAACCATTGCCAGTAAGTTTAACTAGATGTCTTTAAGAAATGCACAGTGTTCAAATTAAAATTGTACAATTAATATGTGATTCATTCATTAAAGTCCTAGTCTTTATGTCTGAAGCTAAGTATTGATATATGGAATTTGTTACCCAGAGTGTTTTCTGGGTATTTTATATTCATATTTGCCTACAGCCTTTTTATGTTTGTGAGCCTTGACCAACTGTGCATTCATCAGATGAGGAAATTGGCTTACCAGGAAGTGATGTTTCCAAGGTCATATAATAAATCTTGGCAGAAGTCAAGGAAAAAATCATGGAAGTTTTCTGATTTCCCTGTTTGTTTTTTGATTGACTGATAATTCTTGGCCATCTCCCTCCTATCCTGTTTCACTCAGTTTATGACTTCTCACCCATAAAATTGAGAAGTTGTTTCTGAGGTAGGCCTGTCTGGCCATCCATCCACATGAACTATACTCTTTCTTCTTCCTCTCTACTCATCATTCCTTCTCCCTTCATGTGGAGGCAACTGTAACTATGTGTGACTGTTTATGACAAATCATCTTGTGCTTAGTAAAATATTTTCCAACCCTGGCCTGAAGAGGTTATTCACAACTGAACACATATTTCTGCCAGTCTTCACCGTGGCTTTTTGGCTTCCAGTTTTCACTTGTAGAACCTTATTGTTGTGCCATCTAATATGATTTCTCATCTTTTGTAGGTGTCTTCTCTGTAATATCCCTGACAGACTATGCTTGAACACAGTTTAATAAGGAAACTCATTCCATAAATTGTTCTTATTAAGTCATTGTGTCTGATTCTTTGTGTGCCCATGAACTTGGCCATAGATTTTTTTTTGGCAAAGATACTGGAATCATTTGCCATTTCCTTCTCTAATGTGTGGCCATTTTATTGATGAGGACCTGAAACAAATAGAGGTTAAGTGATTTGCCCAGGGTCACCTATAAAGACAGTGTCTGATGCTGTTGAACTCTCTTTCTGATTCCAGGCTTGGCATTCACTTCACTGTACCACATAGCTGCTCCTGTTTCATGTATTTTGTTGTTGTTCAATTGTTTTCAGTCGTTTTTGACCCTCTGTGACCCCTTTTAGTGGTTTTCTTTTTTTTTTTTTTTTTTTTTAAATTTTTTTTTATTTAATAGCCTTTTATTTACAGGATATATACATAGGTAACTTTACAGCATTAACAATTGCCAAACCTCTTGTTCCAATTTTTCACCTCTTACCCCCCCACCCCCTCCCCTAAATGGCAGGATGACCAGTAGATGTTAAATATATTAAAATATAAATTAGATACACAATAAGTATACATGACCAAAACGTTATTTTGCTGTACAAAAAGAATCAGACTCTGAAATATTGTACAATTAGCTTGTGAAGGAAATCAAAAATGCAGGTGTGCATAAATATAGGGATTGGGAATTCAATGTAATGGTTTTTAGTCATCTCCCAGAGTTCTTTTTCTGGGTATAGCTAGTTTCAGTTCATTACTGCTCCATTAGAAATGATTTGGTTGATCTCGTTGCTGAGGATGGCCTGATCCATCAGAACTGGTCATCATCTAGTATTGTTGTAGAAGTATATAATGATCTCCTGGTCCTGCTCATTTCACTCAGCATCAGTTCGTGTAAGTCTCTCCAGGCCTTTCTGAAATCATCCTGTTGGTCATTTCTTACAGAACAGTAATATTCCATAATTTTCATATACCACAATTTATTCAGCCATTCTCCAACTGATGGACATCCATTCAGTTTCCAGTTTCTAGCCACTACAAAAAGGGCTGCCACAAACATTCGTGCACATACAGGTCCCTTTCCCTTCTTTATAATCTCTTTGGGATATAATCCCAGTAGTAACACTGCTGGATCAAAGGGTATGCACAGTTTGATAACTTTTTGAGCATAGATCCAAACTACTCTCCAAAATGGTTGGATTCGTTCACAACTCCACCAACAATGAATCAATGTCCCAGTTTTCCCACATCCCCTCCAACAATCATCATTATTTTTTCCTGTCATCTTAGCCAATCTGACAGGTGTGTTTTAGTGGTTTTCTTAGGAAAGATACAGGATTGGTTTGCCATTTTCTTCACCAATTCATTTTATAGTTGAGGAAATTGAGACAAACAAGGATAAATGACTTGGCCAGGGTCACACAGCAAGGAAGTATCTGAGATCAGATTGAATTCAGTCTTCCCAACTCCAGGCCTAGCATTGTATTCACTATATCATCTAGCTGATCTCAGCTTTAAATGTTAGGAAATTCTCAATTGAGCTTAAACTTTCTTCCTTATATTTTCTGTTCATTTGGTTCTAATTCTGTCTCCTTGGGCTATAGAAAATAAATTTGATTCCTTGTCCAGTTTACATCCATTTAAATATTAAAATAATAATAGTAAAATTTTCCATATTATCTCATTTGATCTTCACAACAACCCTGAGAGAGAGGTTAATATTCTTGGCCATTTGAAGAATGCTTACAGGTGCCTATTATTCCGATATGATCAATAATAATGATCATTTTTCATATTTTATGCTTTGTTTTACAAAATGTTTTCCCTCACAAATTGTAAAACAAGTAGCCCCCTCACTTTACAGATGAGGAGATTAAGGACAGGGAGTTCTAACAACAGAATTCATATGGAAGAACAAAAGGTCGAGAATCTCAAGGGAATTAATGAAAAAAAAAATCAAATGAAGGTGGCCTAGCTGTACCTGATCTAAAACTATATTATAAAGCAGCAGTCACCAAAACCATTTGGTATTGGCTTAGAAATAGATTAATTGATCAGTGGAATAGGTTAGGTTCGCAAGACAAAATAGTCAACTATAGCAATCGATTGTTTGATAAACCCAAAGATCCTAACTCTTGGGATAAGAATTCATTATTTGACAAAACCTGCTGGGATAACTGGAAATTAGTATGGCAGAAATTAGGCATGGACCCACACTTAACACCTTATACCAAGATAAGATCAAAATGGGTCCATGATTTAGGCATAAAGAATGAGATTATAAATAAATTAGAGGAACATAGGATAGTTTATCTCTCAGACTTGTGAAGGAGGAAGAAATTTGTAACCAAAGATGGAACTAGAGACTATTATTGATCACAAAATAGAAATTTTTGATAACATCAAATTAAAAAGCCTTTGTGCAAACAAGATTAGAAGGGAAGCCACAAACTAGGAAAACATTTTCACAGTTAAAGGTTCTGATAAAGGTCTCATTTCCAAAATATATAGAGAATTGACTAATTTATAAGAAGTCAAGCCATTCTCCAATTGATAAATGGTCAAAGGATATGAACAGACAATTTTCAGATGATGAAATTGAAACTATTTCCACTCATATGAAAGAGTGTTCCAAATCACTATTGATCAGAGAAATGCAAATTAAGACAACTCTGAGATGCCACTACACACCTGTCAGATTGGCTAAGATGACAGGAAAAAATAATGATGAATATTGGAGGAGATGCAGGAAAACTGGGACACTGATGCGTTGTTGGTGGAGTTGTGAACAAATCCAACCATTTTGGAGAGCAATCTGAAATTATGCCCAAAGAATTATCAAACCGTGAATACCCTTGGATCCAGCAGTACTACTACTGGGCTTATACCCCAAAGAGATACTAAAGAAGGGAAAGGGACCTGTATGTGCCAAAATGTTTGTGGCAGCCCTGTTTGTAGTGACTAGAAACTGGAAAATGAATGGATGCCCATCAATTGGAGAATGGTTGGGTAAATTGTGGTATATGAATGTTATGGAATAATATTGTTCTGTAAGAAATGACCAGTAGGATGAATACAGAGAGGCTTGGAGAAACTTACATGAACTGTTGCTAAGTGAAATGAGCAGAACCAAGAGATCATTATATAATTCAACAACGATACTATATGAGGATGTATTCTGATGGAAGTGGATTTCTTTGACAAAGAGAAGATCTAACTCAGTTTCAATTGATCAATGATGGATAGAAGCAGCTACACCCAGTGAAAAAACACTGGGAAATGAATGTAAACTGTTTGCATTTTTGTTTTTCTTCCTGGATTATTTTTACCTTCTAAATCCAATTCTTCCTGTGCAACAAGAGAACTGTTCGGTTCTGTACACATATATTGTATCTAGGATATCCGTGACCTATTCAATATGTATAGGACTGCTTGCCATCTGGGGTAGGGAGGTGGAGGGAGGGAAGGAAAAAGTCGGAACAGAAGTGAATGCAAGGGATAATGTTGTAAAAAATTACCCAGGCAAGGGTTCTGTCAAAAAAAGGTTATAATTATTTAAAAAAAAAAAAAGGGCAGGGAGTTCTAATGTGTTCCATTGTCTGGTCATGTATTCACTAGCTATGGGAGCCAGGATTAGAAATTAGACCTGCTGACCCTCAGCTTTAGCCCCTTTCTGTTTTCTTTCCTTTCTCCAGACTGAATATCCCTTTAACAGTTTGTCATTGAACTGAATGGTTTCCAGTCCTTTTGCTGGTTATATTTCATTCTCTGGTTGTGTTCCAGTTTGTTGTTAAACCTTCTTCAAATGTAGTGTGCAATGGTGAGCAATAGTCCAGTTATAAATTGACAAGTGCCCTGTGAGACTCCTAATTCTCTTGATCAAGATATTATATCCTGATACTATAGCCTGAATTTGCACTATTATTATTATTTTTCTGCAACTATATCATGCTACTAACTACTGAGTTTGAGGTCAATCAAAACCCAATTTCTTTTCCAGTTATAAATTGGAGATCTAATTCTAGAATAGACTTATTTATTCCTCCAACAAACCTTCATTTATCAGTTTGCAGGAAGTATGGTTTACTGTGTACAGTGCTGAACTTGGAGTCTGAAAGACCTGGGTTCCAGTTGTATCCCAGACACTAACCCTATGTGATTGTGGGCTTAATTTCTCTGAGGAAAGTGAAGTACTAGATTTTCCCTTTCAGTTCAGAATCCCATGTCTTTCTAGCACAAGCTTTGTGTTAGAAGCTCCAAAAAGAAGAGTCCCTAACTTCAAGGATTATGGGGAAGAGTACAACTCATGCCAGTGATAATCATAGTCATACTGGGACCTCTGGGAAGCATTGACTGCTATAGAGGAATCAGGAAAAGGCCTTGAACAAAAAGTGACTGAGTTTTTAAGAGTTTGGAATTAAGTTAGACACTCTTAGTTTAATCATCTAATTGGATAAGCATTTATTGAGTCTGGCATGTTCCAGGCACTATGCTGAGTACTAGGAACACAGATAGAAGGGCAATAGTCCTTTCTATCTAGGATGTCCCTTATATCTATTCTAGGATTTTGCATTCTAATAGGAAAGACAGGATGTAAATGTACAAAATAAATAAAAGGTAATTTGGGGGAAGATATTAATAACTGGGAGATCAGATGGTGCTTTGGAATTTGTATACCCAGTCACTGTGGATATGTAATTCTCCAGCACTTCAGTAGCATATGAATGGGATTGGAAGAGGTGGATAGTGGGAAAAATCCACAATTGGGGTTTGGAAAGACATAAGTGATGGTAGGATAAGGAGGGGGTAGGTAATGAGTTGAGGATAGTGCAGTGTTGAATTGGTTAACTATAGGGTTAAGATTGAGAAGGACAGAAAAATGAAGTTATATTAAGTGTTGGAGATTACTGTGGAATGGAGGAGACTGGAGGTCACATTAAGGATAGGTTTAGGAAGATGAATTACTAAAAGAGGAAGTTAGGATCATCTAAGGGAAATTCGGAATCAATTTTGGAATCATGTATTTGATAGCACACTTCTGAATAATGGTGAGATCAAGAGTGTCAATGTTCTTTTGTGGAATAAAAAGGTGTCAAGTGATTTGAAGACACTGAGGAACTTGGAGGCTGCCATGTTTAAGGAAACATAAAAATGTTTAAGGCCTTCTAGTACATTTATTTATCTGTAAACATAGGGACTATGTGTATTATGTAAAATATTACACATACAAATATATACATATACATTTCTACATATATGTGTATATATTTGTGTGTGTAAAATCTCACAATATAGTACATATATTTGTGTGTATATGTGTGTGTGAAAAGACACACATACAGATACACATTGTAATTAGAAGAGGAGAGAGAAAAAGGACTAAAAACTGATGGTGTTCAGAAAGGCTCCTAATGGAGCTGGACCCTGTGCTAAGCTTTGAGGGCAACTAGGGATTCTAAGAAGCAGAGGTGAGAAGGGCAGAATGAGTAGAGAGCACTGCAAGTAGATGGGACTGTGCAAAGAAACAGAACTGGGAGATGCGGTACTAAGTTTGGGAACAACAGGCAGGAAAGTTTAACTAAAATATAAGGTTCAAGAAGGGGAGTAATTTGCAATAATTTTTGAAGATAGACTGGAGGCATATCATGAGTACTTTAATTGCCATACCGATGAGTTTATATCTTAACCTTAATGTAATAGGGAGCTGCTAAAAATACTTGAGTTATATGCAAAGGGGAGACTGAAAACACAATCAGTCAATTAGGAGATTCTTCTAGTAATTGAGGCAATAGCATGAGGATAGTGGCAGTAGGAGTGAAGAAAATAAATTTTAAGACATATGGAGGTATAACTGGCAAGACTTGGCAACTGATCATATATAATGAAGGAAGGGGAAGAGTAGGGGTATTGAAGAATTGAGGAAGACTTCATGGTTGGGAAACTGGTTGACTAGAAGAGTAGTATTGAGTTTTAGAAATAGGAAAGTTTGTAGGAGAGATAGGTTTGGCAGGGGAAAATATTAAAAGTTTGATTAAAGTAAATGAAGTTACTCTTAAACTTGTGTTCATGTGTTTCAAATGTGGTTATTTTACGTGTATATTTAATAAATGTGAATATCCCTAAATTAAAAAAAAATCAATTCTGACTTAAACTTAAGTGTCATGGGTGATTTTCTCTTTGCTAACTTCAACTTTAGCCCTTAATGGAAGTTTCTAGGAAAACAGGAACCCTAATTTTTGATACCACCTTTTCTTATTATTCCTGTGGCATCTTCTGGTAGCCCTCCAATTGATATTTGTTGGTCTACTACCTCCTCTTTACTGTCTCCACTTGTTATCACTCTCTCAGATTCTCAGACCATCCACCCTTCCCAATCTTGACCTGTTACCTGGTTCAGTTATACTCTATTCTATGGTCTTGAATGGGATTTGATAGTTATTTTAGCTAATTTCATTAAGATAAAAATGAGGAAAACTTTGGGTTAAGTCAAAAAATTTCTATTCTAATCTATGTTTTATCATCAGTTTAACTAGTTTTGTGATCACGGGTAAATAACCAAGCTTTCTTGGGCCTCTATTTTCTCTTCTATAAAATGGAGGTCTTTTTCCATTTCTCACAGCGTTCTTGTGCTAGTGGATGTCAAAATGCATTGTTAAGTAAAAAAGTACTATATAAATATAAGCTTGGTGATGGTATTATTTGGGCTTCTCACTTCAGCCTATTGAGATTTCTTAAATTTTGAGCCCATTTGTTATATTTGTTATTCTCAGATAAATGCTTATAAAGCATCTAAAATTCCCTATTTTGAAAATTAGTACTTAGTCTTCTGTCATCTCTCCTATTTGCTATTATTTTTCAAAGATGACTAACAGTAGTTCTTAAACCATATCAACAGATTCTTTCATTATCATGGAATGTAAATCTCTGTGGGTCTAGAGACTTGATCCCATTTAAAGTGGCTAAGCGTTCATATGATTTGTAACTATTTTGTGCTTCAGTTCCTTTACTCATGTTCATGCTCATTTTTTCATTTTAAAGATCAATTTCCTGAATAGTTTGATGGGAACAAAATATAAAGCTCAGAGTTGAGCTTTTTTCTTTCAACTGTTACCATGACACTATCTATTATCCTGAACAATAGAATTATTCCTTCCTTGTTCATCTTCTTTTCTGAATATAGCATTTAAAAACCTTTTTTATTATCCTCAAAATGTTCTATAAACCGTATTTTGGGTTTCTTAGTCTCCCCAAAACTGATCTTAAAGATCTGTGTTACTGTTTCAGGTTATGTTGTGTTTAAACCCCCTTCTTCATAAGCTCCAATTGAACAGTGATCGTGTTTTCATCTTTTTTCCCTGAAAACATAGCACAATAGATGCTTTATAAATATTTGTAAAAAGAATTATTTTTCCTTGAAGAATAATAAAAGGCTTTTAAAGAACTTCTATGTACCTTTCCATGGTTATTTCTTTTAAAATGTTTTATTGGTAACTTATTAAAATTATTCTGGTCACTTTCCAGTGATTCTCCTCCCTTTTCTTTTCCCTCATAGAATTCTTCTTTATTAGGAATAATAGTCAGCATTTATATATTACTTTAAGATTTGCAAACCACTTTACAAATATTATCTTTATAACAACCCTGGGATGTAAGTGCTGTTATTCCCCATTTACAGATGAGAAAACTGAGGCCAATAGCAGTGAAGCGACTTGTCCCAAATCACATTTCAATTGGTGTCTGAAGCTGGATTTGAGCTCAGATCCTTCTGATTTGGGGGCCCACACTCTACCCAGCTTTTTCTGAAGTAAAATGATGTGTAGTCACACTCCACTTTCATGTCTTTTTTCTTTCATTAGTATAAATTTTAGTTATATTGTTAAAATTTTGTTCTTTAGACCCTCTAATGCTTCCTTATCTATTTTCTCATTGAATGTCTTAGGTCACAAGATTATAACTATAATCTTTGAGATTAAAAAAAAATTTTCCCCCCAAATCTAGGTTTTTTATCCAATTCCTAATATTCTCATTTGTTAGAAATTGTAATGATGACATGGCCAGTGCATCCTAAAGTTGCTTTAGGTTGTGCTTCTTTATTGCTGGCAGGAAATCCAGAGCAGCAGCTTTCCTTATTGCTTTGTCTACCTTTTGAGAAATTCAGTGACTTAACCAGAAAAAGTAATGACATATCAGGAGCTCTGCTTCTAGCAGTGAAAAACCTCAAGCGGATGTTTGTTTTGGTGAATTTACTCACAATGGAATGTTTCACTCTAGATCCAAGTTTTAAGGCTGTATTGAAGTTATATATTTTATATATCTCTACTTGCTTCTACTGATATACTCCTATGAGGTTCCCTTTTGTTTTCCTGTTCCTTCCAGATCAGTACCACTTTTCTCTCTGAAGTTCTCTGATTCCTGTTATCCTCACTATATATTCAGTGCTGCACTTCTACTTTTGTGTTTGTGATTTCTACCAGAAAAGCATACTAAGCTATTGAATCTGATTTTTAAAAAAACACATTCTGTCTGCTATAGATCGTATTCTATCATTGCTATATTTTAATTTTAAGTTTCATCCCATCAAGTTTCAATAATATTTATGAGATCTTTTTTTAACCACCTTGTATCTGAAATGTCAATGGAAGTTGCAGAGCAGCATTTTTAGGTTTGATATCAAGAGAATTCCTAACATTTAGATATATCCTAAAGAAGAATTTCAGGAGGCATGTTCAATACTTTAACATATTTAACATGTATTAGACTACTTGCCATCTAGGGGAGGGAGTGGGGAAAGGAGGGGAAAAGGTTGGAACAGAAGGTTTTGCAAGGGTCAGTGCTGAAAAATTACCCATGCATATGTCTTGTAAATAAAAAGCTATAATAACAACAACAACAACAAAGAAAGGGAGATTCGGGTAACATCGCTCTTTCTTCTCAAAAGGCAAATAACACTTTCTTTTTGTAAATTCTCACAATAATTAAGATTAGGGTTTTTTTCTTGGTTGTTGCTTTATTTTGGAGGGGCAGGAGGGTGTTTTTGTTTTTTCTTTTTCTTTTTTTTTTTTTTTTGTTGGCTAACAAATGGAACCAATGAATATATTTGAGGAATTTATTTTCTTTCATTTTTATAGGGAAAAAGAGAATTCGTCAATATTGTTTTCTACTTTTTAAAGATCATCAATAATAGTTCAGCAATAACGTCTAAAAATCCTTAAGTATACTCTGAGATATAGTTCATCTGAGCCTTGTGATGTGAAATTATGAGGATAACTCATATTCATCTTCTCTTGCTAATTGTGTACTAAATAAAACCAAATTGAATTCATGGGAATTCACCCCAAAAAATAATAAAATATATTTTAACTCTAATGTGTATACATATTTATACAGTTACCTTGCTGCACAAGAAAAATTGGGTCTAGAAAGAAAATAAACCTTAGAAGGAAAGCAAAATGCAAGCAAACATCAATAAAAAGCATGAAAATGCTATCTTGCGGTCCACTCTCAGTTTCCACAAGCCACCTCTCTTTGTAAATTTCACTTGCAATAGAATTGGCACCAGGTGCTTTGCCACACAAGAAAAGAAGATTGGTATTCAAAATCTCTTCTTCATTGGAACATCAGTTAAGAGGGATTGACTTCAACCATAGGCTTCTTGTTGACCATTCATATGGTCATTGACTTCAGCATTAATTGATGACAGTCTGTTGAGAACACTATGGGAATGTTCATCCCAACCCTTTAAGATTATCTCTTTATAATTAATCAATGTGGCTCCATCAGCACTGAGTAGCTAATATGCACCATAGGTTTTTGATTCATAAATAGCCTTCAGGGCATCATAAAAGCATTTCAGATTGTTACTATGAGCATAAAACTAAATTTCATCTCTCTGCTTACTGAGTCCAGAATCATGCATATCTCTGATGTTCACTGGTGCTTTATTTTTGATGGCATTAAATGCTGCCTTTTTAGAGATGGATAAATCCTTTGAAGTTCTCATTTTTCATTTAGCAGTTTTTGAATTTCTTTATCATTTCTGTCAAACCAGTCTTGATGTTTGTGATTTTCCTGACCCAGATGGGCAAATGCAGTGCTGTACACCAGATCTCTGAACACTGCCTATTCCTTTTCTGTTCCACTGTAGCCAACTGTGTGGGGACTCACCATTCCCTCCAAGTTGTCCAAACTGATCCTGCACAGAGAAGTGCTGTAATCTCTTGATATTGATTTTTCTGGTAATCTTTTTACCTTGGGGTCACTACTTTTGTTGAATTCGAATATTTCTCTTGATAAGGATAAGTCTTTATGATCAGTCCAGCTCTCCATACCACACATTATCTTCTGTCTCTTCTCCTTAAAGTCACATAGTCTATTAAATGCCAATGTTTGCTGCAAAGATGCGTCCATGAAGTTTTATTGCATTTGGGTAAATGAAAGTCAGTGTTGGTGATGAGATCATGAAATGCATGAGTCTTCAGTAATAAGTGACTGTTGCTGTTTCTGACTCCGTTCCTCTCAAGGATTCCTTGCCATTTCTGGTAGTTCCAACCTACTCAAGTTTTTAAGTCTCCCAGCATTAAAACCTTGCCCCATTTTGCACATTGATGATAAGGATCTCTAGATTTTCTTAAAAATTTTCTTTGATCTTATCAGGGTTTATCATGATGGGAGCACAGGTATTGATGCTGGTGGTGTGGCATTTTCTTGCAATGGCAATCACATTGTCATGAATCCTTCATTCACTCCTTTGGTACTCATATAAGCTTGTTGACTAGATTAATTTTGATGGCAAAACCTACACTAGCTTCATGGTGTTCCTCTTCTCTGCATCCACTCCAGAAAAATGTGTATCCTCTCCATCTTCAGTAATCTGGTCTTCATTTATCTTGTCTCACTCAGGGCTGCTGTTTGGTTATGATGCCTGCTGAGTTCTTTCACAATAAACCTGTTTCTCTTTCCAGTCTATTGGATTTTGTGTTTTCTGTAAGTGTGTGCACATTTCATGTACTGAGAGTGAGTGAAGTCATCTTGGCAGAAGTTTTTGCACTTTTTGTGTGTTTTGACGACAGAATGGAATCCCTACTTACTGTGATAATCAGGCCAGAGTTGGGTAACCTGACAATTTTTAAGGTATCTTTTCTATTTTTTTTTAATTTAATAGCCTTTTATTTACAGGTTATATGCATGGGTAACTTTACAGCATTAACAATTGCCAAAGATCTTGTTCCAATTTTTCACCTCTTATCCCCCACCCCCTCCCCCAGATGGCAGTATGACCAGTAGATGTTAAATATATTAAAATATAAATTAGATACACAATAAGTATACATGACCAAACCATTATTTTGCTGTACAAAAAGAATCAGACTCTGAAATAGTACAATTAGCTTGTGGGAAATCAAAAATGCAGGTGTGCATAAATATAGGGATTGGGAATTCAATGTAATGGTTTTTAGTCATCTCCCAGAGTTCTTTTTCTGGGTATAGCTAGTTCAGTTCATTACTGCTCCATTAGAAATGATTTGGTTGATCTCGTTGCTGAGGATGGCCAGGTCCATCAGAACTGGTCATCATATAGTATTGTTGTTGAAGTATATAATGATCTCCTGGTCCTGCTCATTTCACTCAGCATCAGTTCGTGTAAGTCTCTCCAGGCCTTTCTGAAATCATCCTGTTGGTCATTTCTTACAGAACAGTAATATTCCATAATTTTCATATACCACAATTTATTCAGCCATTCTCCAACTGATGGACATCCATTCAGTTTCCAGTTTCTAGCCACTACAAAAAGGGCTGCCACAAACATTCGTGCACATACAGGTCCCTTTCCCTTCTTTATAATCTCTTTGGGATATAATCCCAGTAGTAACACTGCTGGATCAAAGGGTATGCACAGTTTGATAACTTTTTGAGCATAGTTCCAAACTACTCTCCAAAATGGTTGGATTCGTTCACAACTCCACCAACAATGCATCAATGTCCCAGTTTTCCCACATCCCCTCCAACAATCATCATTATTTTTTCCTGTCATCTTAGCCAATCTGACAGGTGTGTAGTGGTATCTTAGAGTTGTCTTAATTTGCATTTCTCTGATTAATAATGACTTGGAGCATCTTTTCATATGACTAGAAATAGTTTCAATTTCTTCATCTGAGAATTGTCTGTTCATATCCTTTGACCATTTTTCAATTGGAGAATGGCTTGATTTTTTATAAATTAGAGTTAATTCTCTATATATTTTGGAAATGAGGCCTTTATCAGAACCTTTGACTGTAAAAATATTTTCCCAGTTTATTGCTTCCCTTCTAATCTTGTCTGCATTAGTTTTGTTTGTACAAAAACTTTTCAGTTTGGTATAATCGAAATTTTCTATTTTGTGATCAGTAATGATCTCTAGTTCTGCTTTGGTCATAAAGACCTTCCCCTTCCACAGGTCTGAGAGGTAAACTATCCTATGTTCCTCTAATTTATTAATAATTTCATTCTTTATGCCTAGGTCATGAACCCATTTTGACCTTATCTTGGTGTACGGCGTTAAGTATGGATCAATGCCTAGTTTCTGCCATATTAGTTTCCAATTTTCCCAGCAATTTTTATCAAACAGTAAGTTCTTATCCCAAAAGCTGGGATCTTTGGGTTTGTCAAAGACTAGGTTGCTATATTTGTTGACTGTTTTATCCCTTGAACCTAATCTATTCCACTGATCAACTAATCTATTCCTTAGCCAATACCAAATAGTTTTGGTAACTGCTGCTCTATAATATAATTTTAGATCTGGTACAGCTAAGCCACCATCATTTGATTTTTTTTTTCATTAATTCCCTTGAAATTCTTGACCTTCAAAAGAACCTATTGAAGAAATCTGGTATGACGCTCTAAGATCCCCTTGCCTTTTTTTTATTGTGGGATTGAATGATAAAAGCACAGACTTTTTGGTGTTACTCTATACAATCCAACTTCTTTGTTTAGGGTCTAGCCAATTTGGCTCCAACAGGCTCATTTAAACAAATATATTAGAGGGCCCCAAGATTAGATCAGGTCTTTCACATTATATAAAAAAAGAAATCCCCATGAGTGGGAGATAATGATCCCTTCTATCCCTGAAAAATTCCAATCAACTTAACACTTTTCACCATATTGCTATGGACTTTGAATGAGAAGTTCCATCTCACATTCTTTGGATGAAAGACATGTCTTTGAGCATTCTCTGAACAGTACTCAGTTCTTTGGATGGAGCTATTTTCAAATATGAGTAGAAATTTACAACTTATTTTTAGGCACATTTCATGTTGAAAAGCAAAACCATTTCCTAATCATTTATGATGAGAATAATGGGCTCTGTTTTCCCTCTGGTCTTTATTCAATCATGGATAAGATACACTTTTCATCATGTGTCTCTGTAATTTTCTCTTATTTTAGAATAATGGAATGAAAGATATTAACCAATACAATTGACTTTTGGCAGTATTAACCTATCTGTAATCAGCAAAAGACCTGAAAGAATCATTGTTTATAGAATTTAATGTCTTTCCTTTTGATTAGAAACGGTCAATCCTGTGCTGAAGATGAGAAGAGCCTTTTCATAGGAGAGGTCCTCACTTATCTTTTTTTTCATTTAATTTTTAACAATTTTTACAGGACAATTGGGGTTAGGTGACTTGCCCAGGGTCACACAGATTGGATTTGAACTCAGGTCTTCCTATTTCCAAGGCCAGTGCTCTACCCACTGTACCATCTACTTGTCTCAAGTCCTGATTTATCTTTTAAGGATAGTCTGTGAATTATGTATTGAGAGCATCCAAAATGTTTTGATGTGAAGATGAAATAATCATATGCTTCAAAGATGGTATTGATTTAGGGCTGGTATGTAATGTAATTGAACCAAAATCCATGCTGGGCATTAATAGCTTCAGTAAGAGAGTCCAGGATTTTTCAAGGTAATTTTTTTAGTATGAAAACATGGTCAGGATTTATTTGGAAAAGTAGTATATCCCAATAACTGTCTATATTGTTATATTTGGCACAGCAAAAACAAAGCAAAGAACAATGAAATTGGTGTTAGATTGTTTCTAGGTCTTAAAAAATTTTTTTACATTTCAACAGATCATTAAAAGTGTCTGAGATTTAGAGCCTTCCATGTATAAATAGTACTCTTGGTTTTTGTGCTTTATGTTTATCTTCTTTTTCTTTTTCCACTAATCCCATTGAAAATTAGAGTAACTTTCAGACTGTTGTCAGAGTATCTTTTGGAATTCCTCATACTTGATAAAAATTAACAATGAAAGCAAAGGTTATAACAAGTGCTATTTCCAACATTGATTGCTTCCTTTCAACAGATATGTTTATCCCTCTGCTAAATTTAGCTTCTGATACTTGACCCCACACTTCAGTGGGGTATCAAAGACTTCCCTTCCTGCTCTGCTCTCCTCAGAAGCAAGTTAAATTATAAAACTGTAATCAAAACTCCAAAGAATGATTATTTCCCTGAAGATGCCAAAAAAAATGTTTTCATCCCTTAAAGTTCAAGGCAAGATGGTTTCTACAATCTTCCACTCTAAACAAAAGAAATTGAGAAACCATTTGAGTTGAACCCAATCTGCACACTTGGTGAATTAAAAGTGATGTGTTCTAGCTGTAGAGGAAAAAGGATAGCATCACTAAATGTTCCTGAGTATCTACTCTGGGCAAATAGAGATAAATCTACTCTGGGTAGATAGAGATAAATAAGACACTGCATTCATGGAGCTTTTCATGTAAGAGTCGAAAGAAGAATCAAATATAGATAACATAATACAAAGTAGTATAGAATAACATTTCACATATAATATATTAAGATTTGCAGAGTAATTTTTTCATAGCAGTCCTTTGAAATAGAGTGCAACTGTTATTATCCCCATTTTACATATAAGGAAACTGAAGCACAGATAATATAGCTAGTCCTTGTCATAAAGAATAGCTAAAAGTCAGATTTTGGTTTCCTGAATTCAAGCCCCTTTATCTGATATATCAGATTTCCTTTTAAAAACACATGAGAGGGTTATGGGGAGTTGGGGGAGAAGGTTCTACTTTCAATTATGACTTTTTTGTGTATAATAGTTCCTCCCAGTATTATATCATGTGTTTCTTGGTGGAAATGCAGAAAACTGGTCCATGTAGTGTGTGCAATATACATTAGATGCAGTTTAACTACTCACCTTTTTTCATTATTATAAAGAGCTACGTGACTTATTGATCAGTGGCAACATCTTCATTGTTCCTGGAAGATAACAATGTGAATTCTTTACTCACCTTCACATTATTTTTCTCTTGTGAGAATTAAAGACAATTTCTTGTATTGAACCTATATTTTCTGTGCTAGAGTAGCTGAGTAGAGTTGGGACAAATGTGATTGTTGAGTGGGGGTTTGGTTATTGGTGTATTTTCAAGCCTCATTTTTGAAGATTTTAGAGAAAGAATAAATATTAAAATAGAGTGTCCTTTTTTAGCAAACCTTTCTTCTTTGCCTCAGCTTGTCCTTCCCTTTTTTCTTTTCAGAATTTCAACGATAGCATTTAAGCAGAATATCTCAAAGCAATGGGAAACACACATAAGACCATGTGCCATTCATTTATTATATAGCTTTTTCCTTTTGCGTCAGTGCTTTCCAGTCAGTTAAAATGTACTGCACATTGTGTAGGAGATGGGCTAGTTTGAAGTTGACTGATCCTTTTATAATAGTCAGTTAAAGTGGAATCATGGCCTACCAGTCTCTGTGCTAATGTACTTCAGCCTCAGGGAACTGATGTGTATGTGCCACATTCTAGTCATCCAGATTCTGTGTTTAGGAGAGAAAATAAAAGGCAGAGCAAAAGCATATCCCAAAGGGGCAACTCTTTGATCTTGGGTCATTCATTGTCAGGTGAGGTGGCTTTATACAATACAGATATTGTGTGCTTCTGTATTTGTGCTACATATTCTGTCTCCTTTGGCTTCAAAGATTTAAGATATTCTTTGAGTAGACAGAAGACATGTGCCATTCATTATCTCCCTTTTATTATTTACAGAGGTTGTCAAAACAGCTGTAGCTAAACTTCCCAATCCAGAGTCAAAAAAAGAGTATAGTGACACATAACAGTGATTTGGTGCTGAATGGAACTTTGCAAAATCCTTTTCTTTTTGAAACTACCTTCGGGTAAACAGCCAAAATGGTCTTCCTAAAGCAAACAGATGCTTTTTACTCCTCTCACTTTCTCATACTTGATGTACCCCCTGTTTTCAGGCCCTGTTTGTTCTCTCTCTGGATATAGTTCAACATAATCAAATTTGCCAAGCATTTATTAAGCCTCTGTTGTATGCAATGTACTGTGTTTGGAATTAGAAAGAAAAAAGAAAGCAGTTCTTAAGGAATTATATTATTCTGTGAGGATGGAGGAGAGCTAGTGAAAACAGTAATAACTGGGCAGCATTAAGAAAGCCTTCCCATATAATGTGCCACTTAGCTAAATCTTGAAGAAAGATGAAGATTCTGATAAAGAAGAATATGAGAAATGGCCTTTCTGAATGCATGGAGGTGGAAAATGGGTTGTTGAGTTTGAGGAATAGTTAATTGTTTGGCTGTAGCATAGTTTGTGAATGGCAGATTTCCTTCCTTGTGGTAGTGAGGATTCCTTTCAGTTATAGGGTACACTATACAGGATCTGAGTCCCTTGAGCTCTCTGATTTTGTGATTTCTGTGGGGAGTATGAAGTGAGGTTGGAGTTCTTAGCAATTTAGTGAAGGTCCTTAAAGGTCAAGATGAGAGATTTGCATTTTATGTAAGAGACAGTGTGAACCACTGGAAGTTTTTGTAGGATAGTAACATGGACCTTTGCTTTAGAAAGAGCTTTTTTTGAGATTCCTCAGTAGAAACCTCGCAAACGTGGCAGGGAACCTCCATTTTTTTGTTATTCTACTATTTGAGTATGTGACATGAAAATCAGGAATGAACATCCCAGAAAATTGGTGTGCTAATATTGCCTGACTTTAGCAGCATTAAAAACACTAAAAGAATATCCTTTGAGGTAGGATCTTGCTGCTATTTTGCAGGTAAAGTTCAAAGCTTACTAAAAAGTAAGTGGAAATATTTGAAATGAGGGACTTGCTTCCAAAACCTTGACAACCCCTGTGCTATGTGAAATAGAAGTATCCGGCTTCATAAGAGATTTGATTTTCTAAGGCTAGACTTGAATTGAAATGACCTTGGACAAGTTCCTTCCTTTCTCTGAGTCTTTCTTCTCCCTGTGAATTTAATGCGTCAAACTGGTTCCCTAAAGGCTTTACCAACTCTGAGATAGATCCTGCAGATCCCATCTTTGGGTCATTCTGCTTTGCTTGCTGAATGACACTGACTATCAGAATGTGGATTTGCCTGTTTCCAGACACATTTTCTTTAATTAACATTTCCAAAGAAAGAGTTTGACTTTACACATATTGTCCTTGAGCTTGTCAGAAATACAAATGTGAATAGCTAATTTTTTTTTTTCTTCTAGTCATAAAAAATAGTCCTGTTCATTAATATATTTGGTCTATTGGAAAATATAGTAGAGCAAGTCACAACCAAGCAATACTAGAATGCAGGGAAGAAAAAATGACCTTGCCTTTATATTGGGAATATCACTTGAAGCTAATGAGGTAATTCACCCCCTTACTGCTGCCTGATGATGTGAATTAGTTGACTTTTAGAATAGAGGAGAACAGTGAAAGCACCAGTGGTTTTAATGGTAGGGTGATTTGAAAGCTGAAGCTTTGCTGTTATAGATCAGAAGTGTCCAAGAAGCTCTAGCAATTAAATAGGTGTGTATATAGGAATGATTGCACCCTCCCTGCACCATTTGATACTGATGGACAGGCCTGTCATCATTCCCCTGCCTTTTGAACCTGGAACCATTGGAGTTGTACAGTAAAGATATTCAGCTTATGCTTGGTTGCTTCCCAAACTGAATGAAAATAATTGGGAAATATTTAACCGAAAAAAAAAAATACAAGACACTATAGATAATATTAATTCATGGTTTTTCAAGTTAATATGTGTTCTGCAGGGGAAAGTTTCTATTTGAATTTGACTCACTGTTGTCCAGTAATTCTTCTGCAGTGTATTTCTCTGCCACCAGCCTTCTGGCTTCCTCAGATTATTTTCCTGTTGACCAGCACCAACCCAGGCTTTCCAACTCTCATTTACTCTTTCATTTCTCTCTTTATGTGGAATCTCAGTATTCTAGGTTTTGTTTCAGGATCTTTCTAACTCAAAGTACCTCTTTTTATCTCCAGCAGAGTGGTAGAGGCAGATTACCTCAATAGTGATTATTCTTTACATGTATACACTGTTTTATAATTTTCAAAGTTCCCACCCATTCTCAGATTTGATTCTTCTCATAACCCTGTGAGTTGGATAAGCAAGAAATTAATATACATATTTTACAAAGAGAGAAATTGAGACTCAGATTATCACATTATTATCACATCGAAAGCTACATTTTATCACAATGTAGCAGAGGCAGAGAATCAAACTCCTAGTCCATTGTTTTTTCCACTATACTTTGGATTTAGTGATTGATTGATACAGGCAAGAATGATGGTTTGTGAGTCATAAAAATGGAGGGAGTGCATACATAAATATGTTGGAAGAATGAAATGATAATTCTTAATTTCTATAAAACCATATGGTTTACAGAGTGCTTTTTTTCAATAATTGTATAAGACTAGAAGTACAAGGAATATCACATCCATTTTTATAGATGAAGTACTGAAACTCAGAGAGATTAAATAATTTGCCTCTGCTCACATAGCTAGTAAGTGAAATATTTCCCATAGAAATGGAATCAGTTGACAAAGTGTCATCTTGATTATCTTGGTTAAATTGTATTGGGATATAGCGAACTATTTTTTAGTAGCTTTGGTCTGACTGAGTATGAGTCCAGAAATGAGATATAATATCCTTTAACTATGTAACACCAGTGATTCATTTCAACCTAATAACTCTTCCTATGTTCCCTTGATTAATTTAGTCAAACTACTATTCAATTTTAAACTTGACACACATACACACAAATGAACATTTCTGTATGCAAAGTAGAGCACAAAGAGAAGACTGTATATATACACACACATATGGAATCATGAATCTCTATTCTATATTTCTTGCTTTGAAAAAAAAGTAAACAATTCTGCTTGTTGTATACTACATTCTGAACTCTCCCTTTTTCTTTTTCCTCCCCCTTACTCCTTTCAATTAAAATGGACAAGAAGATGGGATTTAACTAAATCTTTCAAAATTGTTTTTCTCTATGCAACATTGTTCTCATATTAATTGTTCTTTTGGTTCTGTTTATTCTGTATCAGTTTTTGTTTCCTGGGATTTTCTAAAATCCTTTCTTGCATCATTTCATAGTAATATTGTATTACATTCATATATGACAGTTACTTAGCTATCCCCTATATTTCTGTCTTTGCTTCCTCCCTTAATCTTTTTAATGATCCCTTTGGGAACAGAAAGTTTGTTTTTCTTAAGGGACCGTTCCCTCTGCAGTATTCTCCTATTTAACTCTCCCTTTCCTTATTCCCACCTGTTTTCCTATTGAGTTTATTTCTATATCAAACTATATGTGTTCAAACCTCATTTGTCCTATTTGTATGTGATTAAGGTTCATCAAATGTCTATTTTGTCTATTCTCCATGTTTTTGTCCATTCTTCTCATGTTATTATGAGAAATAGTATGTATTCCTCACCTTTTTTCTTCCTTTCTACATTAGTGTATATTCCTTTTACCATCTTCCCTTCTCTATCCTCTCTTAAAACCCTCAGAACAGAAACAATCCACCCCCCCCCCAGATGCTCTGTTTTTCTTATTTAACTCCCTCAGTGCCTTTTGAAAACATAAAGGTCTAAAGAGACAATTTTCCCCTCTTTTAGAATATTAGCATTACATCGTCATAAAATTATAATTGCTCGAGAAAAACTTCTTTGTTTCTGGCAAGCTATTCTATTTTGAGTGCAGATAGATTTCCAGCTCATGAACAGTAGCAAACACAGTATCGATGACTAGGCCCAAGACAGTGAATGAGGGGAAAATGGGTTGTGGTAAGATCTAAATTTGTGAGTTCAGTCTCAGAGTTATCATTGAACTTGTGTTATTGCTACTATGTGAATGAGACTGTGTGTAATTTTGTTCTTTTCATTTCACTGAAAGGGAAAAAAAAACCCTTTGTTTTTTGGATTTATAAAGATTGGAGGGGTAGGTTTATTATACCTTGTCCTTTAAGGATGATGGATTCTGATTTGAGTCAGTGTTCTAATTGGTTACCATGGCAAAGCTATCAGAATGGTTCATGTTCCCATGGGGCTTATCTTGATAGTAATTTCTTTGAAGGTCTTTACTTTTTTCAATTTTGCTTTTCTTTGACTGTTACTCCAGCATTACTAAAGAATTCTTACCATGGTTCTCAGGAAGCTTCTTGTGTGGCCAAAAAAAAAAGGTAGTCTGAATTTTCTGTGGATTAAGAAAATGAAGGATATTAGCTTCCTACTCTGAATATCATGAAGATGTTTTTGGAAGAAAAAGCACATAGAGATTCAGCTCCATTTTCTTGGGTTTCAGTTGTAGCAGGTACTTTGGAACAGCAAAAATGTGCATTGATTACCTCAAAAATAGAAAACTTATCCTAGATCCAGAAAACCAGTTCTAACTGACACGCATACCTTTTGGAAATTGAATACTCACACATTTCCCTTTCTTGGTAATTTGTAGACAAATTTGGAAGAAACTGTGAAGCACTAAGCAATAAGTGCAAAAGGCATCTGGGGAATCAGGCCAATGCTGCACCTTGCATGAGACTGATACTTACCTTGAAGATAAGGATTCCACTGGATTCCACTCCATTCCACTGGATGTCACTGTTCCCTTTGTAGACAGCTGAACTAGCATTTACCTATACAGGGAATGTTGGGCTCTATAATGGTTACATTGCTTTGTGTGCTGTTGGTGGGATGCTGTAACTATTGTTTACCATAGCTGGGATGATTTCATTATCTAGAAAAAGACGTTTTTGTGACAAAATTGAGAGGTTACTCTTAGGGATTTAGTGAATGATGTGGAGTAGTGTTGATGCTTTTGGCCTCCAATAATTTTAGCAAGCATGGTAGTTCCAATGGACCGAAATGGGGGGTGGGGGAGGGCGATATTTCATTGGAATCCTTATAAAGTGACTAGTTGTTTCTAGTTGTTTTTATATAAGGAAATTGTTTATGTCCTACATTGTAAGAAATTATGAATTTAACAAACTTGAAGAGAAGCCACAATTATCAGTGGATACTAATGTGTTCTCCTTTTCCTTCTCCCTCTATTTTTTCCTTTCTCCCTCTCGCTTTCCTTTTCCCTCTCTCACTCTTTCTCCCTCCTCCTCGCCTCAAAATGGCCATCTCCTGTTCTTGAGATTTCATTTCAATTCAAGCCTAATTGTTCAACCTTCGAGGGGATACTATAAATAAATCACTTGTGTTCTTCTTTGTCACTAGGAGCTCTATCATATTTTAAAAGGTGTCGATTCTGCCTGCTGTCTTAGTAATCCACTGCCTCTCACAATATTTCTAAATTCTGTTAAGCAGATGTTGAAGTAGGCAATTTACTGGCCAACACTTAGTATAATGAGACTGGATAAATAAATTATTCATCTAAAAACATAACTAATGCTAGATCTCCTAAACATTCCTCTCACTCTCCTACCCCCAACACATTCCTTTTTTATTTCTAGATTGTAAAGAGTATGGTTATTTTTGTTTTAATGTGTTCTTTGTGTTGTCTACCTTGTTGTGATCTTCTTGAGGCTAGCCCCTGGGCTTAGTTTACTTTGCCCAAAGAATTTAGGGTAATGTTGTTATGTGCGTAGTAGACACACCAAGGCCTTTTTTTTTTTTTTTTTTTTATGATAATGACTAAAGATAAGTCTTTTTAAATATTAATCAGATAGGCTAGTTTCTGGTTTATAATTTCTGTAAAATCCTCTCAGTTTGTATCGATTCCTAAAGATCCAACAATGCTATTTTTATATCTAATCCCAAGATGATCCCAAAGCACTTATTCTCAACTTTTCCTTTTGAATGCTTATTTTATCAGGAATGTGCATCAACAGACTAATAGAAACCTAAGAACATTTCAAAAATGCATTCAGTAGCTCCTAGGATCCCCCAGACAGACCGTATTTAGGCTGTGTTCCATGTTCAAAAGAGAATCTTGAGCACTAATGCTCTTTTCTTTGATTTGTTTCTGTATACTTTCCATTTTGTTAGTATGAACAGCATTCTGCTTTGTTGTTTGTAGGATGTGTTGGGTACTAGTAAATGCACAGGCTCACCTAGTGACTAGTGCTTCTCTAGGCTAAAGGTACAGGAAGCAATTGTTGACACCCTGCTGTAGTTTATTAGAAGGTTACATAGGATTCAGGCAGAGCTATTGTAAAAGCCCTTCTGTGTGACCCTAGGCAGATTTCTTCACCTTTGCCAGCTCTCACCTGTAAAGGAAACAGTATGATTAGATTACCCTGAGGAGTTTCTTCTATCTCTAGATATCTCTTATCTCCATCCTTGTTTTTGCTCTGCCACCCCATATTCTCTATCTTGTATTTATACTGTGTATCCTTATGTACATACATATCTCATCTTTATTTTTTGCTGTACCTGGCATGTAGTAGACACTTAACAAAAATGCTTGATTGTTGGTTAGTTTATAGGGCAATGAACAATTTTAATATTATTCTTTATAATGTCTTAGAATTGAATGGAATCTGATTTTATTTGCGTGATTTTTGTTCAATCCTCTCCCACCTTTTAACTGAAGGGATTGAAACTTGCATTGTATAGGGACCATCTAAAAATGGAGTAAGATCTTTACCAAAGGTGTTTTTTTTTTCTTTTCAGTAAAAGAAATTGAATTGTATTCTTTGTGGTCCTAACTACTTGTTTCATTTTATACTTGCAATATACTTTTATAGCATTTTAATTTCCTTTTCTTCCTGCTTGTGATCATTTTGGGCTGAGGTCTTTTGGGTATAATCTTTCTTTTAAAATTTGCCAAAATGATGCCCTACTAAATTTAAAACTCATTCCTTCTAGGGAAGGTACACTGTGATTGAAAAATGAAGTGATCTGGCTATCCTGTTCCAAAATCTCACTCTGGGAACTGAGGATTACCTACTATGATCCTAGGCCTTTGTTTATTGGTCTTTAAGATTGACTCTTAGGATAGCCCAGTTGTTGATAAATATCCTTCTGACTAAATATCTTGATTTTAAACTTACAAATAATTAATTAGAAAATGAGGGAGTTAAACTAGATGGCTCTAAATTTATGTGTATGATTAATAGAAAAAATAATTCCTTTTAAAATGGATATATTGCTGTTGCTAGACCATAACCTTTCTTGTTCCTTCAGATCAGATATTAGTTGCATTAATAGTTCTACAACCAAACATACCCTTCAGGAAAGTGGTTCCAGAAAAAGGCTAATGAAATAACATGGTTTCCTTTTCCAAGTTTAGTGTGTAATAACTGCATTGTGGAGTCGGAGACTTGAGTCTGAGGCTGACTGGGTATTTTAATTTGAATGCCATTATTGACTCACCCACTACATTGACCATTTTTTCTTTGGAACCTGGTGGGGAAGAATAAAATGCTCAAAGACACTTTCTTCATTCATAAACTCTAGATAAAAATCAAGTTTTTTGCAGTGCTCTTACACAGAAACTTGTGAATGTATCTGCTGCCTTTGGAGAAAGCTTTCAGTGTTGAAAAATCAGATGATTTTTAAAAATCACACTGCTTCATAGTTTCGTTCAGAAACTATGTTTAGAATCAGAAGTTTCCTCTGCTTCTTTTACTCCAAACCAGAATCCTAAATCATAGGGTTAGTATGGGTCTCCAAAAAAACCCTATTGGTGATTCTATTAAGCAAACATGTCTGTGGCTTCATTTTGGGTTTCTATGGAGCTAGCTTTTACTCAGAAAAGGCACGTGGGCATTTTTCCATTGGAGATTGTGTCTAATTTTCAGGCGTGAGAGTTGGAAGGGAGAGAAACATAGACATTCTTTACCACTGTCCCAAATCATCCTCTATGCAGATATGGAAATAAGTTGCTGTTTATCTATTAGTTTTTGATAATGGTAATTCTTTTGAGGTGAGAATTAAGAAGTAAACAAATATGTACACACCATGCCTTCCTTCCCATTTGAAAAGCCCCTAAATGAAAGTTTGATCAAGAATTAAGTTGTAGTCAAATCTTGACAGAGATAGACAATGAGTTATGTATGCATATATAGTGTAAGTATGTATCTGTATGTATACATATGTGTATATATATGTATATATCATCTTTCCGTTATAATTTTTAGTTCAAGTTTGGAAACAAAATTGTATGTTTAACTCATAAGTTACTATGATTTATTTGAAGGGTATTTTTTTAAAAAAAAGATATTTTGAACCTTTCCTTTCCTATGACCCAAGTATTGTAACTTATCTTTATAGTTTGGTGCTCGGGGTCTGTCTGGAGAATCCTTATGAATGATACAAAGAGAAAAATTTCCTTGAATTTCTATTTTTAGGCTAGCCCTATCAGGAGAACCTGAATACATTGTTTCCATATCATATGCAAATAGTTCTTGAATAATTTAAGTGTGAGACCTTAACTTTTAATTACTTTTTCCTGGTTATAAATTGTTGAAATGTGTTGGTAGGCACTCCCTATGCTTTTTTAGAGGCTAAATAAGATGTTAATAATTTATTCTGCACAGAGTGATTGTTTCTGTCACATCACCTCCAGTGAGTCATTTGTACATTGTACTACTAACAATGTCTTTACATTTTTCAAGCTATAGCAAATTACTGGCACATTTAAATTCCTGTTATGAAGCCTTTGTTCATGACATTTGGTGCTCATTCAAGTTTCCTGAGCAATTGTAGCCTGAAACTTTATATAGGATTGATACATTTAAGCAAATAGATTTATTAACCAATTGCTGATGGAAATATTTTTTATTGGAATACTTTGTGACTGGGTTCTGTAAGGAAAATACTGGATTTGGGCTTAGTAGACAGTCAGAATTCTGGCTTGATCTCTAATTCTGTAATTTGTATAACAGATTAAGTTATGGAAAGTAGATGTGAGAGGATCTTATAACCAGAAATTGTTATATAACTGTAAGGTGGTGCTAGTTTTTGTTTACTTTTCTTTTTTTATTACCATTCTTCTCATGGGGAGTTTCTATTTGTTAGTAAACTTGAACCATAAAGATGATTTTTTTTTTTTTTTTTTTGCAGTTAGTGCCCTCTATTTTTTGAAGTGACATTTAGAACCTGTTAGAACTTTGTGTACCTGTGTCCATCCAGTGTGAAGAGTGAAGCACCTTAAAGGCATGGACTGGTAACATTTTTGTTGCTGTGTTTCCAGTGAAAGTGCTTTGTACAGAGTAGGCAATGCAGTTAAAATTTGAATTGAATTGAGTGAATTAGACACCCTTCACTTAGTATTATAGTGATATGGTCCTGGATAGCCAGGTGCAATTGGCAGAGAGGAATTGGAACATTGATGGAATTATTCCCTAAGGCAGACATAGAAAAAGCTCTGATGGAGCTCTGTTTAGCTTCGTGGCCCCACCTTCTGTGGCTCTCCCCACCCCACCCCATGGGAGGCCCCACTTGGTTGTGTCCAGCTAAGAAATCCAAATTATGTCAAGCCCCTGAGGCTGACCTTCTGTGGAAGGGGGGGCAGCTTCACCTTGCCATGTTCTGTCAGAAATCCCATTCACATCCCTAAGGTTAAATTTCTTCTATAAATCTGCTTATGGCCCATGCTATCTTTGCTGCACTCCTTTGGGTCAGTCTGCCATGGCACTCTACCTGGGATATCTTTCACCTTACCTCTCCATGGCATTTAGTGTCTCTCTTTTGATCCCCACATCATGTTTCATGGTCTATCCCTTCTCATCCCCACACTATTCTCTCTTTTAATCCCTGGGTGCCTTATGGTAAGAATTATAGTTTCTAGCTAATTTACATAGCTCTCCCTATAGCTAACTAAAACTTTTTTAGGTAGGATTTAGCCTGTCCGCTAAGGGCATGCCCTAACCTCTTGAGGTATTTCCTTTTTCCTGGCTAATTGCAAGTTCCAGTAGGGAACTTGTCTTTTCCATCATTAATTGTTAAAATTCCTTTATTGCTAACTATATATTTTCTCCCTCTCTTTCATATTTACCATTTCTGGTATCTATTGTATCTCCATTTTGTCAGTAACCTCCTCTTCTGAATAAACCTACTTTTTTGCCAAAGCGAATGGCCATTGTGAATTCTTCACATGATAGAAACCCAACATTTGGTGCTTTTAGCCACATCAGTTGCACTTATAGGGGAAAATTCTGGGAAACTGTTGGAATAGGTGAATAAATTTCAAGCTCTCCAGATTTCCTCCACAAATTTAACAAATTTGTGCCTCAGGGCAAATATAGACTTGGGCTAGAATAGGGGTCCTCCTGGCACAATTTAAGAAGACCATAATAAAAACCCAGGCTCAGGATTAACCTGTGTGAAGGACAAAAACCTCCAGGCTAGTTCTACAAAAACACCTAAGGCTAGCTGTGGCTTGGCTGAAGCCTTGGCAGGAACCACAGAAATTTTCACCTCCAGGATTCTGTGAGTTGGGGGTCGAGTTTAGGAAGACTCAGGAACCTTAGCTAATTAGGAACACCAGCCCCAACTGTGTTACAGAGACACAGTCCTGGGTGGGAAGGAACCAGAACATCCAGTGAGTGGAGAAGCAGTAGGATCAGCACTTGCAAACTTTTGGTTTGGGGTTCCAGGTCAGAGAAGAAAGCTTTAAAGTGAAGCTAGAGGCACCATACCCCCATCCCACGATTAGAGGTACTTAGTACTTATACTAATATTTCTCATTTTAAAAAAATGAATTGTCAAAGAAGAAAGAACAAACATAGAAATTTATTATGGGAATGGGTAAGATGGGGTTTATCATCAGAGGAGGACCTTAAAGTTAAAAAATCTTCTACCCCAAAGAGTAATGTTAAATGGCTCCTTGCCCAGAGAAAGTTTATAGAAGAACTCAAGAAAGAATTTTAAAATCAATTGAGAGACATTGAGGAAAAAATTAAAAAGTAAAAGCAAAAACCATCCAAGATAAACAGGAAGATTATGAAGAGAAAGTTAATCAACTAGAAAAGGAGATAATAAAATAATTTTTTGAAAATTAGAATTGGGCAAGAGGAAGCCAGTAAAGGTATAAGGGACCAAGAAATAACAAAACAATATAAAGAATGAAAAAAAAATTACAATAGAATGTGAAATATCTTATAAGAAAAATAACAGATCTGGAGAACAGATCAAGAGGAGAATATGTAATAATAATTGAACTATGTGAAAACTGTGACCCAAAAAAGAACCTTGACATAATCATGCAAGAAGTATTCCAAGAAAATTTTCCTGTAGTGATATTATATGAGGGAAAAGTATAAATAGAAACCCCCCCCCCCCAAACACCACCTGTGGAAAACACAAAGGAATATTATTGCCAAATTTTGAAACCCCCAGGTTAAAGAGAAAATTCCATAAGAAACAAACAAACAAAAAAAACATTCAAATATGCTGGAGCTACAATTAGAATTGTACAGGACTCAGCAGCAGCCACAATAAAAGATCGCAGATCCTGGAATCATATACTGGCTATCAAAAGAACAAGGCCTGTGGCCAAAAATATCATATCTAGCAAAATTATCCAATAATATTGAATGAAAGAAATGAACATTCAACAAATTTGGCAGATTTTCAAAGCTTTCTTTCAACAAAACATGAACTCAGTAGAAAATTTAACATATAAGAGTTAATATCAAAGAACAATTTCAAGGAACTTAACATGGACAAATTGTTTTTTATGTGGAAATGTATAACACATGTTTAAGATGGACATCAGCAATTGGATAGCTCAAAAGAAAGACTGAGGCAGAATTAAGTATGATTTGACTCAAAAAAGCAAAACTGCCTAGGAAAAATTAAAAATACTAATTGCATTATACAAATGAGGTGTCAGGATATTAGAGGGGGAAGGAGGGCTCATAGTTCTGAAAACCTAATCACATTGGGAATGGGTTAAATAGGCATGAAGGGTTACCATAATAATATACCATAAAGGTATAGCACTCTCCAAAATCTATAAAGAATTAAGGGAAGATGAGGGGGAAGAAAGGAAAAAACAAGGGTGGGGGAATAAGACAAGGAAGGAATCCATGCATGGGGGAAAGTTAAGCAATAGCAAGGCAAGTTAAGGAGCAGAATTAAAATAGAAGAGTTAGCAGGAACAGGAAAGGAGATATATACAAATACTACAACAAGGATCAAGAGTAGAAATTTTTAGAAAAATAAAAGTACAACTAGTAATTATTGATCTTGGACAGAAGTCAAACTTAAAACTTATTCAAGAGAGAAATCTACATTATGTGTGAGCCTTACTAATATTGTTTTAGATACATGTGTATAAATGGGTAAATGTGTGTGTCTATGTATATGTAGATATGTTTATGTGTTGCTCTGTGTATTTATGTATATAAATATAAGTATAAATATGTGGGTCTGTAAGTGGATGAGTGGGAATATAGATGTATAATATATGTGTGTGTGTGTGTGTGTGTGTGTGAGGGCTTGGGGGTGTGTGATTGTGTATGTATATATCTATTTATATATATATAAATATATCTGTGATTAACTATAGCCTGCTTGGGGAAGGGGTTGAAAGAGGGGAAAAAAAGTAAAGTAAAAATATGTGTATGGCAGAGAACAAAAGAACAATCTAGAAGAAAGCAAAGAAAAGATGGACGCTCAGGAACATTTAAGAATAATTGAACAGCCTGGAAATTGTGGTAAAAAAAAAAAGAACCTATATATTATATTTCAAGAAATCATAAAGTAAAACTGCCCAAAGATCTCAGAGAGAGCAAAATGGAAATATAAAGAATCTGACCTTTCAAGTCATCACCTGAAAGAAAACCCCAAATCAACCCAGCAACATTGTAGCCAAATTCTACAGCTTCCAGGTCAATGAAAAAAATGTTGTAAGCAATCAGAAAAGAAGAATTTAAATATTGAGGAGCTGGAACCTCACATATAATCATATATAATTTAGCAGCTGCCACTTTAAAGGAGTATGGAGAGCTTGAAATACATATTTCAGAAGGCAAAAAATACAGGTTTACAATCATGAATACTTACCCAGCAAAATTAAAACATAATTCTACAAGGAGAAAAAATGGATCTTTAATAAAATAGTGGACTTCCAAGCATTTCTGTTGAAAAGACCAAAGCTGCATAGAATCTTTGACATGCAAACATAGAAGTCAGTAGAAATACAAAAAGGTAAACATAATGGATTAAATGAGGACAAATTGTTTACATTCTAATACGTGTAGATAATACATGTGGAACATGTGTTAATTTTAATTTTATCATCAGAGGTCATAGTGTGAATCTATAGACAAAAGATCCAGAAGTGATTATTATATTTTGATGATCTTAAAGGAAAAATGGAAGGAAAAAACATGACTAGATTGGGGAGTAAAGGAGATAAAGGTAAAGGGAAATTATCTCATAATTGAGATTCTCAAAAAGAAGGCTATACAATTAGGAACTGGTCAAAAGCAATAAAAGTTGGATACAGAAATACATTTTGCTCAATGGAAGGGAAAGAGGAAAAGGAAAAGAGATATTCAGAAGAAGGATAAATAGAGGGGTTAAGCTTAAGGAAACCAGTTCTAAGGATGGACAAAAAATATATCAACTCTCATTGTAGTGGCAAAGAATTGGAAACTGAGGGTTACCCATCAAATCACTTAATAAATTATGTTATGTGAATGTGATGGAGTATTGTGCCATAAAAACATTAACAATTGGAGGTTTTCTCTTGCTCTAAGGATTCTGACCTTGGTTATTCATTCCACTGCAGATTAGGCTGGAAAGTGGAACTGAGATTACGCTATCCTGTATTCCTCCCTATCTCTTAGCCCTCATATTCAGTGTGTTGTCAAAGTCTGTCAATTTTACCTTTACAACATCTCTTGAATATGCTTTCGTTTTTCTCTTCTGACTCTGAGACTTTTCAGTTGCAAGTTCTAATCACCTCATGTCTTGATTATTGAAATACCCTTCTGTTGGGTCTGCCTATCTCAGATCTTTCTCTACTTCAATCCATTTTCCATTCAGTCATTAAAATAGAGGTGTAAAGTACAGGTCTGACCATATCCTCTTTATTTCTCCCCTTCCCCCCCCCCAAAAAAAAAACAAACACCACAACAAACTCAAGCATCTTCCTGTTGCCTTCAGAAGGAAATACAAAATGCTGTTTGGCATTTAAAGCCCTTCATAACCTAGCTCCCTCCTAATTTTCCAGTCTTCTTAATTCTTACTCCCTCACATGTATTCTTTGATCCAGTGCATTAGCCTTTTGATTGTTCTATGCACAAGACTCTCCACCTTTTAGTTCTGGGCCTTCTCTCTGGCTGTCCCCCATGCCAGTAATGCTTTCTTTCCTCTACTCTGATTATAATTTTTTTCCTTTTTTTTTAAAAATTTCTTTTTTAAAAATTTATTTCTTTAAAATACACATTGATTTATGAATCATTTTGGGGAAGAAAAATTAGAACAAAAAGGAAAAGCCATGGGAGAGATAAAAAAAAATAATAAAAACAGGGAAAAAATAAGTGAACATAGCATGTGTTGATTTACATTCAATCTCCATAGTTCTTTTTCTGGATGCAGACGGCATTTTCTGTCCAGAGTCTATTGAGATTGCTTTGAATCACTCAACCACTGAGAAGAACCACATCTTGATTATCACACATTCTTCTTATTATTGTGTACATTGTGTTCCTGGTTCTGCTTGTTTCACTCAGCATCAGTTCATGTAAATCTTTCCAGGCCTTTCTAAAATCAGTTTGTTGATTATCTTCATATACCACAACTTGTTCAGCTATTCCCCAGTTGATGGGCTTCTACTCATTTTCCAATTCTTTACTACCACACAAAGAGCTGCTACAAACATTTTTGCACATATGGATCCTTTTTGATTTCCTTGGAATCTTCTACTATGATTATCGACCTTCCTTGTTTCCTTTAAGTCCCAACTAAAATCCCACCTTCTATATAGGAAGTTTTTCCTACTCCTCCTTCTTTCCAGTATTTTCCCTGTGTTAATTATTTTCTATTTATTCTATATATAGTTTGCTTTGTATATATTTGTGTGTTGTCTCTTCCATTAGATTGTGAGTTCTTTAAGGATAGGGACTGTTTTTTACCTCTTTTTGTTTCTCTAGCACTTAGCACAGTAGCTGACACAAAGTAGGTACTTAATAAATGTTTGTTGATTGATATTTTGCTCTGCTGTTGGGCTCAGAGCCACACAGCTGCTGATTACTATTAAACTTGCTCCTTATTTAATATACAGCTTAGGAACACCTTGTAAGAGTGTTCCTCACTCTTGAATGTTGCCTTTGGGCATAGGTCCTTTCTTCAGTTCAACATGTATCTGTGACTCAGAATTAGTGTGGGACAGAGTTGCTAGGTAGAATCTGTTCCTACTCATTATACATGTTTTGGGATCTTTATGCTGGATCTAGGACCTCTTTTTGTCCTGAAGCAGACCTGTCTCCCGATGCCTTGATTGGAAATATGATTTGTGATTTTTCTCCCTTAAATTTGGCCTGGTACATTTTCTAGATTTGTTTGGAAATATTTGGGGGTGGGAAGGCCAGACAAGAGGATAGGGGAGTTCACCATGCTTCCTTCTGCTACTCTTTCATTTTAGTTTCACTTCTAAGAGCAAATTTAATCAGGCTGCTACAGAATCAGCTGCCTTCAGGTAACTGGCAAACACCAACCTACCAACTTTTGTAACCTATATGAAATAAGACTTAGGAATAGTTTGTCGATGAACTAGTTGTGTTCCAAAAGTTTGTTTGGGATTTGAATGTCTGAAGTACAATAACATTTTCCCATACAAATTAGTATTCTAAATACAAATGATATTCCAGTAACTTTGTCAGCTAAATAAAACTTCTGAAGAGCTAGCTCAGGAACCTCCTACTATTGAAATATTGTTTGTACAGGAAGGAAAAATTTAGGATACTGAAATACATCTCTTTCATAGCCTTGGCCACTGCTAACTCCCTGGGAAGAAGGAAGTCTTCCTTTCTTCTCCTGCCATGGATTCTGACTGTTTAGCCAGAAGGGAACATAGGAATGTGATGGTTTATGTAATGGATAGTGCAGTAGACTTGGAGTCAGGAAAACCTGTGCTCATATTCTGTCTCTGCTATTTCTTAGTTTTATGGTGATGGGCAGCTCTGAACCTCACTCTCCTCATTTGTAAAATGCAACTTTAGTTTGCAATTTCTAATTCACAGGATTGTTGTGAAACTCAGATGAAAATAAGTGTTTGAAAACTCTAAAGCTTTATGTAAATATCAATTATCATTACTTTGAAGGGTTCTAATCCTAATAATAGATATCATGATTATCTTCTGGCTTAGGAGTCCACACTGCAACACAGATGCTGTTCCGGCTGTTAATACCATTGGACTCTGTAAACTAGAAGTGCCTTTAACTTCCTATATACTTCCTAGAGGCCATATTTATGATCCATATGAATGAGTACCCATTATGAAATAATGTAGCAGTCATGTTAGTATACATTCTCACATGTTTCCATGAGAAGATCTCAAGAGACACAATTGAAATAATTGAATTGAGATTTCCATAAATTCTGACTCATCTCTACTCTGTTTGGCTTGATATGACCATACAGACACACCATTGTTTTCCATGGAGGGGAAATCACAACTCTAGGAAAGCTTAAACTGCTCCTAGGATAGTTTATTTCTGGATCCCACAAAGTGTAAAGGATTGTAGGAGGTGACCCTCTAAAGTGGTAACAAGGTAAGAGGATCAGATCTGTGAAAAGAGTGAAGGAAATGAAGATTATATAGCATGGAGAAGAAAAAGCTTCAGAGCAACTTAATAAGCAGAGGCTGGTGACCAAATATTGATGCTAGATAGTCAAAAGGACTTGGGGAAGACCTTCCTGATATTAGAAACTGTGAAGCACTCCAACCAGTCACAATTTCACTTTTGAGGAATAGGTTGTCATCTAACAAACATAGAGGTAAATATGGATCTGTTGATAGCATTTGTATGACCTTTTGAGTTTCCTCCTATCTTTAAGCTTGATTTTTTTTACATGGGAAGATCATACTTCCCTTGTTTTAGAAATGAAGATTTATGGAATGTAGAAACTTTGACATAATGAGGGAAATGTTGGATTTCCATTTTCTAACGTATTTATATTTGTATTTTTTGATTGGTTTCTCTTGAATTATTTGAAAGATAAATTTATTTCATCTAATTTATAGTGGTATTGAATAAAGAATGACTTTTTCTTTTTCTTAACAGCCAGAAATGGATTTTTCAGAGACTTCCTTCAGAATTAAAGCTCAGGATTCTATCAGGAACCCACAGACAGATGTAGTCACCCTTCCCCCAGCTGTTACCAACACTCTGGAGCATATTGTGAGTCAGTTGGATGTCCTAACTCAGGTAAGAAACAATTTTTTATGATGGGAGAAAACTCTTAGAATCTATTACAAGAATGGTTTCAAACTCACCTACTTTAGTGAAAAGTTTAGCAACAAACAAACCCCTTCCCTCACTTGCTCCCCCTTTCTCAAACTCTGTATATTTTTTATTGAAAAATCTGAACCCTCTAAGTGAGATGAGGTGCAATATAAAGTACTCCACCAGGAGTCATAAACCTTGGGTCTTTGTGATGAGCTGAGGTCAGTCCCTAACTTCATAACAGTGGCTGGTAGATAGAACTAGTGCAGTGTTGTATGACTCAGACTGAGATTTCCTCAAAAGAGATCAGTCATAGGGAACTGGGATGCAAGGTTGCCAAAAGGGAAGTCCAGGAATCATTTACCAGACAATGAAGACAGTAAACATGAAGGTCACTAGAGCTTGTTATCATCAGTGGCATTGTTGGGTCACTTAATAGCCTGAAGGTCACTGCCAGTTGTTAAAAATACACTGCTTTGTCTGGGTTTCATTTTCTTGCTGTGCAAAATGAGAGCTGGATTAGATCTCTAAGGTCTACCTTAGTAATTTCTGTCATCTTTCCCAAATGTTACAAGCTGTGGTTTCCAAATCAGTGCTTACCATTTAAGCAAATATACCCTGGTCATGATGAATATGTGAGTGAATTCTATAAAAGTTTTAAAGAGAAATCGATATCTGTGTCATGCAGATTACTCTCAAAAACTGAAAAATAAAACAAGCACTGATTTTGAGAATTGGTAGGGACCTCTGTGACCATCTATTCTGACGTATGTGCAAAGGAATCTCTGATATAACATGTTTCATAGGGGTCATCTAGTCTCTGCTTAAAGACCTTCAAGGAAAGACATTTCACCACCTCTAGAGACAAGCCACTACAGTCTTGGACAGCTTTAATTGTTAGGAAGTTTTTCTTGACATCAAGCCAAATTTGGCTTCTTTGTATCTTTTGTCCTCTGCTTCTGGTTCTGCCCTCTGAGGCCAAATAGAACAAGTCTAAACTCTTCTCCGTAATAGCCTTGTAATTACTAGAAAACAGCAAATTTATCCCCTTTGCATCTTCTTTTTTTCAAACTAAATATTCCCAATTTCTTAAATGTCATGAACTCAAGACCCTTCACTATCCTAGTTAGCTTCTATACATTCTCTAGCTTATCATCTTATCAGGCTCTTTTTATTATGAGATAAATATAGTCCTAATACCTAAACAGAAGTTTAAAGCTGCATTAATTATAGAATACTATCACTTAAGTATATCAATGCAAAACTTTTAAATAAAATTCTAGGAAAAGAGACTTTACCAACAGGCAAATTGAACTTATCTCAAACATGTAAGGATGGTTCAATATTATAAATGCAATTAACAAATAGTCATTTTAAAATAAAAACAAGTAAAATCACACAATTATATTAATAGATTTTTTTTTAAATCTGACAACATAGGACAACATAGATTGATGCTATAAACCTAAAAATCATGGTCATAAAAAGGCCATTTTTAGTATGATAAACATTATATACCTAAAACCAAAAGCCAATATTATTTGCATTGCGGAAACACTAGAAGTTTTCTTAAATATGAGTAAAACAAGCTACCCTTTATTCTACTGTTACTTGACTTAGTTATAGAAGTGCTAACCATAATAAAAGACATAAACATTGGCAAAGAGACAAAGTCATTCTTATTTGTAGATGTTATAATGGTTTACAAAAGCAAATAGACATTTCCCATATAATGTCTGACATTTGGCACTTTATAGCCAACATCTCTTTTGATTTCCACAACAAACCTGTGAGGTAGATATCATTTCCTCTTTTTTGCAGATGGGCAGACTGAGATTCAGAGAGGTTAAATGACTTTCTCAAAGATATACAGCTAGTAACTGAGTGGGCTTTTAAAACCCAGGTCTCTTCAAACTTCAAGGCCAGTATGCTTTCCACTATATTGCTTTCCCCTACCCTAAAAGTATCTTAATTTTATGTCTACCAGTTTATTCAATCTGGCTCTAGCTGTCATTTAATTGTTTTTAAGTTCTTTGGAATGGTGTGTGTGTGTGTGTGTGTGTGTGTGTGTGTGTGTATACAATATAGTATATGCATGTATATTATATAGTTCTTCTTAAATATTAACTAAGTCATCTAAAATGACTGCTAGGGCTAGACTGAGGGTGTATGTTTTTTAAACAAAATATATTGAATTTCAATTTAAAAGGCATTTTGAATTAATCATTAAAAAATTTAATAAATTAAAAAACTTGGCATGTGCAAGGTATTGTTTTAGATAGTGAGGGTATACACAAAATAAAAATGATAACCAGTCCTTGAGAAACTTCCATTTATTGGGGATGCATCATTTCATTTTAAGTTCCACAATTACTCATTAGAAACCTGCTGAGATCAAGACACTGTGCTAGGTACGAGGGGTGTAGAAACAAAAATGGAACAGGCCATCATAGTGCAGATGTAATACAATATATAATAGAAAGGAAATTGAAGTGTAAGATAGTCTTCCAAGCTGGGAGACTCCAGGAGAGGCTTCGTCTGAGCTGAGTTTAAGAAACCTCAAGGATTCAGAGGGTCATGGAGAAGGAAGGAATCTAGTACAGACCAAGGGAGACATCTGTGTACACAGGCACAGGGTAGGCCCATTATAGTGCATTGTGTCCAATCAAGTGTTTCTGGAATGTAGAGTACATGGAGTTGGGATAATGGGAAGTCAGTTTGGAAGTGTGCTGTAACCCATGGGGTGAAGGAAGGGGGCTTAAAAAACCAAGTCACCCTGTGGGATAAAGTACACTAGGAAGCCCCTGAAGATTCTTGAACAGGAAAGGACATCAATACATTAATCCATAAGCATTTATTTTACTAAGTTCTATGACAGTGGATGGAATCACTTAAGCTTAAGGAAAGCTTAAGTTCTAGTCCTTCTTGGGCATTTGAGAAATAAATCATTGAGAATGCCCCATCAGCCTTGGTAGAAAAAAAATTTTCACCAGGAGATCCCCAATCCAATGGAATCACAGATCTGGTTTAAAAACCAAATATCCCCAGGGCTGGATTATATGCTGGCAAGACAAATAAAAAAAAAAAAAACCAGCCCCTCTATTTGAAGAGCCTCCATTCTGCTGGTCAGACATGTTTTAGGAAGATTACATTGATCAACAGAGAGAGAATGAATTGGAGAAGTGAAAGTCTACAAGCAGGAAAACCATTTAGTTGACAGCCATGTGAATGGGAAATAGGGCACGAAGGCCAGAAAAGTTGTGGAGTTTTAATGGACAAGACTTGGAGAATGAAGGATGATTCCAAAGCTCTGAAGCTGCGGGACTAGGAGGATGAGGGTGACCCTAACAGACATAGGAAATTTTTAAGGAAAGGAGGATAGGATTCTATTTGAAACATGTTGAATTTAAGATGTCTCTGGAACATCTAGTAGGTGACTAAGACTAGAGCTCAGGAGAGAGATGAATTTAGTTCCATTTTTTTCCATATGGAATCAGGTTTGCCCTGTAACCCAACTCTGCTCTGAAATAAACTTTTAGGATTATGTTTTAATTATGTAAATGCCATAATTTGATATAATGGCAAAAGCATTCAGTGAACAAGGACTCACTCTCTTCTCTACAATACTAAACAGAACTGATAGGAAAAGAAAAGTGCTTTAAGTTTATGTATTCTAGTTTTGATGAATGAAAAAGCCAGGACTCCCTCCTAGACTGTAATTCTTTAAGTTCAGACTATATATTTTCTGATTTTTCTGTCTTCTCCCAGAGTCTATCTAGAATAGGACTGTGTACACAGTAGGTGGCTAATAATTGTTTTTTAATTGGTTGCCTATGGCTTCAATTATCTCTTACTGGAAGAAGAGACCCAGAAATGAATGTTAGCAATATTAGTAGGGAGACTGAGTTTCTCTTTGTTGGAATGAATATATCCCTAGATGAGAAAACAGTTCAGAAGATATCTGAATCACAGGGTACTCACTGCTTATTATTTAAAGATCCACTATTGATCCTTTGGGGACATATCAATCTGCCATCAAACCATTCAAACCATCCGCTCAACTGAGGCAAGTTGATGTCAAATACTGTAGTTAAGAGGGATTGGGACTCTGGAAAAGCTCTTTATTTGATTATTAAGAGATCTGTGGAAATCTTGGAGACCTTCAATTGAAAAATAAAACCAAAAACTGGATTACAAGGTGTTGAATAACCTTGGAATGTAAAGATAGGAAGGCAACAAGTTTAGACAGCTTTTTCTAGAAATATGACCATGAAAGGGAGGAAAGATAAAATGGATTTAAGGAAATGAAGGAGAGTGGATGATCCAAGAAGCAAACTGAAAAAGATGGAAGAGGATCAAAGATACAAATGTGGTACTGGCAAGGAAAAAGACCTTAGGCTCTCAGACATGCTTGGGAGGAGAGGCCATATATGAAAACATGAGGATTTGAAGTGTGGAATTGGATAGATGAGGGGAAAGTCATGACTCAGGGCCTCTTTTTAAGTGGCTGGAACAGAGAAGAAAAAGTATGAAACAGCCTCCATAGGCAGCATCATAAAGTCAGGGTACAGAATCTGGGTTAGACTTTGAGGCCTAACTTTGGTTCTTTGAGGCAGCTTTGGATCTCAGTGTGAAAGAGAATAGATCAAACACTGTACATCAGGATCATATTTTAGTTAGTTGATCTTTGATATATAAAGTGCTATGTAATTTGAAATTGCAAATAATTTATGTTTACTTCTGAACTGATTCCAGAACTGAAAGACTTCTAATTCACAGATATTTTTCCTAGCCGAAAGTAGGCATATAAACGGTGTGAAGAAATTTAAGGCCACAGAAGCCTGCAGCATTCTTCCAGCTTCAAAACTTAATGTTATTCTTGACCCAGTAAAATGAAAGATCAGTGGGGGCGGAATAAATTAGAGTGTTATAAGATAAAATTGGAAATAAGTCTGAAAAGATGGTAAAAATAGTTGAGTTGTAGAAGATATTTTTCAAACAATATCAAGCCAGGGTTAAAAACAAAAATATTATTTTTCATTATTTTAGGGGGTACATGGAAAGTCCTGTTGTATTTGGAGCTAATAGTAATTTTTCAAGTACTACTGATTATTGTCTACTGTGTTTCAGGTATTGTATTAAGCCCTGAGTATATAAAGACAAAAATGAACACAGTCCTTGCCTTCAAGGTTTAACAGGGCAGCAGTACATACACAGCTAGGTATGTGCCACTGAATTAAGCTAAATGATTGAAGGCTCACATGGCTCTAACAGTGTAGAGCGTCAGGAGAGAATGCATAGAGAAGTGTCACAAGCAGAGTTTTCAGGGAAGCAAAAGATTCTAAGAGATTTTTATGAAGAAATTTTTCTTAGAATATTGAAACACTGCTATGATTTTTTGAAAAGGATGGGAAATAGCATCAGAATGATATTAAGCAGATCTCATACACTTGGCCTACTTACTGCATCATATTCCCTTTTTGTATGAGGCTTATACTTTGTTTTATTAATTTTAGAAAATACATTTTGATACCCAATCCTTGGATTTGATGTAAAATTCTCTACCTTAAAGATTCGGGACTTATCTTTTGGAAAACAATTTAAAGATTTCTTTCCTTCTTTCTTTTATTAAAGCTTTTTCTTTTCTTTTTTTTTTTAAGCTTTTTATTTTCAAAACACATGCATGATAATCCTCAATATTCATCTCTGCACAACCCTGTGTTCCAAATTTTTTCCTTTCCTTCCCCCAGCCCCCTCCCCTAGATGACAAAAGCAATTCAATATATGTTAATCATGTGCAATTCCTACATACATACTTCCACAATTATCGCACTGTACAAGGAATATCAGATCAAAAAGGGGAAAAACATAGAAAGAAAACAAGCAAATAACAACAAAAAAGTGAAAATACTTTGTTGTAGTTTATACTCAATTCTCCCAGTTCTCTCTCTGGGTATAAATGGCTCTCTTCAGCATAAAATCACTGGAACTAGCCTGCATTGTCTCATTGTTGATCATCCATCAGAATTACTGCTCATATAATCTTGTTGTTGCTGTGTACAATGATCTCCTGGTTCTGCTCACTTCACTTGGCATCAGTTCATGTAAGCCTCTCCAGGCCTCTCTGAAATCATCCTGCTGATCTTTTTATATAGAACAATAATATTCCATAACATTCATATACCATAACTTATCCAGCCATTCTCCAACTGATGGGCATCCACTTAGTTTCCAGTTTCTGGCCACTACAAAAAGGACTGCCACAAACATTTTTGCACATACAGGTACCTTTCCCTTCTTTAAGATCTCTTTGGGATACAGACCCAGTAGAAACACTGCTGGATCAAATGGATACACAATTTGATAGCCCTTTGGGTAAAGTTCCAAATTACTCTCCAGAATGGCTGAATCAGTTCACGGCTCCACCAACAATGTATTAGTGTCCCAGTTTTTCCACATCTCCTCGAGCATTCGTTATTATCTTTTCCTGGCATCTTAGCCAATCTGAGAGGTATGTAGTGATACCTCAAGAGTTGTATGAATTTACATTTCTCTGATCAATAGTGATTTAGAGTACCTTTTCACATGACTAGAAATAGTTTCAATCTCTTCATCTGAACAATTTAAAGATTTCTTTAAACAATAATCATTTCTTTGAGTTAAAGTTCATAGAGAACTAAAACTGTGAAAAAAAAATTGGTCATTGGAAGCATCCAGACAGTTCTCTTGTTAGACCTTGAGAAAAACATTCATGGTTGCAGTCTTAAACTTGCAGTACATTTGCAAGTACATGCCTAATGAATGTGAGTTAACTCTTAATCTGAATTATTTCCTATGCCATATTGGATTTTATGGTTTTACCACTAGCTTTCAGTACATGATCTCCTTTGATCTTTACAATTGCCCCAAGTAGAGCATTGGTTATCCTTGTAATTCAGATGAGAAAATTGAGGCTGAAAGAAGTTAAGACAAGTGTCTTACAGAGTCACACAACTCATAAGCATTGTGGGCAAGGATTACAAGTCATTTTTCTTTAATTCAAGTCTTCCCCACTGTCCATCATGTTAGGCCTTTTTTTTTCTCTTGCTGTCACTTTACTTGCTGGTTGATTGTAGTTCTAAAGGTCTTTTCTAACTACAGTGGAGCTCTTATAAAAGAAATTTTGGTTATAGATCACAGACCAAGGACTGGTAGCATATTTTGAACTAAAAATGAAGAATCTTCCCCTCCCTCTTCTACAGTGATGAAACATAGCTGTAGGTTATGCAGTTGTCTATCTCTGGGTTCCCAAGCCTGAGTTTCCCTTTCCTGCAGATATTACAGGCTTCTTACTTAGCCTAGTCACCCGAATTTCAGTGCTAACTGCCAGGGCAGGTCTCTCAGTGATGAATGAAGGCTATTTACTTGTTAATGTCAAATATCATGAGTTAACTTGGTCCTTTTACATGCCCTTACTTGTTTTAAATACATTCTTTCCAAGTGTTCCATCATTAAATCTCTCTTGTTAGTCAAGAGGAAGAGCTTCCTTAACTTCTCCTTAACTCTGAGTCACATTTTAAAGTGATCGAAAGGAATGTCTCCCTTATTGTTTTCATCTACGTATTTTCCTCCCAACTTCCTTTTTATGTTCAACTTTTCTACTAGCATCACCTTTCCTGGAAGGCCTTCATTTGTTTTCCCAAGGAAAAAATCTCCTTTTCTACTTTAATAGGCATTAACTTGGAAATCAGTGATCTAACAGTAAGGATTAGTTAAAAACAAATGGCACCTTATCACAGCAACCTTCATATTACAAGCATCTAATCCCTCAAAATGTAAGTACTTTATATCAAAAGATCTTATATGAAATTGTGGTATATGAATATTATGGAATACTATTGTTCTATAAGAAATGACCAGCGGGATGATTTCAGAAAGGCCTGGAGAGACATATATGAACTGATGTTGAGTGAAATGAGCAGGACAAGGAGATCATTATATACTTCAACAACAATACTGTATGATGATCAATTCTGATGGACATGGCCCTCTTCAGTAACGAGATGAACCAAATCAGTTCCAATAGAGCAGTATTGAATTGAACCAGCTACACTCAGCGAAAGAACTCTGTGAGATGATTATGAACCTTTACATAGAATTCCCAATCCCTCTATTTTTGCCTGCCTGCATTTTTGATTTCCTTCACAGGCTAATTGTACACTATTTCAAAGTCTGATTCTTTTTGTAAAGCAAAATAACTGTATGGAAATGTATATATGTATTATATTTAACTTAAACTCTAACATATTTAACATGTATTGGTCAACCTGCCATCTGGGGGAGGGGGTGGGAGATGAAGGAGGGGAAAAGTTGGAACAAAAGGTTTTGCAATTGCCAATGCTGAAAAATTACCCATGCATATATCTTGTAAATAAAAAGCTATAAAAAAAATCTTATATGATCCAGTTAGCATATGAGAAGGTTTTAGACCTGTTTTCAAATCAACATCGTTGTGAGGAGGTATTTTGTATTTTTTAAGGTATTTGGTGTGGTTTGTATCATTCTCAAATTTTTCCTCATGACTTGGAACAGGCAGAATTTTTCCTTAGTTTGCACAAACTAAGCCTTACAGGTTCAAAAAGTTGTCTAACATTCCAGGTATGGCTGTGCCAAGTCCTAAAAATACTTGGATTCGTTATTCCCACTTGCTTTTTATAAAAGCCATCGCTTTACAAGTGCACAGGTACTTGATGCCCCCAGATTTGGGGGCAGGGGTGAATAGTGGTAGTTGATTAATCAGTACTTACCTGTTTCCTCTTTTAGAAATTCTTAAGTTTCACGGAAACTAGGCAGCATTCTTTTTTTTTTTTTTTTTTTTTTTTAATAGCCTTTTATTTACAGGTTATATGTATGGGTAACTTTATAACATTGACAATTGCCAAACCTTTTGTTCCAATTTTTCCACTCCTTCCCCCCACTCCCTCCCCCAGATGGCAGGATGACCAGTAGATGTTAGATATATTAAAATATAAATTAGATACACAATAAGCATACATGACCCAACCGTTATTTTGCTGTGCAAAAAGAATCGGACTCTGAAATATTGTACAATTAGCCTGTGAAGGAAATCAAAAATGCAGGTGGATAAATATATAGGGATTGGGATTCAATGTAATGGTTTTTAGTCATCTCCCAGAGTTCTTTCACTGGACATAGCTGGTTCAGCTCATTACTGCTCCATTGGAACTGATTTGGTTGATCTCATTGCTGATGATGGCCAGGTCCATCAGAATTGGTCATCATATAATATTGTTGTTGAAGTATATAATGATCTCCTGGCCCTGCTCATTTCCCTCAGCATCAGTTCGTGTAAATGTATCCAGGCCTTTCTGAAGTCATCCTGTTGGTTATTTCTTACAGAACAATAATATTCCATAATATTCATATACCACAATTTATTCAGCCATTCTCCAATTGATGGGCATCCACTCAGTTTCCAATTTCTGGCCACTACAAAGAGGGCTTAGGCAGCATTCTTAATTTAACCTTCCTATCTTTCCTAGCACCTTGAAATGTACTCTTCATAGGAAAGCACTTGGGTGAAGTTTAATTGCGAGTGCCTCAAATAGGGGCATATGGATCGTTGAGTGTTCTCCAAAATATGACTTAATTCTCACTGTCTTCCTCACCAACCCCTTTCCTTCTAGGCCCTTGTCAGCTTCTGCTAGCTAGCTCTGCCTCTGAAAATTGCTTAAATTTTACTAGAATTTGTTCCCTGTCCTCATAGTTCTGTTTCTTTAAGGCCCAATTCAGATGCTACCTCCATCAAGCTTTTCCTAACTTCCCTGCCCTCTCCCATGAAAGGTATCTTTTTTTTTTTTTTTTTTGTATTTATCTTACTTTTATTTGTATTGTAGTTTTTAATATCCATGTTTTCTTTCTCCTATGCCTTTCCCATCCCTTTCACTTCTGACTCCCTTGGATTGTATACTTCTTCAATTAGGCCTGTGCCACAGGATCTTACACTTAGTAAAGAGTTGAATTTCTACTAGATCCACCTTTTTTGTGTACCCAGTAGTCTAGTTCTATCCAACTCATTTAAATCATTTTCTTTTTTTTCATTTTTTCATTGTTTGTTCAACTGTTGAGGTACCTATGCCAAGGTCATAGTTTTTTTTTTTTTTTTTAATTTTATTTATTTATTTTTTTATTTAATAGCCTTTTATTTACAGGATATATGCATGGGTAACTTTACAGCATTAACAATTGCCAAACTTCTTGTTCCAATTTTTCACCTCTTACCCCCCCACCCCCTCCCCTAGATGGCAGGATGACCAGTAGATGTTAAATATATTAAAATATAAATTAGATACACAATAAGTATACAAGGGTCATAGTTTTGTAAACAGAAAGCTCACAATGGGTAGGGACCTATAATAATTATCATACTTTATAGTTATGTTAAAGCTTCAGACTTTTCAAAGTGTTTCTATGACTCTTAATCTCATTTTATCCTTTCATATTTTGTTTGGCATGTAGTATATAGTTCAGAGTGCAGCTAGGATTCCTGTTTATTAAGAAGTTGATTTTGGTTCAACTTCCAATTCAATTTACTTTTTATTTATTTTTGTGAGGCAATTGGGATTACATGACTTGTCCAGGGTCACACAGCTAGTAAGTGTTAATTATCTGACGTTGGATTTTTTCACTCAGGTCCTCTTGACTCCAGAATCAGTGCTCTATGCACTGCATCATCTAACTGCCCTTTCCAATTCATTTTAACAAAGATTTACTAAGTGTCTACTATATGCAAGGCTCTGGACATACAAAGACCAAAACAAACAAAAAAACCCAACCTTCCCTCTTGAGAAACTTATATTCTATAAGGTAACTACTGTATTTCTACCTCTATATCTATATACTGTGTATCATTATCTTTGGATAAAAAGATTAAAGAGACGAAAGACTTGAAAATGAGAAATTTGGACTAACTAGCTTTCATGATTCCTTACAGTTCAATCTATAATCTTATGAATAATCTGGGAATTGGTCTTAGGGATACTATGCATGTTTGTGTCTCTTGTCATCTTCCTTCTCTTATATATTCTCTCTTTCCCACCCACCTATTTCCCTTCTAACACCTACACAAATATATTCACAAACATATACAAGGTGTGTCTCAAAAGTCTTTTAAAATAACTTAAAACTACACTAAGACATTTGGAACTCCCTATACACACACACACACACACACATCCTGGTTCTTTCCTGCTGCCTACAAACTCTGGAATCTGATTCTTCTTTATATTGAAAACTTACAAAGAAACAAGATCTCAAAATGATTCTTCCCCCCCCCCCACACACACACACACTACTCCCTTCCCCCATTCATAAATCCTTCCTTTGTCTTCTCTAAATAGCCCCACATTCTTTAGTTTCACCTCATATGAAGTATTTTCTGTCTTTTGATTGTTGTTGTTATTCTATGGATTTTTACCAGTTGCTCCTTATTTTTCTTAAACTTTATTGACTAAACTTAAGATACATTCCTCTAATAGGCACCTGGTAAATGTCATTTTGGCAGAATTACCACTTGGCATTTTTCTGCATTATATCTCTGTCCATTATCACATTGCTGATTTAAAATTTTTTTCTATTCCTTATTAATTAGCTAGCTATTCCTTATAATAATGAACTTAAAAAAAAAAAAGACAATTCCTCAAAAGTAAACCATCATATTAGCTAAGTCTGACTGAATATGGATAGTTCCATACCCACAATGCTTTTTCTGCAAATTAGTGAGGAATTTTTAGGACCCTCTTCAGGACCAAGCTTGATTGTTATAATTCCATATATTCCATTTCATTTTTTGTTCTTGTTCTTTCTATTTATATTGTTATAGTCATTGTATGTAATATATTCCAGATGTGTTTACTTTCCTTTGTAACAGTTTCTTTAAAGTTTTTTGTGGCTCTCTGAATTCTCCATATTTATTGTTTTTCATACTGCAGTAATATGCCATTACATTTATGTACCATAGTTTGTTTAACCATTCTCCAGTTGATAGAAACTTACTTTATAGTTTCTTGCCACTACAGGAAGTTCTGCCACAAATAATTGTGATTTCTTTGGAATATATTCATAGCAATGTGATTTCTGGGTCAAAGAGTATAAACATTTTAGTTAATTTCTTAAAATAATTCCAGATTGCTTTCTAGAATGGTTGGATCATTTGGCAGCTCTACCAGCAGCAGTGCATTAGTGTACTTGTGTTTCTACAAGTCCTCCAACATTGGTACAGCATTGTTTCACTTTGTATTTCCCTAATTACAAGTGATTTGGATTAATATTTCATATGATTATTTATTTATAGTTGCAATTGTCTTTCTTACTTTTTTAAGTGACAGTATATTGTAGTCTTTTCTTTAACTGACTGTTCCTCATATATAAGTAATTATTGTTGTTTTTTATTATCTTGCAATTTGGTTCCTATTGAAAGTTTAACTGGTCAAACGTAGGTATTTAACTTTGGTTTAATATTGTTTGTTTCTTTTAAGTTAAAGATAATACCTACTTCAGAATATGGATAAGAATTTTGTTTTGCTGGTAGCTAGATATTCATAGAGGGTAGGGCAACTTTTTCTGAACACTTACAGATTTTGGCCACTTGTTATGGCTTGAAAATTTTTAAGTAGTTTGAGAAAAGATTAGAAAATGAAAACGAACTTAAGATATCTTTTTCCAGCTATGAAGACTTGGAAACCAGAGGAGGAAATATAAAGACAAGAAAGCAATACTTAAGACCTGATAGAGAAAAGTTCATGTGTTTCAGGATAAAAGGACCACTTTTCATTCAAAGTCTTTAAAATTTGGTACTTTTTTTTTTTTTTTTTACCAAAAGCTGAATCTCAGAAAATATGAAGGTGATCATAGGATTATAATTTATTTTGAAAAATTATGAAGTCCAACCCATAAGGTTAATTCATTTGTCTAAGATCCTATAGGTTGCTATGTAATCAAGCTTGGATTTGAATTCATAGCATCTGATTACACACCACTACTTTTTCTGTAACATTACAGTGCTTCTTGTAACTTTACAGTGCATCAAGCTATGTCATTTGGGGAACAATTGATTTTTTTAAGAGGCAGTTTATGTTTTTTGGCTTCTAAGCTTGATGCTAGACTGTAATTTTCTTTATTTCCTCTTGATATCCTTTGTTAAAGTTCTTATGAATGATGATGATTATTGTACCTCCTAATGGGTATGAGTCAGTAAAGAATTAGATTTAGGATTCTTGCCAAAAATTAAAGACAGTGTCTCCCTAGGCAAATTTTGATGTACACATTTGGTGCCATGATTGATATGACAACCTTTTCAAACCAATGCCTTATGTTTATTTATAACATTTTCATACACATCTCAATAAACCATCCCTTAGGAAAAATATTAAAACAAAAAGAGAAAATGCTCCAAATCACTAATAAAAGACATAAAACGAAACATCAAAATTTTTTTCACACTCAGGAAATTGGAAAAGATGGAAAAACAGAGGAACTTAGACTATTGCCATACTGATGCACTATTGGTAGACTTGTGAATTGATTCAGCCAACCTAGAAAGTTACATGGAATTAAGAAAAGAGAATAACTAAAATGACCATACTCTTTGACCCAGAGATTGTAAAGGAAGTCAATGACAATAAGAAAGTCTTCATAAATATCAAAGTATTTATGATAGCATTTTTTTTTTAACTAACAAAAAACTGGAAACAATTTATATGTCTGTCATTTGGAAATGAATGACTAAACAAGCTGTAGTACATGAATATAATGCAATGTTACTGTGTTGCAAGAAAAAACAAATGAATACAGAGAAGCATGAGAAAATTTAGATGAACTTATACAAAGTTAAGTAGCAGAACTAGGCAAACAATATAATGACTACAATAATGTGAAGAGAAAGGACATCTGCAAAATAACCCAACTGAATGATGTAGGGCTGTAGGTTCTGACAGCTGAATTTGGCCATTTCTAAAACATGCTGTTTGCACTCTGGCCACTCTCCTCATGCTTCTCCTCCTTGAACCTGGACTAGAACCTAGAATCCTGGGCTCTCCTAAGTAAACTTTCATTTTGCATCCAAGGCTCCACATAATTTTCCAGCTATGTCCAAACCATACCATCTGTTTTCCTTTAATTCCCTCCTCTCATCCATTTCCAACAAGAGCTTAGAGTCAACCTGTACTCTTTTTTCTTTGCATATTAATTTCTAATCTCAGTTATCTACAGTATTGTTATAAGGATAAAATGAAATAAAAGGTGAGAAAATGCTTTACAAATATAAGGTGATAATCTTTTTCTAATTTCCAGATATGCCAGTTGAAGTACCTGCCATATTCATTGTTCTCCAGAAATAAGATACCCCTGGATAGTATATATAGAAGTCTGGCCTCCTACCCAGTAGTATAAGGAAATGCCAGTTCCCTTCAGTTATATTGGAGCAGTTCTGCTGGGCAATGACTTTTCAACACTTCCAAGTAATTTAGGATTAATTTTTGCTAATGAGTTGTCATTTTATAGATGCAAAAGTTTCATTAGGCATGGTGAGATGAACACTCATAATTAGACCTCTTGCAGATGATTCATTGTTTCCTCCCTTTACTTCTTTCCATCTGTGAACCTCCCCTTTTCAAATTCTAGTTTGGTCTCATCTTCCGACTAAAGTCATTCTTTTGTCATCACGTTCACTAGATCTCTAGTCATTCTTCTTCCTACTCATTCCTCCCATGTATGTTGCTGAATATCTCATAAGGCCTAGGACTGGCTATTTCCTTACATCTCTCTGTACATATTTTTAATGCCATTAATATGTATATCATTATATGTTATTACCATGAGACACTAAGTTCTTTGAATAAAGAGACTTATTTTCTTCTTCTTTGGTAGCTTCTTACAGTACCTAGTTCCCAACTTATGAATCAACTTTGTTCTTGAAGTTTGAATGGAACTCAGATGATATTTTCCCTTAGAAACTATGTTATGGATTTTGGTCTGGAATATAATGCTAATAAAACTCTTTCAGCCAAAACCAGTCTCAAATTATTTTGGGGTGCAAGTACATTTAGAGTATTAACCAGGTGTTTCAGGAACACATGTCCCTATTACTACATTAGGTGATTCCCAGGCATACAAAGTATAACAATGTCCTTTGCTTTGTTTTTCCTATTTTTTAATTGGTTACCAGATAAGATGTATTCTTTTACTATGTTCAATCACTTTGGAAGGATAGTTGGAAATTATATTCAGTCTAGCCTCTTCAAGATCTCACTGGATACTTATGGATATTCACTTCTTGATTTGGCTTCCTCTTTTATATGTACTGTTAAGCTTGTTAATTCTTTCCCCTGGCTGCTCATAGAAACAAAATTTCTGTTTAAAATTTCTTTTTAAATTTCTGATTTAAAAGCATTGAGGCAGTTTGCAATATAATTATGTTTTTGTGGAACATGACAGTCCTGTGCAATTCCAATAGGTTTGGTCTTAGTTTGTAATCAACATATCCGAATTATTTTCAATTTTCCACATCTCTTTTTATGAAAGGAAGTCATAATTCCTGCTTCTTTTTTTAAAATGTAAATTAAAATTAAAATGTTTATTTGAACATTCTTTTTTTTGAGAAGCAGTTGGGGTTAAGTGACTTTGACCAGGCTCACACAGCTAGTAAGTGTTAAATGTCTTGAGCTCAGGTTTGAATTCAGGTCCTCCTGACTCTAGGGCCAATGCTGTATTTACTGTACCATCTACCTGACCCAGAATATTCTTTTTTTTTTTTTTAAATTGAGTTTCACATTCTCTCCCTTCCAAACCCATTGAGAAAGCAGTCAGTATGATATCAGTTATACATATGAAGTCATGCAAAACATTTTCAAACTAGCTCTGTTGGGAAAACTAGCAAAGGAAAAATAAAGAAAGTGAAGAATATGCACTCTTGAGTTCATTTCTGTTCTAGAAATGAATAAAATTTTTCATCACAAGTCATTGTGTTTCTTTAAGTTAATTTTAAATTAACTTTCTGTATAGTCTTAAGTAGAGTCCCCTTTCTATTTAGGCTTCCTTTTCCACTTCTATAAAATGAGGGTCTTAGACTAGGAAATCTTTAACATCCCTGAAGGATTAATAACCCATGATTTTAATCTAAAAACACACACTTTCCCTCTGTTTTATAGGCTTATATTTCTCTTATTTCGTGATTATAGAAATGTAGTTGTAAGCCTGCAGTAATACTAGCTGAAGTAGTGATTCCACATAAGGAAGACCTCAGACTTGTGTATCTTGTCCTCATAGCTTGAATCCTCTTCCATGACCTTGAATTGTGGAAGGAAATAAGGATGAGGTAAGTGGTTGTGGTTCATAGCACTATAACCTTTTCTTCTTTGCATCACCAAATTGACAATTAGATTTGAGACTCTTTAAATATATTGAACATATATAGGAAGCTGAAAAGAGGGTATTGGGGGCTTGACAAGAGTTCTAGACTTTGGTCTCAAAGAAGAATTTTTTTCTGGACTGAAAATGTACCTTGCCCTGGTTTTTCCTCGAAAAACTTAAACTCAGCCAGAATAGAAGTGGACTGAATTGATGCTTGTGGTTTTGAGATGAAAGTCTTCTTCCTGTTGGAGCCTAGCTTAAGTTGAAATGATGGTGCTAGAAAGATTTTTTGGTCTGCACAGTGGAACACATTCAGATACCTTTGCAGCCCAGTTAAGTATTTATACTAATTGTGGCCAGTTCTGTTGAGAGGACATATAATACTTAAATCCCATTCCTAACTATTGTAGCAAAAGTAATTGTTGGCTTTAGTCTAGAATGACTCCTGGTAATATGTTATGTTATTTTGCTTTTGTTCATGTTTTTACTGATGGCATTGCATCTTTTTATTCTGCTGGCCTCATAAGTACACATGATGTACATCTTCTTTCTTAGTTCTTTATATTTCATGGAAACTAAGGGTTTTCTCATATGGTATGCAATGTCAGCATTCACGGTTGTGGTGAGATCATGTTCATTATTGTGTCATGGTAAGGATAGAGCTTCTAATGTGGTTCTTTTGGAGTACTCATGTTTTCCATCACATATACTGTAAATATGGTTAAAAAAAAATTCCCCTCCCAGAAAAATAGGAATTATGGATCAATTCCAGATGAGAATTAGGAGTGGTTACAGTTAATAATGGGGGTCTTTTAAATATATGTGCTGAGATTTTGTAGGATAAGAAGGTGGCTTTGTCTAATGAAAGTTTGACTTACTGTGATTATATTGAGAAGAGGTTAATTAATAAATTTCTGAGTGGGGGAAGAGGTGGAAAAGGAGGTATAACTCTGGTTTCGACCAGGTGGACTGATGTTGCTGAAGGGTAGAATTAATGATTACTAAAATTTGGATTCCAAGAAGGAAAAAGGAAATTAAGGATGAGTTGATCTAAACTGAAGAGACTAACTTAAAACACCTGGTTCAAGAGTTTTAAAAACAAAAAGAAAAAGTAGTAAGGAAACAGGAAGATCAAAGCTCAAGGTAGGGTTCTGATATGTTCATATACATGAACTTTTTTTGTTTGATCTTGAGGAAAAGAAGTTGCCTAGTCAATAACTAGGTAAGGAAGAGGTAGGGAAAAGGGAATAAGTATTTATATTGCATCTACTTAATACCAGACACTATTGTAAAGCATTTTATAAATAATTGTCTCATATTTATATTTATCATTTTATCCTGGGAGGTAGGTGCTATTATTATCCTTATTTGTACAGTTGAGGAAACTAAGGCAGACAAGGTAAGTGACATGCCTAAGGGACACACAACTAGTAAGTGTCTGACATCATATTTGAACTCAGGTCTCCAGGCTTCAGGTCTAGTACTTTTATTCTCTGTGGCACTAGCTGCCATTATAGTCCACCATGAAATTGAGAGGCTTCCTGATTGACAGAGTTTGAGCTTAGAATTATAGAATGAACAAATGAACTTAACCAAGAGATACCAAGTAGACTAATTACCCAGTTGTCAGGGAGGGTAACTGATGGATTATTTCTATTTTCTCTTTGTTCTCTGCTTCTCTTAGGTTTGAGGATGCTCCAGATCAGTAATAATCAGAAAAATGTGTTGTGCTGTTCTTGGTTAGAAGGGCAATTGATGCATCCATGTCACTGAACATTTTTGTGATCAGCCATGCCTCCAACAGTGTAAGGTTAAAAAAAGGGGGGGGGTGAAAAAGCTGTGACTTAAGCTTCTCATGATAAGTCTAAAAGTGTAAGCTGATAACTGCTTGACATTTCATAAATTGCCCTCATGCCAGTGAATTTAGTGCCATGAAAAACTATCTTAATAGACATGAATGCAGTTTATCTGGGGTTGCTTTTTGTAGGTAGTAGGAATTGAGTAGCCCTCAAAGACTTTTGAAGTTTATGCTTTTTTGTTTTGAAGCCAACATGATTTTGGTTGTATATATCTTCTTTGGGAGTGGGTGTGGGAGAGTATAACAAAATAATTTCAGCAACACTGATGCAATGACCTAAGAAAGTGACAATGGAAGTTCCAATATCCTTTCATGTCTCTTTTATGTAAGAAAGATTACTTTCTTTCACTTTCCCAGTGCATCCTTCTTTACTTGTTTTTTGAGATTATGCCAACATAATCAACTCACATTATGTAGACTCCTTCTAACTGCCCTAATAATGATGTAGTTCTTAGGAATTACAAGCAGTGTAAACAGTAGTATAATAGTATAAACAGTTAAATCATATTAAGTTTCATAATTTCTCTCTCCTGTTTACTTTTTATGCTTCTCATGAGGCTTATGTTTTTTCAGTATTTCTACCAAACTGTTAATTCTCTTTTCACAATTTTCTTGAATCAACTTTTCTTTTTCCTTATTTTTCCTCTACCACTCTTAGTTCTTTCTTTAACTCTTCCAGGAATTCTTATCAGGTTTGTTTCCAATTAGCACTTTTCTTTGAGCCTTTGCTTATAACTAATTTTTTATTGTTTTCTTCTGCGATTATGTCTTGGTAACTTTTTATAGTCAAAGGTTTTGGTGGGGCTTTGGGGGAGAGGCTTTTTGGTTGTTTTTACTGTTTGCTCATTTTCCCAATCTATTTCTTAACTTGGGCTTTGCTCATGTGAGGTTGGGGAGACAAGCTTAAAACTTTTTCAGAGCTAGTTCTGGGGTCTATAAGTTTTCTATCTTTCTAAGGTAGTGTTATTCTGGAAGAAGTATAGTTATTGATCTCCTATTATGAGCTCTGGTCTTTATCCTGGAAGGATCTTTGCTTCTCTACAACTTCAAGTACTGGTACCCCTCTTAGTCTTGGAATTATGAACAAATCCTCTGCTCTCCTGCAGCCACAAGTGCTAGTATTCCTTTCCTCCTTGGAACTGGGACCAGACCCCTTGCTGCCTTGTGACAAATTGGAAATATTCATCTCTGCCTTGGAACTGAGACTCAAAACAGCTTTTGAGCAAAATAGAGTTTTCAGTCAGCAGCAGCAAAAGGTCCCTTGTCTGGCCATTTGTCTTGATCTCCTTATCATCTCCTGAAGTTCCTAGTGGGGCTTAACTCCATGACTTTCAAGCAACCTGTGTTCCAGATGAAGGAACCATTAAGTAATGAAGTGCATACAAAATATCTACAGAGTTCGTTAATGGTATCCAAGGAAAACTGAGAGGCAGAGGTGAGGGGGCAAACCATTCCGGGCTTGGGGGCCAGTCAGCAATGCAAAAGTACACAGGTGTGAAGCAGAATTGATGAGATTGTGTAGATGGAGAGAAGGGCAGTATAACAAAAATGGAGAGGTAGGAAGGGACCTTTATTATAGAACTCTAAATACTAAATAACACGAGTTCTTATTTAACTCTGGAGGTAATAGGGAACTATTGAAGCTTATTGAACCAGAAGAGTGATAAGGGTTATGGTTTAGAAAAAAATCACCTTGGCAACTGAATGGAGGATGAAGTGGAGTGGGGAGAGATTTGAGGCAGTGAGGCTAGTTAGAAGGCTGTTGCAGTACGGGTGATGAAAACTTGAACTAGGGTGGGTAACTGAGTGGAGAAAAAGAGATGGAGGAGAAACACTGTGGAAGTAGAAACAGCAAACTTTGGTAGCAGGTTAGTATGTAGAGAAAGTAAGAGCAAGGAATTGAGGATGACAGTAGTACTCCAGGCTTAAGTGACTGGAAGGATATAAATATTTTTAACATTAATAGGAAGATTTGGAAAGATGGGAGGAAGAAGTTTAGAGGGCAAAAGGTGTTTGGCACACATTAAATTTGAGATGTCTACAGGATATCTAGTTCAAAACATTTAAAACATTCATTTAGGACTTTTCAGGCTTCTCTTCCCAGAATCCTTTATCCTCGTTAAATGTTAAAAAACATTTAAAATGCCAGTTTCTTTTGCTGGAAAACAAAAGATGAAAAGTTGAATGGAAACACAGCAATGGAATTCACCAGTAGAAAATGATGATTTGTGTACTTACAAACTGAAACTTCTCTTTGATACAGGCCAGGAAGAGGGCAGGGGAGAGACCTGGGTGAAAAAAGTAAATATGTTGAAGAAATTCTGTATTCCTGAGATAATCTGAAACAGAAACAGAAGGGTCCAGTTCATAGGAGATAAAAAGTTCATTTCACAGAGTCCATAATCATATACAGGAAAGAGAGGCTGGAGGAAGGGACAGGATGTAGAGAATGGAGAGAGGAGGGATTCAAAATTCAGTCTTTGATTCTGGTATGGAGAATTTGAAAAAATGGTTTAAAAAATCAATGCCTTTTCACTTTTCATAGTACCAGAGAATTGGAAACACAATAAATAGATCACCATTGATTAGGAAATAGCTAAATAAATTCTAGCACAAGAATGGCATGAATTATTACTACACTACAAGAAAAAGGAATCATTCTACATTGACATATTGTGTCAGGCACTTTGTTGAAACCCCTGCTCTCAGGCATCTGACATTTCTGAGGAAGAGACTTAGAACTTAGAAAAGGAATATACCATAGTTTGGGGAAGCTGGGAAGGTTCTGGAAACTGGAACAATCAGGAGAAATTTAGTTGTTTGGAAAGAAGATGGATTATAAGGATAAAAAATTCTGGGAAGAGAAGCCTGAAAAGTCTTAAATGAATAGATAGAGTCAAATAATATACCCAATGTATACAGCATTATAAATAAAATAAAAAGAACAAAAAGCAAAAGCTGAATATTAGATAATCATAATCAGGCTTGACCCTGAAGAAACTTGGTTCTCTATTAATCAGCCAGCTTTCCTTACATGCCAGGCACTGCCTGAGGTACCAGGAATATAAAATCAAAGTAGTCCTTCTCCAGGAGCTCACATCTATCTATCTCTACATCCCAGAGTTGATGTGAGGATCAAATGAAATAATTGTAAAGCACTTAGTGCAGTGCCTAGCATCTTCTAAGCATGTTATATAAAAATATGTGCAAAATGAAGGGATAGAGAGTGACTGTTTGATTTCCCTAATGGAGGAAATTATTTTTCTTTTGAAAAGTCTCCTCTTGCAAGTCTATTGACAGTTTTACCTATCTTAGAATCTCAGAGATGGATAGGGCTCAGGGATTATCTAACTAACCCAGATCTTAGCTGCAGTATAAATGCTCTTTACTACATCCTAGACAACAAGTAGTCATTAAGATGCTGCTTGAAAACCTCTGGACCCACTGATCAGGAATTCAGCACTCCCAAGGTACATCTGTTTCTTCTGATCCAGACCTAATTATTAGGTAGTTTGTCTTCACATGGAGCGAAATTTTGCCTCTTTGCAGCTTCTATCCATTATGCTTAATTCTGTTCTCCAGAGTCAAAGAAAAAAATAGATTTTTCAGTTGTAAAATCATTGAAGACCATTTGCATGTTCATCTCTACTTCTACTATTCTCTCTCATGATTTCTTTTAAAATAATTATACTTTATTTTTAAATTCATTTTTTAAAATTTCGAGTTCCAAATTGTCTCCATCTCTCCAGCCTTTCCACTACTCACTGAGAAGGCAAGCAATGTGATATCGGTTATACTTGGGAAGTTGTGTAAAACATATTTCCCTATTAGCCATGTTGCACCCCTCCAAAAAAGCAAAACAAAACAAAACAAAGAGCAAGAAAAAAAAATAAAGTGAAAAAAGTAAAGCTTTGTCTGCACTCAACATTTTCAGTTCTTTTTCTAGACATGTATAGTATATATTTATATATACATACACGTACATATACACACACATTATCCACACACACACATATACACATGTTTCTATCCTATGCCTGCTGACATCTTCCTTGCTATTACTTAATCTCCCCCCACCCATAGATCCTTCCCTTGTCTTCCTTAACCCTTTGTTTTCCTATCCGCCCATCCCTTCCCCCTTATTTCTTTATAGATTTTGGAGGCTAAACCTTTTATGGTATATATATAGTACTGCCTATTTAATCCATTCCCAATGTGATTAGGGTTTCAGAACTATAAGCCCTTCTCCCCATTCTAATGTCTCTGTATCTATTATTCTTCCTCTGTACCTCATTTGTATAATATAATTATTATTTTTATCTTAACTCCATCCTGGTCTTTCTTTTGAGCTACCATATTGTTGATGTCAATCTTAAAACATATGATATACATTTCCCATGTAAAAAATAAATAATTTGTCCATGTTGATTAGAAATTGATATTTGATATTAACTCTTATGTGTTAAATTTTCTATTACATTTGGGTTTGGTTAATAGAAAATTATAAAAATCTACAAGTTCACTGAATGTCCATTTTTTTTTCTCATTTAATATTATAGATAATTTTGCTGGATATGATATTTTTGGCCACAGACCAAATCTTTTGATTGTTGGTATATATGATTCCAGGACCTGTGGTCTTTTATCTTGGCTGGCAGGAATTGTAGCTCCAACATAGTTGAAATTTTTTTTCCTTTTTTTTTTTTTTTTTTTTTTTACAAAATTTTCTCTTTGATCTTGGGGTTTCAAAATTTGGCAATAATGTTCCTATTTGTATTCCACAAAAGATCTCTTTGAGGTAATGACTGGTGGATTTTTTTCTATTTCTTCTTTACCCTCATGTTCTATCACTCCAGGTCAATTTTCTTGGATTATTTCTTGCATTATTATGTCAAACTTCTTTTTTTGGTCACAACTTTCAGGCAGTCCAATTATTTTTATATTTTCTCTTCTAGATCTGTTCTCCAAATCTGTTGTTTTTCTTATAAAGTATTTAATATTCTGTTCTATTTTTTCATTCTTTATAATCTGTTTTGTTATTTCTTGGTCTTTCATAGCTTCACTGGCTTCCCCTTGCTCAGTTCTAATTTCTAAAGAGTTATTTTCATCTTTGAGACTCTCTATGTCCTTTCCTAGTTGGTTAACTTTTTTTCATAATCTTCTTGTTTTTCTTGGATGGTTTTTATTTTTATTTATTTTTTCCTTAATATCTCTCATTTGATTTTTAAATTCTTTCTTGAATTCTTCTATAAATTGTCTCTGGGCAGGGAGCTATTTAACATTCCTCTTTGGGGTAGAAGCTTTTTTTTTTTCTCTTCGGTGTCTTCCTTTAAAGATGAACCTGTCTTCCCATAGTAAGTTTCTGTGGTGGGATTCTTTCTTCTTTGTTGGTTCATTTTTTTTTTTTTTAATAAGAGGTATTAGTGTAAACACCTCTAATTGTGGGATGGGGATGCTTCTGGCTTTACTTCATGGCTTTACTTCAGCTCTCCCCTGTGACCAGGAACCCAAACCAAAAGCTCCATCCTCCAGCAAGTGCTCACAGGCAGAGCAGCTTCCCATATCCCACTGTTTCTACGCACTCAACTGGGTGTGCTGGTTACAGGGCAGTGTCCCTGCAGCACAGTTGCCTCTTGCGTTCCTAATCATCCGAGCTTCACTTAATCTTTTCCACTCAGACCCCAATTCCACCTGCTCTCCAGGAGGTGAAAGTCTGTGGTTCCTGCTGAGGCTCCAGCCATATCTTGCTAGCCCCATAGCTTCCCATTTGCTGTTTGTGCAGAGCTAGCCCAGAAGTGTTTGTACTTCACATGGTTCAGCTCCAGCCCAGGGACTTTCTTCAGATCTTGAATTGTACCTGGAGGACTCCTATTATGCCCCAAGTCTTCTTGATTTTTTCCTAGTCTATGTTTGCTCTGTTCAGTTTGTGGGGACAATGTGGAGTGCTTGAAATTTACCAGCCTACTCTACCATCTTTCCAGAATCATCCTACTAGTCATCTTAAGAAAGGCTTTATTTATTTTTATGCTTTGTAATGTTTTTTAAACAAAAATATACATTGTATTTTGTCCAAAAGCTTTTTTCTCCTTGCAACTATTGAGATAATTGTGATTTTTTTTGTTTTTGTTATTGATATGGGAAGTTATGGTTATAGTTTACCAAATGTTGAACCCGCTCTATTTTCCAGGTACAAATCCCATCTGGTCATAGTGTATGATCGTTGTGATTTATTGCTATGAAATGTTGCTAGTATTTTACTTAAATAACATTTAACTAGTATTATTTAAATTTTTTAAATTATTATTAAATACTAGTATTTTATTTAAAATATTTACATCAATATTCATCAGAGAAATTGGCCTCTGGTTTTCTTTCTCTCTTTTTGCTCTCCCTCATTTAGATATCAAAACCCTATTTGTATCATAGATGGAATTTGGTTGGACTCTTTCTTAAAGAATTTTTTCAAATAGTTAATTTGATTGGAATTAATTGTTCTTCAGAGGCTTGGTAGAATTTATTTGTAAATCTGTATGGTCTTAGGGATATTTTTCCTAAGGCATTCATTGATGGCTTGTTCAATTTCTTTTTTCTAAAATATAGTTATTTAAGTATCCAATTTCCTCTTCTGTTAATCTAGGAGAATCTTATTTTTGTAAATATTCATTCATTTCTCCTAAATTGTCATCTTTATCAACATATAATTTGACAAAATAGCACTTAATAATTGCTTTAATTTCATTTTAATTGGTGGTACTTTTACTTTTTTCATTTTAACTTCTTTAATTTTCAGGGTATCTATTTTGATGTTTATTTGAAGATTTATAATTTGTCCTTTTTCTAGTTTGTTTGTTTGTTTTAGTTGCATACCCAATTCATTAGCCTGTTCTTTCTCTTTTTTAAGTTATCTAAGCATTTAGAGATATACATTTTTCCCTAAGTTAGTGCTTTGGCTGCTTCTCACAAACTTTAGTGTGTTGTTTTTTTGTTGTTAATCTCTTTTATGAAATTATTTATTATTTCCATGAGATGTTCTTTGACCTATTCATTCTATACATTTGAATTATTTCATTTCCAATCAATTTTTTCTTTGTTTCCAAGCCCTTTATTGAATATAATTTGTATTGTGTTTATGCCTCAAAAGAGTACATTTCATATTTCTGTTTTTGTTTGCCCTAATATATGGTTTGTTTTTGTGAAGGTGCCTTGAGGAAAAGGTAAACTCCTTTTTATTCTTATTCATTTTTCTCCAGAGGTCATCATATCTAATTTTTCCAAAATTCTATTCATCTCCTTAATTTTTTTCTTATTTATTTTATTTCTAGTCCTGAAAGGGGAAAGTGGTACAGTTTTTACTTCCTGTAACTCATTTAACTTTTAAGAATTTGAATGTCATGCCATTTGGTGCATGATATGTTTAATATTGCTATTATTTTATTTTCTATGGTACCTTTTAGCAAATTGTTATTTCCCTGATTATCTCTTTTAATTAGTTCTATTTTTGTTTTTGATTTAATTGAGATCATAATTACTACCCCTGCCTTTTTTTATTATAACATAATAGATCGTACTCTAGATTCTTATTTAACTATGGTTGTCTTTGTTTCAAGTGTGTTTCTTATAAACAATATTTTGTTGGATTCTAGTTTCTAATCCATTCTGCTGTCTCTTCCATTTTATGAGTGAATTCATTCCATTCACATTCATTACTGTTTATTTTCCTCTGTCTCATTTTTTGTTTGTTTATTCTTCTCCTTTTTTTGCCCTACTCCTGTTTTGCTTCTGTCTACTGCCTCTATTAATCTGCCCTCTCTCTTATCACCACTTCCACTCATCCCTTTTTTAAAAAAATTCCCTTCCCCTTCCTTCCCTAAGACAGATTTTTAAAATCCAAATTGTGTGTGTGTGTGTGTGTGTGTGTGTGTGTGTGTGTGTGTGTACCAGTTCAGATGACAGTGAGGTTCAAGTGTCTCCTCCCCATTCCATTTTCCCCTTTATTGTGAAAGCTTTTCTTTGTATACTTCATTTACTTGACATATTTTCTCCCATTCTTTGTCTTTCTTCTTCTCTCTTCTCCCAATGGACTTGTACACATGCCCTTTGTCCATGTTGTTATCCCAGTGGACTTGTACACATGCCCTATGTCTATCATTTCAGTCATGTACAACTCTTTGTGACTTTATTTAGGGTTTTCTTGGCTAGGATAGTGGAATGGTTTACCATTTCCTTCCCCAGCTCATTTCAAGATCAAGAATTGAGGCAAACAAGGTTTAGGTGACTTGCCCAGGTTCACACAGCTAATAAATGCCTAAGGAGAAGGATTTGAACACATGAGGGTGAGTATTCCTGCTTCCAAGTCCAGTTCTCTATCCATTGTATCACCTCCTAGACTCCTTCTATCTACCCAAATAATGAATAAGCTCTTTGTAATTATATTTCCATATAGAAGTATATGACAGTTTAAACAAATTAAGTCTCATGATTTTTCTTTCATATTTACAATTATGTTTAAAATTTCAGATTTTCTATTTAGCTTTCAGCAGGAATGTTTGAAATTCCTCTATGTTATTAAATATCCTTTTTTTTTTCCACTGAAGGATTATACTCAGTTTTGTTGGGTTTATTCTTGATTTCAATTCTAGCTCCTTTGTCTTCTCAAATACTATATATTCTAAGCTTTCCATTCTTTTATCATGGTAGATGTTAAATCCTCTCTAGTTCCACTGCCACAGTTTCTGGCTACTTTCAGCATTAGCTCCTTCTGGAAGGTGCTAGAATTTGACTTAATTACTAGGAGTTTTTATTTTGGAATCTATTTCAGGAGATAATTAGTGAATTTTCTTTTTCCCTTTGGTCCCTAAAATAGTGGGACAGTTTTTCTTGATAATATATGATTCTAGGTCACTTGTTTTTTCAATGAAATATTTTACATTTTCTGTTATTTTTTCATTCTTTTGACTTTGTTTTATTGGGTTTTATTGTCTCATGGGGTCTTTTGCCCAGTTCTAATTTTTAAGATAATTATTTTTTCATTGAGCTTTGGTATCTCTTTTTCCATTTGGCCAATTCTGCTTTTTTGAGAAGTTATTTTCATGAATAATGTTTTGTACTGGTTTTTACCATTTGATCAATTTTGTTTTAAGATATTTTCTAAAGTATTTTCCTTATGCCCTCTTTTGCCAAACTATTCTTTTTTTTATAATTTCTTTGCATTGCTCTCATTTTTCTCCCAACTTTTCCTCTACATTATTAGATTTTAAGCACCACTTTTTTGTTCTTCTAGGAATTCTTTTGATGGGGGAGGGGAGTTGTGTCTAATTTTTATTTTTTTTGAGGGTTTGCCTATAACTGTTTTCATGTTGTCATCTGTTTTTATCATGCTCTTCCCTGAAATCATAGTGGATTTTCCCACCCCATTTTTTACTTTAAACTTTATGTTGAAGTTGAGCTCTTTTCATGCTGGGGCACAGGGAGCTTTTTTGTTCTGCTTTGAGGCCTGTAATTTTTCATTATTTCCAAGGTTTTATGATAGGGACCCTGATCCCTTGCAATATAAGCAATTCTCCTCATCTTGGAATTAAATCCAATACTGTGTATGAGCAATGCAGTTGCTAAACTGGACTCAATCCTGGACTCAGAGCTGGCACAAGGGGACTTCTGTTATTCTCTTTCTGGCCAGTTGGCCAATCCCTTTACATAATCCTGAGAGCTTCCTAAGTTTTTGCTGCTGCTGTCACAGCCACTTACACAGCCTGCAGATGTGTTGCCACTGCATGTGCTCCAAATCATTCCCCAGTCCAGTGTCACAGTCTCTCTTTCCAACCTTCTAGATTATTTTGGACTGAAAAAAGTCCCCCTCTAATGTATTGTCTTTGCTGCTTCACAGTTTTATTTATGGAGTTATTTTAAAGTTGTTTGAAGGGGAATGTTGGGAGTTAGGCTTTCGTGCTTCCTTTACTTTACTGTCTTGATTCTGCCTCCAGTCTTCTTTTCCCTCTATTCAACATCACTCATATCTTAAAGCAATCTTTGTATGATAGGGTTGGTGGTTATTTTCCTCTGAGCTTACTCATCTTATCAGGGACATCTTTTTATCCGATGCTAAGCATTGTCAAGACATAGCCTATATCTAATCTATACCTTGTAGTTCTCCAGCATCTAACAGAATATTCACCATCTGTTCAGTACTTAATTAAATGAATTAATGCAATACAAACACAGTATTTCAGATGTGCTCAAATGAGGGGAAGTATAAAGTGAACTATCACATCCTTGCTCAAGACTGTCCTTTTATCACTATTACATTTAATTTTCTTGGATTCAGCTCATCCTGAGTGCCATTATGGCTAAATTGCTATATTAAAATTTGGTCTTCAATATGTACTAGCTGTATGCCCCTAAGCAAGTCACTTCACTTCTGTTTGTCTCACTTTTCTCATCAGTAAGATGAGGATGATAATAGCACCTAACTCCCACAGTGGTTGTAAAGAACAGAAAAAATAAAAAACATAATGCACTTTACAAAGCCCTATATAATGCTATTTTTTCATCATCTTCTGAGTCATTTCTTTCATCTGATATTCTCAGCTGTGTGTCAGCTGATAATTTGATAAGCATGCTATCTTTGTTTTCACCAAGTAATTGAGAGAAGTATTGAGAATAGGAATAGAAACAGTCTTCTGATGCAGTGCTAGAGGCCTCTGCAAGAGTAGCAAGGGTCCTCAACCAACTAGTCCAACCTGACCAAATTTCTACCTCTTTTGAGTTATGTTCCTATGAGAAGACTTATAGAATCACTCTTTTCCTTTTTTCTCTTTCCCTTGCCCATCCTGACCCTTAGGACAAGGTACTTACTTACCTGATAATTAGGGTAAGCTTCCTATTCTCTCTCCTCACTTACCACTTGCTCAAGGACTAAAAAGAACTATTTGGAACTAACTCTTTATAATCTACTTGACAAGTTGTCATTGAACTTGTGGCCCTTCACCTAAGGATATAAGCAAAAGCTTGAATACTACTAAGCAAGATGACTACTTGTTGGGTATGTTGTAAAGAATATTCTTGTTCAAGTATGAAATGGACTAAATAGCATTTGCAATTTCTTCCAGCTCTAATTCTGGGAATCAGTGCTCTGGGTTCTATTTTCTGCTACCAACATATGTGTGACCTCAGACAAGCTTCTTCCTTTCTTTGTTTCTCAGTTTCTGAGCATCTAACCAATTCCAAAATCCATCTAACTTGAGTTTTCTTAACCTGGTGTCCTTTTTAAAAAATATATATATTGATAATTTCACATCAATAAAATTAGCTTCTATTGTAATTCTGTATTTTGGGGGGTACATTTAAAAACATTATCCTTAAATAGGCTCTATAGGCTTTTTCCAGCTGCCAAAGGGTCCATGACATTAAAAAAAAGATAAGACTCCTGATCTAATCTCTTTCTACTTTGACCCCAAGGATGTCATGAGAGATTTAGGAGGTTTGCATTCAGCATCATGAGAGGATGTTCTCATCCTGAGATGAGATCATAGCAGAGAGAAACCTCTGATATGTATCTAGATAATGGAACTTCTCACCACTATGCTCTGCCCTTATACCAACTTTACGATCTATTATAGAATTCATTACATTCTTCCTTCTAATCAGACAGTATGCAACAACAGTAGAGAGGATGCAGGGGATAGCAGGAGTACCAACTGTAAAATCAGGAAGACACCAGCTATGTGGAGTCACTGTTCTCCTTGAACCTCAGTGCCACATTTGTCAAATGTGGATAATGAGTTTCACACAGAAGGCAATACAAAAGTGCACAATAGATGTAAAGAGACTGCAACTTAGAACCAATAAGAACCTGGAATCATAGTAACATTTCATAGTACATACTGTGTATACTGTGCTGAATAGTTTACAATGATTTCATTTGATAGAATTTGAAGAAAAGCAGGAGCAAATTGTGTCAATTAGAATTGTGTATATTAAGAAAATAAAATGATCTAATTAGGTGTCAGTGGTGAGGGCTGTTTGAATTCCTCAATGGTGCCTGAGGATGTCAAGCTAGTAGCTAGTAATAAGAATAAGAATAGCTAACATATAGTATCTACTCTGTGCCAGGCAAACTCTGCTAAGCTTTTTTCCAATTATCCCATTTGATCTTTACAACAACTCTGGAAGGCAGATGCTGTTATCCCCATTTTACAGAAGAGGAAGTTAAGGCAAACATAAGGTAAGTGACTTTCTCAAGGTCATAGAACTAGTGAATATTTGAAGTCATATTTGAACTTAGTTCTTCCTGAACCAAGATCCACAGGAAAGTGAAAAACATCTGCACTTTGGGTTGGCTCCACCTTATGGACCTATCTAAGATTGTTATGGGCCAGAACTCTGAACTTGAAACAAAGGATTCTTATAAGGTACTAAGTCAGTGGAATTGCTAGAAACAATAGTTATCTAATTTAGCATGGTTCAGTATGATTGATTTAATCCTACAAGGAGATGTTATGGGCCAGAACTTGAAACAAGCTACTAAGTGGAATTGAGGAGACAGTGGTTAAATCTAGTTTAGCATTGATTTAATCCTACAACAAATAATGGGTTCCTAGTGATATAATGATTGGTGTATACTCAGTGTGGCGCATATAAGCAAGAAGCTCTCTCAGGGCCTGAAAAGGACAAGCGCTCTAGAAGCTCTTGGATGCTGAGACAGATTCATTTCATCGTCCACCTTTGTGGTGGCTGGAGGCTGAAGCACAAACCCTTGGAAGTCGGGGAGATTCAGAAGCCAGAGAAGGCAGGCAGGAGCTCAGACCTATGGAACCAAGGAGAGAGATAGGCCTCTAAGAAAGCTAACCTCGCCCCAGGAAAGGAAACAAGACTTGGAAAGAGACAATAAAGGATTTGGACTTTAACACCTGTTTGCGTTTGGGGTGATTACTAAACCGAAACAAAGGCTGCCTCCAGGAACCTCAAGGAAACCTCAATAGAGAATATTACATTTTAGAGAGAACATGTAATGATCATAAGATCGCAGAGGATGAGTGGGCATGAATGATTTGTGAATATGTCCTTTGAGGGAATTAGTTTTTAGAGTTATCTAAATTTGAGTAGCACTTTTTAATAAAGTTTTTATAAGATCAAGTGAGATCATGGATATAAAGCACTTTTTGTTGCCAGTTGTTATAATTTTCCCTTCTTCCTTCTTTTGAAGTTTTTTTCTTTTAAGGAATATTTTATTCTCCCTGATAAGTCAGAGGTGTTTCTTCAACTCTTATTGTCCGTTGCAGGATGACTGGCCTGTGTTTCGTACACATTTGGTTATTAGATGGTTCTTGAAGAAAACACTAGCCTAAAATAATCTCTGCATGTTATTGTAATATTTCCTTTGCTTTCCTTGTTTGCTGAAATTGAAATTTTTGATTTTGTTTTTCTTATTCCTGACTCTTAGTGCATGCTACTTCAACTATAGATGCCTAGCCTATTCACTGTGAGAAAGTAGGAAGTTCTAGCACTAGGAGTTCCTAAGGGAAGCTATTTGGCTGGGTCTCATGGCACAGGCACTACAGACTATAGCTATGTGCTCCTGATTTCTGTCAGAAAATATTTTAAAGAAATAAATCAGTTCTAATTCACTTCATATATTTTCTTGATAAATTTTAAAAATGTTTTGTAAATGTATTTTTTATTATTAATTTTACCTCTTTGTTTTTCCTACTTTGTACAGCTTTCTTTTTCATTGTGTCATTATTTTTGTCATTGATTGGAATTTTTTTTTTAATTATTATTTTCGGTTTTTTTATTTGTTTCGATCTGATTTTATTTGTGTGGCAAGTATTTTGTAATTGTGTTCTATGATTTGTTCTTTAGCCCATTCATTTTTTAGGATTTGATTATTTAGTTTCCAATTGATTTTTAATCTCTTTCCATTGCTCATTATTGAATCTAATGTTTATTGCATTAGGATCTGAAAATGATGTATTTAATATTTCTGCCTTGATACTTTTGATTGTGTGGTTGTTACCCTAATAAATGGTCAGTTTTGTGCAGGTACCATGTACCACTGGGAAAAAAGGTATCTTCTCTTCTATCCTTTTTCAGTTTTCTCTAGAGCCCCTTCATATCTAAAATTCTATTCACTTGTTTTACATAACTTCACATGTGTTTTTAAAATGGGGGTTGGAGATAGGGATAAGAGAGAAAATCTATAGCTCAAAGTTTTAAAAACAAATATAAAGGGGGAAGTTAGGTAGCACAGTAGATAGAACACCAGCCCCGAAGTCAGGAGGATCTGAGTTCAAATTTAGTCTCAGACACTTAACACTTCCTAGGTGGGTGACTCTGGGCAAGTCACTTAACCCCAATTGCCTCAGCCAAAAAAGCACAACAAATGTAAAAAGTTGTTTTAAATATAACCAGGAAAAACATTACATTAATTAATTAATTTCACTTTACTTATATTCCTTTTGTTTGTTTGTTTTGTGGTTAAATTTATCTGGTTCTGAAAGAGAAAAGTTAAGGTCCCCTACTAGTATAGTTTTATTGTCTATTTCCTCTGGTAACTCATTTATCTTCTCCTTTAAGAATTTGGATGCTAAACCATTTGGTGCACATATGTTTAGATTTATTATTACTTCATTACCCTTGGTATCTTTTAGCAAGATAAACCTTCCGTATCTTATATCTATTTTACTTATCTATTTTTTATTTTGCTGAACAGCCTTTTTTAAGGTGCGCTGTTCACCTTCTGGCATGAGAAAGGGGCTAGAAAAGGTGTCTTAACAATTATCTGCTTTACCCAATCATAGCCTGCTAACTGCAGCAGGGACCCCAAATTGTGGTCAAAACAAAAAAATGTACAAAAACTTTTGCAACATTGGTACATAGAACAAGAAATCTAGTAGACCTGAAAGACAAATAGCTCTTCTTATGAGAGAACTAGGCAAGTAATGCATCCAAATAATAGCCCTGAGTGAAACAAGACTGGCAAATTAAGGCCAGCTCACTGAAGTCAGAGCTAGATATGCAATTTCCTGGAGTGGCTATAATGATGGGGAGTACCATGAAATTGGAGTAGTTTTCACAATCAAAACTAATCAAGTCAACAATTTAGTATACCTTCAAAAAGGGGAGTGAACAATAGACTTGTGATAATGATATTGCCACTTGCAAGAAAATACCACGTCACCCGTATCATTGCATATGCTTCTACCATAATGCATTAAAAAAAAGTCAAAGAAAACTTTTATGAAGAACTGGAGATTCTCATCATCAATGTACTGAAAGAGAACAAGCTTGTTATTTCTTTTTAAAATTTATTTTATTTTCCCCCCAATTACATATTAAAACAATTTTAAACATTTTTTTTTAAGTTTTATGTTCCAAATTCTATCCCTTTCTTCCCTGCCTTTCCCCTTCCTAAGACAGTAAGCAAACAGATACAGGTCATATATATGCAATCATGTAAAACATTTCCATGTTAGTTATTTTGTACAAGAACAAGAAGAGTTGAATAAAAGAAAAAGAATGAAAGAGGGTGAAAAATCATGTTTCAGCCTATATTCAAACAATATCAGTTTTTTCTCTGGAGGTAGATATTGTGCTTCATTTGGAATTGTCTTGAATCATTGTATTGCTGAGAATAGGTTGAGTCATTCACAGTTTTTCTTCATACAGTATAGCTGTTACTATGTATAATGTTCTCCTGGTTCTCTTCACTTCACTTTGCATCAGTTCTTGTAAGTCTTAACAGTTTTTTCTAAAACATCTTGCTTGCTATTTCTCATGACTTGTATTTGTACAATAAATTTGACTCAGTTCTCTTTATATTTGAGAAATAAGGCCTTTATTGGAGAAATTTGCTGTAAAAATATATCCCACAGTTTCTGCTTTTCTTTCAATTTTGATTGCATTGGTTTTATTTGTGCAAAAACCTTTTAATTTTATATTATCAAAATCATCTATTTTCTACTTGGCAATGCTATCTGTATTTTCTTTAGAATTTTAAAAATTCTTCCCTTATTCATAGTTCTGGCAGATAAACTATTCTATGATTCCCTTATTTGCTTATGATATCAATCAATGTGTAAATGTGCTCATTTTGACATTATCTTGGTATATGGTATGAGCTGTTGGGCTGTACTTACTTTCTGCCCTACTGTTTTCTAGTTTTCCCAGATGTTTTTAATCAACTAATAGGCACAATTTATCAGACATTCCTTGGGAGGAATGGAGTGGGAAATAGCAATAGCATCAGTCACTTAAATCACCAGCTCTGTGTTCCATTTACCTAAATGCAAGAAAATTTCATATATACACCTTCATGAAAATATTGGGATTCAATAGACTATGTCATTGTAAGGAGAAGAGGCAGTCTGTGGGTGTGACAAAGGCAATTTGAGGTACAGATTGCTGTACCTATCATAGAATATCTTCTCCAAGCAAAACAATAAATTCAATAACAGTAGTGACCCTAAGGTAAGGCTACTACATTAATGTTAATGGTTTAGAGTTTTTCTTCAAGTCAATAGTTTGTTCCTAACTTGGAGGGAAAGCTGAGCCAACACAGAGTTGGCAACAATGGGATAGAAAAGGAGTAAGTGAATATGGCATTTTCACTCTTTTTATTGTTTGCTTGCATTTTATTTTCTTTCTCATATTTTTTTTTCATTTTTGATCTGATTTTTCATCGTAATTGATTCTTGTATTGCCATAGCTAGTGTTTATAACTCCCAAATTAGTGTTTGGGAGGCTCTAAAGGAAAGTGTGAGGGAGAAAAGGTATAAGGCTGCTTATGAATCTGAAGGTGTACAGAGTCATTGTGGCGATATCATTGTTGTATGCCTGTTAAATTGGGACAGCATACCAGCACTATACCAGGAAAATGAATTGCTTCTATTTGAGTTGTCTTAGGGAGATTCTGAAGATCTCTTGGTACGATAAGGTACTGGACACTGAGATCCTGAATTGCCAACAATTCTATTTCTACTTCAAGAGATTAACTTCAATGGACTGGCCATGGTTACATTATTCAAAAGCCAAACTTGCCTAAAAGACTTTTATGGAAAACTGACACAAGACAAGTGCTCAAATGGAAGTCAGCACTTGAAGTCTCTCTAAAGAACTTTGGGATCAATTGTGAGACATGGGAGACACCCACTCACTATGATGTGCCCACATCAAAGAAGACATTGTACTCTGTGAGCAAAGCAGAATTATAGAAGCTCAAAAGAAATGTGAGATGTGCAAATCCATGTTCACACAGATTATTTTTGCTCTACCTGTGGCAGAGCCTGTGGTAGATAGTTGTCTGATTAACCACAGTTGGATACACTGTGCCTTGATTCCAACATGGTGATGTTATTTTGGGCTTCTTTGAGCTCAAAGGACAACAGCTAACGAGCCATACATCTGATCAGTATGTTTCTGAGTTATTAGAAATGCTTGGAAACAAACCTTTTGTGGCCTATAATGTATTGTTTAAGATGCCATATGCTAAGCATTATTTATTTGTCTGACAGGGAGAGAGCTATGTAGTTACTGCACAGGGAAAGTAAGTGGTGGGATAGATAATTCCATAGTTAAATATTTAGCTTTATAATATATTCCCAGAGACATTGATTCATTGTTGGTGGAGTTGTGAACGAATCCAACCATTTTGGAGAGTAGTTTGGAACTATGCTCAAAAAGTTATCAAACTGTGCATACCCTTTGATCCAGCAGTGTTACTACTGGGATTATATCCCAAAGAGATTATAAAGAAGGGAAAGGGACCTGTATGTGCACGAATGTTTGTGGCAGCCCTTTTTGTAGTGGCTAAAAACTGGAAACTGAATGGATGTCCATCAGTTGGAGAATGGCTGAATAAATTGTGGTATATGAAAATTATGGAATATTACTGTTCTGTAAGAAATGACCAACAGGATGATTTCAGAAAGGCCTGGAGAGACTTACACGAACTGATGCTGAGTGAAATGAGCAGGACCAGGAGATCATTATATACTTCAACAACAGTACTAGATGATGACCAGTTCTGATGGATCAGGCCATCCTCAGCAACGAGATCAACCAAATCATTTCTAATGGAGCAGTAATGAACTGAACTAGCTATACCCAGAAAAAGAACTCTGGGAGATGACTAAAAACCATTACATTGAATTCCCAATCCCTATATTTATGCACACCTGCATTTTTGATTTCCTTCACAAGCTAATTGTACAATAATTCAGAGTCTGATTCTTTTTGTACAGCAAAATAATGTTTTGGTCATGTATACTTATTGTGTATCTAAGTTATATTTTAATATATTTAACATCTACTGGTCATCCTGCCATTTAGGGGAGGGGGTGGGGGGGGTAAGAGGTGAAAAATTGGAACAAGAGGTTTGGCAATTGTTAATGCTGTAAAGTTACCCATGTATATATCCTGTAAATAAAAGGCTATTAAAAAAAATAATATATTCCCAGACCCAAAGGGCTATTAAACTGTGCCTACCCTTTGATCCAGCAGTATTTCTACTGGGCCTGTATCCCAAAGAGATCATAAAAGGGGAAAAGGGACCCATATGTGCAGAAATGTTTGTAGCAGCTTTTTTTGTAGTGGCAAGGACCTGGAAATTGAGTAGGTGTATTTCAATTGGCAAATGGCTGAATAAGTTACATTATATGTATGTAATGGAATATTACTGTTCTATAAGAAACGATCAGCAGGATGATTTCAGAGAGGCCTGGAGAGACTTACATGAACTGATGCTAAGTGAAGTGAATAGAACAGGAAATCATTGTACATGGCAACAGTAAGATTATATGATGATCAGTTCTGATGGATGCAGCTCTTTTCAACAGTGAGGTGATTAAGTCCAGTTCCAATGGTCTTGTGATGGAGAGAACCATCTGTACCCAGAGAGAGGACTGTGGGAACTGAATGTGGATCACAACATAGCATTCTCACTTTTTGTTATTATTTGCTTGCTTTTTGTTTTCTTTCTCATTTTTTTCCTTTTTGATCTGATTTTTCTTGTGCAGCATGATAATTTTGGGAAAATATATAGAAGAATTGCTCATATTTAGTCTGTGCTACCTGGGGGAGGGAGAGGGAAATGGAGAAGAAAAAAAAAATTCCCAGGAATTGATCATAGGTGGGTTTAACATCCTCAGCTGTTTTGCTTTCTCTTTATCGGTAATACATCACTACTCTCCTCATCAATCAGTGTAATTGCCCAGATCAGGGGTTCTGCCCTGTACCTATCAACTCTTTTTTTATTAAAACTTTTTTGGTAACATTTTAAGTATAATTGATTTCCTTTATAACCCTACATATTTTACTTTATGAGATTTAAAACATTATTTGCAAAGTCCATAAGCTTAACCAAGCACTGCTAGAGGGATGCATGACATAGAAAAAAGATTCTAAGAACTTATCTGACCCAGAGTGATTATTAATTCTGCTCTTTCCTTCCCCTTGTTCCTCACATCCAGTTTGCCACCAAGTTTCATTGTTTCTTCATTTCAACAAGTTATTAATAGCTACTCTGTGTAAACGCTATGTTAGGCATGGTAGAGACAAATTTGAATCATTTATGATCCCAAAGTCAAGGAACTCAATCTCTTGAAAATCAATTGATGAATGAAGAGAGTCAGCTACACTCAGAGAGAGAACTATGGGAAATGAGTGTGGACCACAACATAGCCTTTTCACTCTTTCTATTATGGTTTGCTTGCATTTTTATTTTCCTTCTCGGGTTTTTTTTCTTTCTTTCTAGATCCGCTTTTTCTTGTGCAGCAAGATAACTATATAAATATGTACACACATATTGGATTTAACATATACTTTAACATATTTAACTTGTATTGGACTACCTGCCATCTAGGGGAGGGGGTGAGGGGGAAGGAGGGGAAAAGTTGAAACAGAAGGTTTTGCAAGGGTCATTGTTGAAAAATTACCCATGCATATGTTTTGTAAATAAAAAGCTATAATAATAATAAAAACAAAACAAAACAAAAAAACAAAAAGCCTAGGTCAGGTTCTGTGGTGCTTTTCCTGGAGGCAGCCTTAGTCTTAGTTGAAATAAATAAATTGCTCCAATAATCGCAGCCAGCTGCTAAAAATGCAAACGTTTATTTCTCTTTCCAAAATTAGCCCGGTTAGTTGAGGCCTATCTCTCTGCCTGGCTCCAAGAGACCTTGCAGCTTTGTCCTTGGCTTCTGCCTCTGCTTTCTTCAGCCTCCAGCCAGCTCCGACTTGTGGCTTCTCAATCTCCAGTCTGTCCCACCTGAAGAAGTAACCTCAAGTTTCAAAAGCTCCCTATATTTATGTGATTTCCCAAAGGTTAACTCCACCTTCTGGAGGGAGAGGGATTCTGGGTTATCTCCCAGAGTACTCTCTGGTCCTGAGGGAGGTGTGAATTCAGCTCTCATACTAGCCCTGAACTCTCCCAAAGGAGTGAACTCCATTGAGTACTTAGATACTTATGAGCTCTTTAAAGGTATGAACACAAGCATTGTTCAATCAGTTCCACTTAGTATCTTGTTTCAAGTTCTGGCCCAAAATAACTCTAAGATTAAATTAACTCCAATGTCTTTAACACTTTGTAAAGAAATGTCTTAACACTTTAATAAAGATTCCAACAAGGTTGAGATTCCAACAAGAGGTTGAGATGGTGTCTTGAGTTTCTTGTCTACCTCCCATAGCAACAAGCATGATATTGAGCACAGAGAAGTTATTCAGGAAAGGCATATTAAATAAAAAGCATGCTGAAGGAGGTCAGAGTACTATAGGTTGTAGTGGCCAAAGGTGTGTACAGAATAAGTTCTGCTAATATGAAGATTCTAAACACATTATCAGGTCAGAGTACTATAGTTTGTAGTGGCCAAAAGTGTGTACAGAATAAGTTCTGCTAGTATGAAGATTCTAAACACATTATCAATTGCCTATTCTACTGTCATACTTATAATGAAATTCCATATAATATATGTAATAATATAATCTTATAATGAAATGAAATCTCTTCTGTTTTAGTTCTTTTCCTTTCTCTGAGGTAGATTCTTCATTTTGGAAAGCAACACATATACATCTTTCATACAGATCATTCTGTATTTCCCTCCTACATGGATCTGGAAGATAACTACATTAGTCCTTAGTCTTACCACCTCTACAGTAAGTAGTTCAAATTCATAGTTCTAGGACTTCAGGCCCTCTAGTTCAACCTCCTCATTTTACAAACAGGCTTTTTACCTTTCCAAATGTGACCCATTTACTATATCTTTAATCATCTGAATAGCTATTCTCTAGAGTCATTTCAATTTTTTCATATCCTTCCTAATAAATACATCAACCCTTACTAACCCAATACCTGATGTGTATTTTTCTTATTTGACCTATATCAAAGATGTCATTTACATATTTGCATCTCATTAACTTTAATATATCACCAGTATCATGATGGTGGTAGATTTTCAAGAGTCATCCTTTCTGGAATTATAATCCAAATATTCAGACTTTGGATCTACTTTAGGACATTGGGATGGAGTAGTATATTAAGACTGAAAATGTGGAATCAGTCATACTCATTTGAATTAGTTGTTACATTATTCAAATTCTTAAATTTAGAAAACAGATGACAAAAGTAGCACTTTGTGCTTTTGAATCATATGGGTTATCTTTTGAGAGCATGGTATTCAATGCCCTCTCCTAGGATTGCATTGCTAGAAAGACCTCAGTGCCTTATTTGTATTTAGTTCATCCAGAGGCACGTACCAAAGGAACTCCGAAAGGATTTCAAATTAGAATATTTCTTTTCACTCAAAATAAAAAAATTACTCTGAAATGATCCCCATGTGATTATGGGACACTGTCCTAAGACTCTCAATGAATAGAGAATCATGAGAGGAAAAATTCCTATTTATAGTGTGGAGTCTTCAAAGCAAGCTCAGAAAACAGAGAAGAAAAGAAATTTGGTATCATAGAACTTCATAGTTGGAAGAGCCTTAGGACTTTAGAAAACAGGAAACTAACTTATGAGTAGGGGTGGGACTTACTCAAGATCTCACAAAATTTGATAGAGTCTGGGAATAGAATTCAGGTTTTCTGACATCTATTAGGAAAAAAGAAAATCAGGAACAAAAGAAAGAGTATTATTATCTCTAAGCATACACAAAGATCTCCTAGGCAAAGGTTCTCAGGTTTACCAATGAATGAACAGACAAATGATGGTTCATTTGTAGGAACATCGGTCTAGAGTTGGAAGGAACTTTAGAGGCCATGTAGTTTTATCCCTTCATTTTATGGATGGTAAAACCAAGGTCCATAAAAAGAAAATCTTTTGCCCAAAATTATATAGGAAAGACAAGATTTGGACCCAGATTTTCTGAGTCCTAACCCAGAACTCATTTTTGTTTTAGGACAAAAGCCAGTGAAAAGAACTATTTAAGTGTCTAATCCGTATGAAAAGTATTGGTGTGGTGTGTTCTCTTTACTCTTTGTTTTACTTTCTTTAAAAAAAAAAAAAAAAAAAAAAGTCAGCTCATTTGATATGACCTCCAAACCAACTTATAGTACTGTCAAAAGGTTGGGAAAGGTTGCTATCACAACACTGACTCTGGTATTCCTTGATGACTTAAAAAAGATTTTCTTTTTTTGAGATTGTGTCTTAACAAAATTGGGTGCCAATTGCTCTTCAAACTAAAACTTGGGATTCTCAATTTCTGGTTTCATCTTGAAGGCTGCATTTTCACAGAAGTATCCCAAGTCATCATTTAGTTAAAATATCCACAATGACTCTTTTTTCTCTTTGAGAGGAAGAAACTGCTTTGGATTTTTTAAAAATGAAATTGTAGGCCCTCCTTTGATTAATTGCTTAAAAGTAGAAAAGGTTTACAGTTTTTGTTTACAAATGGACTCTTGTTATGTGTTCAAAAAGTCAGAAATGCTTCCATGTGTGTTTGAATGCTTCATTTGGAGACTGGCATTTCACCATTACCTATGAGGGAAAACAGATGGTTTCCATTGTCTGTGGAAACAACTTGTCAGTCTCTGGCCTAGAGGTCTTTGGATACATGTAGTGCCTCCTGCTTTGAAAGTTAACTCTTAAAGTAGACAATGGAATGATATCAGGCTCTATTGGTAACTTTTGTTGGTTAACTTTTGTCAGTGCTCTCTCTACACACACACAGACACACACTCACACTCAAACTCACACACTTCCTTCATGTTTTTACCAGGACCTCATATAATTTTAAGAAATTGTGAACACTTTGGGTATTTATGATTTGACCTTATGATTTAGGATTAATTATAATATTTGATCACCTGTTTGGTAGTTGGTTACCCATTGGTGCTCCCGCTGCCCCTGCCCATCTGGCACCTGAGCTTCTTATCCTTCATCTTATAGGTTATTTCTCATAACTCCAGTTCCTACTTCTAAAATTCAGTGATCAAATTAGGCAAGTTGGGGGCCCACTTTTCATTCTTTCCTCGCTTATGCCTATCCCTTTGACATTAATAGCCAGTCCATCTAGGGGCTTTGATTCCCACAAAGTATACAGATGGGCAGACATTTAAGTTTTTACTTCTGCATCTCAGGAAGCACAGATGTCCAAGGACCTAAATCCAAGCATACTTAGAACTGCTCTGGAAGTGGAACTATATCGTCAGGGACCAAAGACCTCATCTGGGGTTTAGATAAACCCTTTGGCCTCAGTGTGTATGTGTTTTTATGTATTGTCCCTCAAACACATACACACATATATGTATATGTATAGAAAATAAAAAGGCAAGAAGAAGCCCCACAAAGAGACACACTAATGAAAAATAGGGGTGGGGGGAAGAGCCAGGAAAAAAATGCAAGGGTAAGCAGAATTAAAATAAGGCCAAACCTTAGGGAAGCAGGCCAATGTGGCTCTAAGAAGAAGAGATACACTCAGGAAGGGCCTGGAATCTAGAAGGATGACAAATAACTGGGTAATAACAAATGGGGAAATATTTGAGAAGCAGTGGGTCAAAAGAAAAATGAGAAACAAGGGAAAAGCAAAGATGTAAAAGGATAGGAAGGAAAAAGAGCTGCAAAAGAAGTATATTTTTATCATGTTCAGTTATCTTGATGAAGATTAAAGAAAACTGTTATTAGAACTGCCTTATAATAGGCAAACTGTACCCAGCTTTTTGAATGTAGATTTCAGTTTGTTCAGCCAAAGAACTTCATAGTAACTTAATTGTCCTCCTCATGATGCCCCTGAAAAGCACACTACTTTTCATTCTATCCATGTATCTGATATGAGATGTTCTGTTTAAGTGAAGACAACATGATCTAATAGAAACTGTACTTGGGAGAGAGAAGACCTGGAGTTAATCCTCAGTTTCTCTACAGTTTCCTGTGTGATATTAGACAAGTCACTTCCTCTAGGCCTGGGTTTTCTCCTTTGTAAAATGGGAATAATGTTATTTGTACTGCCTACATCATAGGGCTTTTGTGAAGAGGAAGATAATTGTATAGATTTTTTTTTTAAACAGAAATAACAGTTTTCCTAATCTTATGATACCCAGACCTCAGGGAGGACCTGCCCCAGCTTACTAGATTTAGGATCCAAGGAATTAAATTTCAATCCCAACTTTGTGAGATTTTGAATAAAGAACATAACTTTCTTGGGCCTCAATTTTTTGTATCTACAAAATGAGAAAGCTAAACTAGATGGCTTCTAAGGTCCCTTTAACTCTAAATCTGTGACCCAGTAGATGGGAGGCCCAGAGATCATTTTCAACTTTAATAATCCTTTGTTTTTCCTAATATGTATTACAACTGTATTTTATGCAGACTAAAGGTAGGCTCCATCAGGAAGCTCAGAAGCAAGTTTTAGGGAACATATACTGTGCATGGAAGATACATTTTCCAGACATGGCCAGTATGTTGATTTTTTTTCCTTGACCATACTTATTAAAAGAGAGAGCTGCCCCAATAAATCATTTTAAAAGAAAGATAATTACAAAAATTTTTGATATGTTGGATAGTTTTGCTGAACTGCTTTTTTTCTCTTTTTATTTCTTAGGAATGACTCTTGGAGAAAGTGAGGGGAACAGATACATATTAAAATGAAATATCAATAAAATTATTTTTTCTGAAAAGTAAAAGAAGTCATAATTTTCTGGAAGGCAGAAATTGGGACATATATTCCATATGTTTCTCTTGTCTCCCATTCAGCATCTGATATGATGTGGTGCATTTCGGTAATTTTTTGATGAATGAATATAGAAAGAGGGAGGTAGTGCCATAGATTGGTAACATTTTATTTCATTTTCAAAAAACGACAGTTTTGAATAGTAACTTTTCAGTCTTTGTTTTCCTAGTTGTAGTCCTGCCCTAGTGGTGTGTTTTACCCAAGTTGTTATTGGGTGGAAGATTAATTGGGGCCAGGTATAACTCCACTTATATGGATTTAAATGTCATTTCTTTGTCTTTCAAATGTCAAAGAAATACCCATTTCTTTGGGTATCACTATAATTTTTAGAAATCATAAAAATGTTGCTTTTTTTTTTTTTTTACCCCAAATGTCCTTTTATATTCAGTTCAGAAGGTCTTTCAGTGCGTTATGTAAAATGTCTTACACTTCTTGAGCACCGAGTAAAATAAGAGTTTATCATGTTAATTTTATCTTGATGAGAGGTAGGTCACAATGTCTTCTTTTCCCCAGAGGGGAAATTATGGTTTGACTAAAATACTATTGTTCCACAGCTCCTAGAATGTTTTGCTTTTGAGACCTCTAGAGAATGAGTCATGATAAAAATATACAGGGTACCCCTGTCCCCTTCCCCACTCACAAACCAAGTTTGTCATTGAATGCAGCTTTGTTCCCAGTTTAAAAAAAAAAAAAGTCAAATTGATGTCAAAGAGTTAAGTACCCCTCCCTCCCTCCCTCCTTCTCTCTCTCTCTCTCTCTCTCTCTCTCTCTCTCTCTCTCTCTCTCTCTCTCTCTTTCTCTTTACATGTATATGTATGGGTAAATGTAGCTATATATGTGTGCACATATATATTGTTTTGAGATGATCTTGCTTGTATTTTCCTTCCAAATGTCACTTTAATACTATCTGAAAGGGCTATCTTGTTCCCCTGATCCCAGAAGGAATTCTTCCTAGTTGTTAGATTTAATAGATGACATTACTAAGGAGAAAGCTAGGTCATATGGCAATTTTTTATTGTTCCTCAAAGCTGTTTTTACCTGGATAGTACTTTAGCTTCCCATTGGTATGCTCACCCCTTTACAACTTAAGACTTCTCTAGTACTCTTCCCCTCAACCCCCAAAATTCTGATGTCTGAAATTCCCTTCTCACCGTAGCTTCCTTAGCTTTTACCTCACTCTTTTACCTCCTTTGCTTCTTCCATCTCTCTTCTCTGGTTAATTCTGCTGCCCCATTATCTTTACTTTCTTTCCCACACAATATAGGCCTCATGGTTCAGCATACTTTACAGTGGCTATTCAGAATTTGTACTGTTCACCTTATATTCCTTTCACTTCCCTTTCTAATGAAACCAAGGCCATATATCCTTAATTCTTTAAATATTTTGCCACTACCTTTTGCAGTTCTCTACATTTACCCTTCTTATCTACTTTCTGGTTTCTAAGGAGGAGATGACCTTCCTCCTTTCCAAAGCTAATTCTTCCATCTGAGTCCTTGATCCCATATTCTCCCACTTCCTTCAGGATTTCTTTGATCAGGCATAACTTGCTTCTTACATTTTCAATCTTTTCTTCTCTGCTGGCTCTTTCCCTTCTGTTTGGAAGCATTCTCCAGTCTCTTCTCCAAAATGAAAAAGAAAAACCTTTTCTTCTGATTGTTATCTCCTTTCTTGAGGCATCATTTTATATCACTCCTCTCTTTTATTATTATACTTTTTTGAAAAAGTAGGGTACAAACAATTCAGTTATTTGTTTTCACTTATTTATGTGTATGTTTCCCCCTAAGTAAAAAGTAAGATCTTTGAAGTTCCTTAAAGAACCTTTTCTCTTTTGTATTTATATCCCCATCTCCTAGTACAGAACCTGGCACACAGCAAGTATATAAACAATGCTTGTTGAATGTTGAAGCTTTCCACCTCCTTAGCTTCACTTCTCATGATCTTGCTTCCTTTGCTACCATACCAATAAAATGCTCAAAGGCAAGCTAAAAATGCTCAAAGCCCCAATCCAGGGGCCTTTTCTTAATCCCATTCTCATCTTTGTGGCATTGGAACTTTCCCAACTACCCATTCCTCTTGGATGCTGCTCTTGCTTCACCTTCAGTGACCCTGGACTCTTAGGATTGACCTCCTATCTTCTGACCTCTTGGGATTGACCTCCTTTCCTATCTGTTTCCTCCTCCTTTGTGTAGGAGTCCCCAAAGGCTCTGTCCTTGTGCCCTCTCTTCTCTGTTCTCTTTACAGCTTCTCCCTTGGCAAGCTGGCCTGCTCCCCCAGCTTGAGCTGCTAACCTGTATGGGAGTAGGCACACATGGTTCCCACGCCACATCTTGGGAAAGATGTGGCGTGGGAACCATGGGTTGAACTTTCACTGCTCTTTCCATATTCTCACATGGTGTGATTAGTGCCATGCCTTATTTTCTTCCTCTAGATTGTAAATTCTTTAGCATTTCTTTGTTAAAATAAATGAACAGATTTGTTTACTGAAAAAAGAAATGAATACTCTTATTTACTAGTTAAACTGAATCTCTTCTTTTATCTGACCAAAGCCAATCACTTTGCTTCAGGGCCTTGATATTGCTGTACAGTCACATGCAGGTTCCCCAGGCCTTGTTTTTTAATCCCAGTGGACCTTTTTATTCTTTTTCTTTCTTTTTTTTACCCGTGATGTTCTTGGGCTGTTTTTCCTAGTTATCTATTTAATGTGTGATGAGAGAATTCACATTCTGATATCTGCCAAGGTGAGATGAAATTAAAATAAATATTCTGCAAAAACACCATCTGCTGTATTCTAGAGCCAAATATAAAAGCGGTTTAGATTATTTGGTGGGTTTTTTTGTTTTGTTTTGTTTTGTTTTTCTAAGCCATGATTTCTATCAGCTAATGAAAAGTTACAGTTAATGTTAATTAAGTGAGAATGAAGTAGTTAGAGAGTATGGCTAAAAATTAATACATAGGGACATGTAAACATTCACATGTTTTCATGCTGGCTAATTCTTTGATCAAGGACACCAGTTGGAGAAATTTTAGCCAGTATGATGTTTGGTAATGTTTCTTTGTGATTCTGATTCTTGTCAGCCATAATGAATAAAATCAAACATCAGGCTGAGATGATGATGATCATAGATGCCACCATTTCAATCTGCAGCAGTATGGTAATCATTTGTCAGTGTTTTTAAATAATCTTGCTGAAGCTTCATGTTATTAATTTTCAAGGATGTCTACTTTAAAATGTTCCCTGGTTTCTTATAGTATCATTATTAAATTATCCAAAATAAGGAAATGAGATTAATGTCCTCAAAAGCAGAAATGAAGGAGGTAATTATCTTTCTGCTGTTTCGTGACTTTGTGACTTGGAATCCCTCAAATCTAGACATGGGCATAGCTTTTCCATTTGTTTCCGTTAAAATATTCTTGTTTTGGGGATTTCTTTTCTTAAATGTGATTATTTCAAGGAATTTTATTTATAAAAATTGAAAATTAATACATTATATAATAAGCTACAGTCCTAACAAGAGACAGATCCCTCTCCCAAATTTGGTTTATAATTTCTATGCAATGGAAATTTCTGAATGAATACTTACTTTAGAGATACTATTTATAGAACTATATAAACTTGTTGTGTGTCCCTAGTACTGCTCTTCTTCATCATAAACGTCTGCTGAATTCAATACATAGTAGAGATAGGGAGTTTACTCTTTTACTTGACAGGTAGACCCCAAGGTGTGTTAGGGCAGGAAGCACCATGGAAAATGAGGTTAGGATTGAGTGAATTTGATGATATAAAATGGCAGCAAAATACTACAAATAATATAATATTGAACATACCATAGTAATATCATTAAAGTTAAAGGACATATCCTTCTTTCCTGTTAATCAAGAAACAAACTTTTTGAAGATATGGGGAAAAGGGGGAGCTTCTTTGGGCTTTTATTGGGAAGTATGTTGTGTAAAAATGCAATGTATCAAATTTAACTTCTTTTTCTCCCTCATACCCTCCAATGACTTAAATGAATTACAGAAGTGAAGGTGACAGAGTCCAGGTATAAATCCAAGATCAGAGAAGGAGTCAGGTAATATGCTACCATGGATGTGAATGGTAGTGTCTACTTCCACAAGATACTTCCATTTAAGGATGCAAGATTGTTTTCAGTGCAGAAATACAAAATTATCTTTTGGTATGGTTTAACCATTATCTATCCCACTCTCAGCTAGAAAAGAAATTATTGGGACAGAACCAAAAAGAACTCTTTATGAAAAAAAATTTAAGAAATAATTTGAATCATGATCCAAAAGAATATAAATCAGATGCCAAATTAGATTAGAAATCTAGATTAGCTTTCTTCAAATCACCAAAAAGCAAAGAACTGAGGTGGAAGTGGGAAACTAGGCACCAAAACAGATTTTTAAACCCTAGAGATAGTCCTGGATTAGGATGCAAGATAGAGGGAGTCAGCATCTCCTACTCCAAAGCTTTGGCCTTTTTATATCAACAGGATGCATTTTCTTCCTCTGTCTTCCATTGATATGTCAGTGTGGTCACAGTATTTGTCTTTAATTTAACTACATCATTAAGGCAGTGGACCCAGGCAATATCTTTTAGCCATGAAGGAGTGAAATAAAATTCATGAAGGCCAAGGGCAGAATAATTAGCTATAAAAAATCAAACTAACCAATTATCAGATGGGGAAAAGAATAAAGTATGTGCATGTGTCTGTGTATGTGTGTATGTGTGTGTGCGCATGTGTGTATGATATGTATAATCATGTCTATATGTGTATAGTATATATATATATATATATATATATGTTCATGGTCAACTTATAGTCTGTAATGAACTCTAATATCATACATGTATAAAGGAAAAGTGACAGAAATGGTCTTTTGAGCCTATTGTATATAAACCATTAAAGAATTTTCCCCTCCTGTTTAATATGATCAAACCTTAATTAGAGTCCTAGGGGCATGTGAGGGTTCAACATGTTGGAGTTGAGCACTACTAAGTCACATAATTGTTATAAGATTTGATTTAGAGAAGATAAAGGAAAAGACTAATTTTAAAACAGTCATTAAGGGCACCATACCAAATTGTGACTAGGACTTTTCCATTTTTCATCTATTGAAGGAGAAGAAATAGACTTTAATGATAAATTTTTTGTTTCAGTCAGTAAACATATAATAAGCTCTTACTATGTAGCAGGCACTGTGCTAAGTACTGTAAATACAAAAAGAAGCAAAAGACCTGTCCTTGAAGACTTAAAATCTTCTGGGGGAGACAACAAGAAAACAGTTATATGCAGTGTAAACTAAAAATAATTAACAGAAGCAGGGTAATAGAATTAAGAAGGATTGAGAAAAATTTCATGTAGAAGGTGGGGTTTTAGTTGGGATTTAGAGGAAACCAGGGAAACTATAAGAGAAAACATTCCATAAGTGGAGAACAGAGAAAATTTCCAGAGCCAAGTATTTGATTTGATAGCTTTGATATAAGAAAATTTTTTTGAAAGAAGAGGAATAGAAAGATGGTAGAATCTTCTCAGCTGTCCTTTTTGTAATAGAATAGATCAATATCACAAGTTCCCTGGGCTTGTGTCCTCTACTGTAAAATAAGAGAATTAGACCAGAATGATTCCCAACTCTGGTATTCTGTGACTCTGCTTCATGTCTGTGAAGGTTTAAAAATTGTTCTGCATCCCTTCAAGCTGTTAAGAGTCCCAGTCTCCTTTCATTTTTATTTAAAAAGAGGACAGAAAGCCAGTCAGTCAGGAGATTCAAAAGATATTTTCCATTATTGGGCACTGATTATACCTCCATGATTATGGAGAAGCCACAGCTCCCTTAGCTAATAGTATTCACCATGTGCAGTTGTATAGGACTCCCAGAGGTCTCTGGGCTCTGATAGAAAGAAGGAGCTGCTGTTTCTTCCCTCGGTGTGAAGTAGAAGCCAAAGTAAATTGAGTTCTGTTTATTGAGAATCCATTTTTTCAACTTTTCAGTTTTCGTTCCTTAAAAAAAAAAAAAAAAAGGCAGTAGGATACAGATAACTCTACAGCATCTCAGGCAATATTGGTATTGTTTCCAGGCTCCAGTGTCCCTAGTGCAGCAAGAGCAGGTGCTTGTAGGATATCCAAGTGCTGAGTATCATGAGCATTAGAGGAGGAGAAAACAGAGCACTTAAGAGTTCTCTTTTGGTGGGAAATAGCCAGGATTTATGAAACCTCTCTCTCTCTCTCTCTCTACATGGAGCCTATTGATAGGTTTTGTGGCTGCCTCAGAAGAGGCAGCCTGAGACAGTGGCCAGAGTGCAGGACCTGGAGTAACCTGGAGTGACCTGGACTTGAGCTCAAATGCCCTTGACACTAGCTGTGTGAACCTGGACAAGTCATAACCCCTTCTCTGAGAATAACTTTCTTCAGTTGGCAAAATGGACGTAATAATAACACCCTCTACACAGGTTATTGTGAGAATCAAATGAGACAACATTTGTAAACTTTAAAACATGCTATCACTTGATATGGACATGTATAAAAAGAAGAAATAACTGAAAGTGTTTAACAACATATGGATTAATTAATCAAATCAATAAACATTTACTAAGTGCCTACTAATTATGTTCCAGGCCTGGATTAAGTTGATATTTACATGTGGGACCAAGAAAAATATTAAGGGCATGGATTTAAAAGCTAGAGAAGCAGACTTAATATCTATCGAATGCAACTCCCTCATTTTACAGATAAACTGAAACTCATAGAGGTTAATGGACTTAACCAGGGTTATATAACTGGCAAGTATTTAAATCAAGTTTTGAACTCAGATCTTCCTCAGTGCTTTTGAGCTCAGGGCAATTAGAAAAAAATAGCTTCCTGAATTTAAATCCAGCCTTAGAAACTAGCTGTGTGAGCCTGTTTGCCTCAGTTTCCTCATCTATAAAATGAGCTGGAGAAGGAAATGGCAAACCATTCCAGTTTCTTTGCCAAGTAATCCCCAAATGGGGTCACAAAGAGTCAAACATGCCTGAAAAGATTGAATAACAACTTCCTGACTACCCGAGATCTGTCCACTGTACCTCCTGGCTGCCTTTGCTTCTAATTGCAAGATGATTTTGTATGGAAATTTTTAGGACTCAAAATTAGTGTCTGGAGCTGCCTTTCTCTCAACCCCCTTAAAACCTGTTTCATTCAGCTGTTCTTACTTAGCTCTACCTGTAGGCCCTTAGAATAACTATGCTTGAGAGTTGACTCCTGCCCTAGGAGGAAACATGTAAAAGCTTCCAGGTGTATGGCAAGTTATCACAGTGTCAAGATCCTTCTTGCTCTTCATACAGAGTGTATTTATTGGAGTTCCTAAAATTTTCTGCCTAGACCCTCTTCTTTGATTTTGAAGCATTTGCCTACTTTGACTTCAGTGTATTTATTTATTTGATTTTACTCTGACATCCTAGATCTTCATTATTTACATATGCCTCTATTTTGACTTTTCTGCTCAGATTTGACCTTTTACTTTGCTTTACATTTTGACTGTGGGTATTTGGACACAATCACTGATACTAGTGTGCTGTATGGCCTCTCTATTCTTTGCTCTATTTTTTTCTCCTAAACTTAGCCCTTTGCCCTAAATCTGTGACCCACTCTAACAATTACTGTGACTGATCTGTTGACAGTCAAAATCAGACATTATTTAAGTATGTCATTGTGTAAGTATGTCACCAATTTCTCAGAATAATTATATATTTTTTTTTTTATTTAATAGCCTTTAATTTACAGGATATATATACATGGGTAACTTTACAGCATTAACAATTGCCAAACCTCTTGTTCCAATTTTTCACCTCTTACCCCACCCTCCCCACCCCCTCCCCTAAATGGCAGGATGACCAGTAGATGTTAAATATATTAAAATATAACTTAGATACACAATAAGTATACATGACCACAACATTATTTTGCTGTACAAAAAGAATCAGACTCTGAATTATTGTACAATTAGCTTGTGAAGGAAATCAAAGATGCAGGTGTGCATAAATATAGGGACTGGGAATTCAATGTAATGGTTTTTAGTCATCTCCCAGAGTTCTTTTTCTGGGTATAGCTAGTTCAGTTCATTACTGCTCCATTAGAAATGATTTGGTTGATCTCGTTGCTGAGGATGGCCTGATCCATCAGGACTGGTCATCATCTAGTATTGTTGTTGAAGTATATAATGATCTCCTGGTCCTGCTCATTTCACTTAGCATCAGTTCGTGTAAGTCTCTCCAGGCCTTTCTGAAATCATCCTGTTGGTCATTTCTTACAGAACAGTAATATTCCATAATTTTCATATACCACAATTTATTCAGCCATTCTCCAACTGATGGACATCCATTCAGTTTCCAGTTTCTAGCCACTACAAAAAGGGCTGCCACAAACCATTCGTGCACATACAGGTCCCTTTCCCTTCTTTATAATCTCTTTGGGATATAATCCCAGTAGTAACACTGCTGGATCAAAGGGTATGCACAGTTTCTCAGAATAATTATAACATTTGAATCAAGGTGTATCAGTCATTGGACTAAAGACCAATTAAAAGTTCCCATCTTCAAGTACTTTACTTATCCAACTAAAAGACCCATTCACAAAATAATAACTTGAGTTATTATTCCAACCCATACCCCACTTTGATTCAGATAAAGAATTATGAAACTCTGTGCTATTGTTTTTGCTATTACTATGGGGAAAGTGTTGGCTGAGCCAGATCCCTCCTAGGAAACTCAAGAGTATAAAGTTCTAACAGTCTTATAGAAATTTTGACTCTTTCCCATTGAGTTCTAGACATTAAATATTATAATGAAGTCAGATGACTTCTCACAAATAAATGGTAAACATTGGCCCCAGAAATGTCAACAGGTCCCTCTGTATCCATTTTTTTATTGGTCTTCTCTACTGGGAAGGAACTTGGCCCCTGTCGGTAGCTGTGCTGATCTGATATGAAGAGCTTCCAGGAAGTCAACTTCTCTCCCTCTATCATGACTAGTAGTCCAGAAAGAGTAAGCTTCTAGGATTTCCTTAAAAGTACCAGTGATGTTCCTGAAACCCTTGATCCTGAAATCCCTGTGAAAATTCATTATTTCTTAGAGTTCCTCTTCCCCCATTTTGGACCCTAAGTTCATTCTTTCCTTTCCCATCCAATTTGCTACTAGACCAATTTCACTTAACACTTTCCCCCTCTTTCAAAAGAGTTGCATCTTCATAGTGTAAAATAGGTGATTTGTTTTTCTTTGAAAGAATTTTATTTTGAAATATTTAATGCCTTGACATAGAAGAAATGAGCAATGTGGAAAACAAAAGAATGCTCAAGCAATGTGTGAGGCTCCATGTGGGCTTGGCTAGAACTTAAAAGAATGATCTAAGATCCCCTCCAGGCCTTTCAGAGAAGCTCCTCTATCCCATTCCAAGACCACCACAGGATCCTTTACTCATAGCTGTAAAGCCAGAAAGGTCCTCTGCCCCTCTTCTACATGAGGAATCTGAGGTTAAGGGACTTGCTCTCCCAGAGATAGTAGCAGAGCCGGTTTTCAAACCCAGGTTTTGTGGTTGCATTCAGCTTGAACACTCTTTCCACAAGTCAGTGCAAGCCCCTTAAAAACTGAATTGCTTATAATATTCAAACCTTCTACAATTAATGAAGCATTTGGAATGAACAGATTTTGTGATCAGGCGCTATAAGCTTTGGGTTTGGTGAGAAGAGTTTATAACTGGCATTGTAAGGTCATGAAATCTCATCTGGCCTGGGGGAACAGTTCCCAGGATGTTTCTAGGTTTTATTAGATATGGGAAAAGGAAATTTCTTTGGCACAGCACAGATGTGAGAAACTTTCTTGTGTAGTAGGGATCCAATGCAAAACCACTCTACTATTAATTGAAATTAAATAGCAACTTTTTCTTTGTTGAAGAGTATGAAGTCTTAAATAGAACCCTTTCTACACCCAGGTACTGTACTTTCATTTAAGCCAAAGCTGAAGAGATTTCTAGTTCACTCTTGAAAGGCCTAAGAAAAGAGAGTTTTGCCTTGTATTAATTAGCCATTTTGATTCCTTTTGTGCAAATGAGTAGTCAGCATCCAAAATTTCATTGACGCTCATCAATTTAGTAAAGAACTGGAAATAAAGTGAATGCCCATCATTTGAGGAATGGCTAAACAAATTAGGTTATATGAGTGCTACAGAAAATTAATTACTGTACCCTAAAAATTAAGAATATGAAAAATTCAGAGAAGCATGGAAAGATTTATATGAACTTGAATAGTGAATTAAGTGGAACCTGTAAAACAATATACACATTTAGAACATTGTAAATGAAAGAAAGCATAATGACAACAAAAGCAATGAAAATTATAATTATAGTGACCCAAATTGATCCAATTGGAGAGATGAAAAAATGAGTAGAACATAGGCTATTTACTACAGACTCATGTGGGCTGGTTAGTATTTGATGAATTGCTCTTTTTAAGTCTTTCATTTTTATCCTTTGTTACAGGTGATATAATGTGATATAAAAATGTGTTGTTTTTAAAAGGAAAAAAAAAGCAGCAAGAAGTTCTCACTCTATCAAAGCCACAATCCTGAGGCTCTGCAGGGGGTTCCCCATACAAGTGTCCAGGAGGGTGAAATTTGCTGCTAGCCCAGCTTCTCTGCTGATACCCTTCAGGTCAAGGGTGATTTTGATGATTCAACAAAAAGCAAAAGGTTTCTTTTAGCCTGGATGCCATGTAACTGCAGTTAGTAAGAGCAGAACTTTGAGATGAAGCTGTATTTTTCTGGAGTTGGGGAGAACATTGGGAAATCTTCCTGGAAGGCTGGGGCTATTTTGTATAAGTAGCTGGGGCTGTACCTGCATTGAATATATATGGGGACACCCCAGGAGAAGGGAAGGTGGGCACTGAGGAACCTGGGCCAGGCAGTCCCATTCTGTCCTCTGCACCTACTGGGCTGAATCAGTATGCAGAGCCCCAAGCCTGCTGTTACTTCTGGTGGCACTGTTGCCCCATAGCTGCCCTGCTGTTTTTATGGGTCTTCACTCTTTGACACACTTTCCTTCAGTGTTCCCAGTGAAACATCTCACTGAAAAAATTGTTACAAGCTAAATTATAAAATTAAAAAATTCTCTAGGTTTCAGTTTTACCACATGTAAAGTTGACTGGTAGAGTTGGAGCAAGTTGATTGGATAATCTCTAAGGTCCCTTTTGTCTCTAATGTTCTATGGATATACCCAAAGTCAAGGATAAATCTCTAGGCATTTCACAATGGAGCTTTTGGAAGCCAGTAGGCCACATCCATACATAAGCTATAAATCTGGATTTAGGTACAACTAAAAATAAGTGATTTTCAGTATGTTTGTCATTTAAATACATTCTCCTTTTAAATCTTTACTTTGAGCACAGAATCAAAGAAAGTAAATTAGTGATATTATTTTTTTAAGTCCTTTGTATTAGATTGGCACCATCCAATCCTTTGTCTCCTCAGTGTTCTAAAATTCCTTTTTCATGAAGCCTTAGCCTGTGTATTCCAGGCAGTTTTAGTGGAATTTAATTGCCCTTTGGGAGCAGGGCAAGTGAAATAAATTTAGTCTTTTGATAATGACCACAGAGCCAGCTGTACTTTTTAATCTAGGTGTTGTACAGGCTTTTTAAAAACTTTTTTCAGACTCATTGGGTATACGAAGACAGGACAATGACTATAATGTCCCTAAAGTACCTTTTTTCTTCCACTAATAACACAGGAAAATGGTTCAGGTAGACAACAAGTTGAACTCGAAATGCAGTGATCTCTTGATTCCAAGGGAAAAGATGATGAAACACTCCTTCTTTGTTAGAGTAGATTGTGGATACCTGATGTGGAATGCAGTGGATAGATGCTTGCATTGTGTCAAGGACTTTCGTTTCACTTTGTTACAAGAGAAGACTATGGGTTTCAGAATAATAGTAGGAAATAACTGTGGTTTAATAATGAAAGTCACCAATAAAATTGTATCAATAGGTTAAAAAACAAAAACCAAGTATATAACCCCCCCCCCCCAAAAAAAAAAAGTAATATGGTTAGGTGGTTTTTTGTTTGTTTTTTGTCAAGTTCAAAGGCTAGTCAGTCAAAAATATGATGGTTAAGAACAAAAGAAATGACTTAGAAATTTCAAAATACTGTGTCTTTATAATTAATCTCAAAGCATTTTTAACTTCTGGATTTGTTGGGTGAAACGGTTTAGGTCAAATGACCTCTTCAGACCCCAAGAATCACTTCTCTATATACTATTTGTCTGTAATACACTGAGGCCTGAGGCTGGATCAAGTCTCAAATGGCATAAGGGCAAACAAAAGTCATAGACTCAAAGGGAGAAAATGCTCTCTCAATGACTCTTTTAACAGTAGCAGGGGCTCTGATCTTTTGCTCTTGAAGCATGTTCTTTCTTGTATTCCTTCTGGATTTTCTTCTCCTTAACTCTCTTTTATCCTTTTTAAAGTTTAATCTGCTTTATATTTTTAGAAAGCAAGTTTTTATTGTTTTTTTAATATCATAATTTCCCTCCCATTCCTCTCCAGAAAGTGTCCCATAGAACAAAGAAAAGAAAAGGGATAGTGGGGGAAAATCAGCACAACCAATTGAATAGACTGAAAAAGTCCAAAAACATTTACAATGTCTAATACTTGGAAATGTTCTTTATATCTCCTCATTTGAATCATGTTCTTTATAATTATACTGGATTCATTTTGATTTTTGTGTGGTGTTTCTTTTCATTAACATTGTTGTAGTCACTGTGTATATTATTTTCTTGGCTTTGTTTATATCAACTCTGCATCAGTTCATGTTGAACTTTCAATACTTTTCTGTATTTATTCATTATATTCATGTACCACAGTTTATTTATCCCTTTCCCATTTGATGAGCATCTATCATTTCAGATCCTTTAATACTACAAAAAGTGCTCTTGTAAATATTTTTGTGTATATGAACACTTTCTTCCTTGGATTAAACCCAGTAATGTAATCTCTGGGTGAAAGGGAATGGGCATTTTGGCAATTTTTATTTGCATAATGCCTGTCATCCCACAATTCCTTCAACATTGAGTATTGCCATTTTTGTCATTTTTTTTCCAATTTGCATGGTGTGAGATAAAATTCTCAGGGTTGTTTTGGTTTGCATTTCTCTTATTAGTGATTTGGAGTCTTCTTTTTTGTGGTTATAAACACTTTACAATTCTTTTGAGAACTATTTGTTCATATCCTTTGAACATTTATCAGTTGGGGAATGGCTATTGGTTATATGCCCACACACATATGTTTATTTGTTAATTGTGTTATATCTTGAATATCAAACACTTACCAGAGAAATCTGATGTAAAGATTTTTATACATATTTTATAGCTGTGAGAAGTATTTGATCTGCTTCTCTTATAATTTATTTTAATAGTATGATCTCTAATATCAGTTCCTCTGTTTATAATGTATAGTGGAAATTGATGTAATGTTATTGGTCTAAACCTAACTTCTGTCATATTCCTTTCCAGTGTTCTCAGCAGTTTTTATCGAGTAATTTTTTGTAATGATTTATGTTTTCTACTAAACATTGGGTTATTAAGTTACAATGTTTTTAATTCTCCTTTGTCTAGTCTGTTTCATTGATCTACCTCTGTATTTTTTAACCAGTACCAGATGGCATTGATGACTGCTACTTTATAATTTACTATCTGGAGCTGCTATTGCCCTTTCATCCCAACTCATTTCATCATGTAATTTGATATTCTAGACCTTTTGTTTTTCCAAATAAATATTGTCATTATATTATCAAATATTGTAAAGCATTTCTTTTATAATTCGGCTAATATAGCATTAATAGTATAAATTCACTATAACTTTTTTTAATGTTGGTATGTCCTAGCCCTGAGCACTGAATGCACTATTTACTCTGTGTTTTTTTGTTTGTTTGTTTCTTTAAGAAAGCATTTTGTAATTGAATCTGTACAAGTTTCATTTGTATTTGGATAAACTGATCCCCAGATAGTTTATATATTTTTTATTTATTTGGAGTCAGATTCCCTTGGATTTTATTATTATTATATAGTAATACAGTAGACTTTTGAGGGTTTGTTTTGCAACTTGCAACTTTGCTGAGCTATTCATTGTCTTAATTAGTGTCTTTGCTGATTCCCCAGGATTTTCCAAGTATACCACAAATAGTGAACCTTTTTTTCTGCCAAGAGCCATTGGGATACTTATAATTTGTGGACCAAACAAAATTATCCAATTATAGAACTCAAATGGTACTAAGTTATTGCATCTATTCGTAAACTCACTATTATTGTCTGCGGTTGTCCTAGCAAAATGATTTCATGGGCTTTGTGTGACCCGTAGGCCAAACATTCCTCATCCATGAAGTGTACTATCGTATATCATTAGCAATAATTTTATTTCCTCTTTTACCTATCATTATGCCTTTAATTCTTTTCTCTTATCTTGTTGCTCTTGCTAACATTTCCAGAACTATATCAAATAATAGTGAAGAAATTGAGTCTCCTGCTTTATTCCTATACTTGCTGGGAAATGTTCTAGTAGTTCTAGTTGCATGTGATGTTTGCTTTTGCCTTTAGATATTTTTTTAAAAGACATTTAAAAAGTTTTTCCCCATGCCTGTACTTTGAAGGGTTTTTAGCATAAATGAGTATTGTACTTTGTCTAAAGTTTTTTCTGTATCTATTGATCTTGTGATTTTAGATGTTTTGCTTTTCAATATGATCAGTTCTATCTGTTGTTTTCCTAATGTTGACCTATCATGATATCCCTGGTATAAATCCAACTTGATCATAATGAATAATTTCTTGGATTTGCTATTTCCTTTTTATTTAGTCTAGGATATAACTATTCATATCAATATAAAATTGAGGTACAGGATATTTGAAATTGGGGCCATCTTGTATAGGAAAATAGACGCCATCTCAGAACCCTCCAGTGGCAGAGAGTTCTAAGACTTCTGCCAGTATAATTAATTATTAATGCAAGAGTTGAAAGTTTATGCTGTCCATAACAGCTTGATGCACTGACTAGAATCCCTAATTTTTCCTTCTCTCCCATTTTGTCATACAGACTGTTTCCATTCTAGAACAGAGACTGACTCTGACAGAAGACAAACTCAAGCAGTGCTTGGAAAATCAGCAGTTAATCATGCAGAATAAAGCTGAGTGATTTGGAAAAGAAAGCAAAATCAAGTGTGATAATAGATTTGGGGTGTTATGTGTGCATGTATGTGTGTGAGTGGTGAGGGTATAATTCATTTGTATTGTGTGAATTATATAAATAAAACTGATATTTTATTGAAATCAAATATATGGATGTCTTTTCTGTTTTTCACTTAAAGCTATTCACAATATGGCTCTACCCTGTCTTTCTTCACTTATTACATATTACTTCCTTCACATAATCCAGTCAAACTCTCTGTTTCCTATGTCTCACACAGGACAGTCTGTCTCCTGCCGCCCTCCATTCCCCTGGTGCATTTACCCCTTCCCATTCTTCCAAACTCCACTTAGGTGCCAGCTTTTAAAAAGCTTATTTTTCTCTTTTCCCCAGCTGCTGGTGCTTTCACTCTTCAGAATTACCATGCATTTATTTTGTGTCCACTTAATGTTGATGTTTGGTTCCCTCTCATAGAATGTAAGCCTGTTGAAGGTAAGCATGGTTTCATTTTGCCTTCTGTCTTCAGGACCTGGCTCATGGTGTCTGGCACATGGATACCAAAACTTCTATTTTTATACTTAAAAATAGGTGTTAGAAATGTTTGTGGCAGCCCTTTTCACAGTGGCAAGAAACTGGAAATTGAGTGGATGCTCATCAATTGGAGAATGAATGTCTGAATAAGTTATGGTGTATGAATGCTATGGAATACTATTGTTCTGTAAGAAAAGATCAGCAGGATGATTTCAGAGAGGCCTGGAGATGATGAACTGATGCTGAGTGAAATGAGCAGAAACAGGAAATCATTGTACACGGCAACAAGAAGACTTATACAACAATCAACTCTGATGGATGTGGCTCTCTCCAACAGTGAGATGATTTGGACCAATTCCACTTGTTCAGTGATGAAGAGAGCCGTCTACACCCAGAGAGGACCATGGGAACAGAATGTGGAATACAACATAGCATTTTCACTCTTTATTTGCTGTTATTATTTGTTTGCATTTTGTTTCTTTTTTCTCAGTTTTTCTTTTTCTTCCTTCTTGATCAGATTTTTCTTGCACAACCAGATGGGCTGTGTGAATATGTATACACATATTGGATCTGGCATGTATTTCGACATAATTGGCATGTATTAGACTGCCTGCCAGGTGGGGGAGGGGATTGGGGGGAAGAAGGGGAAAATTTGCGGCAGGGAGTTATGCAGGGATCAATGTTGGAAAAATTACCCATGCATATGTTTTGTGAATGAAAAGTTTTAATTAAAAAAAAACTAAAAGGATGAACAACAATATACATTAAAAAAAAATTTTTTTAAATAGGTGTTAGACCCCTATGGCATTAGCAGTTACTATATTTTAATGTACCCAGTACAGTATGTGACCTTTCACTTTGCCACAGTGATCTCCTTTACCTTAAAATAAATAAATAAATAAAAAATAAAAAGTTTGAGTAAATTTCTGGAGGCCATAAAATTGTGATTTCCAGTCTGTGAAGAATCAAGGTTGGCCCTAAAGTGTAATCTCATAGGATTTTTTTTCATCTTTTACCCACAATCCTAGAATTTTCCATCTCTGAGTTAAAAATTGACTAGAAGAGACTGGAAAAGCCAACAGATTTACTCAGAACCAAAGAAAAACGCCCAAACTAGACTGAGTCAAACTTAGTACCAGGGGAATAGGCCTTGTTTATGAAAGTACCAAAATATTGATTTATGGATGGGACCAAAAACGAAAGAAGCCTGACACATTTTAGTTTCAGCATGACTTCTTCCTCCTCTTTCTCATCCCAGTGAGGGTCCAAGAGACACCTTCTGAATTCACTGTTTCCATTTCATTGCTCAAGATCTAATGAGTTCACCAAGACCTAGAGCTATGAAAGTAAGGAAACGAAAGAGAAAATTACATGTTTTGGAGGGGCCTCTCCAAAGGAAATTTTCTGTGGAGGCCTTAGAAGCCCCTTTCCTCCCAGCAAACCATACATAGCATGTTATTTCTGAAGTAATTTGGGAGAAAGAACAGAACTGTTTAAGAGCATCCAGCTCTTGGCTCTGGCCAGCAGCCCAGGCCTGGCTCGCATGAGCACTCAGTCTTCTCCTAGAAACATAGACTTGAGTGTTTTGAGCGCACAAATTTCCATTTGCTCAGAGGGGTTTCCATAAGCGACCCTTTCCTCTACACCTGTTTCTGTAAAAATCAGCCCAAGTCTGCATTCTTTTGAAACCTTGTTAAGTTTTATTGAAGTCTTATTATTTCCATATGGATGAAATGCCTTTCTCAGGTCTTGCCAGCAGCTAAAAGTTCCCCCATGCCTCCTGTTCTTTGAGAATCTGTCGGTCCATCCTCTTTTGTCTTTTGTTCATTACTCTATGATAGTGTTCCTTGCTTTTTGTCTTTAAGACCTCCCCACAGATTTGCACTGTGCCTGCCCGCTGAGGGCCTAACTCAGCCAGCTCTCCTCCCTGTCCAATATCCCAAATGTTGAGTGTTTGTTGACTCAGACTTAATAACTCCTCTCCCACTGTCCCATAGCGAGTTGCAATTGATGTTGTATGCTCTTGATCCTGTTGGTTTCATGGCCTGTGAAATTGCCTGGGTAGAAATGCAAAATGCTTTAAGCACATGCACGCCCAAGCACAGACACAGAACAACTTGGACTGGTAGGGATCCCTATTGATTTACAAGGTTCTTCTCTGTCTTTATTTTGAGTTGGAATCATCTACCTAAATCATGCCAAGAATTGGGCCAACTCTCACAAGACTTCTTCTTTTCGACAGTTTATGAATCACACAGAAAAGCTGCTGCTTAAGCAGGTAAGTGATTTTTTTTTTAAAGTCCCCATATTTACCAAAATATTGATGGCAGCACTTGGTTGTAGGAGCAAAGATTTGGGAATAAAGTAGATACCCATCAATATAAGCGCAATGGAATATTTTACTGCACTGTAAGGAACAGTATGAAAACAGAATCGTAAGAAGACTTCTGGGAGCCAGAATGAAGTAAGCAGATCCAGGAAAACCATGACTACAGTAATATAAACAGGACAACAACAAAACAGATAAACTTCAGTACTTTGAAAATAGATTGAGGAAGCATGATCTTGGAGAAGATCCTGATCGAGCCCTTTGTATGTGAAACACTGCACACAATGTTGAATTTTTGTTGACATATTCTTTTTGACGAACTATTAATTTTTTTTTAATTCTTTATTATCAGGGAGGGAAAAGGTAGATAAATTTGGAAATGTAGGCAAAGTAAGAGCAAAAGCTATCAATAAAAATGTCTCCAAGATTTATAACTAGCAGGAGAATGCTGTCATGGCAGTATGATCTAGGGGCAAAAGCCTTGAACTTAGAATCAAGGACACCTTTCCCTCTGTCTCCTCACATGTCAAGTGTGACCAGTCACATCACCTTACCTGGACTTTGTATGTGTCGAGTAAGATGTATGTGAAGCACTATGGTGGAATAGAAAGGACCCGGCTGGGAATCCTGACTTGGCAAAATAAAAATAAAAGGTTGAGTTAAATAAGTTCTAAATTCTTTTCCCAATTCTAAATCAATGATCAATTATGTCCCAGAGCATTTCTGGAAGGCCAGTTTGCCAGGGAAGAGCCCAAGTACTCTTGTCTAGTGTATAGCCCCTACTCCCCTAGGGGCGGACCTTCTGAGACAGATGTGGTAGGCATAGACAATCAAGAGAACATCTAAACAGTATATGAAAAGACATGAAAGAATGGAAAAACTGATTTTTAAAAATAATGTATTTTATTCATTCCTGGCATTAGAGATGACACTCAGTGGTACAAAGGAGCAACCTGACAGAATGAAGTTGATATTAAAATGAGTAAGTTGGGGAGATTAGGTGGGATGATGTTCATTGGGAAAATTGTATCCAATTGACTAGAAAGTGATTGTAATGAAGAAGCTAGCCTCCTCTAGCCAAGGGAGTTGAACCAGAAAAACAAGGTAAAATTGAGATGCCTTCCCCCTTGAAGTTTGGGCTGCTAGACTCTGTCACAGTATTGAGTGGCCAATAGTGCCCCTAGCCCTATGCCTACCTAACACAGGAGTCCCCTCTACATGTTTTGCAGGTGGTTCTCTACCTACTTAACCTTCTAGTGAAAGAGGAATTCATCTCCCTGGATTGTCTCTTCCCTTGCTAACTAGTTCTGATTACTGGAAATTCTACTGTTAAGCCCAAACTTGCTTCCATGTAGCTTCTTCCCCTACTCTTCCTCCTCTGGAGCCAGCAGCTCAAGCCAGCTCTATCTGACATTACCTCACTGCAACGCCCTCTTCCCCTGGAAAGTGCCCTTTGGGCCTCTGCTTCCTCCATTATAAAATAAGGAGGTTGGACTGAACGCTAATGGCCCTTCCAGTTATAAGATTCATAGTCTCTTGCTGGTTCTTCTAGATCTCACCTCCTAAATGTAGAGTTTCCTCAGAGGTTCTCTCGAGCCCTGACTCTCTATTGAGATATATGTGTATATATGTCTATGTATCTTCACTCTCTTCATGCTTTAGTTCCTCTATCACCAGTTGCCTTTTGAATATTTCAAACTGGATATCCTGGAGATAATCTAAAACTCAGTTCTTTCCCCACTCTAGTCCATCTTCCATACAATTTGCCAAAAGTGATTTTTTTAAAGTGCTGATCTGATCATGTAACTCTCCTACATAGTGAAGCTCAGTGGCTTCCTGTTGCCTCAGATCGAATATAAATTCCTGTTTACTTTTAAAGGGCTTTAAAAAACCTTCATTGTACACTACTACTCCCTGTACTCTGTAATAGGAACTGACCTCTTTATTACTTGTTTGTTAATGTCATTCAATCTCTCGTCTTCATGTCTTTTCACTGACCATCTTCATTGCCTGCGGTGCATATCGCACATATTCTCCTCAGCTTCTCCTTACAAATTTCTTCTTCCTTCAAGAATCAGCAAGCCAGGGCAGCTAGATGGTGCAATGGGTAGAGCTCTAGGCTTGGAATCAGAAGGTCCTAAGTTCAAATCCAGCCTCAGACATAACACTTCCTAGCTGTGTGACCCTGAGCAAGTCACTTAATCCTAATTACCTTGCAGAAAGCAAAAAAGAATCAGCAAGCCATCCTTGATCGCCAAAGCCCTCCCTCCCAAACTGCCTTGCATTTAAAAACTTGATAATTATTTTATTTATTGTATATTTATTCTGTATGCATATATATATATCTACACACACATATACATATACATATACATATACATATACATATACATATACATATACATATACATATATCTGTAACTTCCCTCACCCACACCACCTCCCCATCCCTACTTTTGAGTAAGTATTACTTCATTAATTTTATTTTATTTGCATCCCAACCAGAATTTATTAAATATTTACCATGTGTCAGATACTTTATCCCTGGTACCTAGCACAATGCCTGGCATATAGTAGGCACCTAATAAATACTTGTTTATTAATTGATTCTAACTGATTTTATGATTATTCCCCAGGAGAACCCTTCAGACTTTTAAAGGCAATAATCTTGTACTCTGCATTTGCAATCTTCACTGAGCTAAGAAGGTTTTCATAAAATTCTCTTTATGCTCTGAGGTTTTCTTAAATGTAGGTTGGATGTTGTCAGTATTTGATCCTACAATTTTCATGGAACTAGGTAGCTCTGTTGATACAGTTTATTCTATTCTCAAAAATGGCACTGTTTCTATTCAGGGATCCACTTGTATTCTGGGTTTAATCCTGTCTCTTTGATAAGACATGTGGCAGTAGAGTCCAACTTTCTCAAATAAGTAAGGTCTGTCTTTTTCTGGATATGTCTCCTCTCTCTGTCTCTCCATTCTCTCTCTTTCCTTTTCTGTCTCTCTCTTCCTCCCTCTTTCCCTCCCCCCCTCTCTCTATCCCCATTCTCTCTTTCCTTTTCTGTCTCTCTCTTCCTCTCTCTTTTTCCCCCCTTGCCTCCCCCCACCGTGGAAGGTTCTGAGACTGAGGTCATGTCCTTTTTTGGACTTAGGACTCAGAGAGAAAAAAAGGGGGGGAGGTATACCAGACACTCCATTTTTAAAATAGTCCTGGTATAATAGAATCAGTGTCATATAGTGGGGGGGGGGGGAAGAAGAAGGAGGAACAGGAGATTGAGTCTTGGATCTCCCATTTATTATTGGATATCGGTTAAGTTCTCCCCATCTGTTTCTAGACCCCATTTTTCTCATCTATAAAATGAAGAGGTTAGACTAGTTTTCATGGTACAAATGAAAGAAAAAAGTGCCATTTCTGGAGTCATAGAAACTGGATTGAAATTACCCCTCCAATGTTATGTGACCATGGGCAAATAGCTAGCCTCCCTGGGCCACAATTTACTTATCTGTAAAATGGAGCCAGATAGATGATTCTGAGGGCCTTTCAGCTCCAGAGCTGTGAACCTATGATGCTCTGGTTAAATAAAGACTTAAGAAGGACCTATTCTCAGCAACTGAGAGTCCAGGGAAGCACCACAAGCCAAATTCAGGAAGACTTTATGTATGACCTATAATACAATCTCAAGGGTTGATGGTCCCTCGAGGCTTCCAAATCTACTTTTTCTTTCAAAGAGAAGACTTCCATGGCCTGTACCCATCAGCAAGTCCCCCAACTGAACAGCAGATTAGGACAACTGTTTGAATTCCGTTTGCCTTCAGAAATTCCCAATCAAGGCAGCAAACCCATGCCCACCCCTGGAAGACAAGATCTTTTCCAGAGATGACTGGATATATATGTGACCAGCCTGTCTGTACATTCCCTGTGGCTCACAGGGCCTTGCAGAGGGTTAAGGATTTTGTCTGGGGCCTCTCCAGCTCATCCTGAGCCAAGTTCTTTAAAAAGTAGTTTAATTTGCTGCCATTCAAGTTGCCAGACATATGACCTCACTAAACATTCAGCAACGGCTCTTTGTGCAGAGATGGCTCCCAGGGGAGGCTGGAGTGACCCCAGGGTGGCTGCAGAAGAGCTTGGGTCGCTCTAGGGATGAAGCATGTAAAGTGTAATCCTGATCTATGAAAAACTGGAATCTTGAGCCCGGCCCACGGCCCACTCATTCTCTCCTTCCTGTCTGGAAAGTGGAGGTGGAGCGATGGCCCGGCAGGCCTGCCCGAGGCGGGGAGAGTGCCAGAACACAGACGGTTTTCCTGGAGAGGCAGCCACAGCACCGGGGCTGGTCCCCCTCTGGTGGACGGCCATTCCCGGGGAAGGGCAGCGTCGTCTTCATCTGCCTTCCCCTTGCCAACCTGAGGACATGTTTCCCTCATCATTCGAGCTATCACCAGGAGCCAGGCTACACAGCCGAGCCTGGAAGCCGCTGCCTTCTTGGAAACAAAAGGATCACAAATCAGAGCACTTCAGGCTGTGGTTTACAGGACACCAAGACAATCAAATTGCAGTTGCTTAATGACTTAAATAAATAAATAACCAGCCTACGAAAGCCCGGCTTCCCCACATCAGCCCCAACCCAGGCCTCTTGTGGAGGCCCCCTTTGCCCTATTTTTTCCAGCCCAACAGAATGAAAAGCAGACAGAGCTGGTTTAAATTGAGATCAGCCACCCACACTCTGCCAGAGTCCTGGGGCTGCAGTAATGAACCCGTAAGTCAGAATAGAAACCAAAGGAAAGTCTGGGAGCAAGTTGGGTTTGGGCTCCAGTAGCCAAGCATGCTGGACTGGGAGAGCTGAGACAACTGCAGACAGTGGCAGCGAAGGGGGCCGGGCGGACCATCGTCGGCCCCTGATAACCTGTCCTTTTGGGGGGGGAAATGAAGAACAAAGTCATTGAAAGCTCCCGCCTCCTCCCAGGGGAACCTCTGGTAGACAGATTTTCCGGAGAACCATTTCTGTCCCCAGGTCTCTTTCCTCACCCATGACTGTGTCTCCCTTCCCTGTTCAGCTCTGTTGGGTGCCCTCGGCCTGGAGGAACACCTTTGCCATCATTCTAATTGGCAGATCCCGCACCCAGGCTTCTGGGGGAGTCCCCCCTTTGTCCTATCCGGATTGTTTGGGGACAGCTTGGCCAAGTTGTTCAGAGGACAAAACTTGAGTCCAGAACTGAACCTTCACTCCCTGTCTGGTCTGGACAGCTGCTCCTGAGCCCCGATTTCGTGTGCAGCCGCAGTGCCTGGCCCACGGGTCCCTGCTCACTAGGGGGATAGCCCAGGTCTCCCTAAAGATTGGCCCTTGCAGGGACTCCTGTTTCCAGTGTTGGAACTCCCACTTACAGAGTGATAATTGCCCAGGCCAATGATCCTAGCAGCCCAGGGGGCTAAAGGAGAGCCTGAGTCCCGGGCTGAGCCAGGACTAGTTACCCCTGCTGTGTGTTCCCCCCAATTCAATAGCCTCTGGCTATTCTGATCATACAGTTGGCTTTCCACTTGACTCCTTAGTGATTAACGCCTCCTCTTCACACACAGTTTGCTCATTATGGGGCACTTTGATGGGTTCTCACTGAATTGGGAAAGTCGGCCTGTGCCAGGATGTCATCAGTGCCCGCTGCTGCCTCCGGGCCCTCCTCAAGGAGCTGTGGGGGCCCTCTGCTCCTGTTTCCCAAAGGGTTAATGTAATCGGTTGGCAACTGTGGCCTCACTTCCCTCCAATGCAGCCGCCCCCACGCCCAAACCCCAACCCCCAAGTCTCTGGGAGGACTCTCTTCCCAGCAGTCTGGGAGCAGATCCATTCAGACTTCCCCCAAGTCAAGCCCACAAAAACAGTCTGCCCCTCGCTGGGGGAAGGTTTCCTATGGAATGGGAACATACCCGTCTGCAGAGGTTCCAAGGAGCTTTCCAAAGAGACCTGGGGGCTTCCCATCCTGCTTTTCTGAAACATACACCAAGAACGAAATTATTTAAAAAATGGTCTGCTATCACCTCCTCCAGCAAAACCTACACATAAACAGATCCTCCCTGGGAACTATTTCTGGCTTTGGAGCTCTGGATTGCTCTCCCTGTAGGTGAGATTGGAGGTATCTCCCCTCACTTAAGCTTCCCTCTTCCCTCAGCCTTCATCCCATCCTCTCTTTGTCCTTCTTGCTCTACTCCCACGCATCTCCAACCCACCACACTCTGGCAGTCTTAGAACCACTAAAAACCAGCAGGTGAAGAAATCTGCTTTTTTTTTTTAATGTTTTTAAATCTGCTTTTTAGCTCAGCATCTGAAATAAATACTCTGCATTTGTCTTAATTTTAGATTATGCATTTCCCACAGGCAGGAACTGGCATTTGAAAGCACATTAGTGCCCCTGGTGCCTCTATACCTAGTCATCTACACCAGTAGGCTTGAGAGCTAGTCCACATCATCCCCAGATATCAGACAGGTGAAAAAAATTTAGAACAAAGTCCACACAATAGACATAGCATTTAAAAATTCCTAAGGATTCTAGATTCAGAACTGAAAGGGACCCATTTTACAGATGAAAAAACTGAGTCCTAGAAAGGGAAGTAATTTGCCCCAAACCAGAGATGATAGTTGTCAAGGCCAGAATTCAAACCCAGGCCTCCTCCTTCCAGACTCAGCAATCTTAACACTCATCATGCTTCCTCCTTACATAATAAATGTACCCAGACACAAACAAGCTAACGCAGTCTCCTTTTTCCCAAATCCCTGCTCCTTCAGTTCCTTCTCATCTCCAGGACTTTCCTAGATCTTTTTCTGTGCTCTCCCACCCCACATCTCCATCCTGATCCTACCATTCTTCCCTGCCTCCAGAAGCTCTTACTGGCCACCAGGCCCCAGAGGGGTCACTTCCTTCTTTGACACCTTACAGCTGCTTACAACCAAAAGCTCCATGTAGAAGTTGGCTTTAAATTTTGTTTCCTAGAAACGACTATAGAACTATGATTTAACCCCTGCTAAGTTAAGTCAGATAACAGGGTTGATTTATATCTAGCTTGTGCCTTAGCTTTCTATCCTTCCTCAAAGTAACATGCATTCTTTGAATGGTCAAATGTAGAGGGCTGAAGCTCTGAATCAGACAGAGAGCACTATGTGATGTGAGGCAATGGCTCTATCAGCATATATTTGGATGATGGCTCTCCTCACCTTTGGGGCTGGCTGATGTTTGGTAGTGAGATAATCGTAGACAAGGATTGGAGGGGGAGAGAGAGAAAGGAGAGTGACTTGGCGGCAGGACGAGGAGGGGAGAGGCTGGAGGCTCCGGACTCCAGAATCCAGGAGAGACCGTTGGCAAGCCGTGTGGCAGCTTGCCTGCCTCCTTCACTTCTCTCCCTATAGACCAAGGACTTTAATTTGTCCTGACTCTGGCTGACCCGAGGCCCTCTAGGGAGTTAGCCTGGACTTTACAGTCAAGTGTGGCCATGGGGGAAGGAGGCAGAATATGGACTCAGGGGCTGAAGGAGAAACTCACCCTTTGGAGGTGCAGTATCAAAAAGCCCCCAAAGCCTTGGTGAGCTAGTTGGGTTTTCAGGGATGGCTTTCATCACAGTCATGAGGGAACCTATTGATTCTCAAGGGGACTCTGAGATCTCATGCTTGGAGATAATTCAGACCTTAGACACTAAATTGAATCTCTTACAGGTAAATTGTCTGAGATCTTTGGAAGTCCCAAGGCTTGGACGTGGGCCTCCCTTCCTCTCTCCAACCCCTCTCTTTCATGGGTAATTCCTGCCTTCTCCATCCATATGAATGGAGATGCTCTGTTTCTGAGTAGCAAACATGAGTCCTGAGCCCAGAGTCTGCCTGGTGACTTCAAGAGAGAATGGAAAGACTGGGTGGGCTGTGGGGGAGGAAATGAGCAAAATAGAAGCAGTGAAGGGGGAAGGGGGAGAAGGGAAGGAGGAGGAGACAAAGAGAGAAACAGAATGAGAGAGACAGAGACACCCAGAGAGACACTGAGGGAGAGACAAATAGAGAGAGAGAAGAAGAGGGGGGGAGAGGGAGGGGGAGAGAGAGAGAGAGAGAGAGAGAGAGAGAGAGAGAGAGAGAGAGAGAAAGAGAGAGAGAGAGAGAGGGAGGAAAGAGAGAGGAGAGAGAGAGAATGGGGGGGAGGGGCAGAATGAGATTTTCTTCCTTGAGAGTAATTACCTCCTGTTCATGCAAACCATTCTGAATCTTATTTATATCTCCTCAGTTTGGGAAATAATGCTGCTTTGCCAAGAGGGCTTGAATTTCAGTTGTTCTTGGATTTATTCTTGAAAGCTCTTTGAAATTTTAATTGGGAGAAGCAGTGTAATTAGCCCCCTTGCAGCAAAGAAGCAAAAGTTGCCCTGCTCCCTAAGTAGAAACATACATCTCTCCTAGATAGAATAGCTCTTTGGTGAAATAAAATTTGTCCCAGAGGGTGGCTGGGGCCAGGGCTGCTCCGGTGGCAGGAGGATGGTCCTCTGTCTGCATCTCTCTGCCGCTGATGGGAGGTGTCTCTGAGCAGCCCAGAACTGGCCCCAGGTGGACTGAAATGTCCAGTTTCTCCAGCAGAGAAGGAAGCTCTCAGAGGCTGGGAGCTGAACCTTCTTCTCTGTACAAAGATGGAGAGGGATGAGGAGGGTTTCGTTGGGCTTTTCTATTGACTGGTTCAATGAAGAAGGCCTCGTTCGTGCCTACTTCTCTGATGGAGGAGGTCTGACGTCTCTGACGGATCGATTCCACAGAGAACATTCCCAAAGCCCCAGGCCCCTTCCCTCATCTGCTCTCACCCTCCCCTTGTCATCACCTCTGGGGGTATCTGTTTCCCCAAGAGATGTGAGCCTTCGGAGGACAGGCCCCTGAGCAAGCAATGACTTCTCAGCCCCTTTCCTCAAAGTAGCTTCCCTCCCGGACTAAAGCCCCCAAGATCCTTGGAAGCCATGTGAGAAAGGGGGGAAAGCGACATTCAAGAAGAGGAAGGAATCGGCCATCATGATTTAGAGAATGAGTCCTCTCCTGAGACCCCTGGGCCCCTGAGATGGCGGCCTGAGAGGTGATGGGCTGTGAGTGGCCCACGACGGGGTGGGCGGTGGGATAGCGGGCGAGACAGTGTCCCCGCAATGGGGTGGTTGGTGGGACACGCCCCCCCTCCACCCACGAAGGGGCCCATGGCGTCTGGAGGGGCCTAAGGGGGCTTTGCTCCACTCCCCTGCCCTGGATTTCCCTTCTCACTTCATGGCTGTTACAACACATCCTAGTGGGTCTCTGTGCATCTAGCCCATTGCAGAGAAAAGCAATTGTGCTTAATAGCCCTGGAAATAAATGAATCCCAGGACTGGAAGGCAGCCTCCCACAGTTAGCCCTGAGGAAACTCCCCAAGGCCCAGACATGGCTGACATGGTTTCTCTCACTTCCTCCCCACACCCGACCCCAGCAGGAACTTAGACTCCTAGAAAATCAGAGCTGGCAAGGGTCTTAGAGCCGGCTAATGGTGGTTCATTTCTGATAGGCTGAAGAAGCCCCTGGCCGGCGGAGCCCCTGGTCGGCTGGCACAGGCCCTGGGTTCAGTTCCTGGTTCTTCCTCTTGCTGAGAGCCACTTGCCCCTCCCTGTAGTTTCCTGCCCCGTTGGATGAGAGGACTGGATTCCAGAATCTAAGCTCCGACGGGGCTGGATCCCCCTCCCCTCGAGCCCCAACCTCCGTCGGATTCTTGGCCCAGGGCCCAGAGCTCCATCCCTGCACCTGGCCAGGCTGTCCCCAGTTCCGGCTTCACCTCATCCCAAACCTCAGCCGAGCAAGGCCCAGTCACGGCCTAAGGTGGAGATCGCACGGGGCCTGAGACCTGGAAGGCCTCTGTTCAGAATCCTGGGCACCGACTGGCAAACTTAGCCTCAGTTTCTCCATCTGTAAAATGGAGATAATGGCAGCACCTCCCTCCCAGGATTATGGTAAGGAATAAAGGAAATATTAAGCTCTCTGAGAGAAATTGTCTCGCAGCTCTAGGACCCAGCACAGGGCTTGATGAAAGTTTGTTGACTGAATGATTTCACCTTCCCAGGGACCCTGCTTCCTCCTATGAGACACTGTGAGGGCCCCGGTGCTGCCGGCTGCCAACTTTGACCTCTTTGCTAAAGTGCCAGGGGGCTAGAGAACCAGACCTTGAGTCAAAAAGAGCTGTATCCAAATCCTGCCAAAGATACCGCTAGCTATGTGACTTTGGGCAAGAAACTTAACTCTGTTTGCCTCAGTTTCCTCATCTGTGAAATGGGAATAATAGCAGTACCTACCTCCCAAAGTTGTTATAAAGGTGAGATGAGACAACATTGATAAAGCTCTTTCCAAACCATTCTAGCTATTAATATCAATCAATCAACAAATACTTGTTAAGTGTCTACTGTGTTCCAGGCGCTGTGCTGAGCACTGAGGATACAAAAAGGGGCAAAAGAATGAGCTTATGGTCTAATGGGAAAGACAGCTCACGATCAAATCTACATAAAGCAACTATAGAACACAATTAATAGGAAAAGCATTGGGATTCAGAGAGCTTGGGAAGGCTTCCAGTTGGGATTTTCTTTGGAATTATCAGAAGGATTCTTTAAGGTATCTTGCCCTGATTCGGTCCCAAGGGGCTATCCTGGCTTATACTCCCAAGTGGACCCTATCGATGAATGCATCCCCAGGCCCCTGCCCTCCCAAGGAAAGGGACCATCAGGGACCTCAACAAGGCCCCATATACTTCCTAGAGCCCTTTCCTCTTTGCTCGTTTGTGCATCAAGGCCTTTTCCTGGTAAATCCAGCAATTGGACATTGTCCAGGAAGATGCCCCAAATCTCTCCTCAGTCCAGTCCATTCTCCAGTCAGCTCCCAAAGTGATTTTCCTAAAGCACAGATCTGTTACTCTTATTTAGTAGTGGCTCTCTAGTACTTCCAGAATCAAGTACAAAATACTCTAGCTGGCCTTCAGAACCCTTCATAAACGACCTTCTCTGTGCTGTTTCTTGTGCAAGACATTCCATCTCCAGACTCCAGGCATTCACTGTCTGTTCCCCCCCGGGAAAACTCTCCTCCCTCGGGTCTGTCTTCTGGCTTCCTTCAGGGCCCAGAAACATGCTACCTTTGACAGGAAGCCTTTCCAAGGCTTCCTTAATCTTAGTGCCTTTCCCCAATACTGTGAATCTCAAATTCACCCTGTCCATACTTTATTTGACCATAATTGTTCACATGTTGTCTCTTCTATTAGACTATAAGCTGCTCCAGGAGATTGCCTTTTGCCTTTCTTTGTACTTTCAGGGCTTAGAATAGTGCCTGGAACACACTAGGTGCCTAATAAATGATGATTTGATTTAATTACCTTTTTGTCTTGGGCGAGTCCATTTCCCAGTATGTGCAGCACATCTTTCTCATCCATGAAGCTCCTAGAAAGAGCAAACTCCAGGTTGTTGTTAGAATAAAATATAAAACCGTGTGGTCCCATATTCACTGAAAAGCCCACAGCTTACAGAGGTAAGGCATTGAGTGAAATAGCACAGTAAGCAAGGGAGCAGGAGAACGTTTCCCCCATAAACCCTGGGATATTTTATATCACCCTGCCAGTGAGAGTGGACAGGGCTACTCTGTACAGGAGTGCCAGAGTGTGCAGGCCCTCACCTGTGAAATGAGCAGGAGAAGGAGACGGCAACCGTCCCAGCATCTTTGCCAAGAAAATCCCCTAAAGGGATCGCAAAGAGAGACAGGAGAACAACTAAACAACATGGGCCGCCAGTCCCCAGGGGTGGGACCTTCCTCCTGATGGCCTTCTGGGCCAGGCCATCCTCCCCTGGTCACTAGGAGGTGATGGTCAGTGCTGCTCATGAGCACTACTGGTCACAGACTTCCTCTTCACTACCAACTGTTGATTCCACACTTCCTTGGGGGAGATGCTGCCTTTTTCTCTTAAGAGGAATGGTCTCTCCTGGAGAGTACATGAACTGATGCTGAGGGAAGTGAGCAGAACCAGGAAATCATCGTACACGGCAACAAGAAGAGTATGTGATGATCAATTCTGATGGACGGGGCCCTCTCCAACAATGAGGTGATTCAGGACAATTCCAATGACTCATGATGGAGAGGGCCATTGCACCCAGAGAGAGACTGTGGGGACTAAATGTGTATCACAGCACAATGTTGTTTGCTTGCTTATTTTTTCTGTCTTTTTTTTCCTTGTGCAGCACGATAAATGTGGAAATATGTTTAAAAGAATTAAAAGAATTGCATGTGTTTAACATATATTGAATTACTTGTTGTCTAGGGAAGGAGGAAGGTGGGGAAGGAAGGGAGAGAAATTTGAAACACAAGGTTTTGCAGGGGTGAATGTTGAAAACTATCTTTGCATATATTTGGAAAAATGAAAAGCTATTAGTATAATATTTTTTTCAGTAAATAACGAGAAAAGTAGACTTTTACCAATGCTCTTTTAGCTTAGAATCCAGTGACTTAAGCTTCAGCTCTTTTGTTGAGGAAGACAGGCCCTTCTACACCCAAGGTAAAAGTAGGAAAGAACCCTTAATGGTTTTCTCTTCATAAGGAAAAAGAACATTTTGATTCCTGGAATCTTAAATGTGTACAATTTTTCTTTCTAGTGGGACAGATAACCTTGTCTTGAGAGACTGAGCTCTTGGAACATGGAATAGCCAGACAGCCAAGTATAACCCCCAAGCATTTAGTCTGTCTTTGAACCTCCCTTACTTGCTCACTGGGGGCAACATTTCTGTTCCTGGTTTCAGCTGACTTACAATTAAATATTCCTTAAAGCTACCATTAAACCCCTTTTATGGACCCTGAGGCAAGTCAGATGAAATCCTGGCTAGATATAATGTTCAACTTCAACACTTTGTTCCAATTATTGCATATATGTGACGGGCAACAAACCTGTGGCTAGGGGAACCGTGGGAGAAAGGTAGCAAGGGATTCTACCAAAGAAACCCCAAAAATACTATATGGGTTTGAGGCATTTTGGTTTTCCCTCCCCCCAGAATTTCCTGTGCAAATAAATTGGGAAAGAGAGAGGATCCCCCTCCGCAAAAGAAACCCTGCTAGCCATATCTTCCACTTTCATCCTTTCTTCTAAATCCCTGCCTTTATTGTGTACATGTGGTCAGTAGTAGGCTCCCCGGGCTTTGGGCCACCCTGCGGGTCCCTTTCCTAGCTGTGACTTCTAAATCTTGTTGCCCTTGCTTCCCTCAGCTCAGTAACTCTAGCCTGGCTTGGGTGGAGGAATTTGGGGCTTTTCCTGTCTAAAGGATGGGAACTTAGCCAGCAAAAGGCAAGCTCTTGTTTCTCTCCTCAATGGGAAGCATTTCTTTTGCAAGAGGGTGGTGGCTCTTACCACAGTAGAGCCAGCTGTGAATCTCTCCCCCCCCATCCTTCCTCCTCCTCCTCCTTCTTCTCTTTCCACCCCCTCATCTTCCTCCTTGTCTTCCTCCTCCTCCTCCTCTGGCTTCTACCACCTCCTCACATGTTTCCAATTCCCTCCAAGGCCCACTGCCCCCTCCCCCACATTCTCATTTCCTCTCTCCTCCACGTTGCATGTGGAACTCATTAGGGGGACCAGAGGGGTTTGTAACACATTCACAACCTGAAGCTGCACAGGGTTGGACTCAGCTTACGGGGCCCAAGGGACAGGAGAGACGCAGGCTTAATGCACCCACACCCCGAGTCGCAGAAGCTGGGAGGAGAGAGTGAAGAAGGAGCCCACCAGGGGCTGCCCCCCAGCTCCCTTCAGGGGGCCCACCAGGGGCCCTTCCTGGGCAGCCCCGGGAGACCTCCTGGTTGGCTCTTGCCCCTCCCTGAAAGCTGGCGGCCAGGCACCCTCTGCAGACCCACATGGGTAGGTGGGCATGGCTGCCCAAAGTTGTCACCAGACTCCCTCTCCCCGAGGACTGGGAGTCAGCTCAGGGAAGACCTTCAGGGAGGAGCAGGCTTTTTCACAGGCCAGAGGGAACCTAGGCCTGGGCCCCTTCTTCTCTGCCTTTATGCTTGGCTGGCCACGAGTGGCCCCGACCCGCCCAGATCCAGGACATCCTTTCTGAATGCAGTTGGTTTAAAAATAGGAACCAAGCCAGCAATCCACAAGCACGTGTTAAGCACTGAATATGCACCAGGCTCTTGCAGGGGTTGTAGGTGCAAGGGATGAAGCAATCCCTGCTCCCTATAAGGTGCCTACTAAGTGTGGCGCACTGCCCGCCGGGCACTGGGCATTCCCAAGCCCTGCCTCGAGAAGCTCCTCTCTGTGGGAGGCAGGTGCTGCGCAGGCAAATACGGAGACATGCAATGGTGATGTGCGTCTTCCTCTGTTATATGTATACACACACAGAGATATTTTAAGAGAGACCAACAGCACCAAACTAGGGGGGCAGACTCAACAAAAAGGGGGTGCGCCACAGGTTAGTCACTGGTAAACATTATCCACATTGATTTTGTGCAGCATTTCCCGGTTGTGTTTGATCTGCTTTGGGCGACACTTGGGCCAGGGTGGATGCTGCCGCTCGAGTTCATACCGTGCACACGATGTGAGGTGGGGAAAAATACCCCGAGAAAGGGCAGGTCAGGGCTTCAGGGGGTGCCTGAGAGCAGGGCATCCCAGGCAGGAGAGGGCCGCAGCTGCTAGAGCTGGAGGGGAGGCTGAACCAAGAGGCAGAAGCAGGCATGGGCAAGGCGTGTCGGGGAATGGTCCAAGTTGGCTAGAAAGTGGGTTTTGTGAAGGGGATTCGCGGGATGCATGGTGGAGCTGGATCCAGGAGGGTCTTTAATGCGAAAGTAAGATGCTGGTGAGAGGGAATCCCTACTGATCCTTGAGTAAAAGGAGGGATGTGGTCAGACTTGTTCAGTAAGAGTACATCTGGGCAGGTGTGTGAAGGGAAGCTTAAAGCAAGGGTCCTTTTTAAAATTAATTCTGCATATTCAATTTAACATACCAACTGAGAGAGCTAGAAGCATGAAATCCTCTGTTTCATGTCCGGTCATCACGTTGACTTTCAAACTGCATTGTCTTTACAATATTGTAATTGTTTAAATGGTTTCCCTGAATCTATTTATTTCACTTTGCATCAGTTCATATAAGTCTTCCCAGGTTTTTATGAAACCAAACCCTTCATCATTGTTTTTCCTCAGTAGTATTCCATAATACCCTTATACCATTACTTACTTCACTGTTCCCCAGCTGTTGGGCATCCTTCAGTTTACAATTTTTTGCCACTATGAAAAAACTGCTATAAATAGTTTTCTACATATGGCTCCTTTTCCTCCTTCTTTGATCTCTTTAGAATATACCCTTGCTAGTAATATTACTGGGACAATGGGTATTTGCAGTTTGATAGCTTTAGGAGAATAGCTCCAAATAGATTTCCAGAATGACTAGAGTAGTTCACAGTTCTACCAATTGTACATTAAATATCTTTTCTTCCCATGGCCATTTCAACATTTCTTATTTTCTTTTTTGGGGGGCCAGTTTGGCCAATTGATGGGTATGAGGTGGAATCCTGTAATTGTCTTAATATGTATTTATCTATAATTATTAGTGATTTGGAGCATTTTTATATAGTTATTGACAGTTTGGAATTTCTTCCCTTGAAAAATGCCAGTTTGTATCCTTTGATCATTTATTGATTAGGAAATGATTCTTATAAGTTGAAGTCAGTTGCCTCGATACTGGGTCTGTATTCTAAAGAAATCAAAGAGAAAAATGGCATATATGTACAAATTTTTTTATAGTGGATCTTTTAGTGGTAGCAAAGAGTTAGAAACTGACGGGGTACCCATCAATTTGGGAATAGCTACATAAGCTATGGTAGGTGAATGTGATGGAATACTATTTTGCAGCAAGAAATGATGAACATGATTTTAGAAAAACTTGGGAAAACTTATATATTGCAAAGTGAAGTGAGAAATTAGATCGTTATCAGAAAAGTTTTTTTTTTTTCCCCACACTTGCCTTTTCTCTTATAATTTTTGCTGCATTGGTTTTCTTTGTGCAAAAATTAATGACAAGTAATTTCTTTCTTCTTCCTGATTGTATACAGTATGAAATGTTGTTCTATACATAATTCTTACTAGACTACTTTCCAGTTTTCTCAACATTTGTCAAATAGAGAGTGTTTGCTCCAGTGACTAGTATCTTTGGGTTTATAAACACTAAGCTACATTGCTTCTGTATACTATGTACCCCTAGCCTGTTCCATTGATCAACCTATTTCTTTTTTTAAATTGAATTTTATTTCACTTCCCTCTTCCCTCAAACACCTCCCATCCACTGAAAGGCAAGAAAAATAAAATCCATTACAATCTTGTTCAGACATGCAAAAAAAATTTCCACATTGGCTGTGTTCCAAGAGGGAAAGAAAGAAAGAAAAAGAAGAAAATATGCTACAAACTATACTCAGACTCTATCAGTTCTTTATCTGGAAATGGATAATATCATCAATATCAATAAACATGGAATTGTGGTAGGTCATTGTGTTGATCAGAGTTGCTAAGTCATTCAGAGTTGATTTTCTTTTCTTTACAATATTGCTGTTACTATATAAATTGTCCCCCTGGTTCTGCTCACTTCACTTTGAAACATTCATACAAATCTTTCCATGTTTTTCTAAAACCATGTCTTTCATAATTTCTTATAGTAAAATCATATCCCATCACATTCATATACCATAACTTGTGTAGCTATTCCCCAGTTGAAAGGTACCACATCAGTTTCCAATTCCTTGCTACCACAAAATAAAAATTCTGTACATATATGCCATTTTTTCTCTTTGATTTCTTTAGGGTATATAGTTAGTATTAGTCAAAGTGTAATATACAGTTTAAGAACTTTCTTTCTGGAATGGGTTGGACTAGTTCACAGCTTTACTAATAGTGCAATAATGTACCTGTTTTCTCATATCCTCTCCAGAACTTATCATTTGTCATTGTTATCTTAGCCAATATATTAAGTAGGAGGTGGTACTTCAGTATGGTTTAACTTGCATTTCTCTAATGAATAGTGATATACAGCATTTTTTTTTCTCAAATGGCTATTGTTAGCTTTGATTTCTTCCTCCAAAAATTGCCTATTCCTATGTTTTGATTACTTATAAATTAGGAAGTAACTCTTTTTCTTGTAAATTTGATTCATTTCCCTATATGTTTCTTCTCCCCGACAGTTGGGCTTAAGTGACTTGTCCCAGGGTCACACAGCTAGGAAGTATTAAGTGTCTGAATTTAAATTTGAACTCAGATCCTCCTGACCTCATTATCCTCTGCTCCACCGAGCTGCCCCTCCCTATATGTTTCTTAAATGAGAAACCTGTTATAGAGGTTTTCCCTCAGTTCCCTGCTTTTCTTCTAATTTTAGCTACATTAGTTTTGTTTGTGTAAAAACTTAGATTTTAAGTAATTAAAATTATCCTTTTTAATTCTTGTGGACTTCTCTATATCTTGTTTGGTCATAACTGTTTTCTAGTTTGTAGATCTGGAAGATAATTTCTTTCATTTCAACTAATTTGTTCATGATGTTGCCCTTTATGTCTAAATTATGTACCTATTTTGAACTTCTATGCTATGAGATGCTGGTCTTTACCTAGGTTGCTGCCAAAATTCTTGCTCCCAAAGCTTGGATCTTTGGGTTTATCAAACCCTAAGATATTGTCCTCATTTTGTTTCTGAATATTGTGTACCTAATCTGTTCCACTGATCAATCTCTCTATTTCTTACCCGGTATCCAATTGTTTTGCTGATTACAGCTTTGTAGTATAATTTGGAATCTGGTACTATTAGGCCCTCTTCCTTCCTAATTTTTTCATTGATTCCCTTGATATTCTTGACCTTTTGTTCCTCCAGAAGAATCTTAATATTTTTTTCCTAGTTCTATGAAGTAATTCTTTGGTAATCCAATTAGTATGGCACTGAATACATCAAATAATTTAAATAGTATTGTCATCTTGTTGTATTAACTTGGTCTACCCATGATTTCTCTAATTATTTCTCCTCTTATTTGTATAGTGTTTTGTATGTGTCCATATCCTGTGAATGTCTTGGCAAATAAGTTCTCAAGTACTTCATACTAGTTATACTAGTTATTTTAGTAGTTATTTTAACAAGACTTTATCTCTTCCTGCTGGTTTTTGTTGGTGGTATATAGAGAAATGCTGATGACTTAAGTATATTTATTTTATATCCTGCAACTTTGCTAAAGTTTTTAATTTTTTGATTAGTTTTTTAATTGATTTTCTAAGGTTTTCTAAGTAAATCATCTTATCATCTATAGAGAATGATACTTTTGTTTCCTCATTTCTGCCTATGCTTATCCTTTGATTTCTTTTTCTTTTCTTAGTGCTGAGCCTCTCTATTTCTCAACCAGTATCTAATTGTTTTGATGATTAACTTCTTGAGATCTGGTACTGCTGAACCCTTTTCCTTTCCACTTTTTTCATTATTTCCCTTGAGATCCTTGACCTTTTGTTCTTCCAGATGAATTTCGTTATGCTTTTTTTCTAGCTCCATAAAGTAATTCTTTGGCAATATGATTGGTATGGTACTGGATAAGCAAATTAATTTAGGTTTATTCTCATTTTTATTATATTGGCCTGATCTACTCATGAACTATTAATATTTCCCCAGTTATTTAGATATATCTTTATTTGTCTGAAGAATGTTTTGTGATTATGTTCAGAAAGTTCCTGTGCTTATCTCTTGGCAGGTAGACCTCCCAGTATTTTATACTGTTTGTGGTTATTTTAAATGGGATTTCTTTTTCGATTTCTGCTGGGTTGTATTGGTAATATACAGAAATGCTGATGATTTGTGAGTTTATTACATATTCTGTGACTTTGCTAAAATTGTTCATTATTTCAATTAGCTTCTTAGTGAATTCTCTAGGATTCTCTAGGTAAACCGTTATATTACCTGCAACAGTGATGGTTTTGTTTTCTCTTTGCCTATATTTATTCTTCAATTTCTTTTTTGTTTGTCTTATTGCTAAGTTGACACTTCCAGCACTATATATTCTGATTAACAATGGTGATAATGTACATCCTTACTTTTACCCTGGAAAGTCTTCTCATTTATCTCCATTACAGATGAGAATAGATTTCTTAATTTTTTGTGTCATGGACTCCCTCGGCAGGCTGGTGAAACTTATAGACCCCTTCTCAGAATCACCTTGTGTTGCCTATACTCATAACTGAAGGAAATGCTAAAGTTTCGTTAGAAGCTAGTAAAAGAAAGATGTATTTTTTTCCTATTCAAGTTCACAGACCCCTGGAAATTTACCCCCAGGTTAAGAATCCTTGGATTAGAGAGAGCAAAGACCAAAGGAATACCAGCTAGGAGATCATTACAATAGCTAAGGCAACAGATAATGAGGCCCTGAACTCAGCTGGTGTCAGTTGGAAGGGGACCGGTAACAGAGATGCTGTCCATGTAGAATTAACAGGATCAATCAACTGATTAGATATCCTAGAGCAGGGGGTGAAAAGGGTCGAGGGCCACTCTGAGTGACCAGAAGGACTGCCGTAAAACTGGAAGGATGGTGACGCCATTAACGAAAGTGGGGAAGTTTGGGGAAGGAGTGGATTTGGTGAGGGGAGGGGAGGCATTCTGTTTGGGGCTGCTAGGAAGACGTCTAAATGAAGAATTCCAGCAGACAGTAAGCTGAAGCTTAGAGGAGGGATGAGGGCTGGATTTATAGAGGTGAGAATGATTCTGGCCACCTAGATATGTTGAGGACAGGTGAGATCACCAAGGGAGAGGGTAAAGAAAGACAAGTAAAACAGGCTCAAGATAGAGCCTTGGAAGACAGCCGTGGTGAGGAGAGAGGCGGGTGACCACCCAGTGAAGGATTCTTAGTAGTCTGATGAGCAGGACCACAAAGGGAGAGACGGGGGCGGGGAAGGCAGGGAAGGGCTGGCCGAGTGCTGGAGGCTGCAGGAAGGAGGAGTGAGGAAAGCAGCTTAGAGATTGTTGGAGACCATGGAGGGGAGAGTTTGAGTAGAGTGGGACAGCCAGGTGGTGCAGCGGAGAGAGCACTGGGCCAAATCAGGGTATTCTCCCTTCCTGCGTTTAAATCCAGCCTCAGGGATGTTCTAACTGGGTGACCCTGGGCAAGTCCCTTAACCTGTTCTCCTCAGTATCTGTAAAATGGGCTAGAAAAGGAAACGGCAAAAACTCCAGGATCTCTGCCAAGGAAACCCCAGACAGGGTCAAGAAGAGCTGGACTCGACTGGAAAAAGGATGGAACTGAAGGAGAGAGCTGGAGTCAGAAGCTAGATTGCAGGGAGGTTGAGAAATCCATGGGTGGAGAGAAAGCGGAGGAAGGAAGTGAAGCTGTATTTCTAGAAGCTTAGTTGGGAAAGAGAATTGAAATAATGGCTGAAGGAGAGATGCCAGGCCAAGGAGTGGGTGTGCTGTTGTTGTTGTAAGATGGAGAGCCCAAGCAGATGGAGACAGTGATGACACAGGCCAAAGGGAGAGAGATGGCGGAGGAGAGGCTGAGCCAGCGAGTTCCTAGGGAGGACAGAATAGAAGCCAGGGGAAAGGGGGACAGTCACTTTGTCCTTCCGTGAATATTGGATGAAGAGCAGCCTGAGGGAGGGGACGAATGAAAAAGAAGGGAAGGGAGGTGTTCCCAGCCAAGCCACCCATCCGGGACCGAGTCCCGGCCGGTTTGCTCTGCCCCCAGAAGCCTTCCCTGTCTCCCACCCAGATCTCAGACAGGCCCCCCCCCCTCCCGTGGGATACCCTCCCCACCCACTGGACACTTCTCTAGCCCCCCTGGGCTCCCTGCAGAGGTCTTGTAGAACGACTGGTTCCATACAGAGAGCGGGAATCGAGTAGCAACAAATTTGTATTTCCCATCGGTGACAGGGCCCCGGGCTGGTCCTGAGTGGGGGCTGATCCCAGCCTTCGGGGAGCCTGGGCGCAGACACAAGAAAGACATTTTGCAGCACACGGCAGTCCAAACAGTCAATAATATGAGAAAGGGAACGCCGGGCAGTCTGGAAGTCTTCCTGGAGTGGGATTGGGTGTGGAGGAAAGGGAAGCAATGTCCAAAAAAGGTGGGTTAGTGGAGCCTGGGAGTAAAGGTGGGAATACAGTTGACTATGGCAACTGGGTGACCCAGAGAAGAGAGTTCTGGGCCTGGGGTCAGAGAGACCTCAGACACTGGTCTGGATGACCCTGGGCAAGTCTCTTATCCACTGCCTGCCTAAGTTTTCTCAACTGTAAAATGGGAGCAATAACACCTACCTCCCAGGGCTATCCTGAGGAATACAGAAGACAATATTTGTATAGCATTCACCATGGCACTGGGCATATAATAAGTGCCTAATAAATGCTTGTTCTTTTGTCCTCTTCCCTATGACAAAGGATTCTGAATTTGGAGTCAGAGGAACTGGGTTCAAATTCTGAAAATTAATGATAATACTAATAATAGTCAAAGTTTACACAGGGCTTCAAAATTTATGAATTTACCTATATTCTCTCTATCTTGATCTTTGTAATAATAATCTTTTGAGGTGAATGTTGGAATTGTTATCTTTTTACAGATGAGGAAACTGAGGCTGAGAAAGGTTAAGTGATTTCCATAGGGTTTCACAGCTAGCAAGTATATGAGGAGGATTTGAATGCTTCCCAGCCTCAGTTTCCTTATCTGTAAAATGGCAAGTTTGGGCCAATGGCCTCTTGAGGCCTTTTGAGGGGCTGAGTTAGAACTGCCCTTCCTTCCCCTCTTCTTCTCCCTTTTCTCCATCTCTTCTGCCTCTCTTCCCTTCTCACCCCCTTCTCTTCCTCCCTTCTCCTGCCCCAATTTAATGTTCTTTTCCAGTTCCAAGCTCTCTCCTCAGAGGAGAAAGGAGGCTGCCTGCCACAAGCTCCCGAATCGAGCTCGGAGATGGGAAACTTCAGGGTAATCGGGTCAGACTGGGAGGGGGACAGTTTCCACTGTAACCTTAACCATCCTGACCCACACTGACCAGAGCCAAATCTCCTGTGCCCCCGGCTTCTGGGCTTGGTTACCTCCCATGACGTCAGCTGGGCCTGGGCCAGGAATCTGCTCTGGGTGCTGGGTGAGGCATGGGGAGCCCGGCCCTGCCTTTCCTTGCTAAGTAGCCTCATTGGTCAAGTCAGAGCTTTCACGCTGGGGGAGCAGCCTCTGGCCTCAGACACAAAGGGGCTGCCCAGACAGGCTTGTTTCCCCCTGTGACAATGAGGGCTTGCCCTGCCCTGCAGCCTCACTGCTGCCTAAAGTCCCACCAGCCCCTGCCCACTGCTGGACAGTGTCCTCCCCAGCACTGGGACAATCCTGAGCCTCAGACCATTTGGATTTCATTCCATGTTGTGTCTGGATGATTAAAATAAAAACTTGCCATAACCTCCACCTCCTCCTAAAATATATTCATGCATTTGTTCGTTGCTTTATTCACCTATCCACTGGTTTGTTCATTCATTTATTAGTTCATTCATTCATTTACTATTTGATCAGTTCACTGGTCCACCCCTTCGTCGATTTGTTCATTAGATTACTCATTTGTTGGTTCATTTATTCTTTCACTGGTCAATTCATTCACTCATTTACTATTTTATTGGTTCACTGGTTCATCCTTTCATTAACCTGTTCATTAGATCATTCACTTGTTAGTTCATTCATTCTTTCATTGGTGGATTCATTCACTTATTCATTGTTCATTCATTTGTTCTTTAATTGATTTACTCATTAGTTCATTCATCATGAGATCTTTCAAGTATAAATATTTTTGAGTCCACAGTCCACCTTGCCCTGAGCCAGAGCCTTTGGAGGTGTGAGAAGAGGAGCCCTTGCGGAAGGCTGAGCCTGAACTAATGAGAGTCTGAGTCAGAGGCCCTGAGCTACTTAAATGGTCTGGACTCCTCTTCATTTCCTTAGTGACTGGGAGTGAACATCTTGAGAAGCAAACCTTGAGACTTGTTCTCTGTTTCCCAAACAAACCAAACTCTCCTCTCCCCCTCCACCGACTCTTTATGAGAGACACCCCCTATTGGGGGCTCTTCCACTGATCTCCAATTCAGCCCAAATGATGCTTGTCCTGTGATTGTGGGTCTGATCCAGGTGGGGAAGGGTTAATTGTACTCTCTATTAAAGTGAGCCCCCAAATGCACAGAAACAGAACCCCAACCCAGCCCTAAAATGAGTGCTGAGCCTGGGCAGCTCTTTGAATGCTCATGTGTTCCCCAGTGAGGCTCGGTGCCCCTGAGGGACGCAGGGTTGATGAAGGGGGCACCTGTACCCCCACACCCCTGCGCTCTCATTCCCAGGCCTCCATGCACCCAGGATCATCGGGGTTGGCACCTGACGATGAGGATGCCCCAGGCCGTCTGTGGGTGACTCAGGCCTCCCCAAACTGGGGCTTGCCTGTTTTCCAGAATCATTCCTTCTTTGTCACAACCTTGGCAATCCAGGGGAGGAGGGTTCTTGACAAACAGGGCCCGGGGATCTTAGACAGGGAGGCAGCAGCAGGCAGGCAAACAGACTGGCGGACGGGCCCTTAAGTCCCGGCAGATGCTGGGGGAGACATGTCTGACTCATGGGGCAGATCCCTGGGTGTTGAAGACCCAGAAAGGCCTTCCCCCACCTACAGATGCTGAGCACCCATCCCAACATCCTGGGAATCCCTAAACGCTTCCTAGGGCTCCTCCCCAGAGTCGAAGGAGGAAAAGGTTTGGTCCCCAGTTCTCTGGACCTGAAAAGAGCTGACTGTGATCCAGACTGGTGGCCAGACTCCGGAATCTGGAGAGAAACACATCTCTTGCCTGACATTGGATCGTGTCTTCTCCAAAGGAGTCATCTTGGAGAACCAGGGCCCAGACGGGCTGGTGTGCCTGGAGTCACCTCAGAGCATTAGAGAGAGGGCCAGGAAGAGAGCCCAGCTCAGCTCCAGCCCTTGGAAGGGGGCTTCCCCCCCCCGGCTCCCCCGTTCCTCTGACAGGCCCAGTCTCGGATAGATGGAGGTCAAAAGGGCCCAGTTTAACCCTCTTATTTTACAGAGAAGTCAGAGGTGACAACTCCCCAGTCACTCAGACACGAAGGGCCTCAGCCCCAGGGACTGGACCCAGCCCTCCCCACCTCAGCACCCCTCGGCCCACACCTGGGTGAAAGTGGCCGCCTGGCCCCTCCCCACCCTGCCCCTTTTTCTGGGAAAGGGGATTGTGGGTAGGGAGGGAGCCAGGCTGGAGCCTCTGGGGAGCACCACCTGCACCGGCAGGGCTGCTGATTAAGAGGGAAGCTCAGAGTGCCCAGGAAGAGTGGTCCTGATGCCTGTCTCCACCCCCCCCCCCCAATCCTGGCCTGTTTCCTCCCCCACCAACCCAAGGCCTTTAGCTTTGAAACCCTGAGGGTCTTCCCTCCCAGAGTGATTGATTTAGATTGGGGGCCCCTAGGTGAAAGAAGGGACTCTGCCTCCATGGCTACCCAGCCTTAATTTCTGAATGGGCTCGCCTCTGTCTAACTGAGACCCGCCGAAGACCTTAGCTTAAAAAGGCCGGTCCCCCAGTGCATCCCGGGGGTCCCCCAGTGCATCCCGGGCCGTCTCCGGGTGCCCTGTGGCTCTGGAGGGGACTCCTTCAAGAAGGAGGCATCTGACAGCAGCTTTGAGGCTTACAGAGACCACATAGGGAGGAGGAGGAGGGTTTGCCTAGAGAGGCTCAGTGAACACAGCTCAGTTGGAATTTGCCCCCCAAGTTTCTGGCTGAGCCATCCCCATGACACCGGGCTAAGTAGGGTCTGGACAGAAAGGCCTGGCTATGGCGCTCGGACCCGCCTGGTCCCAAAGGGCCCGATAGGAGCCTGGGCGCAGGCTACGGGGAGCCAGATTTGGGTTCCGTGCTAGAACTCACTAGGAGCTGGCGCAGATAACAATAGCAACCCATCTCTATCGGATATTTAGGTTCTTGAAGCACAGGTAAGGGAGACTACAGGGATTATTATCCCACTTTACAGATGAGTAAATTGAGGCCCAGAGAAAATAATAACTTGTCCAGGATCACAATAAGGTGATGAAGTTGAACTAGGTGATTTCTCCCCTCACTGAATATTGAGGTCAAGTGGCAGAACTCTGGCCCCATCCCAGACCCCCTGGCTTCAAACCCTTTGCTGGTTTCCTAACAAACGGCCCACAAGAGTTTCAGGACCCCTGCTCTCACTGTGTGTGTCCCCGGGGACAAGCCCCTCCCCAAGGGCCACCAGCTTTCCCTTAGGGCCATGTGAACCTGCTTGGGAGGGGGCTTTGGGAACCAGAAAGGGACAGCACAGATGTTAAGGAAACTCATGAACCAAACGATGTCCCTACTGCAGGTGCTTCCCAGAATGGTCCCTCCATTCTCTGTGCCACCTAGCTCCCAGCTCAAGTGTAGGATTCCATGTTTAATGGATTAATAATTTAAATCTTTAAATTAAATAAATTTAATCTTTATTAGTTTGGTCCATCACTCTAACATGTTGAGATATCCCTGGATCCTAACTAGATCGTTCAACATAGTCTCCATCCTTTTCAGCTCAGCATCGCCCACGGATTTACTGAGCAGCTCTGCCGTGCTTCCATCCAAGGAAGAGTCTCTGGAGCCCCCCTAGAGATTTCTCTTCCAGTTCACAGGAGCACAGATCAGGAGTTACAAGGAGTCATGGAAGTCCTTTAGACCAAACTCTTCATTTTGCATGAAATCTAGAGGGGTCAAATCACTTTACATACATACATACATATATACATACATATTCATATAAAATATGACAAAGTATTTACAACATGAATTATTTATACATGGGGGGAGGTACTTCAGTTATTATTATCTCAATTTGACAGTGAAACTGAGACTTTAAGAGAGTACTTAAGTAACTTTCCCATAGTCATAGAGGAAACATCAGACGTGGGACTATTATTTTTATTTGGAGACTAAGTCTCCCTGGCTGACTCAGGTTTAAAATGTAAGCAGCCAGTCAGGACCGATCAAAATGCTGATTGGTCATAGATGTTCTGTTTTGTCCATTTTTCCTGTTCTAGTTTGACTCTCTTTGGGCAACCTGTTGTCCCTCCATCACCAGGGGCTCATGATGAGAGTGCTGAACCCAAAAGGGCTGGCCAGTTGGTTTTAGCTTACCACATCTTGGCACTCCTGAGCGCAAGTGATCCACCAGTCTCAGCCTCTATGGGTAGTGGGAATGGGATTTTAGCCCAAGTCTTCTTCCTAACTCCATTTCCAGGATTTTATCAACTAATTGCATGGCGCTTCTCTGGTCTTCCAATCTAATGGCATTCCCTTCCATTTTCACCTCTCTGAGAGGAGCGGAGAAACGGTAAGAAGCTTTATGGGTTTTAGTTCCATCAAGTGCTCAGCAGGTGGGAAAAGCATCAGATCTGAAAGAGATGGGAGAACATGTGGGAAGAGAGGAAGAAAGAAAAGGGGGAAGAGGAAAGGAGAAAAAGAATGAAACAAAAGACAGGTAGAAATAGAAAAGGAAGGAAGGGAGAGGCAGGACAAAGGAGATGGATAGGAAGAGGAGAGAGAGACAAAGGGAGAGGGAAGAACAATACAACAAAGAGAGACAGATCAAGTGAAGTGAAAGGGAAGAGAACAGAGAGGAGATGAGCCTCTGAAGGGCCCAGACCACAGCAACTCATCTCGGGGAGCTCCTGAAGCCCATCACTCAGCCCGGGATGCAGGGGAACTGAAGCCTCTGGCTCTGAGTACTGTGGTCAGCAAAGCCCCAGAGCCACTGAGTCAATGCTCTCACTTGATAGTCAAGCCAGTAGGCCAGGTTTGTTTGGGAGGGGTTATCACAAGAGGTTGTTTCTCCCCCACCACTTCCCATTCTATTTCCCTGATACTAATCCAAGAGTTAACCTCAGTCCCAACTTGTCCCAGGAGCCAAGGTCCTGTCCCTCTGGCACAAGTCCCTCTTCCACCTCTTCTCTCTCCCCCGCCCCACCTCTGTCTCATAGAGTAGCTGGGAGTGTCTATTGCCGACATGTGTTTCTAGAAGTCTGTGATCTGGTTTCTAAGCCTATAGAGTGCCACCCTCCCCCCTCCCAGACGCCCCTCCCAAGGTGTTCTTGAGATCCTGCTTCTGAGAGGAGCAGAGGTGGGGGACAGAGTGTGTGTGTGCGTGTGTGGGGAACTCACAGAGAGGAAACAGAACTCCACCAGTGAACATGAAGGAGGGCCTCCCGGGCCTGGGACGGGTGCGAGGACCTGCAGGTCCCTGTCCTCCCCTATGAAACAAGGTCCAAGGGGGCAGCACCAGAAACCAGGGGCGGGAGTTACAGAAAGAGGGATGTAGTCCTCTGGTGAGCAGCTGTCAGAGAAGGGGAAAGGCTGTTCAGACACAAGTGCTGGGGCAGGTGGAGGGGAGCCACGGCTGGGTGGGGGAGAGGGGAGGTCTGAGCGAGGCTCTGGGGACTGGGGCCCTCCTAGGCAGGGCCAGTGTCAGCGAAGAACCCACCCACTCACCCACAAGGAGCCCTTTCCCCATCCTAAATTCAAATCCTGGAGTTGTTGTTCCCTTGTTGTAGTCCTGACCCTTTGGGACCCCACATGGGGTGTTCTTGGCAAAAACACAGGAGCGCTTCCATCTCCTTCTCTAGTTCATTTTACAGATGAGGGAACTGAGGCAAGCAGGGTTAAGTCCTTGTCCAGGATCACACAGCTAGGAAGTGTCTGAGCCCACATTTGAACTTGTGAAGATGAGTCTTCCTGATTCCAGGCCCAGCACTCCATCCCCTGTGCCTCTTAGCCGTCCATATTTTGCCTCCAACTAGCTGTGTGATCCTGGGCAAGTCACTTCACCTTCAGCCTTAGTTTCTTATCTATAAAATGAGCACATTACTGGTACCTGGTGAGTGCTATATAAATGTTAATTAGTATTATTTTAAAATCATTTGTACTGTCTTCTGATACTCCCAGGGTCAGAATTTACCTTCTTTTCCTCCTTCCTTTTCTTTCCGTACTACAGGAAGGAGGGAGATATAACTGAGGCACTCTACCTACCTGAGGGTGTGTGTGTGTGTGTGTGTGTGTGTGTGTGTGTGTGTGTGCACGCGCTATTTAATTAGTGGCCCTGTCATACTTTGTGACTCTAAGCACCACCACATGATGGCCTTGCCTCATGATTCAGGCAGCCCTGTTTCCCACATTCAATTATTAGCAATTAGCAGCCTTGAAGGATGAGCTTTCCCAGAGCCCTCGGTCCCTCCCGGGAGTCTCGCTCAGTCTGGGACTGCCTCATCGGGATCATCACCTGGGTCCCCTCCCCCTCCCCGCCAGGGTACCCCCGAGGAGTGGGGCTGGCTGTCGCCCCCGCCGCTCCCAGCTGCCGTCCGGACCATTTCGGTCTGCCTCACACGCTGGCTGGCAAATATCAGTCAGTCTCTCTCCTAGGTTTCCTCATTGGTCACACAGCAACAATAACAGCCCCCCCCCAGGTGCTTGTGAGCTAGTACAGGGAAGTCCTTCATAGACCTCAGGTGCCGGGCAAGGCCAGCCAGGACAGCCCCAGGATCCCCTGGGCTCCCGGGCAGGGCCAGCCAGGACAGTCCCAGGGCCCCCTGGGCTCCCGGGCAGGGCCAGCCAGGACAGTCCCAGGGCCCCCTGGGCTCCGGGGCAGGGCCAGCCAGGACAGTCCCAGGGGCTCCGGGCAGGGCCCGCCAGGACAGTCCCAGGGCCCCCTGGGCTCCGGGGCAGGGCCCGCCAGGACAGTCCCAGGGCCCCCTGGGCTCCCGGGCAGGGCCAGCCAGGACAGTCCCAGGGCCCCCTGGGCTCCGGGGCAGGGCCAGCCAGGACAGTCCCAGGGCTCCCGGGCAGGGCCAGCCAGGACAGTCCCAGGGCCCCTGGGCTCCGGGCAGGGCCAGCCAGGACAGTCCCAGGGCCCCTGGGCTCAGGGCAGGGCCCGCCAGGACAGTCCCAGGGCCCCCCTCTTCGCTCCGGGGCAGGGCCCGCCAGGACAGTCCCAGGGCCCCCTGGGCTCCGGGGCAGGGCCAGCCAGGACAGTCCCAGGGCCCCCTTCGCTCCGGGGCAGGGCCCGCCAGGAAAGTCCCAGGGCCCCCTGGGCTCCGGGGCAGGGCCCACCAGGACAGTCCCAGGGCCCCTGGCCCGGGCAGGGCCAGCCAGGACAGTCCCAGGGCCCCCTTCGCTCCGGGCAGGGCCCGCCAGGAAAGTCCCAGGGCCCCCTGGGCTCCGGGGCAGGGCCCGCCAGGACAGTCCCAGGGCCCCCTGGGCTCCGGGGCAGGGCCAGCCAGGACAGTCCCAGGGCCCCCGGGCAGGGCCCGCCAGGACAGTCCCAGGGCCCCCTGGGCTCCGGGGCAGGGCCCGCCAGGACAGTCCCAGGGCCCCCTGGGCTCCGGGGCAGGGCCAGCCAGGACAGTCCCAGGGCCCCCTTCGCTCCGGGGCAGGGCCGCCAGGAAGTCCCAGGGTCCCCTGGGCTCCGGGGCAGGCCAGCCAGGACAGTCCCAGGGCCCCCTTGCTCCCCGGGCAGGGCCCGCCAGGAAAGTCCCAGGGCCCCTGGGCCCGGTCAGGGCCCGCCCAGGACAGTCCCAGGCCCCTGGGCCCGGGTCAGGGCCCGCCAGGAGCCAGTCCCAGGGCCCCTGGGCTCCGGGGCAGGGGCCGCCAGGACAGTCCCCAGGGCCCCTGGCCCGGGCAGGGGCCAGCCAGGACAGTCCCAGGGGGCTCGGGGCAGGGCCCGCCAGGACAGTCCCGGGCCCCTGGGCTCCGGGCGGGCCCGCTGGAAGTCCCGGGCCCCTGGGCCCGGGCAGGGGCCAGCCAGGACAGTCCAGGGCCCCTGGGCTCCGGGCAGGGCCAGCCAGGACAGTCCCAGGGGCCCGGGCAGGGCCGCCAGGACAGTCCCAGGGCCCCCTGGGCTCCGGGGCAGGGCCCGCCAGGACAGTCCCAGGGCCCCCTGGGCTCCGGGGCAGGGCCCGCCAGGACAGTCCCAGGGCCCCCTTCGGCTCCGGGCAGGCCCGCCAGGACAGTCCCAGGGGCCCCTGGGCTCCGGGTCAGGGCCAGCCAGGACAGTCCCAGGGCCCCCTTCGGCCTCCGGGCAGGGGCCCGCAGGAAAGTCCCAGGCCCCTGGGCTCGGGTCAGGGCCCACCAGACAGTCCCAGGGCCCCTGGCCCGGGCAGGGGCCAGCCAGGACAGTCCCAGGCCCCTTCGCTCGGGGCAAGGCCCGCCAGGAAAGTCCCAGGTCCCTGGGCTCTGGCAGGGCCGCCAGGACAGTCCCAGGGCCCTGGGCTCCGGGCAGGGCCAGCCAGGACAGTCCTAGGGCTCCGGGTAGGGCCTGCAGGACAGTCCCAGGGCCCCTGGGCTGGCAGGGCCGGCCAGGACAGTCCAGGGCCCCTGGGTCCTGGGAGGCCCGCCAGGACAGTCCCAGGGCCCCCTGGGCTCCGGGGCAGGGCCCGCCAGGACAGTCCCAGGGCCCCCTGGGCTCCCAAGCCCGGCCCCCTCGGGCCAAAGGAGGTGGCTTGTGCAGGCCCACAGAACCCTCTAGGGATAATGGGCCCCCAGGATCGCCCAGCAGGCCTTTCTCCAGACAAGTGGCCTGCGCAGTTGTGGCTGTCGTGCTCATTGCCTTGCCGGGCGCAGCTCTCTGGATTAGCTCACAAGGATAATATTTACCCGGCCCACAGCCTTTATCTTCAAAGGCTTGGGGCCTCCCAGGGCCCGCCAAGGCAGGGAGCCCTGTGGAGAGATAAGAGAGCCTTGACAGCTCGCCCTGCGGTCCCCATCCTCCCATCCTCTACGCTCCAGGAGTTGCCTAGAATTTCCCAGGGTGATCCTGGCTCCCAGGCCCAGATACTTTCCTCCCCAAATACTCAGGAGTAGTATCATTATGCAGGAAAAGGGAAGCATGGAGGAGGGCCTGTGAGGGCCGCATCCTTCCTGAACAGTCACAGAATCACAGGCCATAGAGCAGAAAGGCCTCCAAGGAAGCGTCTAGTCCAGGCTACTTCTCTTACAGATGGGGAAACTGGGAAACTGAGGCCAAGAAAAGCTAGTCCCGTAGCTCAGGAGCAGTGGGCAGTCTGCAGATGTCAGAGGAGAGGAAAGGCTGTTCAGACACAAGGGCTGGGGAGCTCTGATCGAGGCCTCTGAGGACCAGTGTCAGCCAAGAACCAGGTTTTTTCCTCAGCCTCAGTTTTGTAAATCTGTAAAATGGGAATAAGAATAGCACCCACTTCCCAGGATCACATGAGATAACATTTTGCAGACCTCTAAGCACTTCTACCAACGCTAGTTATAATAACAATACTTTTGTAACATAACATTTATAACAATATATATACACACACATATATATATGTGTATATAACAATATAACAATAACAACAATTGTTATTATTATTCTTGTTCTTATTAAACAGCAGAGTCTAGATTGGAACCGAGGTGGGGGCTCAAATGATAGATGATCCCGACTCTGACACTGTGTTCTAGGGTCCCCCCCCAGCTCTGACGGTCTGTGTTTGGTAATTTCCTCACGCTGAGCCTCTAGGGCTGCCAAAGTCTCAGGATGACAGTCAGCTTGACACTGGGAATTCCCCTCAACTGCCTCCTCCCTTCCCCAGAACCTAGACAAAAGCTTTCTTCAGGACCGGGGTTCGGGTAGATTCCCACTGTCAGAGACACATGGGAAATGAGCATAGACTGAGCAAGCCGTGGTCTGGGCCTTGGCTGGGCCCAGAGGGGAGAAAGATAAAGGGGGAAAAGCCCCAGCCCTTTTCCGGCAGAGCTGCCGCAATTCATTCCAAAGGGAACTTCCAGCCTCTTGCTGTGGAGGAGCTTAACATTCCTTCCATTTCCACATCTTCTTTGCTCTCCAGACAATCCAGATATTCCAGAGCTGCCGTCCGGGACCCCCAAGGGTGGCCTACAATGTGAATGTCTCCATACTGAACCCAGCTCCCTCCCTGGTTTGCATCCTAGAATTAGAAATGAGTTTATTGGCAGAAAATATTGACTCTGAGACAAGTGAAGAATACACTGAAAAATACAGACATCTATTGAAAACTTTCTGCTTAATTAAAAAATTAAATTTTCAATAAAATAATAATGTTCAGTTTTGTCTCAAAAAATTAAGTTTTTATGAACCGGTCTTTTCAGTTGGGGAAACAATATGGAATTATAGGAGAAAAGCTCTAAAATGGTTCACACCTTTTGACTCAATGAGCCTGGGTTTCTAACCCCAGCAATTTACTGGAAAAGAAAAAAAAAAAGACATCTGTACAAAAATATGTCTCCCACCGTTTGTAATAATGGAAAATTGGAAACAAACCATGTGCCCATTTAGAAAATGGAGAGACAAGTTATAGTACATGAATGTAATGGAATATTACTGTACAACAGGAACAATGGCTAACCAGATTTCCCAGAAATGTGGGCAGACTTGCATGAAATGATGTAGAGAAAGAAGCAGAATCAAAAGAACATTAATTACAGTTAAGTAAAGGAAGAAAACCTTAAATGGCAACAAAACCCAATGGCCAGCCTGGCCATACCCTTCTTAAAGCAGATGATATGACCTTTGTGTTCTTTAAATCACAGAAGTGTTCAGGAGCAAGCTTGCAAGGTCACAATCACCCTTTTGTGTTGTCTTGCTTAAGTACTTTTTGGAAGATACACTTTGGACTTTGAGAGTTTGTGTTTACCATGTTAAAAACAAGAATCATCAATTGGAAGCAATATTTTATGATCTTTTAAAGAAATAGCATTTTTATGATGAATTGCTAGAAACTGGGACTCATTTTCTTCATCTTAAAAATGGGTAAAATGATAATAATCATAATAGCCTTCTTTACAATTGCTTATCAATTATCTACTTTGTGGATTATCTATGTTGGCTTCCCTCCCATCTCCATGACTGCTAGCACCCAATTCTGGGGTTATTGAAAACATCTGAATTGGGGAAGGATGGTATAAACCTATTTCTCAGTATGTCCCACTGAGGGGAATTTGCTGCCTGGGAGACAAACACCAACGATTATTGACTTATCAATATCCAACTCACAATCTTGCTGGGGTTTGCAGGATCATTGATTTAGAGCTGGAAAAGACTAGCTATCAGTCAGTATATTCTCTCCATTATGTGGATGAGGAAAGGAGTGGGGAGGAAATTTGCTTCAGATCACCTATGTAGTCAACAAGAAATATTTACCAAGCACCTACCTACTCTCTGCCAGACACTGGGCTAAGCTCGGAAGTAGTAGGAATTTTAATCCAGATTTTCTGACTTCAAATCTAGTGTTCTTGGTGCTGCAGTGATCTTTGCCTTCTAGAACTGAGTAGGGACCCACTGTCACTGGTCCTTCCTTGTTGACCCTGAGGGAGGTGAGATTCCCCCTGGCCAAGACCAGTGAATCTAAGACAAGAAAGGAGAGAGCCCAGGATGCTCCTTCCAGGACCATGGTTACCCTGACCCTGAGAGTGCCCTAATCTCCTTCAGAATCTCTTACCGGAACAAGAATGGTCTCAGCCAGTGTCCATCATTTTCTTTCCCAGACTCCCACTCAGGTCAGGGAGGGCATGGGACTCTCCCTTCCCCAACCAGAAACTGTTGGTGGCTATATTTATATTCCTGTATATTTGGGGGAGCTTGGATCAAAAGGTGGGAGAGAACAGGCTCTGCAGCTTGGATCAAAGGTCCCTAATCCCTTCTCCTTTTTCCCCTCCCTCAGCTCTTGTTCCCTCACCCTCACCTCAGTTGTCTGTCTGGGTTTCTGGCCCATCCCCACCTGGGGGACTGACTCAGTCAGCCTGGTGGGTGAGTAACAGCCCAGTCTCCAGCAGATCTGGCCTTTTTCTATCTTCCTCTTAGGACCCTGGCTAGACCAGCTGTTTCCTGAGGGGTCTGTTGGCTCTTTCCCAAGCTCCCAGGAATGACAATAACAACAACAACAATAATTATAGTAAGAGCAACAACAATTTAGGGCTTTAAGTTTCACTAAGCACTTTTCTCACAACTACCCTAGCTATAAAGGATGAAACTGAGCTTCAGAGATTTGTGCCTTTTGGTCACAGAGCCAGTAAATATTAGAACTGAAATCTGAACCCAAGTCTCCTTATTCCAAGTCCAGTTTTATTTTTATGGCTCTGGCTTGAGGAGCCTGGGAGCCTCAGATTGAGAAAAATTTGGGGGTAAATGACTTCACCCTAAAGATGGAAAATTGCTGAGGAGAGGCAGTAAAATGGCAAATCGTGCTTTACTATTAACACTGACTGGTTCTGGGAACACCACGAGGGTTACCTACATGATGTGATCTCAGGACCTCTTGAAAGTTTCATTGAGCCCTGCAGGGGGTATGAGATGGATTAGATGAATCAAAGGGTATAGAATCTGGAAAAGATCTCAAAGGTGGTCTAGTTTAGTCTTTACCTGAGCATGAATACCATCTACCACATCACCCACAAAAGGTTGCCCAGCCTCTGCCTTAACGCTTCCAGTGATGGGGAACGATGACCTTCCCAGGTGGTCCTTTCTGCTTTCAGATGGATCTAGTGGTTTAGGGTTTTTTTTTTTCCTTCTATAAAGTCTACCTCTACCTTTTTGTAATTTCTACTCCTTATTCCTAACTCTGTCCTCTAGGGCAAAGCACAACAAATTAAATCTCTCTTTTATAAACATTCCTTTAATACTTCAAGATAGTTATCATACCCTCCACCCTTAATTATTTTTCTCTATGCTAAATATGCCTAATTCCTTTAATGAATTCTTATATACCTTGGTCTCTAGTCACTTCATTATTCTAAACATCTTATTCCTCTGGATGTGCTTTAGCTGGTCAATGTTCTTTCTAGTCTTTCCTAATTGTACTGACTTTAACAAGGATCTTCTCTCTTCATATCTGATCTAGACCATCTTTGTTTTCCTTAATGCCATTTCTTCTGGTTGCCCTTCACTGCCATATTTCTCTGGTTGGCAAGGAAGTCAACCATTTGAGACAGTTTATTTCAGTCTCATTGTCACAGTTGATTTGTGTTAATAACTTCTTTTATCCATTTCCCATTTGTGCATTTGTTAATAGCTTGTATAACTAGGTCAGAATGGAGTTACTGCGATGGTGTGCCATATCTTCTTGTTCTCATCCTTATAATTTGGCACTGATTTGGATCTTTGCTCTAACACATCAGTGATCTGACTGTGAACAGACAGCTGATTCAGAAATGGTTCCCACATCACTAACCAGATGCATCCTATCCATTAAGATATAGTCTTGTGATATTCTCTGGGGTTGGTCACATCCTGTGTCTCATGCTTTCTTCTTGAATAAAATACTCATGATGCATAGGCATGAGGTTATTGTATAGTCTCTACAAGCCTTTAGTTTCTCTGGTTTCTTATTGTTGAACCATGTTTTCCAACTTCATTTTTGCCATCCTCCCCTCTGCTCACTTTTGCCCTAAAGTCACCAGGAATTAAAGTATGTGTTTATTTAATTTGAAGTTCAAACACGTCATAGAAAATCTTATGCTGGTGAATAAACCGCAATTTTCTTCTTTTTGCAAGATCTCATTAAAAAATGCTACAATTTAGGATGGCCAATTAGTCTATGAAATAGTGCATCTTACTTACTTTGGACATAGGATAAAACCAATTCTGTAGAATCTTTTATATTTGGCAAATGAAATAATATTTGTAGTGCACTTGGCATAGTATTGGCACACAGTTGGTACTTAATATTTGTTCATTTCCTTTCCCCAGGCCTCTCCAAGAAAAGCCCAAGAGTCACTCTTCTCTTTAATGGCCATTTTCTTTTGTCTTCTGGGTTTAGTTATAATGAGAAGCTTAAGAATGATGCAACTTAGGTCTTCCAGGATTATATCTGTTTGTTGGTCAGTAGAACAGAGGCTATCACATTTAGAGTACTAGCAGTCAAGTTAATATTTAGTCTAAGAAAAGGTGTGATCGATGACATCCTTTTTCCATTTTCTGCTTTTTTGTCACTGTCACTGTGGAAGGAGACGCCCAGGTTCGAGGGTCATTTTGCATTTTAGTTTGTTCGAGTTACCGTGGCCAACCTCTGAGGCCCCTTTTAGCAAAAAAAAGAATCTATGACCCTATAATGCACCGCCAACCCCCAATACCCAGCCAGTGCCCCTAAGTTTGTTGAATGAATAAACGAATGGACGATTACACAAGCCTGCTGGGAAAGTCCCCCAGTGATCGTGGGAGATGGCTAAAGGGCCAAAGGACAGAAACTATTCCCAGGAAAGTTTGCTTTGGCCATTCACGGGCTACTCCCTGGACACAGCAGAGGAGCTCAGTATGTACGTGATAGCCTGATTTAAAAAAAAACCCAAAACGACCACTTCTCACCCTTCTTAGTGGGGTCTCCACACCACGGCCCCAGCTCTCCCTTCCCACACGCATCTTCTTCAGCAGTTTCTACATTCTCTTAGTCCTCCACACTTTAATCCCCCTCTGTCCTCCCCTTGTGTCCACATGTCTCTCCCCACCCCCAAGTCAGAGTGATGGGTGACTGCAGCATAGCTTCAGAGTGACTAATGTTCCCTTTAGACACAATCCCAGAGAAAATTCTTCCCTTCTCTGACAAGGAAAGGCAGGGGGCATATTAGGGGATGGGCTTCCAGGGCCAGTGGGGAGAATCCTGGACTGGGAGGGGTTTCCATCCTGCCCTTGTCAGTCGCTTGCTGGGTGATTCAGGACAAGATTCTTTGGGACCTGCATTTCTTCTACAATAAAATAAGATGGGGGGGGGGGCGGTAATTATCCGGTGATCTCTGAGGATCTTTCCAGCTTCGATATTCCCTGTGAATGGTGTAATGGGAAGCATGATATAGTGGAAATTGAGCATCAGGGAATGAGTTTGAATCCTGACTCTACTGTTACCTGTGTGATCTTGGGAATTATATCACACTTACAGATACAGCCTCAGAGGGAGCTTAAAGTTACTGGGTTTGTGACTGAATAAGAGCATTGAAGTGTGAAATAATCTTTTGTAGACTCACCAAAAGCATCTTTGGGGAAGCTAAATGAAAGACAGACTGCAGTGGGCAGAGATTTAAGGCACAGCTATTGCAATCATCCAGGTATGAAGTAACAAAGGCCCAAATTTCAAGCAAAAAGAGAGGACATGTTTGAAAGACGTTTGTAGAGAAAGTTGTAGAGAAACTTTTTTTTTTAATTTAATAGCCTTTTATTTACAGGTTATATGCATGGGTAATTTTACAGCATTAACAATTGCCAAACCTCTTGTTCCAATTTTTCACCTCTTACCCTCCACCCCCTCCCCTAAATGGCAGGATGACCAGTAGATGTTAAATATATTAAAATATAAATTAGATACACAATAAGTATACATGACCAAACTGTTATTTTGCTGTACAAAAAGAATCAGATGTAGAGAAACTTTGACAAATGATTCATATATATGGGGGGAGCAAGAAAGGGGAACAGAGGATGCCTCTGAAGGTGCAGACCTGGGGAACTGGGAGGATGATGGTGCCCTCTACAATAATAGGGAAATTGAGAAAGGGGAGCGTTCAGGAGAAAAGATAAAGGATTTTGGATTGGATGTGTGATGGTGCCTACAGAACAACCAGTTCGAAATATTCCACAAGCAGTTGGTGATGTGGAAAGAGATGAGCATTGGGTAGACAGATCTGGGAATCAAAGCCATAGCACTGAGAATTGAATCCAAGAAAGCTGGGGAGATCCCTGAGTGCCAGGATAAAGAAGGAGCCTTGGAGGATGCCCATGGAAAATAGGCTTGATGTGAATGAAGAATCAGCCAAAGAGAATGAGAAGCTGCTGCCTGATAGATAGGAGGAGAGCTGAGAGAGAAGGAAAAGAAAAAAAAAAAAAAAAAAAGTTAAATTGGTCATCAGTGTTAAATGCTGAGAGGGGTCAGGAAAGATTAGAATCAAGGAAAGGTCATGAGATTTGACCATTAAAAATCACTGAGGAGCAGTTGGATGGTGCAGTGGATACAGTGCCGGCCTGGAAGTCAAGAGGACCCGAGTTTAAATCCAACCTCAGATACTTAAGACTTTTTAGCTGTGTGACCCTGGGCAAGTCATTTAACCCCAATTGCCTCAGGAAGAAGAAGAAGAAGAAAAGAAGAAGAAAGAAGAAGAAGAAGAAGAAGAAGAAGAAGAAGAAGAAGAAGAAGAAGAAGAAGAAGAAGAAGAAGAAGAAGAAATTACTAATAACTTTAGAGAGAGCAGGTGAATTCAGCCAAATTCATCCAGATAAACGATAAAGTTGGAAACCAGGTTTCAGAGAGATTTATAAGAGTGAGAAGAGAAGCACATGTAGTTGAGAAGAGAGAGATAGGATGAATGCAATGAGTATGATAATTTCTAGTGATTTTTTTAAGAGTACAGAAGATTTGGACATATTTGTGGGTGGCAGAGAAGGAGCCAGTGGGTAGAAAAGATTAGAGGTAGAGTGAGGCTGGTGGGACAGGAGGGGAGCAAGCTCCTGGAGAATACAGAGGGGGATGGAATTAAGAGTGTACACATCTACAAGGGGTGGCTCTGGCAAGAAAAAAGGGATGCTTCTTCTTCCTTTGAGACATGAGTAGAGGAAGAGATAGAATTATGTCAGAAGAATACAAGATGAAGAGGAGGGAAGAAGGAGCTCTTAGCAAATGGCTCCAATTAATTTGGTGAAGCATGGGACAAAGTCCTCAGCAGAGAAGATGGGCGGAAACTTGAGAAGAGAAGGAAAGTTTGGAAAGCTACAGTGTTAATGTGATAGGGATTCAGTTAGGTACAAACAGAATTTTCTTGCCGTAGTGAAGGCCCCTCTCAGATTAGCCAGTGTAAATCGGTAAATGGTGTCATGATTTCCTCCAGTTCTGTTCAGCAGTATGATGAGTAGGAGTCAAGGTCATTAATGGTGGAAATAATCCATGGTTTAGATTTTGCAAGTCATGGAAAGGAGTCAAGACTACATGGTAGCATAGGATTGAACTAGTTCACCAAAGGGTCAAGATTGGGAATGGAAAAGAGAGCGGTCAGAGAGGGGTGAAAATCTGGTATTTCAGAGCAAAGACAAGAAGAAGGATTGAGGTAGAAATGCAAAGATAAAATATTATATAAAGGGAAAAAAGAAAAGAACCAACATCTAAGGGGGTACCTTAGATGGTCTTTTAGATTATTGGGGAATGCAAAAACAAATCATGGGTACAAAAGGAAGGAGATGGTGGGGTGCTCTAAGCAATAATAAATGTCAGAGAGTCCCAAGTACTGGGCACTGATGCAAAATGACACAAGTAGAACCAGGAAAACAATACATGGTGACAACAGCATTATAAAGAAAACCATCTTTGGAAGACCCAAGACCTCTGATCAGAACAAGGACTAAGCCCCTCATCATAGGCTGGACACAATTGGAGGAAACCAACTAGTCCCCAAAAATGCCCGTCTTGCCTTCATGCTGTGAATTGGCAGAAGCCTGGCGGTCTTGTGGCCCTACACGTGATACTTGATTGGGAAGCCTAGAGAGAAGGGAGAAGTTGCTTTGTTGCAGACTCCTCGAGGACAGGCACTGTCTTTTGTTCTCCTTTGTATTCTCGTTGCTTAGCACAGTGCCTGGCACATAGTAGGTGATTAATTGACAAATCCAAAAGCTCCTCTCCTTACTCCATCCTCTCCCCTATCAGGATCACGTTTCATTGTGAATGTTTGGTATAGTGAGCTTCATTTAAAATGTTCTTACTAATTGAAACTTTTTCTAGTCATATGAAAAGATGCTCCAAGTCATTATTAATCAGAGAAATGCAAATTAAGACAACTCTAAGATACCACTACACACCTGTCAGATTGGCTAAGATGACAGGAAAAAATAATGATGATTGTTGGAGGGGATGTGGGAAAACTGGGACATTGATTCATTGTTGGTGGAGTTGTGAACGAATCCAACCATTTTGGAGAGTAGTTTGGAACTATGCTCAAAAAGTTATCAAACTGTGCATACCCTTTGATCCAGCAGTGTTACTACTGGGCTTATATCCCAAAGAGATTATAAAGAAGGGAAAGGGACCTGTATGTGCACGAATGTTTGTGGCAGCCCTGTTTGTAGTGGCTAGAAACTGGAAAATGAAGGGATGTCCATCAGTTGGAGAATGGCTGAATAAATTGTGGTATATGAATATTATGGAATATTACTGTTCGGTAAGAAATGACCAACAGGATGATTTCAGAAAGGCCTGGAGAGACTTACACGAACTGATGCTGAGTGAAATGAGCAGGACCAGGAGATCATTATATACATCAACAACAATACTATATGATGACCAGTTCTGATGGACCTGGCCATCCTCAGCAACGAGATCAACCAAATCATTTCCAATGGAGCAGTAATGAACTGAACCAGCTATGCCCAGAGAAAGAACTCTGGGAGATGACTAAAAACCATTACATTGAATTCTCAGTCCCTATATTTATGCCTACCTGCATTTTTGATTTCCTTCACAAGCTAATTGTACAATATTTCAGAGTCTGATTCTTTTTATACAGCAAAATAACGTTTTGGTCATGTATACTTATTGTGTATCTAATTTATATTTTAATGTATTTAACATCTACTGGTCATCCTGCCATCTAGGGGAGGGGGTGGGGGGTAAGAGGTGAAAAATTGGAACAAGAGGTTTGGCAATTGTTAATGCTGTAAAGTTACCCATGCCTATAACCTGTAAATAAAAGGCTATTAAATAAAAAAAATGTTCTTACTCCTTTTGGAGATCAGTTTTGGGAGTGTGGGCAACAGTTCTGTCTGCGAGAATGCTCCAGTGTCAGACAATTTATTGGTTGAATTTTCAAAAATGATTTGAAGCCTATATTTGGAATATGGGAGTATCTGGTCTCTTAGTTTATGAAAGATAATGAGCTTCTGGTGTATATTGGAGTTGGACTACATCATCTCTAAGGTCTCTTACCTAGAGCGATGATAACTGTGATTCTGTATTTCTGTTGACCAGGTCATGCCTTTTACAAAAGTTTTATTTTATTTTCATTAACAAAAATCTATCTTCTCTTCTTCCCATCTCCTCTCTTATTGAAAAAAGAAGAAAAATATACATAGTCAAGCAACTTAGTTAAATAACAAATATGTGTACTCAACAAAACAAATTCCCACATTGTGTCCAAAAAGTATGACTCATTCTGCAAAATGTCTCATTTTACGTCTAAATCCTTCACCATCTTATGATGGAGCTGTCAGGAGGTGATTAACACGTTTCTTCATCAGACCTTCAGAATCATGATTAGTCATTGTCTTGATCGTAGTTCTTAATTTTTTCAGAATTATTTGTCTTTATAATATCCTTTTGTTGTATAAATTGTCCTCCTGGTTTTGCTCACTTCACTATGCAGCAATTCATGAAAGTCTTCCAGGTTTTAGTATTCTATTATGTTCACATATATAAGACTGTGCATTTACAATGTTCATAATCTGTTTAGCCATTCCCTGATTGATAATCTCCTTCATTTCCACATAAAGAGTTGTTATAAATATTTTTGCATATACCAGTCCTTTTCCTTCATTAGGTCATGTCTTATTAGGGGTCATGTAGGTCCAAAATTTTTGTAACCTGCAGTTAAATGTTGCCTAATTTCTATCATTTCCTTGTAAAGCTTGTTCTGCATTGATCAATAAATCCAAATTGTTCCTTAGGAACAACTTATCTATAATTTCTGTAGTATTGCCATAATAAACTCCTTTATTTCTATAAATAAATAAGTATTTAATTTATTTAATTGAATAATTAAATTAGGTTGTTTTAATTAAATAACTAAGTCCACATTGGCTTGTGTTTAGTTGATTGAATTCATGCAGATGTTGCCCAAAGAGGAGTCTTTGGATCCTAGCTATTTCATAAGCTATATTCAGAAGAAAATGATTTTCATTTATATTAGATTAATCCATGGGGTTTACCTATTTTCAGCTATTTCTAGTAATTGGTGAAATAATGTCTTGTTCTAAAAGTATTTTTATACATTTTTAACTTATTTATCACTTGCTCTGAGAATATCGATCAGTCTCCCTTCTTTTTATATGAGGCAGTATGCCTCTTTCTGTAGTTGTATTAGGGTGACATGATCTTCGTTTCCTTAATGCTATATAAGATTTTGTTAGGATAATTCCCAAATCTGTGTGGTATATGTTAAAACTTTGAAAGAGTATATGAAGATAACCATTGCATAGTTATTGTTTTAAACATATTATTCACATCAGATTTTTATTTCAGAATGCTATTAAGACTTCTGATACATGGGCACAACTACTTATTGATAGTTTTATGCTAGCTGTGCTTTACCTGGAAGAGACAAATAAAAAAAATGAAAAAGCATATATTAAGAGCTTACCCTGTGTCATGTATTAAACTAAATGTTAGGGATTCAAATACCTGAGCTTATATCCCAAAGAGATCTTAAAGGAGAGAAAGGGACCCACATGTGCAAAAATGTTTGTGGCAGCCCTGTTTGTAGTGGCAAGAAACTGGAAACTGAGTGGATGCCCATCAGTTGGAGAATGGCTGAACAAGTTATGGTATGTGAATGTTATGGAATATTATTGTTCTGTAAGAAATAATCAGGAGGATAATTTCAGAGAGGACTAGAGAGACTTACAGGAACTGATGCTGAGTGAACTGAGCAGAACCAGGAGATCACTGTACACAGCAACAACATGATTATATGAGGATCAATTCTGATGGACTTGGCAGTTTTCAATAATATGATTCAGGACAGTTCTAATGGTCTTGTGATGAAGAGAGTCATCTACACCCAAAGAGGACTGTGGGAACTGAATGTGGATCACAACATAGCATTTTTTACTCTTTTTGTTGTTTGCATTTTGTTTTCTTTTTCATTTTCCCCCTTCTTTTTGGATCTGGTTTTTCTTGTGCAAGATAATTGTATAAATATATGTTTTTAACATGTAACATACATTGGATTACTTGCCATCTAGGGGAGGAGATGGGGGAAGAACAGGGAAATTTGGAATCCAAGGTTTTGCAAGGATCAATACTGAAAAATTATCCATACATATAAAATAAATTATGCATATAAACAAAATTAAAAATAAAAAGCTTTAGTAAAAAAAAAAAAAAGGGATTCAAATGTTATGGGCCAGAACTCTGTACTTGAAACAAGGATTCTTACAAGCTCCTAACTCAGTGGAATTGATAAGACAATGGTTATCTAGTTTAGCAAGGAGATTAATAGTTCTCTAGTTCAGTATGATTGATTTAATCTTACAACAAATAATGGTTCCCTAGTGATATAATGATTGGTTTATACTCAGTATACTGCATATAAACTGGGACAAACTCGGCCAGAGACAGACTCAGAAGGGGACTGGAACAGACTGGGGGAAGATAGTGGCTGGAGCGCAAGCTCTCGGACTGAGACAGACTTCAAGACAAAGGCTATCAAGGTGGTCCTCCTGCCTCCCCCACAGAAACCAAGACACATTCTGAGGACCTCCAGAAAGCTGGCCCGGGCCCTAGAGAAGGAGACAAGACTATGAAGGAGACAATAAAGAATTTGGACTTTATCCCTGGCTATTCTCATGGTGATTGGAACTGGAACAAAGGCTGGTCCAGAGACCTCCAGAAAACCAACCAAAACACTAATGTTGCAAAAACCATCGATGGGCAGCTTCTTGGGCCAGCCAGGGCTTCCTCGAAGAAGAGGAGAGGCAGAGTTTCTTCCACCTTCTTCAAAGGCACTTAATTTGGCAGGTGATTTAGAGAGATCACTTTGGTTGGATTGAGGCAGGCAGACCCTCCCTGTGTGAGGTGAGGGGTGAGGAAGGGCCCTCAGAGGAGAGAATGGGATGAACATATACAAAAAAATATATCATGGAGATAAAACTGGCACAACCAGGCAATGGGCTGGATGGGGTGGGGGAGGGTGAGAGGACCAGTTCTAGATCAGGATCCTTGGTGACTAGGAGGAAGCTGGCGCCTTTACCAGGAAAGGAAGGAAGGAGGCCTTGGAGGGAAAGATGGAGCCTTCAGTTTGGGTCAAGCTGAGTTTAAGATATGTCTAGCATCAAATGACAATTGAATCCATGGCATGTGATGAGACCAGGTGAAGTACTCATGATGAAAAATGCTCTCCTCCGCTAGAGAGAGAACTGATGAGTTCTGAATGCAGATTCATTTTCTTAATTTTTCTTGCTTTTTTGCAACATTGTTCTGTTTTGGTTGGTTTTCTGGCAGTCTCTGGACCAGCCTTCATTTCAGCAGAGTAATCAGCAAGAGAATAGCCAGGGATAAAGTCCAAATTCTTTATTGTCTTCTTCACAGTCTTGTCTCCTTGCCTGGGGCCCCGGGCCAGCTTTCTGGAGGTCCTCAGAATGTGTCTTGATTTCTGTGGGAGAGGCAGGAGGACCACCACGGTCTCTGTCTTGAAGTCTGTCTCAGTCTGGAAGCTTGCACTCGAGCTTCCAGCCACTGTCCTCCCCCAGTCTGTTCCAGTCCCCTTCTGAGTCTGTCTCTGGCCGAGTTTGTCCCAGTTTATATGCAGTATGTCCAGTATAAGCTAATCATTATGTCACTAGGGAACCATTATTTGTTGTAAGATTAAATGAATCATACTTAACTAGAAAACTATTAATCACCCTGCTAAACTAGATAACCATTGTCTCATCAATTCCACTGACTTAACACCTTGTAAGAATCCTTGTTTCAAGTACAGAGTTCTGGCCCAAAACATTCAAATACCAAAGCAGAAAAAGTCCTGACCCTCAAGGAACTTAAATTCTAACCTTAAAGTATTGACCAAAAAGGGATATTTTAATCGCAGAATCTATTTGATTGTGGTTCCAAAATTAGAAGAGTACAGCAAAAATAGAAGGTATAAATTGAAGAAACATAGCAGCTTGTGAAGAGACAGCCTCATAGTGAAATAACGTGTGACTGCATAGCTCCTTCCCTCAAGACACCAAAGGCAAAGAAGAAAGTGGTTGTGTCCCCCATGACAGAAGCCAAGTTCCAGGCTTTGAAGGCCACAGGGTGGTGTTGAAGGTTGTCCACAGTCATAAAAAGAATATCCAAACATCCCCCATTTTCCAGTGACCCAAAACACTAAGACTTCAAAGGCAGGATAAATACCCTCAGGAAAGGAGCCCTAGGAAAATCAAGCTTGATCAGTGTTCCATCATTAAGTTTTCCTTGATCCCTGAGTCTGCTGTGAAGAAGATTGAGAACAACAATACCCTTCATTTTCATTGTGGAAGTCACGCATTAGATCAAGGAGGCAGTAAAGAAACTATATGACATCAAAGTGACCAAGGTTAACATACTGATCTAACCCAGTGATGAGAAGAAGGCCTGGCTCTTATTTGCTCCAGACATTGATGCTTTGGATGCTGCCAACAAAATGGAAATAATCTAAACTATTTCCAGTTATCCCATTCTATCTGCAATAAAAGGCTTTTCGGGTAAAAATAAGTAAATAGGATGTTACTCTTAAACACTTAAATACAATGGATAAATGAGGCAATTACTAATCAGCAGAATAGGTCCCAGGCTAGAAGTTCAAGGAATGAAAGGGTTATGTTAAAAGGCTTGGTTTCTGATCTGTTTACCAAGCTGAGTATTGGGCAGAAACTGAGAGTGAAGCAAGGCTAAAATATTTTTCTAATTAAAGCTTTTTATTTTCAAAATATGTGCATGGATAATTTTTCAACATTAACCTTTGCAAAAGCTTGTGTTCTAATCCCCCCCTCTTCCCTTACCCCATACTCTAGATGGTAAGTAATCCAATATATATGGTTAAACTTGGTAGAAATATATATTAAATCCAATATATGTATATATATTTATAAAATTATCTTGCTACATAAGAAAAATCAAAAAGAAAAAAATGAGAAAAATAAAATTCAAGTAAACAACAACAAAAAGAATGAAAAAATTATGTTGTGAACCACACTCATTTCCCACAGTTCTCTCTCTGGATGTGGATGTCTCTCTTCATCATAAGATCATTGGAACTAGTTTGAATCATCTCATTGTTGAAGAGCGCCAGGTCCATCAGAATTGATCATCGCATAATCTTGTTGTTGCCGTGTACAATGATCTCCTGGTTCTGCTCATTTCACTTAGCATCAGTTCATGTAAGTCTCTCCAGGCCTCTCTGAAAGGCTAAAATATTTTTAAGAATCATTTTTGTCCATCTTGATTCAAATCGACTTCTAAATTTAAGCCTTTTTTAGCATTCAGTAAACACTTTTCTTATTAAACCATTTTATATAGCTTGATGCCATCAAAGTACATTGAATGATTAAGATGATCTTCTGATATAGCTATTCCTTTAATTTAGAAACAGTGTCCTCTCCCATTCAGGGAAGATGATGATGGGATGAAGGTTAAACAGAAAGAGCCATAATTGACTTAAATTGTCTCCCTGAAATATGCCGCATTTTATGTCGACTTTTCTTGACATTATTGTGCTGATGGCATGCTTCAAGCAGAGAACAGTTTCTCATACGGACGTCAAATACTGCAGTATTTTTAACAAACTATTAAATACCTACTATGTGTCAAGTGTTATTTTTGGAGCTAGAGATATGAGTAATGATGAATGCAAAGAGCCCTTCTTATAAGAGCTTCCGTTCTATTAGGGTAGGCAACATCTAGATCTATTTTATATATCTGCAGTACATAAATAAACACTTTCCACCACTTTTGTGGAAGTGAGTCAAAGGCTTTGCACAAATCTATAAAGATGGTTGAAATGTAATGGATTTTTGAGCTTGCTCAAAAACTGCTGAAATCAATAGTGGTTCTTTAAGTTTCAGGACCTCATGCATTCCTTTTGCTCTTCAGTCAACATATTGTTTTCTTGTGTTTTCAGTTCTTAACCTCTATTTTTTTCATCATGAGCCCCTTTGACCTATGGAAAGAACCCTTCTTAGACTGTTTTTAAATACATAAAATACATAGGAGTAGAAAGGAAACCAAAGGCTGTTGAAAATAAAGATTCTTCTATCTTTCCATGCAAGTTCATGAACCCCTGAAATCTAGGGATCCCAGGGTCAGAACCCCAGCTTTATGGTAGAATTTTGGTAGTAATACAAGATGTAAATGTTCTGCATAAAATCCATATACTTACTTGATCTCTTTCTGGAGAAGTCCCTCGTGTTCTCATCTTGGATAGGAGTTAGGTGAAGCTCTCTTTTAAGAATAGTGAAGTCAGGCTTTAGTCTGAGAGGAGGACAGTTAAGGACTTTGTAATTCATGCACATTGTGAAGCTCTTGAGCCTCGGAAGACAGCTCTTTTCCAGCCTCAACAGCTATCCAGTTTCTACAAAGAAGCCTGCGTTTCAGTCACCTCCCTTGATGTAGCCTTTCAGTCATTGATGAAGTACAAGCTTTCCATTTCTCTCTCCATCCAACTTGTGTTCTTATCGCGACCGACTTCTTGGGACCATACAGGAGATGATCATTATTGTTCTCTTCTCTCCCTCCCTCCCTTTCTCTCTGTCTCCTTCTCTCTGTGTGTCGGTCTCTGTCTCTGTCTCTCTCTGTCTCTGTCTCTCTCATGCCCCTCTCAGGCTTCTTCCATAAAGTTTTGGGCTGATGTAGAATTGTTTATTTTGTCTCCTGTTCTGCACCACTGACTCCTGGTATCACCTTCACCTCTGGACTTTTGCCTTCGGCTGTTTTCTGGATCCCTATATACAGGTTTCTTTTTTGTTGCCTTTAACTGAGAGACGTGACATTCAAGTTTTCTACCATGCCTGATGGCTAGATGTTTATATAATATAATCTTCTATTTTCTAGGAGCCTTTGACACAGTCTCAAGTCTCTTCCACCATGGTAGTTTTTGACGCTTGGCCATAGCAACATTCTCTGATAATGCCATTTTTCCTACCAGGGCTCTCACTGTGGCCATGGCTACTCTATATGCTGTTGTTATATTTATTTCAATATTAATTAATTAACTAATATTGTTGATGTTGATACTGACATGGTTTGCCATTTTTTTCTCTAGTTCATTTTATAGATGAAGAAACTGAGGCAAACAGAGTTAAGTGACGTGCCCAGGGTCACACAATTAGTGTCTGAGGCTAGATTTGAACTCAGGAAGAGGAGCCTTCCCGACTTTAGACCTGGCCCTCTATCCACTAAGCCTCCCAACTGCCCAATGATTATTTATAATCATTTATTATTATTATTATTTACCCACAGCTTTTTCTGGTAAACCTATGGATCGAGGAAATTGCTTCAGGGAATCTCCAGAACATATAAGTTACAAGAAGACCATTCAAAGAGCCTTTCTTCCTTCATTATGAGACTGACTGACCACAGAGATTTCTGGGAAAAAAAGGAGGGAAAGAAAATAGGGAAGTTTCCTTTTTTCTTACTGAGCTGGATTCTTGTCTCATCATAGAGATATATAGAGCACCCTACCTTGTGCTGATCCAAATCTGACGATCTTTAAACCTCTTCCAGGGAGCTTCCCAGACTACCTCGGCCCCCATGGCTATCCCCTTTCTCTGGTTTCCTCCAGTCCTTACTCTCCCAGTCCTCCTCATCAGCAGTCGGTTAAGCAGTGTGGTAATGTTTCCCAATTACCTTTGTATTTCTGGTCGCTAGATCTTTTCCCCTAACACTCAGCACAGGGTAAGGGATGGCACGTGTGTTTAATCACTACTGGAGTAATCCCCTTCCTTGGTGGCCCTTGTTTCCACCGCCTGATGTCTCAGTCTCCTTCGCTGTGAGACAAGGGGTCACAAGGACCACGTAGGCCTAAATTCCCCCATCATTCCTGGAAACGGTTGTCATGGTGACACAGCAACAGTCAACAAACCCCACCTCAGGCAATACATGTTGCTAGAGAGCAGGTGGGAGACAGGGAACGAGGCGGGGCGGGGCGGGGGGTGGGGGGGGCTGCCAATCTCACCTGCCCTTCCCTCCGGAGAGTGCCCAATCAGGTACTTCCCGCACAGGCGCCGACATGCCGAGATGCTTCGGGGTGTATTTGGGCTAGGCTTTCCTGCCACGGTGGGGGAAGTTCCCCTGAGCAGGGAGTGCCACAGACATGTTCTGTGGGCAGGGGAAGAAGGGAGACTTTCCTAACCGTTGTGTGGTCGGAACGTCAGCCCCAAACCTGACCCTCGGAACAGGGAAATAGCTTTTTCTGGCCCACAAACACAAGAGCGGTGGGAAGTGATGGAATCTTGGATCTACCTGCAAAGGCAATGGAGCTGGGGCTAGAAGGCCCACTTTCAGGGGCTAGCTGAGCAACCTCGGGCAACCTTCACTTGATTTGTCTTTTAAAAAGTCATTATTGTGAGTCATGGCGTACAGAAGTCTGAAGCATCAGCATTCCCGATCACAGGAAGGGCATTGTGGGAATGTCAGGTCGCCCCCCCCCCCCGAAGATTTCTCCTAGGACACGGACGAGAGGACATGGATGGGTCATGATGAGTAGGAAACCATAGATGGAGGCTAAGTGTCAGGGCACTGCAGCTAGGCCGGGGAGGGGATGTGTAGGACGTTTACATACAGCTCTCTTCTTGCCTTCCTGCAGCTCAGGACCTTGTTCTTAGATAAGGCAAAACCAGAAAACGACACAGTAAGGCATTGCACAGAGATACATCGCAGAGGAGGGCCGAGATGCGGAGCCCTTTCCTGGGCCAGGGGCCGCTCGCACCTCGGCCAGGAGGGTGATGGGCACCTGTCATGGGGAGGAACCCCACCCTGGGGACGCCGGTGCCTCGTGCAGGGCCCCCCACACCCCCCTTTTCCAGCACCCCAGCCCTCGCCTCAGCCTATTCATAGCAGGACGTCAGAAAGAACCCAGATTAGAATGCCATCCATCTGGCACCAGGAACCCAATCCCAGATTAACTCTGGAAGTGCTAGCTTCTCTCAGAAAGGGAGTGCTGATGGCTTGGTGACCTAGCAACCAGCCACCAAGGGGCTCACGTGCCCTGGGTGGTGTGAATGGGGAGAGGGAGAAGTCACATTCTTGCCCTTGGGGAGCCCCGAGTCTGACCCTGACCTTGGGGAGCCTTCAGTCTAAGGGGGAGCATATGCTAGCTCTTGATCTGGGGGGAGACACAGCTATGTCCTTAAGGAGCCCCAACTTCAGAGAGAAGCCGGTCCTGTATCCAGGGAACTCCAGTCTAAAGGGGAAAACCTTGTTCTACCTGCCTGAGACTTTGGGATCAAAGCACGAGGAAACAGAGAGCAGTTATGGGGCAGGATTCAAAGATAGCACCCGGGAAGACATCAAAGTGGAAACCTGCTGCCGACACACGCCGTGTGACCCCTAGGACACTCTGCCCTTGCCAGGCCTTTGCTAAGGCTGCTCCAGAGTGAACAGTTGGGTCAGGGAGTCTCTAGTTTCCGTCTGACCACCAACATTCTGGGTTCTGACATCCCCTCCAGCGGGGACGTGGCTCTGTTCTAAAAGCCTCTCCCAGCTGAACTGGTCTCTTAGTGACTGAGAAACAGCTTCTCACAGCGGATAGAACACTGGACTTTATAGGCCACAGACAAGGATTTGAATCTTGTTGTAGAAACCTCATATCATAGTCATGTGAAGAGACTTCTCAGAGCTTCCAGTCACCTCCTCTGCTAAAAGGGCGCGGAACATGTAAGGATCTATCTCACAGAGAGGCTGAGAAATTTGGAAATCATGTAAAAATGAGGGGATTATTATGGAGAATTCTTGTGGGGGGTGGGGAGGGGGTAGCTCAAGATCCTCATTCTGCATATCAGTGGTCACTGTCCAGGTTACAGAGAAAATGAGTCTCAACTCAGAACAGCCCTTGGGAAATACAACAATCTCCCTTTCCACAAATACTACACGAATCCAACCTCCCTGCCTTTGCTACAGCTCTCTCTCCACCTCCTCTCCACTATCCAAGTATCACTCATCCTTCCTCCTTTAGGAGGTCTTTACAGTCAATCATTCAGTCAATCAAGAATCACTGATTAAACACCAACTGTAGCAGTTGATCCTCTGACCCTCACTGGCTCATCTTTGATCTGCTACAACACTTACTGTCTGGCATACAATTGTCTGAAATGGTGTAAAATCCAGTATTCTCCTAAGTGAACGGGCAAGACCTAATTTTAAGAAGGCTGTGGCTTGACCCAAAGGGATATCAACCAATTCGTGAATGCAGTCTCTATATCCTTTCCACTGCAACCAGTCATGGATTTGTCTCCAGAGACACGAGTGTTGGAGCCAGCTCAAACTGGCTCATGTGGGCCAACTTTTAAATTTTCAATGTAAGCATTTATATTTTCTTAATCAGCAAAAGTTACAAATGAGGGCTTGAATTTTGTTTTGTTTTGTTGATTGTCTAGATTTAAGAAGTGATGGAGAAAATATTGATATTGCATAGTAAACTTTAAAAGTATGTCGTGTAATTTTTAAATTTTTTTAATGGAAAAAGCTGGTTGTTAGATATTTTTACTAGCACAACCTTGTTTGTCCCTTATACAGCTATACTCAACTTAATCCCCTAAAACTAACCCACTTTCCCTCTCCTCTCCCCTATGTTATTTCCAAACCCTTCAGGGCATTAATAAGTGCCTCCCTGAGCCCCTGACCCACAGCAGTACTTACTTACACAGGTGCTACTGAAGAAATCCCTATCCCAAATTACCTTGCGGCTGCAGCAGGTGCCTTTTGGAGGGTAGAATCCGTGCTATCTGCTGGGTCATGTCATTAGTGCTTACTTTGGACTTGCCATATCTCCAGTGACTGAAAGAGAGAGTCACCTACTCCTCCTGAATGTTCTTATGTTTATTCTGAATCTTTTGCATTTTTCTATATGTGTGCATGTGGCTTCTCCAGTAGAATATAAACTGCTTGAGGACAGGAACTTTATATTCCCAGTCCCTCTTATAGTACTCACCACATAGTAGATACTTAATAAACAATTGTTGATTGTCTCCCCTAGTCTGAGAGTTCTACCAGGCTCTATCTCTGCTCTTCCTCATTTTCCTTGGATCTGAAGCTGCCAGAGGGCAGGACCTGGGTATGTAGCTCTTCTGAATTCCAGGCCCCTCCTAATCTTCCCCACCACCCATAGTTTGTCTGAGCCTAGGGCTAGCTAGTTATGCAGGGGCCCAAGAAGAGCCATGCAAGTTACAGTTTAGTTAAACATATGGTCTCAGTCGATTTTCTCTTCCTTTGCCTCTGTTTACCAAACTTTAGTGCTGAAACTAATCTTATTCCTGAGCATCCAGGTAAATCCTGGGTGCCAGATATTGTGGGTCTTGATCATAATAGCAAAATGGGACCAAAGCCTTCAGGGAAGGGAGACCTTCCGCCTCTTTCTGGAAATTATCCTTCCAGTTGGCCATCACTGATCCCCTGCCAAGGCCTTACCCCCCACGAATCAAGCTCCTGGCAGCCACCCCCATCCTGGGCACTCTGGCACACTGGGTACAGTCTGGCATGCCGACATGCCAGTCCCTCTTCCACCACCTCCACACGGCCCAAAAGCGAGGAACGTGCTGGGACGTGCAATTCCTGGAGATGGGCTTCTAGGGCAGAAGGGAAGGCAGCCTCCAGAGCCCTCTTACTGAGGATGACCAGGAGCCACAGGGAGCATAGCCTGAACCTTAGTGGGCAGGCTCTACACCCAAGGGTCTGGCTCTCTACAGCTGCTCTCACTGAAAGGAGGTAGGTAGAAGATGGAATCACTTTGAGTGATCAGAATTATCCTTCCTGGACCTCAGCCCAGAGATCAGCCTACTATCTGGATCCAACCTATACCTTACTATCTGTGGCCTGGTCTTGAGAGCCCAGGGTCATCACACCAAGATGAGGCTCTCCAGTTACTTCTGTGTCCAAATCAGACCCCTCCTCTCCCCCACCTGCACCCCAGCCTCACATTCCTCCCAGCTCCCAGATCAGTCTTGTACAAGGTAGATGGACCAGTTGATCCCTCCTAGAGGCCGCCTCACTTTCCACCCATCCATCCCGGGGGCAGATTCTATGGTGGGATTAAGAGGTATCCATCCCAGAAGCCAGGCTGGGCTGCTGACTTCCCTGCCATCTCCTGTGCTGTAAGAGCCCCTGTCATTAGCCCCACAGCTCGTGACCAAAGGTATTCTTTTTCCCTACAAGGAACCAGGCCAGCTTATTTTCTCCTCCTGCTTCTTGAGATTTGTTGACCCATGGCCATGTTGTGTCAGAACTTCAAAAATGGAAGGAACCATAAAGTCCATCAAGGGCAAGAAACTAAGAGTCTGAGAGGAAAAGGGACTTGGAAATGGAGTTATTCATCAGAACCCAGTCCCGATTCCTAGTGCTGGGTTCTTGGTACTATGCTTCAGTGGCTACTGACAAGGCTACTTATCCTGACTTGAAGGGCCCCCAAGAGTTGTGGGGGATATGATCACCTTGAGTGATACCAGCAAGTAGCCTCCCAAACTCTAGCTGGATGTAACTTATTTTTCTTTCATCCATCCATCCATCCATCCTTCTTCCTTTTTCTTTTTTTCTCTTCCTTTTTTCCTCTCTCCTTTCTTTCTTCTTATTTATATTTATGTATCCATATATTTATGTCTATCAGCTAGATATCTATATGTCTATCTAGCCATCCATCTATCTACCATTTTGTTTTTCTCAGGCCAACAGTGATGAGAAAATTGTGCTGAGTTCAAGGGGTAGAGAGGTTCAGAATGAGAGAGAGGAAGGTCATAAACCTGCTAGGGAAAGGGGGAGCAGGGAGTACAGAAAGATGCGTGGTAGCCTTACCAGGGTAAGGAGCCAGTAGCCTAGGATTCATGTTCTGCCTGTCACAAACAGGCTTGACATCCAATTGTGGGGGGGCTGTTGTAGAGGGAGATTCTTGTTTCAGGTCATAGTGTTGTGCCACAGTTCTCTTTTATTGTCCTGACTCAGTTTCCCTAATTGTCCTGACTCAGTTTCCTAATTGTCCTGACTCAGTTTCCCTAATTGTCCTGACTCAGTTTCTAATTGTTTTGCTCAATCCTGCAAAACTACCCCTCCCTCTTAATCATCAGAATATTTGATAAGGATGAAAGATCTTATATTTTAGAATATCAGAATGCCTCTCCCCATTATGTCATCCCCATCTCTGGTGCCTTCCCCCCACATTGTCAGAGTCCTGTCCCACTCTCAGTGTTTTGACTCCGCCCCTGCCTCGGTCTACCTCTGTATCTGAGCCACATATATACACACATATATATATGTGTCCTTGAGAACTCAGATTGTTGGCTGGATTCTTGAGACTCATTCAGCCCCGGGACCAAACCATGGATCCATTTGGTCCCAGGAAATCTCTCCTTTTCAAATAAAATATTAAATACTCTCTAATCTCTATCTTGCCTCAATTTCTCTTGCATTACAATAATTGGGCTTAGAGGGTGTTTAAGGCCTCTTTTTGCCCTAAGATGCTGATTTTAATGTAAAAAGCCTTATAGCTTCAAGGAGCAGGGGAGGGGGTTCAAAATCCTTTGTACCTCAGTTTACTTATCTGTAAAAGTTGTGACTTGAATCGGAAGATTTCTGGGCTCCAGTTTTAAATTCTATAACCCTGTGACTCTTAAGGGCGGGGAAAGGGGTGGAGAGGAAAGTCTGAACGTTAGCTGATAACACATAGCCATGTTTTACACAATAGTTTCTGAAATGTTTCAGGTAAGTCGAAAATTTTTTTTAAAACCAAATCACCTTGTCCATTGCTTCACACCCACATTCATTCATTACCCACCTCTATCCTCACATTGGAAAAAGCCTATTGTCCCAGAGTGCTTTACAATTTATAGAGTGTTTTGGGAAAGGCTTCAAGATTCTAGGTACAGTCAAGTCATTGCCTTACAGGATCACAGATCCAGATCTGGAAGGATCTCCAAAAGTCATCTAGTCCAATCCCCTCATTTGACACATGAGGAAACTGAGACCGAGGGGTTGAGAGATCAAAGTCACAAGAGGAATTTCAGAGATGGGATTTGTACCCAGAACTAGGGATCCCAGGTCCTTCCTCTCTTTTGTATCCTAGATCAATGTTCTCCTCCAGAAATACACATTGTGATACTTAACAAACAACAACTTGGGGTCTATGGACTCTCTGATGTCGCTTCTGTTCTGGACAGCGGCAATGACCACTTGGCCCGACCCTTTTAAAATCTAGGGCATATGACGGCAGCTGGATGGCACAGCGGATGGAGCATCAGCTCTGAAGTCAGGAGGATCCGAGTTCAAATACGGTCCCAGATATTTAATACTTAATAACTTGAACAAGCCACTTAACTCCAATTGTCTTGCAAAAAAAAAAAAAAAAAAGAATCCATCATGCTTTTATTTCCTATTTGTTTCTGTTGCATCTCCTGTATTAGTACTTCAAAGCTCTGTGTCCATGTTATGTTACCAGAGATGAAAATCAACCTGACTAAGCAAGACCAAACTCAACCTCCCCCTTCTCCATTGGCTGCTAGAAGTAAATGAAAGGCAGAAACAGCATTTGTTAAGTTCTACGTGTCAGGCACAGTGCTGGGTGCTGGAAATCCACAAAAAGAAGACGGGTCTTGCCCCCAAAACTTACATTGTAAGAGGGAGAGGCAGCACTAATGAGGTGGTGGCTGGAGAATGGTATTTTGGTCCGGAAAGTCACAGGGATGGCGAGTGTTGCTGTAAAGTTACTGATTGACGTGACCTTTCCAGGAATGGTAGTGATGACTTCATTGTTTCCAAAGATGACGTAGAAAGGGGGTGGAGGCTGCAAAGATTCCGGGGCAGGTGAGTTAGTGATGGAGAGTTTGGCAGAACTGGTTCCGGGGGCACCGCTGACCCGATTCCATCTGAGCTCAGACCCCCACTCACAGGGGAAGGGATGGAGCCGGAGAGGTTCTGCCAAATAGCTGAGTCCCATCCCTTCTTTGCTGTTCCCTCCCCCCCATGCTCTCTGCCTTGGCCCCCAGAGGTTTCCTCTCTAGGCTTGGAACGGTCCTATTGCTTTCTTGATGAATGGCTCTTTGGTGAAACCTGTTCTAACCCCCAACACTCGGGCTTTACGGGCAAGGGCCCGCACCAGTCTGGCTCTGAGCAATAGCGGCGATCAATAATGTTAGGCCCCTCTAAGATTCGCAACAACGCAGTCAGGGAAGCGTTAGTGGCTTTTTCCCATTTCATAGATAAGAAAACTTGAGAGATCAAGCAATTGTCTGAGGTCATTCAGTTCTCCAGTTGTGGAATCTCCAAGGCAGAATTGACTTGTTTGGGTCCAAACTAGAATTCCTTCCACAATTTCTCCGCCTAACTCTTCCCTCCAGGGAGAGGGAAGTTGCTGTCTCCCTGAGGCAACCTAATTATTAGGAAGACTTTCTTTCCCTCCGGCTGAAATTTATCTCACAGCAATTTCTCTAAATGGTGGATTGGGGAGAGGAAGAAGTCAGGCCTTAAACTAGAGACCTTTGACTCTAGGGCTGCCCTGAAGGCCACAAGAAGTGGGGGAGGGGCATCATCAAATATAGCTAGAAATCATTTCTATTTCTCTGGTGCTTTAATATTTCCCACAACCACGCAGTGAAGTACTTTTACACAACAACCCTGTGAAGCAGGCCATCTAATATTGTTATGATAACCATCTTGCAGTTAGGGAAACAGACCCAGAGAGACTAAAGTGATTTGGACAAAACCATAAAGTTGACTGGCAGACTTAGATGCTCTAGATTTCAAAGAATGATCTTTTCCCTACACCAAAGGCTCTGTCTCATTACCTTTGCTCCATATCTCTTCCTATTTTTCACCTGGCTCGGGAATGACAAGCAATTTCCAGAGCCTGCTCCAGACAGTGGGGGCGGGGTGGGGCGGGGTGGGGAAGAGGAGGAGAGGGGAACTGACCATTCACTCACTTTGGCAAACAATTGCATTAGCGATATCCCTGGCCTCCACCTCTGTGGACTTCCTACAGACATCCATCCCCTTTTCCCCAGGCAGCTTCAGGGAAGGAGCTCTCTCAGATCCTGGGGGACCTTTGGGTCCCAGAGGTCCCCTAGAAGTTCACACAGAACAGGAAAGAGGTCCCAACTTCATTCTCCACCTCCATTCCTACCCATCAGGGTGGCAGAGATTGTAGTAGATACCCAAGTCCCAGAGGCTGAGATAAAGCAGGGGAGGAGGAGGAAGAGGAGCTAGAATCATCTAATCCACTTCTCTCATTTTACATGATTGCCAAAGAAGGAAAGGAACTCCACAAAGATTTCCGAGTTTGTCCGTGGCAGAAATAGGCCTCCAGCTCTGCATTGTAGACCCAGTAGCACTTGGGCAGCACAGGACTAAGGCTACCTTCTAATCCCTTTAAATTAAAGATGATACGATTAATTAGCAATAATTATGCTCATTCATACAGAACCTTGAGGCTTTACAAAGTATTACTACTACAGAGTTACACAGTAGCATCATCCTAGTCCCTCAATTATCATGGACTTCTAACTCTCTCAACTCTGATCCCTCCAGCCTGGCTCCCCAAGTCTGTCGATTTTACCTTGCTAAAAATTTCTCCAATACACCTGCCCTGCCTTCTCTCCCCTGACACTGCCACTGCCCTGCTCCAAGTCTTCATCACCTTATACTTGGGACTATTGAAATAGCCCACTGTGGGTCCCCCTGCCTCAAGTTTCTTCCCATTACATACCATCCTTCACTCAGCTACCAAAATGTTATTTCTAAAGTGCAAGTCACCCCCCCCCCCATAACTGCTTCCTACACATACAAGCACACATTTCTATTCAGTAAATTCCAGTGGCCCCCCATTACCTCTGGAAAATCCTCTGCTTAAAGTTCAAAATCCTTCTTACCCTCTCAGCTTTCACTTTTCCAAGTTTCTTATATTTTGCAATTCTGCTTTACTCTTCAGTCCTATGACTGGCTTCCTTGCTGTTCCTCTAATAAGACTATCTCCCAAATCCCTGATTTTTCACTGGCTATCTTCCAAGTCTGGAATGCCCTTCCTCCTCATCTCAGCCTCCTGGCCTCAGTCTAAATATAAAGTCTCAGCTAAATATCTCGCCTTCTCCAGGAAGCCTTTCCCAATCCTCCATCCTAGTGTCTTCCCTCGGTGGATTATCTGCAGTTTATTCTATGATTTGTTTTAACGTAATGGCCCCATTAGATTGGAAACATTTGGAGAGTAGGGACTATCTTTTGCCTTTATTTCCCCAGGGATTCCACCAATGTAAAACATGGAGTAGGTACTTAATGCATATTTATTGCTTTGCTTTTCTTTATATCCCCAGGGATTAACAACAATGCCTGGCATAAAGTAGGTGCTTAACACATGTTTATTGACTGACCAAACATTTTCTTGGGACCACCCCAAGAGACAATTCCAATATTATTACCCCCATCTTACAAATCAGGAAATAGGGAAGTGCAATTTGTGGGGGAGAGGAGAGGAAATTAGCCCTTGTTATTTTAATGTGAAATTAGCTTGAAGGGAGTTGAGATGACAAAGTAGAGGCAGAAACTCGCGGGAACTCTATCAAATCCCCCTCTAAACAACTTCAAAATAACACTTTGAAATGAATTCTGAGACAGCAGAATCAACAAAAGATCGGCTGAAACAATTTCCCAGTCCAAGGCAATTTAGAGAAAGGACCCTGGTCACAGTAACAGTGTGAAGAAAAGGCTTGTAGTTACATTGGGAAAGAGGCAAATCCTTCAGCTAGGAAAATGGATTCGTAATGAAATAGAAGACTTCCAAGAATTCCTGATGGGAAGGCCAGAGTTAAATAGAAAATTTGATATTCAAATACAAGACTCGAGAAGCATAAAAAGATAAACATGATTAACCATAAGTATCTCGATACAGTTAAACTGTTTACATTCCTTTGTGGGAAGATGATACATGTAACTTCTAAGAAGTTTACTGTATTATTTGAGCAGTTAGGAGTACACATAGACAGAGGGAATGAGTGTGAATTAACTATGGTGGGATGACTTTCAAAAAATGAGCTTGAAACCCTTCCCAATTCCACAAATAAAGTGAGCACTCACACCATTTGGAGCCTGATATTAGCTATTATGGAAGATAAAACATTTGGACGAGACCCGGTCCCTGTGGGGACACCCCATTGAGATGACAGAAACATAAATACATAATTTCACCATCACACGAGTAGAGAGAGGAGTGTATAACACACGATCTGTGGGGGAAGGCTGATACCAATCAGGAAAGGCTTCCAGGAAGTCGCATTTGAATTGAGCTCAAAAGCTGGGTAGTTGAACAGATAAAGAGCAGGAGGGAGGACATTCCTTAATAAATACTTTGTTGACCCACTAATCAAATAGTGAGATGTGGTCATCTCAAAAGCCGGTGTGAACTCTGCCACTAGAAGCACGTCCTTTGCCCTGGTCAGATCACAAGGAATCTCTGTCTTCCTCAGTTCTGAGGGCTATATTTGAGGAAGGATATTGACAAACTGGAATGTATTTAGAGATCCAGTGAGTGACCTACGGGGTAATTGGCCAGTTAAAGGAACAAAGGGTGTTAGGCCTAGAAAAGACTTAAGAGAACAAGATCACAACCTTTAACTATTAAAAGTCAATCTGGGGGAAGAATCAGACCAGGTTCTTGGTAACAAAGGAGGAAACTAGGACTTTAAGAGGGGGAGCTGGAAAGAAGCACTTTCTGACTCAAGATATAAGGAAGCACTTCCTACTAATGAAGGAATAATGGAATAGCCCATGTACGTACTCAGGCATGTAAGTAGTTTACATACATTCTCATTTGATTCTCACAACCCTTTCAGGTAGAGCATGTTATCTTCATTTTACAGATGAAAAAAGCAAGACTGAGAAACTGAGTCGCCCAAGTCACAAAGGCAGTCAAGTCAATAAGCATTTATTAAGAATCCTACTATGTTCGGGGAAACAAAACAAAACAAAAAGGTCTCAAGGAGCTCACAGTCTAATGGAGGAGACAACCTGCTAAAAACAAAATAATCCACCGTGATGGGTATGTTTCTTCTCAACAAAGTGGTGATTCCAGGTAATTCTGTTAGATTTGGGATGGAAAATGCCATTCCCATTGAGAGAGAACTGTGGAGACTGAATGTGGATGGAAGCATACCGTTTTTACTTTTTTGTTTTCTTCTTGGTTTTCCCGCTTTGGGTCTGATTTTTCTTGCATAACATGACAAATATGAAAATAAGTTTAAAAGGATTGTACACATATGACCTGTGATCGCTTGCTGACTTGGGAAGGGGAGAGACGAGGGAGGGAGGGAGGGAGAAAATTTTAGAGCATAAAGTTTTACAAAAAATGAGTGCTGAAAACGTTTATTTGGAAAAATAAATTACTATTAAAAAAAAAAAAAAAAAACAACCTACGTACAAAGAAGCTACGTAGAGATTAAGCTGAAGATAACCAACAGAAGGCAGGCACCAGCTGTAAGGGGATCAGCAAAGTGGGATTTTGGCTTGGACTGAAAGAGGCCAGAGGATCTGGAGCAGCATACGAAAGTTCAGGTCCTGCCCACCGCGGAGCCCAGCTACTACTGGGGCCAGGGAGCTCCCGGTCCTTGGAAGTATTCAGGCAGAGGCTGGACAGCTGCTCGGAGATCCCGGCCTGGGAAAGGCGATCTCCGGGAGTCATGAGCGGAGGCGACGCAGAGAAAGGGTAACGGGGGGACAGAGGGACAACAGAACGGCCCGGCCTGGGGCTCGGTTTGGGTCAGGCCGGGGTCCGGGCTCCAGGACGGGCAGCCCCGCATAAGCGGTGCCTGTTCCCTCCCTTCTCGTCCCAGTCCCCGTCCCAGGAACGCGCCGTCCTTTCGAGGCGGCCGGGAGCCGGCGGCTGAGGGCGGAGGCTCGGCAGCGTGCAGCTCCGTTAGAGCCCGCGGCCGCCTCCAGAGGACCGCAGAGCGCCTCTTAGCCGCGCAGCCCCGTAGCCCTGAGCCAGCCGGGCCGGGTCCTGCGCATGCGTGCTCAGGCCCTCCCGGGCTCCCAAGGAGTCACATTGTTACCGTTCTACCTGCGGCTCCATTCACCTCCTCTGGGCCCTCCCCCTCGCGGTCCGCGCTACCGCAACTGGCAATCCGATACATAGCGCTGGGGCACGCCCCCCGGCCTCCGCCCCCTCCCGCGCTCCGTTCTCCCTCCTCTCCCTCCTCCCCACACCCTCTCTTTCCTGACCTCGGATTGGTCCCCTCGGCGGGCCGCTCCCGCCCACCGCAGGAACTGATTGGTAGGTCGGGGAAATTGAAAGGGAGGGAAGAGAAAAGAGAGAGGAAGAAAGCGAGGGATTAGACAAGAGTTTTTTCTCCCCCACTTCCCCCCCTCTCCCCTCCCGGCCTCTGGAAAGTCACGTGTCGCCTCAAACTGTAGTCAGTCTTAACCCAGCTTTTAAAGCCTTCTTAAAGGGCGCGCGGCCGCCTTTATAGGCTCATCATGTGCTAGCGCGGGTCTGCAGGGTCTCTGGTCCTCTCTGGCTAGGGAGGCCAGGCCTGGACCCGCAGCTCACGGCGACATCCCCTTCCTCCCAGCAGTTAGCTCCGGAATGGGCAGAGAGGCTGGGATGAGCCCAAAGGGTCAGCTCTCGCTGTGGCTGGAGGTGGGGGTACGAGAGTTCTAGCCTCCAGTCCAGGCGAAGGGCTGTGAGTGAGCACGTTAGCTGAGGGACTCTCCCTCCCAACCTGGGAGCTTTGTGATTTCAGGACAGATGGGCTCTAGTTGGGGAAGGGGTCTAAGATTAAAGAGGCGAGGTCCCCCCTGTCCCGGGGAGGAAACTTGACAGTATTTGAAGTGGAGAGAGTACTTGATGAGGTGGGCGGCGTCGGCTCAGGTCCTTCATGGAAGACGAACCCGAAAAGTTTGGCAAAAGGGAAGTTTTTCTGGCACTGCGGAAGTCAGCTTTGCCAGGAGACTGACTTCCTCAGTGGCAGAGAAATAACAAAAGGGTTTTCGGCCCAGAAGAGGGTCTCTTCACAGCGGGCGGGAGTCCTGACAGGCAGCTACGCCAAGGAGAGGTTCCTGGGCAAGACGTAGTCCTGCTTCCTGCCTCTGCAAAGAAATGAGTTTAACATTGACCTTTGACAGGGAATCTGAGACTGAAGGTTCAAGTTGAAAACCCCAGGCCTAGATACTTATCGATACCAGGCCCAGATCTCCCAAATGAATGAAAATCACTTTGAAGGCTTGGAAGAATCCGGAATTTCCTGGAAAGAGTTGGCCTCCCCCAAAAGATCAATGGGGTGCTTCTGGCCAAGATTTCCAACTGAATAACGATACAGGAGGGCCCGAAACGCGAATCTCCCTTCTTTACAGATCAAAGGGGACACAATTTCAGTGTTAATTTTACAGATCAAAAGGGGACACGGTTTTTTACAGTTCCCCCTTATCATCCTGAACATCTGGGGTCTCTGGAGGAGGAGAGTGATTCCAGCCCTTAGTCCAGTGTTCACTAGAGGGCACTGGAGTTTGGATAGCCGCCTGCTCGGGTCTTTTAGGGTTGTGGGAGAAGTGTCCTGATGGGTGCCCCTGCCCCTTCCATCTTTGTGGCCTGCCCTTCTAAGATGAGCCGGACAGGTCAGGGTTGATTTAATCCTTCTTCTCTGAGCCTGTTTCCTCTTCAGTCAAATGTCCACGTTATGCTGGGTGAGCCCCATAAAATACTGGCCTGGATGGCCGCTTGCGGAAGTTATAGGGAGCTTTTTTTTTTTTTTTTAAGAGCGCTTTTGAGGTCTCCAGCTCTGAAATCCTGTGATTTCTTTGATCTCCGTCCGGCCCCCGCTCTCAGACCTCGGACGGGGTCCTGCTAACCTGCCTGCGCCGCTACAGGGAGCTCGCCGCCCGCGCGGGGCCAGGAGCTTCGGCGCCTCGGCCTGACCGGGCCCCCAGACCCAGCTGGGGAAGGCCGGGGGCAGGCACTGAGAGGAAGCCCCTGGGCTTGGCGGGGTGGTGCCGGGGAGGGCGGCGCTCACGTGGATTTCCCCGAGGCTTCTTAGCCTTTTGTGCGGCTGGGCGGATTTCCGCAGGCCAGACGGGTGCAGGCTCCGGGCTGTGGGCGCGGCTTGGAGCCGGGGCTGCCTGCCCGCCGCAGGCCCCGCCCCCCGGAGGAGGACACGCCGCGCAGCTACAGAAGCCCCTTTTTAATTGAAGTTGTCAGGCTGCAGCCGCGAGGGAGGGCGGGCGGGCGGGCTGGCGGGAGGAAGCGAGCGGGCGGGCGGGCGGACGCACAGCGAGCCAGCCAGCGAGCCTCGCTGCCCCGGGAGGCGGCTGGGAGAGCGGGCGGCCGGGCCGAGCAGCGGGCGGCCGGGACGGACCCTGGCCCAGCCCCGCGCCGGGGCTCGGCGGCGGGGGCAGCTGCGCCCCGGGGCCGCCCGGGGTTGGCCCGAGAGCCGCTGACCGAGCGCCCACGCCCGCGGCCCGTCCCCGGCCCGGGCCCCCAGGCCCGCCCGCGATCCCGATGAAAAATCGGGTCCGCGCGCCCATGGCGGTGGCGATGCCGTGCAAGAGCGCCGAGTGGCTGCAGGAGGAGCTCGAGTCCGGCGGCGGCGCGTCGCTGCTGCTGCTGGACTGCCGGCCGCACGAGCTCTTCGAGTCGTCCCACATCGAGACGGCCATCAACCTGGCCATCCCCGGGCTCATGCTGCGCCGCCTCAAGAAGGGCAACCTGCCCATCCGCTCCATCATCCCCAACCACGAGGACAAGGAGCGCTTCGCCAAGCGCTGCAAGGCGGCCACCGTGCTGCTCTACGACGAGGCCACGGCCGACTGGCAGGCGGAGCCCGGCGCGCCCAGCTCCGTGCTCGGCCTCCTGCTGCAGAAGCTGCGCGACGACGGCTGCCAGGCCTATTACCTCAAAGGTACGGGCGGCCCGGAGGGCTGGGAGGGCGAGGGCAGCGCTGCCCCCGCCCCGCTGGGCCCCCCCGCGGGCGCCCCGCGTTCTCCCTCCCTCGGCTGGGGCCCCGGGCTCTCCCGGGCTGGCCCCCCTTATCTCCGAGGCCCCTCAGCCTTCCCCGGGCTAGCTGCCCTCGCTCCTCCCCCAACGAGAAGCCGCCCCCCTCGATTTCCCTCAGACTGTGACCATCCTCACCTCTTCTCCCCCCTCCCCCCTAGAACCAGGATCCCAGGTCCCTCCTCACCCAGACCAGGACCATCCTTCCCTCTCCAATGGGAACTGGGAGTTCTTGTGCCCCTCCCCCCCGCTGGCCACCCCCTCCCAAACTAGGACCCGGGTCTGCTGGTCCTCATTCAGACTAGTGGCCCGTAGCGCCCCACTCTAAGCCAGGCTGATTATTCTTACCCGCCGGTGGAATCGGGACTCTGGCCATCCTTCCCTGTACTTTCGCAGAGATTCTGCCGTCCCGGCCCCACCGCCCAAACTAGGAACTGCCACCCAGACTGACTGCTGAAGCCAGGGTTTGGGGCCCCTTCCCCCGGCCCAGATTGGACCACCCTGACTCCCCAGCTGAGGACTGCAGTCAGCCTTCCCGCATTCAGCCCGGTCCTCAGGAACTGCCCTCCCCAGTCCGCACTCTAAACGTCCTCGCTCCCCTTCTCCCTGTCCTCACACCAACTCTGACCATCCTCACCCAGCCTCGCACCAGGAACTTGCCCCCTTGTCCCAATCTAGACCGGCTGGGACGGAGGTCCCCCTTCCCTTTAACCATCCTCTTCTGGACTGAGGGTCCCCCCCTCCATCCAGACCCTAATGTCTATGCTGTTCCTCTGGATGCTGGCCGCCCCCTCCCTAAGCCACACTTAATGTGTGCCTGGCTCTCCCTGCCTCAGCCCCCTTTTCCCCTAACCCAGAATTTGACCCAGAGCACAAGGATTATCAGCCTGGCCCTGCCCTTCCCACTCGGGCCCCTCTTATCTTAGACTCTATCCTAATTAGCCCGTGGGGGCTGCGCCCCCTCCCCCTCCGGAGCCTGCCTTTCCCTTTGTGCTTCCCTGGCTCCTCGGCCCCCGGGGGGCACCCCTCTCCCCGGCCCGGGCCTTATCTGTTTGCCTTTCCGGGAGTTGAGCTCACCCTCAGTTCAGTAAACATTTATTAAATACCTCCTAGGTGCTTGACACTGAGATTTCAAAAATGGAAAAATAACAGTCCTGCCTTCCAAGGATTTACAGTCTGGGGGAATGGGAGGGCAAGACTGCTCACGGTTAATCATTGCTCTTAGTTAGGAAGTGGTTAGATATGGAGGAGAGTAAAATAGAGACTTGAGAGGCTCAGCGCGGCTCGGCCCCTCCTCCCCTACCTCAGACCCCTTTGCATCCCTCGAGACCCCGTGCTGGGGGCCTTTTATCTTCCTCTGCCCAACTGGGAAAACTCTGGGGCCTCCCCTCCTTTCTGGCTGCCCCACCTGGAGGATGGAGGAGCCAGCTCTCTGCTCCCCGCCCCCATGACCCCGCAGCAGGGACCCCCTCCGGTTCCCCTCTCCCTTCCCGGCACGATTTCCGTGGGAGGAACAAACTTTTCCCCCCTCCGTGCTTTTTTCTCCAATTGCTGAAAAGGAATAGTGTAGGTGGTAGAGGGAGAGGAGGGTGGCTGTCGCCCTGGTCCCTCCAGGTGGGTGGGGACCCTCTCACACATCCCACTGCCCCCCACAGCCAGAGTCTTTGGGAGGAAGCCGCCGTTCCTGCCTGGCAAGCTTGTAGTTAAATCTGTTCTGGCCTCGGCTCACCCCCTGGGCCAGCACACCCCCTCTTGCAGACCAGGTTTGGGATTCATTTTTTAAGGAGGGGGAAGGGAAAGAGAGGAAGGGAGGCGTCCCCTGTTGTGAGCTTTCCCCGGAGAGAGAGGATGTTGGGGCTTCTTTCTCTGTACACCCGCCTGACGGTGAGGGGTGAGGGAGCCTCTCACCCCCTCCCCGCCGCCCAAGCCAAGGGAAACAATAAAATTTCAGCTGGAGGAAGGGACCCAGGCGTCCAGGCTTCTGGCCAGAGCTTCCCTCGGCGCCGGGCCAAAGCCTGGCGGGCTTCGGTCCTGCCCACCCGGAGGGGAACCCCCTGCCCATTTTCTCTCTGGAGAGCCCTTCCACTCCCCCTCCCCGCAGCCCCTTTGGCTGAGAGCTACCCCTAGCCGGCTGGAAACTGCTTGTGTTTCCAATTAACATTCCAAAATGGCCTCTCTGGCGGGGACAGGGGGAGGGGAGGCAGGGGAGGCCTGGCCCTGCCCTGGTTTGCTCTGCTGCTGCTGCTGCTGCTGCTCCAGGCTCCGGGAGCACCTGGCCTTGGCCGGAGGGCAGAAGGAGCTGCCCGGGCTGGCCCTCCTCCCTGGGGAGAGGAGGCAGAGGACCTGGGTCCAGGAACTGTGGGGACTGAGGAGAAGCAGGGACTCAGAAGTGGCCAGGGCACTTTGTATGCAGCAGGGGCTCAATAAGTGTTTGGTGGACAGTTGGGCTGCCAGCTGTTCCCCATCCTCTGTTCCAGGGTGAGCATAGAATTGGAGGCACCAAAGAGAGAGGAGGAACTGGTGTGGTCTGCCCAAGGTCACCCAGTGGCTGAGTTCCTCAGCCCACCCCCCCCTCCATTCCCCCCACTGTTTTCCTCCTCCCACAGTTCACCTCTGATGTTACTGAGGGGCTGGGACGGGACCTTCCTGCCTCCCCTGATGCACAAAGGGGAACAGGCCATTCACTTCAGGTGCCCCCTCTTCCAGGAGGCCTTCCCTGACTCCTCCAGCCCCAGCCCTCTTCCCTTCCTCTGTCCTGATCATCACAAGCCTAGGAGAACTAGGAGACCCCCAGCGTGTCTCTGGGGAGCGGGGACCGAGCGGAGAGGGAGGGGGGCTCTGTCTCCTCCCTAGCGCCCTATGGAGCGCTCAGATGCTTTGTCTTAGTGAGTGCTTCTGGGGCTAAAGGGACCAGAAACCCCGTTTTACAGTGAGGAGCTGGGGGCCTGGGAGGTTGGTGAAAAGGGCCATTGTTGGAGAACCTGGGTCCCTCTCTCCGAGCCAGTGCTCCTCTGTTATACCCGGGGCAGAGGTGGGGTCCAGATGCCCCCCCCCCAGCCAGAAGCCCCTTCGGGAGGGGGGGAGGACAGACTGGCCAACGATGCCCTAATCCGCTGTCTCCCCCCAGGTGGCTTCAACAAGTTCCAGACGGAGTACTCGGAGCACTGTGAGACCAGCCTGGACAGCTCTTCCCCCAGCAACTCGCCCCCGGCCTCGGTGCTAGGCCTGGGCGGCCTGCGGATCAGCTCTGACTGTTCGGACGGGGAGTCGGACCGCGAGCCCGGCAGCGCCACCGAGTCTGACGGCAGCCCCCTGCCCTCCAGCCAGCCGGCTTTCCCCGTGCAGATCCTGCCCTACCTGTACCTGGGCTGCGCCAAGGACTCCACCAACCTGGACGTCCTGGGCAAGTACGGCATCAAGTACATCCTGAACGTGACGCCCAACCTGCCCAACATGTTCGAGCACGGCGGCGAGTTCAAGTACAAGCAGATCCCCATCTCCGACCACTGGAGCCAGAACCTCTCCCAGTTCTTCCCCGAAGCCATCACCTTCATCGGTAGGTGCCCCATGTGTGTGTGTCAGTGAGTGTGAGTGTGTGTGAGCCTGGGTGTGAGTGTTCAGGCTGGGCGCCCCCAGGCAGCTCCCACTCGCACTGGGGACTCTTGGGGCCCCCCCAGCCTCCTGCTCTTGCTTTCTGGGCCCCCTCTCAGGCCCCCCCAGTCCCACTCGGGTCCCCCCCGCCGGGGGCCGGGGGCTTTCCGAACCGCCCTGTCTGGTGCCAGACGCAGGGCTGCCTGGGCAAGGTTTCTCTCTGCTTTAGCACCCTTCCTAGTGGGGGGCACGTGGGGGCTCCTGGTAGTATTTGGGGGAGCGCCCTCTGAGGGTCCCCCAGGGAGCACAAGCGGGCAGCTCGCTGGACTTGGGGAAGAGGAGGGTCCGAAGGATTGCTCTCTGTTAGGGGAGGGAGGCTGGCAGGTCCAGCGGGTGACTGGGGGAGTGGCTGAGGTCAGTCAGGGCCCCGTCCCTGGGCCTGGCTGGACTGACTCCAGGGGACCCTTTGCCAGCTTCTTCCTATAGAACTCTGGCCATTTTCTCTGGGACCCCCCCAGTGCCTCCATCAGACCTCCTGAGCCTGGGGGTGGGGTGCGGAGGAGAGCTTTCTGCCTCATGTGTTGGCCCGCCGAGCTGGGGTGTGTGTGACTGGAGAAGGTGGTCAGGGGCTCTCTTCCCTTTTTGCCCCCTAGATAGATGGTCTCTACCAACAATCTCTGATGCTGGAGGTGGGTGCCAAAGCCCTGGCCTAGGGTCTCCAGAGCCTGTGGCCAGGGTAGACCAGCTGGCAGAGGCGGGGGGGCGGGGCGGTTGGTGCTGCCGGGGCTCTTGCCCCTTCCCCCTGGGAGCTCGGGAGGCTGGGAGGGAAGGCCGAGGGCACCTGCCCAGGCCCGGGGAAGCCCTCCATGCTGGACTCGGCCGTGGCACACTCCGTGCCAATTTGGCTCCGGCCGGATTTCATAACAGGAAATGAGGGAATTACCCACATCATCCTCTTCTAAGGAACCGGCCAAACAGATCCCCAGACGGGAAGGGTTGTTGTAACGGGCTGGGGGGTCCCTGCCTCAGCCCCTTGCTCCTTGTCCTCCCACCAGTCCACTCTGGGGGTAGGCGCAGAGTTGGGGTTCGTCCTGGTCCCCACTGGGAGTGGAGTGGCTGGAGGACAGCCCTTCAGGAGACAAAATTCCACGGCTCTGTACTTACTTACTCCCCGAGTGCAGCTCTTAAAGGGTGAGAAAGCGCTCTCTCCACAGTGACCCTGGGGCATGGGAAGTGGGACCTCACCTACATTCTACAGCCCTGGCAGCTATAACTTGGCTGGGTAATGGGAGGCCCCAGGTGGGAATCAGGCCTGAGTTCCAATCTCGTCTCAGTTACTCATCAGTGGCATTGAACTGGGCAAGCCACGGGCCCCCGACCTTGAGAAGGGAGAGGCGAGCCGGGCCGTCTCCGGGGTCCCCTGCAGCCCTTCACTGCCAGGGCAGCAGGCTCAGCAGGGCCCGGAGCGTCTCGAGGGAGGGTCTGACCCCGGAATCCTGATCTCTCACTTCTTCCGGCCTCCGTGGGGCTGCTGAGCGGGAGTCCTGGGGACCGCAGCCCAGCTGGGACCCATTCACGGTCCCCCTTTGGCCTCCCGAGCCCCAGCTCCGTCAGGGAGGCAGAACAGGGGCGGAAGGAGCTTTGAATCCCCTGCTTCAGCACCTGGGGCTGTAGGTGAGGAAGCTCGCCCTGAGTGTGGATCCAGAGACTTAGTAAATACAGCAGCCAGAATTTGAATTCAGCTCCACAGACTCCTGTGCCTTCCCATGTGCTCTACACCACCTCCTCAGGACTCGTGTGAGAGGATGCCCCCAAGTTCAAATCCACTTCCTAGCTGCGTGACCCTGAGCAAGCCTCTGCATCTGCCTCTGTTTCCCCACCTGTAAAATGGGGGTGACAGTAACACCTGCCTCCCAGGACCGCTGTGGGGTTTGTTGTTTTGTAGCCCTTAGAACAGCCTGTGGAGATGCTGATCCCCCTCTGTCACGCCCCCCTGCTGCCTGGGAGCAGCAAGCAGAAGGCAAGGTGACCCTAGGGCACGGAGGCTGGGGACCCGGCTGTTCCTGATCTCCCTGTCCCGGTCCCCTGAGAAAGGAAGTGAAAACGAGAGGAAACGCCTTCCTAGCAGGGACGGTGTTGCTGGGTCCTGACGTCCGAGGACCCACATCCTGGAGTCTTAACCCCAGCCAAGAGAGCTCCCCAGAGGAAGAGGAGGCCCTGGTCTCAGGAGAGCGGGAGGACCTGATCCCAGGGGGAGCAGAGGCCCACTGCCTAATCCTCTAGTGCCTCCCGGCCCCGGCCCTCCCTCCCAAGTCAGAACCCAGGTTCTGGAACACACACCGGGCCGCCCCACCGCGTGTGAACGGCCTCTGGCATCTGCCGGGGTACCTGGAGGTCTCGGCCTGAGCTCACAGTCCAGAGGGGTCAGATAAGATTCCTCTGGCTGGAACTGAAAGAAAAAGACATTGTTTTTATTCCTCCTATTCACAGATGATAAAAATGCTAAATTGTGCCCGTGGAAAGAAAATAGGGCATTTAGCTGTGTGCTCATTGGGCAGTTCTGAGGATGAATGGGAAATTCTTGAGGGAAAAGAGCTCCCTGAGCTGGGGGAGGGCATCGGGCGGAGTTGGCTGGAATCTCTTCAGTGAGGGGTGAGGACCTCCCAGCCCAGGGAAGCTCTTCTCTTTGCTCTCTATGGAAGTCAGAGTTTCCCCTTGGCCGCCTTCCTGGTCGTTCCCCCAAAGCCCTGCCTCTTCCTGTCGCCCACCGGAGCAAGTCTCCCACGTGGCCCCTCAGGTCGTTAAAGGCAGCTCTGTCCTCCCTGCCCTCCAAGCCAGGCTCTCCTGCAGACCTCGGGGCAAGTGTCAAGTGGAAAGAGCCTGGCTGGTCGGCGGGGCTAACCGTGGTCTCTGACATCTGTGAAATGGGACGGCAGACGTGAAATGCTTGTGATTATAGAAGGGATGGCCAGAGTAGCTGCGGTGTCCGTCCCGTCCGCAGGTCCGGCGGTCCTAGGGTGCCCGTGGCGCTCCGGGGGGCTCCTAGCACAGCTTAAGGCAACACTACAGTGCTTGGCTTCTATGTCAGACTTGATTGTTTCTCGAACTTTTAAGGGCCCCCCAGTCTTTTCCTCAGAGCCGGCTCTCCCTCCGCTCGCTGCCCATTTCATGCTCGGGCCCAGAGGCGGTGGCCTTGTGTTTCAGAGATCGCTGGCTTTGGGGTTCTAACCCTGCTGCTTATGGCTCCTGGTTGGGCCCTCAGACTGCTCAGGGCCCCTCATGGGTGAGGCGGGTCTTCCAGCCCCAAGTGCCGTCCTGCCTGTGTGAGACTTCTACACTGGGCACTAACGGTGGCAACGTGGCCCCCCACGTGTCCTGTGCTTCGGGGCACGCGCTTTCCCATCTCGCTGTCTCTGAAACTTGTCGCTCAGCAGCTGAGTTTTTCGTGAGAAACCGGAAGCAGCCAGACTGCCCCCCGGGTGTCGGCCAATCCGCACCGTCTCCGGTCCACGTGTGGGTCCCACCGTCGCAGGTCCCGCCAGTCCCGCTCACAGCTGGCGAGAGCCAGGAAGCATGGGAAGGGACTCCCGGGAGGGCTTTCCTCTGAAAACGATTACCCGTTGCATCAGATTCTAGGGCAGGTAATCACATGAACAGAGACCCAGGGGCTGTTTACAAAGTGAGGAAACTGGCCCAGCTGGGTGAGTAGCTTGGGTTACAACTGCTTTTGTCAGGAAACCTGGGCTAAGGTCTCACAATGGTGACACAAGTGTTGGGGTGGGTGTGTAAGGGAGAGACAGAGGAGGGGAGAAAAGAGAGATGGAGAAATGAAGAGAGGAAGGGAGAAATACAAAGAGATGGAAAAAGAGGAATTGAGAAAGAGAAATGGAGATAAAGAGATATGGGAAAATAGAAGGAGAGAGGAATGGAGGAATAGAGAAATGGAGAAAGGAATGGAGAGAGAGATGGAAAATAGAAGGAGAGAGGAATGGAGGAATAGAGAAATGGAGAAAGGAATTGAGAAAGAGAGAGATGAAGAAATAGAAGGAGAGAGGAATGGAGGAATAGAGAAATGGAGAAAGGAATGGAGAGAGAGATGGAAAATAGAAGGAGAGAGGAATGGAGGAATAGAGAAATGGAGAAAGGAATGGAGAGAGAGATGGAAAATAGAAGGAGAGAGGAATGGAGGAATAGAGAAATGGAGAAAGGAATGGAGAGAGAGATGGAAAATAGAAGGAGAGAGGAATGGAGGAATAGAAAAATGGAGAAAGGAATGGAGAGAGAGATGGAAAATAGAAGGAGAGAGGAATGGAGGAATAGAAAAATGGAGAAAGGAATTGAGAAAGAGAGAGATGAAGAAATAGAAGGAGAGAGGAATGGAGGAATAGAGAGAGAAATGGAGAAACAGAGAGAAATGGAGAGAGATGGAAAATGGAAGGAGAGAGGAATGGAGGAATAGAGAGGTGTCTGTTAATCTAAGTGGTTCCTGAGAACTGGAAGGGGTGACTGAGTACTTAAGCGTCAGGACTGAGGCCTGGAACCAGAATTCCCTGTGAGGGTGAGTTCCGCTCTAGTCCCTTGGGATGAAAATCCAGGTTATGCTAAAGCAACGCAAGGGTAATGATTCCCGATGCGACGGAGTCCCTTTAAATGGCAAGTTTCTCTGGTTCATGAAAAAAGGATCTGATTGACTGGGGAGAAACCAAAGGTTTCCGGACCACTTCTGGGGAGCCCGCAGTGAGGGGCGCCGGGGTGGGGCGCACCAAGAGGATGACTAAGTCCCAGTTGCATCTGCACGCTTTACAATTAGAGCCCTTTCTGCCGGCCTATGTAATGCTGGGCTGGGGGAGGCCACGGCCCAGGAGGGCACGGACGACTGGGGAGGCAGCGGCCCCGCCCTGTCACTCGGGGGTCCGGGCCCTCGCTGGGGGCCCGGGGAGGCAGCGGCCCCGCCCCTTCCGCTCCCGCCCTGTCACTCGGGGGTCCGGGCCCTCGCTGGGGGCCCGGGGAGGCAGCGGCCCCGCCCCTTCCGCTCCCGCCCTGTCACTCGGGGGTCCGGGCCCGGGGAGGCAGCGGGCCGGCTCCGACGCTCACCTGCCCCTTCTCCGTTTCAGACGAGGCGCGCTCCAACAAGTGCGGGATCCTGGTGCACTGCCTGGCCGGCATCAGCCGCTCCGTCACCGTCACCGTGGCCTACCTGATGCAGAAACTGAACCTGTCCCTGAACGACGCCTACGACTTCGTGAAGAGGAAAAAGTCCAACATCTCCCCCAACTTCAACTTCATGGGGCAGCTGCTGGACTTCGAGCGGACCCTGGGCCTCAGCAGCCCCTGCGACAACCGCGTGCCCGGCGAGCAGCTGTACTTCACCACGCCCACCAACCACAGCCTCTTCCAGCTCAACACGCTCGAGTCCACATGAGGCCGGGGCCCCCGTGGGAGGGGGGCGAGCACCGCATTCTTGCCACGGCCCGGAGCTGGGGGCGCCGCCGGCCCTTCCTCTCCGCGCGGCCGGAGAGGGCCCGCCAGAGGGTCCCGAGCCGGGCGCCCGGCGGCTCTGGCGGGCAGGGGCCTCGCCCGGGGCCGGACACCCCCGCCGGCGGCCTTCCCCCAGGCCCGGACCGGCCGCCCCGGCTGCCTTGTTTTTCGAAGCTGCGGCCCGAGTTGACCCTTCCGCCAGGGGAGCCGGGCGTCCGGACGCGTTTTAAAGAAAGAAGGCGGGTCATTTTTGACCGCGTGTACAGACAATGGCGGGCTACGGAAGAACCAGTATTTTCTCCCGAGGAGAGAGAGAGAGGGGGGGGATTGTTCTCGATTTTGTTCCGCGGCTCCTGCAGGAGAAGGATAGCCAGGGTCTCGACTGACCAAATGCGTTTTGCACATACGGAAGCCCGGCGGCGAGGGTCCCCCCGGGAGGCGGCCCGGCCGCCTGTAGACCCCTCCCCTCCCCCCGGCTCCCTCCCTGTCGCCCCCCACTCTGCACTGATGGGCTGGAGCTGCCGAGCTTCCTTCGGGTCTGGGGGCTCCTTGGCCCCCGGCCCGCCGCCGGCACCGGCCCAGCTCCCTCCCCGCGGGTTAGCCTGGGGGGCCGTTCCCTCCTCCCCTTCCCCCCTCGGCGCTGCCCCCGGACCGGCTCCCGCGGTCCGGCCGTGCCTTCCGCCCGAGAAGGTCTGTTTCTACTCTGCCTGATGTCAAGAGAAGGGAGCGGGGGGGGGGGGGGGGGGGGGGGGGGGGGGGGGGGGTGGGGAGGCCGCCGACCCGCGGGGGAGGGGCCGGTGGGGGAGGGGCCGGTGGGGGAGGGGCGAGGGGTCCTCCTCTGTGTGACGCCGTCGGAGGGGGCGAGGAGGGCACGAGGTGAGAGCGGGAGCCTCGGAGCCAATGCAGAATGTGTTCACCGCATCTTACCTCATCGAGGGTTTTCTTTTCAGGGAATTTCGGGGCCGTGAATTACAAAAACTCGTCAGGGCCGAGAGAGCTGACCAAACAGCTTCCTGGGCTGTGGATGGTTCCTTTTTTATTTTTGTTTTTTAAATTCTTTTATTTTTTAAAGAAACAGACTGCGTTCAGCCACCCAGAAAGGCGCCTCTGACGTGCGAACGAGGGCTTGTTAGAGAGGGCCGGCTCTGCTTTGTGACCCAATGAAGGAAAATGTGTGACCCTATATATATATACATATATGTATATGACATATATATATATATCCTGAACCAATAATGGGACTTTGTTTATATGCAAATAAATATTATTTTTTCTTTAATAAGAAGAAGAGTGTCTCTGTGTCCAGGAGCTCTCCTCAGCCAGCAGAAGCCGGGGCAGTGCCCCCCAGGGCATCAGTCTCCCGCCCTTGGCTTCCTAGTTGGGGGCCCGCCCAATGAGGAGTCAGGGGGTAAGTGGTAGAGCAGGGCTGGGGCCCCCCCAGGTCTCGGTGCACAAGAGCATCAGGAAAGGCCCCCTGGCGTCCGGAAGGGGACTGGGTCCGGCCAGCACGCCCGGAGGCCTTAGGAACCCTTCTTTGTTAGGGCGGGGATGGGAGAAGGCTCTCTCAAGGACCCTGGAACTGATGGCATGGCACAGGACCACCCAGAGCAAGGGGCCCTCACCAGAGAAGGTGCTGTGCCCTATGAGCAAGGCAGAACTGAATTAGCCCAGAAGAAATGGGAGATGCACAAAGTCCGCCCCAACGTTCATGGTTAGGTTTGAGTCTGACCTATGGCCAAGCACTCCGAGCTCCTGTTGGTCTGCTCGTCACAGTAGGACCTATATGGTGATATCATCTTGGTCCTTTTCCAGGAGGAAGGACTACATCCAACTTCACAACCCCAGGTCCTGTCTCTCCTCCCATTTTGTGATTCTTACTCCATTAGAATATAAGCTCCTTGAGGGCAGGAAATGATTTTTTTGTATTTTGTTTCTTTTTATATTCCTAGAGTTTATCTCAGGGCCAGGTGCTGTAAGCACTTAAGTATTTTGTTTCCTTCTTCCTAGTTTGGCTAATCTCATGGTCTCAAACCTCAACCCATTACAGGCTAACATGGAGTACTTAAAGGAAAATAATATTTAATCCTTCCTGAAAAAAAAATTAGGGCTAGATTACAAAGGGCCTTGAATGCTAATTGGTGGAATTTGTATTTTAGGAAGTAGGGAGTTACTGCAATTTCTTTTTTTTTTTCTTTTTTTCCCCCCTGAGGCAATTGGGGTTAAGTGACTTGCCTAGGGTCACACAGCTGCCCCTACTACAATTTCTTAAGGAAGGGAATGGTTTGATCACTAAAGGAATACCAGTTTGGCAGCTGTGTGGAGAAAGGGCTACAGATATGGGATGTAGAGCGACCAGTGGGAAGGCTATTGCAATACTCTGGGTTAGAGGTTAATGAGGGACCTTTCTAGGATGGAGAGAAGGGATCAGATGTAAAGGACCAAATGGAATAGAGAGACTTGGCAGCTACTTATAATAAGGGGAAGAGGGAGAGGAGAGAATTAAAAATGACTCCAAGGCTGTGATCCTAGGGAAATGGAAGATGAGTTTGCCCTTAACAGAAATAGGAAAGCTAGGGGAAAGGGTAAATTTAGGAGGAAAAAGGTGAGTCTGAGAGATGCCTTTGGGACAACCAGATGGAGATGCCCAAAAGAGGGGTACAGGAAGGAAATATAGGAGGTGAGGAAAGGGGCAATCGGTATGGGAGGGAGGTGGTCAGGGCAGGCTTCCTGACAGAGGTGTGACCCATGCCATCTAAAATGATGGGACTTTTCCGGTAAGGAGGCGGGAGGCTCCCAGAGAAACACCTCCCATTTCCACAAAGCACTTTCCTTGCTTCTCTCAGGTAAGCCCAACTTTCCCAGTCAGGCCTCTAGTAATTAATAGGGCCAAGTCCAGAATACGAGATTGCTGATTCTAGAGACTGTCTGCTACCATATCCTGAAGGAGAGGGGCCAGTCCTACCCACCTGAAATGGGAGGCTAGGAAAGGGCGATGCGAGAGGGAGAAACCAAGGCTCGGGTCAGCTTCTTCAGAAGGTCTCTTTCCATCTGTGGCAGGGTGGTTCCATCTCAGGGGAAGTATGGTGAAACTTTCCTTTACAAGGGGGAGGCTCCTCCCCTTCTTTTGCAAGACAGTTTACAGGCAGGCAACCTCCCATCCATGACTCCTAAATCTGCCCCTATTCTGAGGTGAGGGCCTTGTGGCAATCAAGTGATCCATTATTAATTATCAATATTAAGTGCTGGTGCTGGGAAGAGAAACACAATAAAAGAATGAGTGAATGGATAAATGAAATGATGAAATGATTCCTATTTGCAAGGTGCTTACATTCTAATGGGAGAGACAAGTAAAGACACATAAAATTACATACAGAATAAATATAAAATAGATAAATACAAATCCATTTTAAGTTGTTTCAGGAAGGGAATAAGCATTTCTAGAGCACCCACTATTGTGCCAGACACTGTGCTAGGCGCTTTTACAAATATTTCATTTGAATCTCAAAACAACTCTTTGAGGTCAGTGCTATTATTTTGCCCATTTTACAGTTGAAGGAACTGGGGTAAGCATGAAGTGACTTGCCCAGTTACATTTAGTGTCTAAAGTCACATTTGAACTTTCATCTTCTCTATTCCTGGACCCGTCGCTCTATCCACTGTGTTCTAGTTAAGTACAGTTTGAAGAAGTTTAGGAGAACTGTAGGTTTGGGGATAAGAAGCCTTGACCAGGATTATCCCATCAGCATTGGGGGGCTTTCCAACACTTATTTCACAGCATTTCATTTCAGGAACGGATCTGGAAGGCAACTCATCCAATTTGACTGAGGATCCTTTCTTTTTTCTATTAATTGTTTTTACTTTTTCTGGTTACACATGTATATTAATTTTTAAAAATACCTATTTCTTTATGAATCATGATGGGAGAGAAAAATCAGAACAAAAGGGAAAAACCACGAGAGAGAAAAAAAAAGAAAAAGAAAAAGTGAATACAGCATGTGTTGATTTACATTTATCCTCAATTTTTTAATGCAGTTGGACTTTTCCACCCAAGGGATTGACTTGGATCACAGAACCACTGAGAAGAATAAAGTTTTTTATAGTTGATTATCACACATTCTTGCTGTTCCTATGTGCAATGTATTCCTGGTTCTGCTTGTTTTTCTCAGTATCAGTTTATGTAAGTCTTTCCAGGCCTTTCTAAAATCAACTTATTCATCATTTTAATAGAACAATGATTCCATTAACTTCATATACCATAACTTATTCAGCCATGCCCCTGTTGATGGGCATCTACTCATTTGACTGAGGATCTTTTCCAGTAAGCCCAGTAAGTGGCTTCTGCTTTTTGCTGAAAGCCCCCCAGGGAGAAGAAGCCTTCTATATGCTGAGGTCCTGTGGAAGGGAAGGGCAAAGGCTGAGTGTCTTTCCCTCCTTTCCTCTCTCTGTCTCTCCATCATCAACCTTCTTTCTCTCTCATTCAGTCTGTCTCGGTCTCTTTCTTCCCCCCTCTCTCTATTATTTTCTCTTCTGCTCCATTTCTTTCTCTACATCAAGCTCACTCTATCTTTTCTGACTCTTCTGTGTGTGACTCTCATTCTCTCTATTTTTCCCTCTCATTCTCTTTTTCGTTTATTCTCTCATTTTCTTTCCCTTCTTTCATCCTCTTTATCTTATTCTTTTATTTTTTCTCTCCCCTTCTCATTCTATGTCTTCTTCCACTCTCCTCTTCTCCCTTTTCTCCCTTCTCCTCTCCTTTTTTCCTCTCCTTTCCCTTTCCCCCTCTCATTTCTCAGCTCTTTTTCTTTCCCTTTTTTCTTATGCCTCTGTCTCTCCCAGATCCCTCTGTTCATCCTTTTCTCATTGTCTCCCCCATTTCTCTGTGCCTCAATCTCTTTCCATTCCTCTGCATCCATTTCTCTCTTTTAGACTCGCTGACTTTCGAGGCTGCTGTGACTATCTGGTTTCTGACTCAGACAGCACCGGCAGGATGCAAGGTAATAAATAGCCACGTGGCCCTGGCTCACTGGGTGCTTTAGGAGCTAATTTGAATGCCGAGCTTCCTTGGGAACCCTCAGGGGAAGTGGTCTTGCTTCTTCAGAGCTGGCACGGGACCTTGAGACTCCTGGAGGTAGCTGGGGAATCTCCCAGGGGAGAAGATCATGATAGATTTGGATTACAGTGGGAGAAGCTTAAGCTACACTTTAGTAGAACATCCCTGGGCTATGACAGGTACAGGAATTGGGTACAGGGGACTGAGGGAAACTGAGGGAATTCCAGCGTTTGGTCTGGTTCATGTGGGTGAAGGATTATAGGAAGCTTGATGCTGTTTATAACACAATATCCAGGCTACACTTTACCAACCCTTCAGCAGGATCAGCAAACAGGATCCCCTTGGTCTCTACTGCTGGAAGGGAGGATCTCTCAATCCCCTCGTGGGATAAGCCCCAGGAAGCCTTATGATCATTGACTCCTGGCACCTGGACATTGATTTTAGGAGCTTCTGGCTGGCAGGCAGCTAATCACCCAGTGAGTCGGGGCAGCAGAAAATGAAATGGAGAAAGAAGAGACTGGTTTAATATCACAGTAGATGAACAGATCTAAAGCCCAGGGCTCTCAGAGTACCAGCTCAGGACTCTTTCCACTTGGGCAGATTATCCTCCTCTGTGAGTTTCATGTAAGATCATGTAGGTTCAATTATAATGTAAGTCTCCTGAGATCAGGGTTTTTAAAAAATTTTTATTTGTATTCCTAGCGCTTACTTACCCTGTGCCTGGGACACAGTAAATGCACTCTGATCATTGTATGGGGCTGAGGATGCTGAGCTGGGCTAGCGTGGGTCTATGGGCTGGGTTAAAGCCCAGTTTCTAAAGTTGTGGGTTGCAACCCCATATGGTGTCTCATAACTGAATGTGGTAATCACTAAATTATGATTTATTATCAACAAATGTTTAATCTGTGTACCTACTTTATATGCCTGTACACTTGGGGTCATGTTAGATTTTCTTGGACAAAAAGGGGACACAAATAGAAAAAGTTTAAAACTCCTTGAGTTAAAAGATGGATCTGAGCTGTGCAGAAGAAGCTCCTGAGTTCCGTATTAGAAAATCAGATTTTCCATTCAGCTCCGGTCTTTTCATCATGAATGCTTGAAAATCCTCTTTTCATTGAATGACCACCTTTTCCTCTGAAGGATCATTCTCACTTTCGTTGGGTAGGTGATTCTTAGTTGCAATCCTAGCTCCATTGCTCTAATATCATGGAATATCATGCAGGAGAGGCTCCTGAGAAAGAAGAGAAAAGCCTGCGGAAGATGATGAGGATTAAAATGTGTTTAAAAAAAGAAAAATTCTCCAAACATTCCCTTTTCCCTCTCCTGCAGCCGTTGCCGGGAGTCCTGGGGGGTGCTAATTGGTTTCCATGACAACTGGCAGGTAATCCAAGTTTCCCTGCAGGAGAGGGAGAGCCCTGAATCTGCTGGAGATGGACTCTTGGACACCCTCTAGACCACAAAAAGACCAGAGCATCTATGGAGGGAGCCTAGACTAAGCCTCTGGGGCTCAGGTCTCTTCTGCTCACTCCCCTTAGCTGAAGTAGGAAAGAGAGCCAAAGGTGTCCAGGACAGGGACCTCTCTCTGACTCCTTCTAGCACCTGCCAGCATCCCTTTTCCCCCCTCAATCACCATCCCACAATTCAAAACTATGAAAGAAATGGCTGTCTGGAGATGGAGCACTAGCTTTGGCGTCAAAAGCAGCCTCAGACACTTGGTAGCTGTGTGACTGGGCAAGTCACTTAACCTCCCTCTGCCTTAGCTTCTTCAGCTTTAAAATGGATATAACAATAGCACTCACCTCCCCAGATGGTCATGAAGGTCCAATAAGATGTTTGCAAAGCATTTAGCCTGGCATAGAGTAAGTGCTTAATAAATGCTACTTATTCCCATCCCGGTCTCTAGAATCATAATCAGGACCAGGCTGGCAACTAGAATTTAGAAAGGGTCCTGAAAATGTCAAGCGTGGGAAGCCCCTAAGAGCCAGGCTGGGCTTGGGGACACAGTCGGAGTCAGAAGGGCCTTGGGACATAAGGCTGGGGAGGAATCTTACAACAAAGAGCTTCTGCACCTGCAGGAAACTTGTACTCTAGAAGGAAAGAATTGAAGGGCCTGCAGAACATTGTACATGGCAGCAGAACCCCGGATCTCTGTCTTCTAAAACCCCCTGCAATCTGGCTTCTGACCTCATCATGCAACTGAAACTCCTCTCCAAAGTCTCCAGTGGTCACTTAATCCCCAAACCTTGCTGTTGATTAGCTGTGTCCACTCTTGGAGACCATGGGCCATATTGTCCGTGGGGTTTTCTTGGCAAAGATACTGGAACGGCTTGTCTTTTATTTCTCCGGGGGATTAAGGCAAAGGTTAAGGGGCTACCTCAGCTAGTTAGCTAGTTAGGTGTCTGAGGCTAGCCCCATGTCCACCAAGCACCCAGCTGCCTCCTAGGTAAACAGGTTAGAAGTGACTTCTAGTGACAGCTAGCGAGAGCCTGAGGCTTGATGTGAGCCATCTAACTGCCAGTCTCCAAGTCCAGTGGCTTTTCACCAAGACGTATTTTGTTATTATTCTGCAGCATGGGATGCTCTTGCCCACCTGCTCCTCCCGGACACTCTCTCCTCTCTGAGTTTTCATGACTGTTCTCTCTTGGCTCTCTTCTATCTGACTGATTGTATCTTCTCATTCTCTTTCATGTGATCATCATCCGTGTCACAACCAGGATGTGCAGGTGCTCTCCGAGACTCTGCTCTTTCCCACCGATGGTCTGTCCCTCGGTGACTTACCTTATCAGCAATGATTATTATTCTATGATTGCTTCTGTGCAGATAATTCTTAGATGCATTTAACCAGCCCTGGTCTCTCTCTTCTGAGCATCAACAACTGAACTTCCTGAGCCAGAGCATCTCAAAACCAAACGCCCAAAACAAAACTCATAGTCTTTCCCCCAACTCTTTTCTTCCCCCAATTCTCCTTTTATGGTCAAAGATATTCTCCCAGTCATTCAGGCTTGAAACTTCACCGTCATCCTTGACTCCTCACTCTTGCTCATAGCACATATGCAAACCCATTGCCAAACCTTATTCTTTCCACCTTCATCATATTTCTCATTTAAGTCCTCTTCCCTCCTTTCCCTCCTTTCAGTCACTCATCCCCCTTTGCCCGATCTGCTGCAAGAATTCTAATTAATCTCCCTATCTCACCAGCAGTCTGCAGAAACAAGCACCTACTATTTCCCAAGAATAGATTGCTCATTTCTAAAGTGTAAATGCTCATGCTGAAAATTTAACAAACACTATAAGTAGGCTTGTTTTGCTTTTTGTTCATCAACAAGACTTTGAAATGATGGAGAAAATGTCAATAATATAGTTTAAACTTAAAATGTCAGTAATAGGGTTTAAACCCTCTTGTGATCGATTTTTTTTTCTCTTGAAAAGCTGGTTGTTAAACATTGAACAACACACACTTGTTCTTTCCCTATTCCACATATTGTCACTCTTCACCTCCTCCCCAGCTCAATAAACTTCAGTTGCTCCCTATTCTTTCCAAGATCGAATATCAAGTCCTTTGTTTGGCATTTCAGGATCTCCACAAGCCCCTTCTTACCTTCCCAATCTTCTCATGCTTTACTCTTCCTTGTATACTCTCCAGGGCAACCAAACTGCCCCATTTGTTGTTCCCTGCATAGAGAGCTGTGTGACTGGACAAGTCTCTGGCCCATTTTCTCATGGTTCTTGAGCTATGATCCTATGATTTATTTAATCTGGAACATAAACATAGGTTAGACCATATGGTTCTTGAGTTATGATCCTATGATTTATTTAAGTTGGAATATAAACATAGGTTAGACCATATGGTTCTTGAGTTATGATCCTAGGATTTATTTAAGCTGGAACACAGAACATAGGTTAGACCACAGGGTTCTTGAACTATGATCCTAGCATTTATTTAAGCTGGAACATAAACATAAGTTAGACCACATGGTTCTTGAGCTATGATCCTATGATTTATTTAATCTGGAACATAAACATAGGTTAGACCATATGGTTCTTGAGTTATGATCCTAGGATTTATTTAAGCTGGAACACAGAACATAGGTTAGACCACATGGTTCCTGAGCTATGATCCTATGATTTATTTAATCTGGAACATAAACATAGGTTAGACCACATGGTTCTTGAGTTATGATCCTAGGATTTATTTAAGCTGGAACACAGAACATAGGTTAGACCACATGGTTCTTGAGCTATGATCCTATGATCTATTTAAGCTGGAACATATTACATAGGTTAGACCACATGGCTCTTGAGCTATGATCCTATGATCTGTCTAAACTGGGAGGAACCTTAGAACACAGAATATATAACCATATGGTTCTTGAGCTATGATCCTATGATTTATTTAATCTAGAACACAGAACACAGGTTGGAACCATGTGGTCTAACACAGAACATAGGTTAGACCACATGGTTCTTGAGCTATGGTCCTATGATCTATCTGAGCCAGAAGGAACATTGAACATCAAACAAAGGAAGTTGGAGTTGGGAGGTCACCCAGTTCAATTCCCTCTTCTTACTTAGGGAAAACCTTGGGACCAGAGAAGTCTCTTGTCCCAGCTAAAATGTCCTCTTTCTCCTCAATACCCCTTCCTTCCCATCTCCAGCCAGCCAGTGACGGAGATGAGACTCGAACCCAAGTCTCCTGGCCACCAGGCCATTGCTATTTTGACCATGGTGCCCTTTTCTCCTGAAATCTAAATGCACCAATAAAGGAAGGATGGGGTAATCAGGAAGCCTTGTTCCAAGCCTCTTGGGCCTCGGTTTCCCCCTGTGCAGCCCCACCCAGGACTGGAGGGGGATGGAGGAGGGGAGCGGAGGGGATGCTTTGGGGAGTCTGACAGGGATAAGGGGGTGACTCACAGTGTTTGTTCCTTCTCCGGCAAACCGGAGTCCCCAGTGTCTGGGCTGGGCCCTGCTCCCTCTGTACCAGGGGAGATCAGGAAGGGGGCGGATCGGATCCTTCCAGGGCACACACACAGACACAGGCGCATTGTTCCTGCGCTGAGCCAGGCAGAGCAGCCGGGAGCCCATGGGTGACATTGAGTGGTGTCTGTGTGTGGCAGGCTGGGGGCTGGGCTCTCTCCCCTGGCCCCCGCCCAGGCCCTGGCCCCTCTCCTGCTCTGGCTGGTCATATAAGTGCCAGGCAGTGCTGGTATTACCACAGACCAGCATCCCGGGGGCTGGGACAGGGCCCTGGCTCTGGAGAAAATGGTGGGAACCTGAGGAGAAACTTGGCAGGGGGCTCACTGGGCTTTTCCTCATTTCTGTTTAGCCTGGAGTAACTCTTCATTCCCCTGGTCCCCTCAGCTCATGCTGCTGGTTCCAGGAAGCCCTCTCTGCTCCCTCCCATCCCCCCCGGGGTTCTCCCTTCTCTTGCCCTAAATTACATTTAGCCCTTTCCTGCCCAGGAGCCACCTCATTTGTGGGAGGAATGGAGGGGCTGAGGGCCTTCCCCCCTGGGGTTCCAAAGGCTGTCCCAGCTGCAGACCACAGAGTCTGGGGCTCCCTGGCCATCCTTGCTGACCTACATGGCAGCTCCCATGACCCTCACCCAACAGATGGAGAAAGGAAAGCCTCGTTTTTCTAGTCAAAGGAGCGGTCTGTCAGTTGAATTTGGCCGAGGGCGCCGAGCGGAGGAGGCGGGCTGGAGTCAGGCGGGAGGGCTCGCTCACACAGGAGGGGCCTGGCTCGTTGGGACTTGTCTGCCCCCTGCCCTGCCCTCCCTCTTGGGCTGGGCTCCGCACCAACTCATCTCTGGGCTGGGCAGGTCAGAAGAAATCGGAGGGGGTGGCTCTCAGTGGTGGAGCCAAATCCAGCTCCCTTTCTATCTGTGAAATGGGAACGCAATTCATCATTCATCCAATAAATAGTTATTAAGTCCTGCTGTGTGTATTAGAAAACAGGTCCTTCCCTCAAGGAACTGGACACTCCGTGTGTAGCCTGTCTGTGACCGTGACAGGGGCTATGGGAGCAGGGGAACCGGCACCAGGCCCGGGGGCAGGACTCACACGAGGTCGCAGGGCCCCATTCCACACTGTCCAAGGACCCAGCCAATAAGTGGTCAGGAGGAAGGATTATGGGAAAATCAGACACAGAGCTCTCAGCAGGCTGGTGGCTGAGCAAGGGCCATGTTTGACCTTGACAGTGAAAGTCCTTCCTGCCTGCCAGGGGCTGCTGGGTCTGGGCTCTCGGGCTCCCTTCTCCAATCTCAGGTTTCAGTGTCGGGCGGGGAGGGGGCCGGCCTGGGATCTCAGGGCAAACATAGCACAGGTGACCCTTCGGCTTTCTACATTTTCTTCTTTCCTGTCTTGGTTTTTCTGCCTCTTCCTGTGTCTTTTATCTCTTGTTCTCTGTCCCCTCCTTCCCCTCCTCTACCTCCCTGTCTCTGTCTCTCTCTTCCTGTTCCCTAGGGTCCTTATTCTCCATCTCTCTGGATCTCTCTCTTCTGTCTCCCAGTCTCTGTCTCTGTCTCACTGTTTTCCTCTCTATTCCCTCCCCTAATCTCCGTCCAGTTGCTCCTAGGCCACTGACCCCATCCCCGATCCCAGTAATTCCACCTCAGGAAGGCGAGTGGGGTCTCCGGAGAAGGACTGAGCGTTTCCCCCTTTGGCCCACAGCCTGACTTTCTCAGGCATTTTCTCTCAGGTCTGACTCAGTGGAGAGGCCGGGAAGCAGGGCTATGGACTCTGGGCTTTGCACTCTGGACCCAGTGATCAGAACCAGAGGGCAACGGAGAAGGAAGCAGCTTAGCCGGGGAAACCCCAGGCAAAGCGTGGAATGCCTTTCTTTCTAGAAGCCAAAAGCTCGAGTTGTGTTTCAAGGTTCCCAAGGTAAGCACTGAGGCGCCCAATCAGCCTCCCGGAGAAAGGGGGACTGTCCAGAGCTGGTCCACCTGCTTGACCACTAATAGAGACCACTAAATGAGGGTTCCAGGCCTGAGAACCAGACAACTCTAGACCCCCAGGACTCAATCTGGGTCAGTGTTAATGTGGCCAAACCCTCTCTACATGGAGAGTGGGGGATAAAATCAGCATTTCCAGCATAGCACCTCTTCCCTCGCCTTCAAGACCCAGCTTGTCCTGATTAATTCTATCCTGTCATTTCCCCTTCTGCATTTTGTTGCAAAGAATGCTGGATTTGGAACAAGAGCTTTACACGTAGGCTCTGCCACTTAGTGCCTCTGTGACTGGGAAAGTCAAGGCTTCCCCGAGCCTCAGTTTCCTCGGCCAATGGGAGTTGGCTACATGACCTCCAAGGCCCCTCCAAGTTCAAATCTACATCGCTGAGCTCCAGGACATCACTTTGGGACCAGAACATGCCGACCTCCGCCCTTCTTGTTCAGTTCTGTCCCCTGCCCCAGATTGTCAGAGGTCTGAGGGCAGGGCTCTGTCTTTCCCCTCAGACTGGGAGAATCCTCAGGGAAATACCTGAACTCCCCTGTCCCCCAGATCAGGGGCATCCTGGGCCAGAGCTTTGTCTTTCCACCTCAAACTAGAGACACCTGAAGGCAATGCCCTGTTTCCTCACTCTGATTGGCAGATTCTGGAAAGCAGAATCTGGTCCCTTCCCCTGTTGGACTTGGTGTTTTATCCTCCTTCTGTTTCTCACCTAGATTCTAGGGTTCTGTTTGGGTCAGGGAGGAAGCAGATGGCTAATACCGACGGCCTTCCTATCATCCTCCTGCCCCCTCATTTCCCAGACAGGCAGGGCGGCCCTCTTGGCTCTCTGACTGCTCCAGGGAAGGTTCCACGGCCACGTCACCAGTGCTGGGGCCTCTGACTCCTGGATCTCCGTGCCCATTCTGTCCCAGGGCAATGTTGTCCCAGAAATGTCCTCTGTGATGTCATCTCTGCTCAAGGCTCATTACCTAATGACTGCCATTAGTCATTCACAGAAAGGACAGAGGATGGTCATCCTCATGTGGGCAGCTTGTTGGGTGCCCCGAGGGGGTCTTTGCCAACCTTCACTTAGGCTGCCAGTCAAGCCCTAACAAGTTTCTCTCATACCTTGGACGTTCCAGGACCTAGGAGCATCTTGCACATGTTTTTTATTGGGACTGACCAGGAAATATGGGTGAGCCCATTCCTACTGCTGGGCTCTTAGTTTCTTGACTGCTCAAAAGGGTAAGAAGTGTAATCCTCCTATCTGAAGGATGGTATTCTGTAGGACCATTTATTCTCCCTAGCCAAGGCCTTGGATAAAGGCATAGAGGTCATGTCCATCAAATTTGTGAATGGCACAAAGCTGGGAGAGATGGCCTATATATAGGCCAATTCAAAAATATAAAATTACCAAAAGTATCAGAAGATTAGATAGAAATATTAAATAGCTCAAACTAAAAAAAAAAGTCTAGTTGCAAAGAAACTACCAAATTCCAGGAAAATTCTATCAAACTTTTAGAAAACAGTTAATACCCATTCTTCAAAAATTGAGAAGAAAGCACTCTATCTGAATCCTTATGAGATAAATATTGTCCTAATATCTATATCGGGGAAAGACAAAACATAAAAAGAAAATTACAAGTCAATATCATAAATGAAGATTGACTCAAAAACATTTCAAATGGAATCCTATCAGACTATAGCAATTAGTCCTATAAATCATTCATTATGACCAATTGGAATTTATAACAGGAATGCAAAGATGGTTCAACATAAAGAAAACAATAAATTTAATTAGTCATATTAAAAAACAAAACATCTAAAACCACATAACCATCTCAGTAGATAAAGAAAAAGCCTTTGACAAAGTATAACATTCTTTTATGCTAAAAATCCTACAAAGTAGCAAGATTCAGGGACTCTTTTTGAGTATATTAGCAAGCATCTATTTAAAATCAAAAGCAAGCATCATGTACACAGAGAAAGAAATTAATGGCATAAAGATAGGTAAAAAGGAGATGCAACTTTCCCTGTTTATTTTTTTCTTTTTTGATCTGATTTTTCTTGTGCAGAATGATAATTGTGGAAATATATATAGAAGAACTATACATGTTTCACATATATTGGATTACTTGTGGTCCAGGGAGCAGGAGGGAGGAAGGAAGAGAGAAAGAAATTGGAAGACAAGATTTTACAAGAATGAATGCTGAAAATTATGCATATGTTTTGAAAACAAAAAGTTTTTTAAAAAATCAATCGCTTTTCTATATAAAAACAAAACATTAGAAACAATAATAGAAAGAGAAACCTCATTCCAAATAGCTACAAAATGTATAAAATATATGGGGATTGACCTACCAAAACACATACCCCCAAAAAACTTAGATTCAGTTACAGTGTTCCTTAAAGAAATAAAGAACTTAAATCACTAGGGTAATATTTGGTGCTCATGGCTAGGCCATACTACCATAATAAAACAAAATAAAATGGCAATACTACCAAAATTAGTTTACATTTTTAATGCTGCACCAATTAAATTACCAAGGGAATTTTAAAAATAGAACTAGATAAGACAAAAACAAAAAGTCTAGAAACAAAAATAATCTAGATCTAGAATAAAAACAAAAGATCTAAACGATTAGGGAGATTATAAAAAGGAGTGGTGAAAGAGAAATAACCCTTCCAGACTTCACACTGTATTATAAAGCAGCAGTCATCAAAATTAGCTGGTTTGGTTTAAAAAATAGAAATAGTGGGGACGAAAGAAGGAAAAATCAGAAATAATAGAACTTAATAATCCAGTGCTTGATAAAGTGAAAAATATAAATTACCTAAGAAAAATACTTCTTAGGGAATCTTCTGGGAAAACTGGAAAGCGCCTGGCAGAAATTAGACTTACACCAACATTTTTTTTATGTTAAAGTACAAATTAAATACAATATATGTATACATGTCCAAACAGTTATTTTGCTGTACAAAAAGAATTGCACTTTGAAATAGTATACAATTAGCCTGTGAAGAAATCAAAAATGCAGGCGGACAAAAATAGAGGGATTGGGAATTCTATGTAGTGGTTCATAGTCATCTCCCAGAGTTCTTTCGCTAGCTGTAGCTGGTTCAGTTCATTACTGCTGTACTGGAACTGATTTGGTTCATCTCATTGTTGAAGAGGACCACATTCATCAGAATTGATCATCATATAGTATTGTTGTTGAAGTATATAATGATCTCGTGGTCCTGCTCATTTCACTCAGCATCAGTTCATGTAAGTCTCTCCAGGCCTTTCTGAAATCATCCCACTGTTTAGACCAACATCTTACACTAGACTCCATAATACATTCTAATTGGATATATGACCTTGATACTAAATATATTATTTAAAAATTAGAAAAGAAACAAAACATATACCCTTCACAGATTATTTTTTAACTAGAGATACAAGCAATTAAATGATTAAATATATAACTTTGTTTACTTGAAATTGAAAAGTTTCTACACAAACAAAATTTATGAACATAGGATAAGAAGGAGGTGGTTTAATAGAAAAAAAATCGCTGTATCAAATTTTTCTGATAAAGGTTTGGTTTCCAAGATATGGTCACCATTCCACAATAGTTAAATAGTTAAATTCCACAAAATAGTTAAATAGTCTGAGGTTATAAAGTTCTCAAAAGAAGAATTGCAAAGTTTACAACCATATGAAAGAATGTTGAGAACTGAAATCAAAACAACTGTGTGGTTTTGTCTTATATCCTGCAAATGAACAAAGATGATTTTAAAAATGGCAATGTTGGAGGAGTGGAATAATAGACACACTAGTAAATTGTTGATGGAATTATAAATTGGTATAATCATTTTGGAAAATAATTTGGAATCATGGAAATAAAGTAACTAAAATGTTCATATTCTTTGAACTAGAGACTCCATTACTGGATTATACATCAATTAATAAAAAGAAAAGTCAACATATACACCAAAATATTTATAGCAGCATTTTTTTTTGTGATAACCAAGAACTGGAAATAAAGTAGATGCCTATCAGTTGAGCAACAGATAAACAGATTATGGTTTATGAATGTAATGGAATATTATGCTGTAAGAAATGGTATATATGATGAATTCAAAGAAACATGGAAAGATCTATATGAAATAAGAAGAGCCAAGAAAACATTATATACAGTAACTATAGCAATGTAAGTGGAAAGAACAATACACCAAAGAGCAAAAGTATATGTATTAAAATTATAAAGATTAAGCAGGATTCAACTAAAGAGATATCCCTACTCTACCTATTAGTGAAGTGGAAGGTTCATAAGTGTTATTCATTGCACACATTTTTAAATTTTTTCTACATATTTATCAGTTATGCTTTTTTTCCTCTCAAAATGCAATTTTTCAAATAAGACAGCTCTCTGGAAGGGAAAGGGGAAGGGATATTTGGGATAAATATGATGTAAGAAAAAGATGAAAGTCAAGAGGATAATTATAAAGTCATATCTGGATTAGAAAAATCAACTTGACAAGTGCAAGATGGTGAAAGGAATAGCAGTGTGTATGAAAAAAAAGCCTGGAGGTTCTAGTGGACCATATGCACCAAATGAACCAGCATAGTGATGAGTTAAGTTTGGGCCACATTAAGAGATCATAGCTTCCAGTAATAAAGAGATGATAGTCCCTCTTTCTACTCTGCTCTCACCAGCCCTCATCTGGACTGTTGTGTTCAATTCTAAGTATCACAGTTCAAGAAAGTCATTGATAAGTTAAAGCATATATGTAGATATCATAAATATCAGAATAACTCGGGTCACATTAGCAAAGAGAAATTAGCCACAGCCTGGTCCCAAAGAATATCTCCACTTCTCCGCTCTTGATCCCCACCCCCCTTCACCATCTCCCACTTCCCACCCCATACAAGTTCCATTTATACTTCAATGATTTTGCTTAACTATTGAGGTCGACAGCCCTAGACTGTGGAGCATGTTCAGAAATGTGTTCTTGATTCCCAGGGGCCACATATTTCCAGAGATATTGTGAATGATGAGTGAATGAATGTGGGGGGAGGACAGTGAGCACACAATGATAACAGCTAAGGTATCTTAAAGAGAAAGTGAAGGAGTGAATGTCGAGGGCTCATGAGATGCCACAGAAAAGTAAGACAGCCCCTGCTCTCCAGGAGCTCCCATTGAAGGAGACAACACAGGGAAATTCTCGGCTGCAAATGAGAGAGAGAGGCCCCATGGTTCTTAGGGTATCGCCGCAAAGCCAATGCAGGACATTTTCTTAAATCTTATTCCCACTGATAAAATCTCAGTAGCTACCTGACAATACCAAGGATTTTGGTGACAAAAACTTTCTGGAGTTTCTGTAGAAGCGACTGGTCCCTGTAGGAGCAGATGCCAGACTGAATCTCCTCAGGGGCTGATTCCCAGGATGGGACCTCAGTCTTTCATCTCCATTCCTCCACCCTCCTCCACACAGATCCAAGGAAACTTCAGGTCTTCTCTGAAAAGGGAAGCCACCAAAGAGTGACCTCACACAGCTCTCAGGTCCCCTCTGGGCTCTGCTCTTGGGCATATTCTTTTGGCTCTTGGATGAAAGGACAAAGCTTAGGCTTTGGCAGGCCAGCTGGCCCCAAAACTCCTCTGCCAGCTCCTGCTGGCTCCACTGCCAAGAAAACTCAGACAACCTTTCCCTCTCTTCCTCCCAGCTTCCCCTGTTCTCTAGCTTTCCCTGCCTCCTCTTCCTCTCAGGAACCTTGATTAAATAACCCAATGATCTGGGCCAGGGAAACCTACAATTTCCTCCTAACTGGCTGGGTATGAAGAGTTGTTTGGCTGGTAGTATCTGACCCTCAAGTTCCTTCTGTTTCACTTGTCTCCTCTCCTAGTCAGTAGAGTAGGGTTAAAGGAGGTTCAGTTACATATGGCAGAGAACAACCTAGCACAACTTTTCTCATTTCACATATGGCCCTAGATGAGGAATTGACTGGCTCAAGCTCTCACACACAGAGAGTAGTAAGAGTTGGAGTTAGTGTTTGAAGCCAGGTCTGATTCTAAGGCAGACTGAGAGCTTAGGAAGCCCCAGGGACAGAGGATAGGAATAAGAAACTTGGGATCACCCCAAGATCTAGATTCAAATCTAGATCTGAAAAAAATCCACTAAGCAAACAAACCAAAGCAACCTAGCTCTGGATCCAAGGGTCCCACACCTGTGATTCACTAATCTCTTAAACACAAGTTTGTCGTATTGCAACTCCAGCCCAGGAGGTAGAAACAGGAACCTCACAAGATTTGTTGTTATTGTTGTTGTTTTGTTTGCATAATAAATTCTAGTCCTGCCCTTCATTTCAGCTTTATGTATATTTCCCATTTTTGCATTTTCTGAGAGCAACATATTGTTGAATTCAAATTTTCAATCTGTTATCTGGGATAAATCAGGTAGATATATCAACAAAGGAAGGTTAGAAGTGGCTTCCTGTAGAAGGTGGCAAATATACAATGTTCTTTTTTCATTTTAATTTTTAAAATTTATTTTAAACAAATATAAAATAAGAAAAGGAAAAGATTGTCAAGTGTTAGGATTCTTACAAGGTGCTAAGTAAGTGGAATTGAGGAGACAATGGTTAAATCTAGTTTAGCATTGATTTAATCCTACAACAAATAATGGTTTCCTAGTGAGATAATGATTGATGTGTACTCAGTGTGGGGCATATAAGGAGGAGCTCTCAGGGTCAGAAAGGAGAAACCCACCAGTAGCTCTCAGAGGCTGAGACAGATTCATTCCATTTGTTGTGGCTGGAGGCTGAAGCTGGCAGAGGCAAAAGACTAGCCGTAGGAACTCTTGGAACCAAGGAGAGAGATAGGCCTCTAAGAAAGCTAACCGGGCCCAAGGAAGGAGACAAGACTTGGAAAGAGACAATAGAGGATTTGGACTTCTAATACCTGGCTGCATTTGGGGTGATTATTACACTGAACTGAAAGGAAGGCTGCCTCCAGAAGCCCCCAAGAAACTTGCTCCCAGAGAACATTATATTTTAGAGAAGAATATTACAGTCATGTACACAGCAGAGCATAAGAGAAGATTCAATATAAAATAATCAGTTTTCATTTCAAGAAAACCTATATAATAAATACAATGTGGTGTTTTCAAAGCTACCAGCTTTTTTTTGCTTGAATGTTTGTTTTCTTTTTTCCCTGTCATGCACTTTGTACCTTTTTTCCCTCCCTAATCTCCTCCACCCTAAAGAAGGTTACAATTAAGTGTGAAAAAAGTGTGTGTATACACACATATAAATGTCTATAAATACACATATACACATATATGTGCCTGTAGCATGTTTATTTTCACCTGTCCTCTGTCTTTGCATCTTCCTTCATAAACCCAATCAGCTCATTATTTCTTATACCACAGCAATATTTAAATCCAATCACATCCCAGATGAAAAATTGTCTATGAAAGTATTTTTTCACAATTTCCTGCAATCCTTTTATTCTTGGTTATATAGGGTTTAATTATACAAGAAAATTTTAATTTAAAATAATTGAAATTGCCCATTTTACACTTCAACAATGCTCTCACCTTATAGTTTAAGGTAAATTCTCTTTCTTTGCATCTTTTCCCCTTGATTTCTTTGAAGTTCCTGGTCTTTTGTTTTTTCAAAAGAACTTTGTTATTCTCTTTCTAACTCTGCAAACTAATTTCTTAGTAATTTAATTGGAATGACATTAAATAAATAGATATTAGGCAAAACTGTTATTTTAAAAATTAAGTTGGCTTACTCACCCAAGAACAAAAAATATTACTTCAATTATTTAGATCTGAGTTTATTTACATAAAAAGTGTTTTATGTTTACGTTCATATACTTCCTGTGTCTCTTTGGGGAAATATATGCCCAAATACTTGATACTGTCTAGTTATTTAAAATGGTCTAAAACAATATTGAATAATATTTCTGGCACATAGTATATTTCTCTCTTTTGATTGTCTATTTTAACTTTAACTTTGTCACATCATGATTACTCTCCCTGCTTTTTTTGCATAATAAATTCTATTCCTGCCCTTTATTTTATCTTTATGTCTATCTCCCATTTTTATATTTCCTGAAAGGAACATATTTTTGAGTTCAAATTTTTAATCTACTATCTATTTCTATTTTATGGATAAATTCATACCATTCACATTCTAAACTACAATTACTTGTATATTTTCCTCCTTTCTATTTTTCCTCTCTATCCTTCCCACCTATTTATCCTATTCTCTCCTCACTCCTCTGATTCACTTCTAGACACTACCTTTCCCTCCTTAACCTACCCACTTCTTCAAAAGTCCCTCCTTTATTCTCTTTTTCCACCCTATCCCCTTGCTCTCATTTCTTTCTGAATTTAGAATACTTTTATACCTTTTAGATATATGTTGATCCCTCTTTAACCTATTCCTGATCAGAGCGAGGTTCCCTTCCCCTCTACTAGCTTCTTCTGCATCATTTTTCCTTTTTCCTCATTTATATGAGATAATTACTTTTTTTTAATCTGTTGCTACAGTTTTATTTTTTAAGACTCATCCATCACATTCAGCTTAGCCCAAGTTTTTCTTTCAAACTACCCAAATAACGATGACAATCGTAAAAATACTGCTAAAAATTTCACATATCCAAGATAATCTGACCTTATTGAGTCTCTTATAATTGCTCTTTAATGTTTTCCTTATATTTCTCTTAGATATTATGTGTCCAATTTTCCCTTAAGTTCCAGAGTTTTTGTCACAAAAACCTGAAAGTCCTTCAGGTCTTTAAATATCCTTCCCCGCTCGCCCTTCCCATTTAGTATTAGGCTTAATTTTTCTGGGTAAATTACCTGAGTTGTAATCCTCGCTCTTTTGCTCTATGGAAAAATAGTATTTCAAAACCTATGGTCCTTCAATGTGGAAACTTCTAGGTCTTATGTAATTTTTATTGTAGTTTCATGACATTTAAATAGCTTTTTTTTTTTGTTATTTCCAATATTTTCTTCTTAATCTAGGAGCTAATGTTCTTTTTTTTTATTTTTAGATATATTTGCTAATTAAAAACTAGGTGGTCTGCTTACCCAGCTTTATCAGTGAGAATATACCTAGCACAGGACACACAGAAAGGAATACGGTCCAGTGGAAGATGGAGAAATCTGCCTGAATACTGATTGTGTGACCCAGGGCCTATCACTCGGCCTAATCTGTGACTCAGTTTCCTCTTCTGTAAATGAAGGGGTTGACTAGGGTTCAACAACATTTATTGTGTACGAGGGCTGTTTTTTTTTTTTTTTTAAGGGACCCAGTCCTAGTCCAGGGCTTACATCCTCCCCAGAGGACAAATCTAACACAAACAAGGGAGAAATCAAAGGCTCTGGGAAAATCTGAGGAAGGAAGGAGTGGGGGAGGGCCAGGATGGGGGAGGGTGAAGATTAGGGAAGGTTGCACCTGGATGAACCAGCTCAATGGGTTGCCTTTCCAACTGCAGATTATAATCTGGGTACGATCTCTTGGCTCTTTCCAGCCTTGGTGTTCTCTGATTTTATCTGTGCGTCCTTCATTTATACTGAGTGAATGAATGGAATAAATGAACTTTCATTCCTCATTCCCTAGTCCAGTGGAGTACTTGAGATACTTCACCCTCCCCATACCTTAAAGCCAAATTGGAGGGCTCATCTCCTCCAGGAAGCCCTCCTGGTTCAAATCTTCCATTCTTGGAAAATTTACCTCTTGCTTATAGCTGCTTTGGGCCTGGGGCCTTCTGCCTTTTTCCCATGAGAATCTTTCTTCCATTTTTTCCTGGAAAAGGAGCATGGGGCAAAAGAACTGTCTAGATTTCTTTAAAAAAATATATTTTTTCCCCAATTACAAGTAAAATTTTTTTAACATCTCTTTTTTAAAACTTAAATTCTAAATTCTCTTTTTCCCTTCCTCTCCTCTTGCCTCATTGAGAAGGCAAGTAATTTGATGTAGATTACACATGTACAATTATTCAAAACATATTTCCATATTAGTAATATTATGAAAGAAATACAAACTCCCCTCCCCCAAAAAATCAAGAAAAATAAAGTTTAAAAAAAGTATACTTCAATTTTCATCATATGTCCTCAGTTCTTTCTCTAAAATCCTTTGGAATTATCTTGCTTTATTACATTGCTGAGAATAGCTAAATCATTCAAAGCTGATCATCATACAATATTCTCCAGGTCCTGTGCGCTTTACTTAGCATCAATTCGTGTAAGTGTTTCCAGGTTTTTCTGAAATCATCCTGCTCATTACTTCTTATAGCAAATAATATTGCATTTCACTCATATACCACAACTTGTTCAGCCATTTCCCAGTTGATAGACATCCCCTTAGCTTCTTTGCTACCACAATAAGAGCCGCTATGAATATTTTTGCTTTTCCCTTTTAAAAAAAATCTTTGTGATATAGACCTAATAGCAGTATTGCTGGGTCAAAGGGTATGCCCAGTTTGACAATCCTTTGGATATAATTAGAACAGATCTTTTTCCTGTTCAGGATAAAATTTCAACCAACGGTACTACTACTATTTAATCCTGCGGCTCGCCTCTCATACCGCTTTCCTGAAAATGTATGTGAGCATCAAACACCATTTTCCTGATGACTAATACTCGTTTTTGACAACAGATCATCCTAATAAGGCCCTTTAAAGATTCTCAGTCCTTCTGTGAAGCAGTAAATGATATGTAAACAAATGTTGAGATGTGCCAAGGGAATCTGACATTTAAAAGGAAGTTCGGCACATGGTTTTGCAAAGGTGAAGGTCGAAAACTGTCTCTGCATGTATTTGGAAAAATAAAAAGTTATTATAAAATTTTCTTTAAATAAAAAGATTTTCTTAAAAAACAAAACAAAACAAATTCAGTTCATTTTTAACCTTTCCCACAAGGTCTTTCTTTCCCTCAGTTGTAAGGACTCCCCCACCTCCAAAATGTCTTTGCTTTTGTGTGTGTGTTTACTTAGTCAAGTGTGAGATCCCCAAGAGCAAGGACTGTTTGGGGTTTTTTGTCTATGTATTCTCAGGGTCTAAAACAGTACTGGGTGCATAGTAGTTAACAAATGCTCCTTGAATGGAAATCACCTTCTGAAGAATTATTTAGTCAATGGAATAACCACCTCCTAGCTTCTCTTTGATTGGTCCCGTAGTAGGTGGCCCAGAGAAAGGGATGTCCTCCCAGCACACTCCACACAGCAGGCATTCGATAAATGTTGCTTAGCTGAATGACAGACTAACCTGCTGGTTTCCTGGAATGTTCCAAGAGGTGCTGCTTCCTAGGGTCAGCCTTGGGTTTCAGTTCCCGCTCTTCCAAAAACGCTCTGTATTGCCTTTGGCTAGTCTCATCCTTTCCCCCACTTTCAGTTTCTCCTACAATTAAAGGTTCTTGGTTGGAGAAACTGACCTATAGGGATGCTGCTTAAAAGGCCCTCCCAACTCTGACATTCTATAGTCTTAGGCTCCAAAGTCCTTTAATTAAAAAAAATTCTATTTTCTTTTTTATTATGAACTTAATTCCCAACCAACACATTCCAATATACAAATAACAAAAAGAAAGAAAGAAAGGGAGGGAGGGAGGGAGGGAAGAAACTATGAACTTCTATTCTTTACAAGCTTTTAAAAGCGTGTATAATATTTAACAAGGTAGTAACCAAATTACACTTTTTTTTTTTTTTGATATCCCTTTGTGGTATTCTTTTCTCTTTAGTTTGTTGTTTTCATTTCATTAGTACTTTTTTCTTCCTTTTATTCTTTCTTATTTTTCTCGCTTTGTTTTTCTTTTTTCTTTTCTTCCTTCTCTGTCTCTGTGTCTCTGTCTCTCACTCTGTGTGTGTGTCTCTGTCTCTGTCTCTCTGTCTCTCTCTCTTATGCTCTTTCTGACTCTCTTTGTCTTACTCTTTCTCACACCTACCCTCCTCCCTCCTTCTTCCTTCCTTTCTTTCTCCCTCCCTTTCTCTTTCTTTTTTTTTGTTTCTTTCTCTTTTTTCTTTCTTTCTTTCTTTCTTTCTTTCTTTCTTTCTTTCTTTCTTTCTTTCTTTCTTCCTTCCTTCCTTCCTTCCTTCCTTCCTTCCTTCCTTTCTCTCTTTCTCTTTCTTTCTTTCTTTCTCTCTTTCTCTTTTTTTCTTTCTTTCTTTCTCTTTCTCTCTCTCTCTTTTCTTCCTTTCTTCTTCCTCCCTTCTTTCTTTTCTTCTCTTCCTTCTCTATCAATTCCCACTGTCATCCTTCTCATAGAAACCTTCACTTATAACAAACAAGTATAACAAGACAAATCAACATGTTGACAATGCCTGGAGAGTGTATGTCTCATTCCATACCTACCATCCAAGAAGTAAGAGGTACATTTTATTATCGGTCACCATTTGTCATTGGATCCTTCAGAGTTCTGGAGTCTTTTAAGTGGTTTCCCTTTACCTTAGTGTAACCGCCATGTAAATTCCTTTTGGTCCTGCTCATTCCAGCCCCTTCCCACGTCCTCAGTTCCCTTTCAGCCCCGGCACTTCCCCTGTACATTCTAAGGCCCTTCCCAGCCCCACTTTCTAGGGCCCTGGCGCTCTCTTCCCGCCCACCTCGAGGGCTGACTGCTCGGTAAAGGGGAGGCCCTGGATCCTTTGGTCCGGCCTCTCTGCACCGTCAGGTACAGGTTTTTCCACCAAGCCAGATTCCAGGGTAACCCTCGGGCTTTTAATTTCACGCTGAAATGTCAAATGCAGTTCAGTTAAGGGGGTTCCCAGCTGGGGCTCAGGGCATTGTTGGTTCTAGGAAGATCTTTTTCTTAAGGGTCTAACTTATTTTACCAAAAAATAAATAAATTTAAAGCTTCCAAATCTTAATTGATGGATTCTGTTTCAAGTAATCCCACACAGCGGGACTAGGAGGGCGCTTTGAAGATAGAATGTCAGGGCTGGAAGGGAGTTTACAGCACAGAAGATCAGAGTTGGAAGGGGCTTTAGAACGTGGACCGTCAGATTCAGGAAAGATGTGGGAAGCCATGACCGAGCTCATCCCCAGCCCCCCGAGTTCCGGTTCTCGCCACTGGATCAGTCTCCCCCACCGCCATCCGGGGACTTATGTTCAGGTTGTTCCTCTGAGTTTCACTGGCATGGGGCCTGCCTGGTCTTAGGAGGGACAGAAGGGCCTTTGTTCCGTGGGAAGTGGTCCTCTCCTGCCTGAGTCATGGGGGAACCAAATCTCCCAGCAGGTGGCTATAATTGAAGGCTGGAGGCAGGGCAGGGGGGAGGTGGGGAGGAGGTGTGTAAGTGGAGGGGAAAGGAGGTACTGAGTCGAGGGTGGAGACCCTGTGTCATACTGGGCTGGAGGCACCTTGGCAGGAGTCCACCCGAGTAATGAGAGGCAGTGGGGGCTTTGTGAGGGGGGAGGAGGGCTGGGCGCTGCTATATTGGCTTATAATAACAACCCTTCTGTGGTACAAAGCTGTATGGTTTCAAAGCACTTTCACACCCATTAGCTCATTGAATCTTCCCAGTAGCTCTTGGGGAGGAGGCAGGACCAGAGATTATCACGCTTATTTTACAGAGAAGGAAACTGAGACTGAGAGAGGGGTCATGATTTGTTCAGGCTCCCACAGAAAGTCAGAAGCAAAGCTGGAGCCAGGATCCAGGCCTCTTGACCTGGGTCCTTTTCAGTGTAACAGTAAAACTTTACAAAGAGCAACCCCCCAAAACCCACCACAAGCAAAATCAAAGCAAACCCCCCCCCCCCCGTGGCCTTCTCCCCATTCAGCCGGCACTGCCCTCCTCTCCTTCCTGGGTCTGTAGCTTCCCTGAACCCCAGCAGGGACCTTCTCTCTGAAAGGCTCTGTAGGAGTTTCATCTGACAGAAACTCTGGGCACAGAGGGACAGAAGGACAGAGGGACAGAGGAACAGAGGGACAGAGGGATAGAGGGACAGAAGGACAGAGGGACAGAAGGACAGAGGGACAGAGGAACAGAGGGATAGGGGGACAGAAGGACAGAGGGACAGAAGGACAGAAGGACAGAGGGACAGAAGGACAGAGGGACAGAGGGACAGAGGGATAGAGGGACAGAAGGACAGAGGGACAGAAGGACAGAGGGACAGAGGGACAGAGGGACAGAAGGACAGAGGGACAGAGGGACAGAAGGACAGAGGGACAGAGGGACAGAGCCGCTGGCGCCCGGGGCGAGGTCCTCCTTCTGTTCCCTTTCACCTGGTCCAGGGCTGGGGACCCAGGAGCTCAGGAAAGAGTTCTTATCTGACGGATGGGTGGAAGAACAAATGGAAGTGGTTCACCCTCATTCTCACCGACACTTCTGGAGTCAGGCCTAGGGGAGGGGGCAGCCGGGCAAGCTGAGACTCGAGCTCCTGCCTCCTCCTCCTCCTCCTCCTCTTCCTCAGTTCCCTTGGTGGCCGAGCTGGCTAATTACAGAGCACAGACTGGTTGGGGCATCAGGGAGGGGCTGGGAAGTGTTTTTGTTGAAAAGCTACGTCAGGGTCAGATCTGGCGTATCCGCCACCCACCCCCTTCCCTGGGATGAGTCCCGGCCGCTCCCTGTCTCATCCAACACCTCATTCTGAGTAATCTCCACCTGCTGCCCTGACCCTTTTCCGCCCCGGGGCTTCAGGGTGTTGGGAAAATCCCAGCACTTTTGCTCTGGGGGCTTCCCCAACTTTTAGGAGGTGCCTGGGGAGAGGGGGAGGAAGGAATTCCTGGGGAAGCTGGGAGCCCCATAGTCTGAGAGCGTCCCTTCCTCTCAGCGGGAAGCCCAGGCCTTCTGCTAGGGGCTGCCAGCCCTTTGTCTACTCAGAAGGAAGCCGGGACGGTCGGACTAGTCAGTCCCCCCTCAAACTGATATCAGGCCAAGTCCATCAGCCATGGGAGGGCTGGGAAACAAGGGGAGCCGAGCTGAGGCAAAGCCCTGGCTGCCATTTTGCAGTTTTTCTCCCAGGGGAGGGGTCTCCCTCTGCCTTCACACTGGGCACATCGTAAGCCCTCCCTGGCAGAACTCAAGCTCGAGAGCCGACTTGCTCTTCCTTTCCCCAGTGACTACGGCAGGACCCCCGTCAGGGGTGGGTTAAGTCCACCTGCCTCAGGCCGGCCTCCAGGGCCTCCCTCGGCTGCCCAGCAGACACCTCCGTTCTATTGCACGGCATCTTCCTGCCCTGCCTCAGCTCGCCTCCCACCAGACTCATTCCCCCTCTTGCCTTTGCCTGCGTTGTTCCCCCTCCCTGGGATGCCTTTCCTCCTCCTCTCCTTGTCCAATTCTTACCCCACCCTCCGGGTACCTCCAGGAAGCTTTCTCTGATCTGAATAACCCGCTCTCCCTCTCCCTCCTGCCTGCTGCCTGTGCCTCTCACTCTGTACTGGCCCATGTCGCTCCCTAACTGTGGGAGACCCTTTCTCTGCTTCCCAGACTGTAAGCCCCCTGAGGACAGGACCCCAGCTTTATGCTTCCTCAGAGTATAAGCTCCCTGGGGGTAGGACCAAGTCCTCTTCTTTTGTCCCCTCCACCCCCACCCCCAAACTGTATGTTCCCCGTCTACTTCCAGACTGAGATCCCTGGGCACAGATTTACTGCTCTCTTTGTCTTTCTCTGTCTCTCTCTCTCTCTCTCTCTCTCTCTCTCTCTCTGTCTCCCCTTCTACCCACATTCACACACACACAGAGTCTCGAGCTCTCTCAGCATCTCAGGGCCCAGGTGCCCCCCCCATCTTGGGGGGCCCAGTGTCTGTTCAGCTAACACTAACTAGAGCTTGGATCTGGCTCCGAGCTGGGGCTTGGCCCTCCAACTGCCCCTGACGGGGCTTGGGAAGCACCTGGGACGGGTGCTGGGCGGGGGTCTCCGCCCATCCCTCCGAGGCCCCTGTCCCTGCTGCTCTGGGAGAGGGAGCCCTGGGTGACTTTGGGACAGAAGGTTTCTGTGACAGGGCTCTCGCAGGAGCAGGAGTCCTGCAGGTGTGGGCAGGGGTGTGTCCGGGCAGTTCCTTCAAAGGGAGACATTGTTCAGAGCCGTGGAAATCCAGAGTCCCAGAGGCTGGAGGAGATTAAGGGGAGGCTCAGTTACGGGCACCGGGGCTAGGGCAGAGCGGCCCATTCCGAGCCCTGTCTCAGCCCGAGGGATTGTCAGGTGTGGCGGGGCTGGGATGGAGCCTCTCAGGGTCCCTTCTCCTCATCCCCACCCCGAATGGGAGCCCCGCGCAGGCAGGGTAACAAGGAACAACCTGACCCTAACCTGACGGAGACCCCGAGTGGGGCCATTGGCTCCGGAGCTGAGAGCCTTGGGTACAACAGAACCAGTGCTGACCTCAGAGCCAGGAGTTGGAGCCAGATTCAGGCTCTAGTTAGTGTTAACTGAACATCCACTGGGCCCCCCAAGGTGTGGGGGGATGCTGGGCCTGTCCTGAGAGCGCTCTGAGACTCTGTGTGTGGGGGGGGGCAGAGCCCGACAAGGCTGATCCAGCCTTTACTTGGAGGCTCCTGAAGCCCTGGGGTGGAAGGGACTCATTGCCTGCCAAACGGCCCCTCCCCCTTTTAGGTTAGGGGTCCTTTCCTGGGCCCTGAGATCGTCCCCTGCACCGTGCACCATTTGGACCCAGCCTGTGGCCCCTTTCTCCCTGACAGCTCCTCAGACACTCCATCGCCCATCAGCCTCCTCTGTCCTCCCGCGACACATTCTCCCCTCCCCCATGGGACATGGGCTTGGAGCCCCCCGCCTCCCAGCTGACTTCTGGGCAGTTTCCAGCGGGGACTGAGCACGACTCGCCCTCCAGATGAGAACTGACTCAGCAGAGAAGCCGTTTCCTACTTCATCTCCTATGTTAATTGTCTTGTCTCATTGCCTTCCATTGATTTCCAGCCTGTAGCCCACTAAGACTCTCAAGTCTTCCTTGCAGGAGCTTCTACCTTGTTGTTCTGCTTGCATCTTGTCCTTGGGGAGCTGACTTTTGGAACCAAGTGCTCCAGAACCAGGATTCAAACATGGCACTTTTGACCCCAAATTTAGCACTCTCCTCATTTACCCCCTTGCCTGTCTAAGCCCCTGGGTCTGTCCCCCATCCTTTGTGACTCTTCCGCTGGGGGAGACTTCCCTTATCCCCCTGCCCTCACAGCCTTCTCCCTTCCCCAGCACAAGTTAGTTCTTAGATGGTCCAGGTTCTTTCGGTCTTTAATTCTCTGCATAATCCTTCTGGGGGCCGCGGTTTCCTCATCTGAAAAGTGCGGGCGAGCATCTTTTCCGACCCCTAAGGGAGCGAATGAGACGGATGGGAAAGCATTTAAAATAGCCGTGCCATAGACATGCGAGGACAGGTGTGAACGCTGCCATTTGTCACTAATGGTCTTAGTTCATTAACATGTGTGACTACAGAGATGTGTGAAAATGAAACATTTTGGTCATTCGGGCACATTTTAAGACAAGCCTCAGGACAGCGGTCGGGGTTTTCTCCATTTAAAGAAGCTGCTCACCTGAATTTGGGCTGGTCCATCCTCCATCCCCGACCTCTCGGAGGTCACTTCTGGGCATCTTCTTCTCCTCACAGGAGCGGCCCCCTTCCTTCCGAAAGGTCCCGTCCGTCGCTGCTTCCTCTGGGACTCGCTCTCGGGCCTTCCAGAGCATTGGCAGAAATCCCTTCCCTGGGCTGGGCTTTCAGTTTCCCCGTCCCACGGAAAGGCTTCGGGACCAGAGAGCCAAGGCCGTTGTGCTGTAGGAGCAGGAAGGCAGCAATTGCTTCCTCTGACAGCACAGGACTGGTTGTGACTTGGAAGAAGATTATAAAACATAGAATCCAGCTGTTCTTAACTAAGTCTGTTGCTGGGACTGACCAGGGAGAAAATTGAGAACCAGGTAAGATGTCTGGAAGGAGCAGGATGGCTGTCTGGGGATCCTCTGCCACTTGGCCTTGTGTCTGTGTGCTTCTGGGCTGTATGTATTTGTTTTTTTTTAATTTTTAAATTAAAAAAAATTATTTAATTGCTTATTTTTTATTTATTTTTGGGGGGCTGTGTGTATTTGGAGAAAGCCTCATGCTTTGGACTGTGATTTGAGGAGCTGGGGGCCTGGGGCTTGGACTGAGCAACGTCAGCAATATGTTTCCTTGCTAGAACCTCTTGAGCCCTTTTCCCTCCTTATGAAGTTCTTCGTTAAGGATCCAGAGTCCCTGACCTCGAAGGGCAGCTTGGTGCAGTGGAGAATGGAAAACCAGCGGGGTGGGAGGCAAGAGGTCAGGATTCTCGTCTCCTCTCTGACATTAACTTGTCATGTCACCTTAAGCAAATTACACCTCATCTCTGCGTAATTATAGGTTTCCCCCTCTGTAAAGTTGGGGGGATTAGGCAGATGACCTTAGGGGGGCATCCTCGCTCTCAATCCCAGGGATTTGAATCCAGGCCTTTGCAGGGGCTCTGTGCCTCTTGGTAAGACCCTCCCCCTGTAATAAAAACGCCTGAGAATCTTCCCAATAACTCTCACACCTGGCAGGCGCTTAGGGCCCGAGGAGTAATCCATCAGTTCTGGTTCAGGGGGACTGCTGCAGGGGTGGGGGGGTGGTGAGGGGAGCCTGGCTCTAAGCCCATGTTTCCAACATTTCATGCATTCAGCTTTTCCTTCCCCATTGTTCCCTGCCCCGCCACACACCTTGTGCAGAGAAGGGACTTTTTTCGGGGGGGGGGGGCATTTCCACCCCACCCTCACATCTGGATTCCTTGTGTGGCCAGAAAAAGAGGGAGATAGGAGAGAGCTGGCTTTCCACATAAAAGAAGATTTCATGCTTCTTAGATCCCTGATGGGGACTTCACAGACCTCCTGCCCCACCCCCTCTACTACTGACTATCCTCCAGATGTTTTTTGGTGCTTTTTTTAAAACTCTTCCCAGATTCTTTGCCTGAAGGACTGAAGCAGAGTTGGGTCTCTGGTTTCTGTGCCCCACTTGCCAATCCTGTCTGCTGTCCTCCTCCCCAGCCCCATTCCTAACTTCTTATGGCCCATCCCTGAGTGCAGGAGGTTCACTCACTACCGGCCGTTCCTTTGCCTCTTCTGGAGGACACCAGGAGTCTCAGTCTGGCTCCTTCCATTCCCCTGCTTCCCCCTGAGAAAGACCCGAGCCCCACACACTCAGAAGCAGGGGAGACCAGTGTGGCCTGGGCTGGTCAAGGAAGACTTCTTGGAGGATGGGGGCTCCAGCTGGACCTAGAAGGATAAATGGGCTGGAGGCTGGGGACCCAGACCCCCCAGGGCAGCAGCTTTCCAACGTTCCTTACGTTCCGAGGTCTTTCTTCTATTTCCACTTGGAGCATTTAAAGGGATTCCTGTGCCCGGGCTGAGTGGCCAGAGTTGTGGACCGAGGCCCTGGGTCTCCTCTGAGCCCAGTTCTTACGAGTGGGGTGCTGCATCCAGAGGTGGTGAGAGCAGGAGGGGTACCCTGGGAGACGGGGGGACCCATGGGTGATGTGGGGGGCAGGCCGGAAGGACAGCAGTGTGGAGAAAGTGTTCAAACGGTTCACAGAAGTGGTGGGAGGGGAGGGGGCCTTTGGCCAGCCGACAGCAGCTTTGCAGCGGACGCCATTCCCTGTTCAGGTGGAGGGAAAGGCTGCACGGGAGACTCCACATGCCCCTTGGGGTGCATCCGGCATGGCGGGGATGGGTGGCAGAGGGTCCTCCCGGCAGGTTGCCTCCCTGGGTCGGGCTGGAGGGAGGGAAGGGGCCATCACAGAAGGGCTGGGAGCTTCAGGGTCCCCGAAGGGCCAGACACACAGACCGCCCTCCAGCTCCAGGGCCCTGAAGGAATCCAGAGCCACAGCTGCTTTTTCCACTTGGCCAGAGCTGGAAGTTGTAGCTTCAGTTAGCAAGGAGGAGCCCGTGTGGGGCAGGGAGCCTTCAGGTATGTATGTGTACGGGGACGCAGAAAATTAGTGCTGAGCTGGAAGGATGCTTGGGGATGTCTGCCCAGGCTCCTTTTATAAAAAGGAAGCAGAGGCCTGGGAGGGGGAGGGACAGTCCCTGGCGCCTCATCTCTGGGGCGCGCAGGCCGGAGACCTCAGGGATGTCCAAGGGGGGGGGGACTGGCCCAGTCACCATCCAAATGTCTTGGTGGTCTGATCTGCAGGATGAGGCTGAAACCCCTGGGACCCTCCTCCCCAAGAGCCCTTCGGTCACACACGTGTTTCTCAGGCACCCATCCCCACGAGGCACTCATGTTCCATCCCAGGCCTACCTCGGGCACGTATGGCACACATGTCTGCAAATATATACATGGGATGGGGGAGGGCAGGTCCCCAGCAGGGAACCCATCAGCCAGAGGCCGGGAACAGGAGCCCACCACTAAGCCCTGCCCCTCCCCTCCATTCCTCTCTCTGCCTCTGGCTCTGTGGTGGGACACCCACATCCCTCATCCCCACATGTTCCTATGCCAACTGCCTCCTTCATCTTCTCTGTCCTTGTCCTTGACCTTGCCCCGGACCTGATTTTCTTTCTCCCCAGATAGTCTCAGCCTGGGCTGCTCCTGTTCCACTCATTCCCCTCTCCTACCAGTCACTCCCTTTTCACTGAATTAACTCTTTTTTTTTTTTTTATAAGTAAACACACTTGAGTTTATTCTTTTTTTATATAAAGCTTTTTATTTTCAAAACATGGATAATTTGACATTGACCTTTGCATAGTTTTGTGTTTCAGATTTTCTCCTCCTTCCCCCCAGCCCCTCCCCTAGATGGCAAGAAATTCAATATATACTGAACTAACTCTATTCTTTCCACTTCTCACCTACATACACACTTGGATTCCTTCTGGGGTCCCATTTGGGGTTATCCCCCCACCAAAAAAAAGTCACGGATCTTCTCTCTGGAATAAGAAGAAACCTTGGCTTCTAACCCAATCTTTCCACTTTACAAATAAGGAAACTGAGGCCCCAGAAAGGACGTCACTTGCCCGGACTGACACAGGTAGTAAGCACGTAGAGGTACGTTGGAACCAAAACTCTCTTGCTCCAGAACAAGTCCCCTTTCTACTATATTGTCCTGGTCTCCCGGATAAGGAGGGGTAGTGGTGGGAAGCAAGCTCCTTGAGAACGAGGATTACTGTGGTTTTTGTCTTTCTATCCCAGCTCTTGTCCATAGGAGGCAATTAATAAATGCTTTTGAATTCATGCTGACAATAAGTGAGTTGACTGGATACAAATGTGGACTGCAAGATTATGGTGGGAAATCCACATGGGAACTATGTCTTTCTGTCCCAAGATCCCGGAGAAGAGTTGCTGTCCCCCAATTTCTAGTCTCGGATTGGGGGAGAAGACTGAAAGACAGCAGCTGCAGACAACAGAACTTTGTGACCTTGTGGTGGGAGTTCCTGACCCTCAACTTTCTGGAGATAATTCAGAATTCTCAGCACCAGCTTCCTATGTGCAAGAGAGGGGATTTCCTGAGCAGCATAAACCTGGAAATCCAGCCTTTTAGAGAGAGCTTCTGGACAGCACCAGACTTAAGTGTTCCCTCTATAGGAACCTCAAGTTCAAGCACTATAGGACTCTCCTTCTAGACAGCAAAGGGAGGTCCTGGTCAGAACCTGCCCCTTGAAGAGAAAAGTGGGTCATGAATCTGCATCCAGCATTGGAGGAGTTAAAGAGCTAAGCTACAATATTGGAGAGTAAAAGATGCAGACTTTGCCCTCTGTGGCTACCATGAGTTACTCGTGTGGGACAATTCTCATGGGAAATGGAGTTCCTTTTTCATCCCCCAAGTCCTCAGGATAGCACCTGAAAGCTGGAAGTTTATGTGAGTTGCTGTGGCAAAAAGTGAGACTTATGGGGATATTAGGGGATTGTGCCACTGGTGACCCTAAAGTCATTTCCTCTCTAAGGGTAGGTCAGATTTGGGAGGTGGTGCTTCCATGAGCATGGAGGACTATGAGACCCTGAGGAAAGTCAGTATACAGTAGAGAGGGAGGAGAATTGGATGGATTGTTTATGGGCTGCTCCGAGTCCTTGATGTGTCTCTGTATTTTCTGTGGGGCAGAATAACGGGATAGGGTACCAAATGTATGCATTGTTACCTTGGGTACTTGTACGGGAGCCAGCAATCCTTTTATCCATAAGCTTGGAAGCCTGGACGGGAGCAGAACTCTGAGATCGCCGGGTGCAGCCCTGGGTGGGGGCAATCCGAACCAAAGATATTGTTTCTGGGGACATTGCCCAGACTGAATGCTGTCGGTGTAAGCCCACCACTTGGGATGCTGGGCCACAAGCTACAGCAGATAAATGAGGGTCCTGTGGGACAAGAACGTTGACCTGATTTCTTAAAACTTCCCAGTTAAACCCAACTAACCAGAAAGATTGGGCTCTCTGCGCTCTATGTTCCGATGTAGCAGTAGGGATTTCTTGACACTGTAGCTGGGAACAGAACTGCACCCTAATCTCTTGTCTTTGGAAGCATTGGGGAATGCACCTTTAGGGGCGCAAAGTCTCTTAAGAAGGCCCCCTCCCCTTCCCAGCCATAACATAGCAGAAGCTGTCAGTGTGTCCTGGGACTTCAGAACTCTTCTAATACGGAACTATGTGGTACCAGTTCTGCCCCCAAACTCTGAGGGGATCCACAATTATGGGGTATTAGAGCTGGAGGACTTTAGAAAGAATATTGTTCAACTCTCTAACTTTACTGCAGGGGAAACTGAGGCTCAGAAAAGGCAAAGGATTTGTCAAAATTCAGAATTTATTGTTCTCAATTGCACATTGCAGGCTAAAGAGCAGAATAGCAGCAGGCCGTGGGCCCTCTTCCTCCCCATCCACTTCCAGGTTGAGTCAGACACGGAGGGGGCTTACAATAAAAGACCCCCACGAAGTTACTTCCTTGAAAATGTGGAACAACTGAAGCTTTCTGGAAGCTGATTTCACAGTATAGTGGATGCTATGTGATTTTGCTACCGGACTGGTGCAGTTTGGTGCGGTTTATCACGCTAGAGCCATACAGGGGTGAGGGCTCCGGGTTTAATCTGAACCCAGCAGTGGCTGCGCTGTCCGTGATCACCTCTGGGAATCCTCGTGGAAAAGGGAAAACCCTGGATATAAAGAGGGATGGCCCCTGGTTTCCCCATTTGGTTTATTCATTGAATAGTTTCTGACTGGTGGGAGGATAAAGGAACCCCCAGAGGTACCAGAGCTACTCAGGGAGGCTTCCAGGAGGAGTGGGCCGGGAAGGGGGGAAGAAGGGGGATGGGAAAGGCTCTTCTGGGGAGGAGGTGGATTGCAACAAGCTCTTCAGGCAACAGGTGGGGATGGCATCTCAAGCAGAGGGACTCCCTGGCCCCAGCACCAGCCCAGGGACCAGACTTGCAGGGTTGGCACAGGGCACTCTGTTCCCCCACCTATCCCTGGCCCTTGCTCCGTGGAGTGGCTCCCCAGAGGGAGAACAATGACCCTTTCTCATCAGGCCTCCTTCAGTCCTCAGGACTCTGGCTGCCCCGGGACAAAGGGACTATTTCATTATTGTTCCCTCGGATCAACAACGAGGCAGCCCCGGGAGGGGCCACAGTCAACCAGTTTCCTTTCTCAGCCCAGCCTCCTCCCAGAGGGCCCCCCTCTCACCTCCACCCGGCTCCCATTCACAGCCCTGGCTACAGAGGAGAGAAAACGAACTCTGAAGTCAAAAGACCCCGAGTCAGATCCTCACTCTGCTCTCTGGACTCTCTGGGACACATCACTGTGCTAAACCTTCCTCAGTTTCCCCAGATGAAAAATAAGATGATTTCTGCCTTCTCTTCCAGCTCGGGTCCTGCCCTGTCTTCCTCTCCCCCTGCCCCACGCAGGGGCCCCCCTGACCCTTGTTCCCCCTTCCGCCAGCTCCCCGTCCTGGGGGCCATGACTCCAGGGCCTCCTGGGGGGAGGACACAGCCATGCTTCCAGGGGACTGAAGCAGCTGGAGTCGGAGAAGTGGCTGGTTGTCTGCTGAGGTTAGGGGAAGGGAGAAGGAGGAGGAGGAAGAGGATGAAGAGGAGGAGAAGAAGGAGGGGGAAGAGGAGGAAGAAGAGGAGGAGGAGGAGGAGGAAGAGGAGGAGGAAGAGGAGGAGGAGGAGGAAGAGGAGGAGGAAGAGGAGAAGGAGGAGGAAGAGGAGGAGGAGGAAAGGGGATCCCTCCTGAGATCCTCCAGGCCTTTATCAGCTGGGGCCATTGCTATCAGCGCTGTTGTTGGCTCAGGCCCACAAGCAAAATTGCCCAACCTAGCACTGGACAGTTGTTTGTCCTGGCTACAGTCAGGTAGCCTTGGCAGGATTGGCCACCTCCGAGAAGTCTGTTGGCTTTGACAGAGGAGAGGTGGGTGGGGAGGGGGTTGGGGGCTCTGGGAGGCTGAGCCCCTGGCAGCCAGACTAGGTCCCAGGCCCGTTCCTCACCACCCCTACAGTCTTTTCTTCTGTCCTCTCTCTCGCTCTCCTCCTCATTCCCACCTTCTATCTTATCCCTCGCTTGGAGTGCTGGGGAAGATAATGAGACAGTATGAAAAAGCCTCTGTCCAGGGGCACATGAGTCTGCTGGGGGAGATAAGGCAGCGGAATGGAGAATGGAAGGTCACCGTGGAGGGCAGTCATCGTAGGGGGGATTCCAGAGGAGGGGAGGCCGGAGCTGGGTCCCAGAGGCTGGGAATGACGTGGGAGAGCTAGAGCGGAGTCGGTGAGGGCCAAAGCTCTCCGAGGGTAACCATGTTCCCGAGGGTCCGCTTCCCTTGCGCTGCTCCCCTCCCCCTATTTCATTACCCAGAGAGCCTTGTTACCTCAGTGGGAACTGGAGAGGAAGACAGGCCCACCTGGCTCTGGTCACTGGACGGTTTAGCTAGCGTGCCAATGGGAGAGCGAGAGGAGGCTGCGGTGGCTCTGCGCCAGGGCTTCGGGGTCAGTGACATCTGGATTCTGAGGTAAGCACAAACACCAGCCCGGCCGAAGGTCGCCACTGGCCACCTGGTTATCTCTCCACAGGGCGCTCTTATCTCCGGATCTGTGAAAGGAGACCGCTCGCTCAACGGGGAGGGTTCCAAATTTCCTTCCAGCCCTAATATTCTCGGTGAGATTATATTCCATAATTATACGGGAGGCGGCCCGGCACAGCTGATAGACAAATGACCTTAGGAGCTAGGGTGACCTTTGTTCTGACACATACTCACTAGTAATCCTGGGCAGCCCAGTTAACCTTTCAATACCCCTTCTTTCTCTGAGACAATTTCTTAAGAAAAAGTTGCTGAATTGCAATGGTGAAAGGAGTTCCCATACCAGAAGTTCTACACTAATAAAGTCACAGAGCAGGATCAAAAAAATGTGTGTGGGGGTGAGTGGGGGTGTATCCTATATACCCTATATTCTTCATTCCTGCTCCTATATCCCTTATATTCTTCAGTCCTGCCCCTATATACCCTATATTCTTCAGTCCTGCTCCTATATCCCCTATATTCTTCATTCCTGCTCCTATATCCCCTATATTCTTCATTCCTGCTCCTATATCCCCTATATTCTTCATTCCTGCTCCTATATACCCTATATTCTTCATTCCTGCTCCTATATACCCTATATTTTTCAGTCCTGCTCCTATATACCCTACATTCTTCAGTCCTGCTCCTATATATCCCATATTCTTCAGTCCTGCTCCTATATACCCTATATTCTTCAGTCTTGCTCCTATATATCCCATATTCTTCAGTCCTGCTCCTATATACCCTATATTCTTCATTCCTGCTCCTATATACCCTATATTCTTCATTCCTGCTCCTATATACCCTATATTTTTCAGTCCTGCTCCTATATACCCTACATTCTTCAGTCCTGCTCCTATATATCCCATATTCTTCAGTCCTGCTCCTATATACCCTATATTCTTCAGTCCTGCTCCTATATACCCTATATTCTTCAGTCTTGCTCCTATATATCCCATATTCTTCAGTCCTGCTCATATATACCCTATATTCTTCAGTCCTGCTCCTATATACCCTATATTCTTCATTCCTGCCCCTATATACCCTATATTCTTCAGTCCTGCTCCTATATACCCTATATTCTTCATTCCTGCTCCTATATACCCTATATTTTTCAGTCCTGCTCCTATATACCCTATATTCTTCATTCCTGCTCCTATATCCCTTATATTCTTCAGTCCTGCCCCTATATACCCTATATTCTTCAGTCCTGCTCCTATATCCCCTATATTCTTCATTCCTGCTCCTATATCCCCTATATTCTTCATTCCTGCTCCTATATCCCCTATATTCTTCATTCCTGCTCCTATATACCCTATATTCTTCATTCCTGCTCCTATATACCCTATATTTTTCAGTCCTGCTCCTATATACCCTACATTCTTCAGTCCTGCTCCTATATATCCCATATTCTTCAGTCCTGCTCCTATATACCCTATATTCTTCAGTCTTGCTCCTATATATCCCATATTCTTCAGTCCTGCTCCTATATACCCTATATTCTTCATTCCTGCTCCTATATACCCTATATTCTTCATTCCTGCTCCTATATACCCTATATTTTTCAGTCCTGCTCCTATATACCCTACATTCTTCAGTCCTGCTCCTATATATCCCATATTCTTCAGTCCTGCTCCTATATACCCTATATTCTTCAGTCCTGCTCCTATATACCCTATATTCTTCAGTCTTGCTCCTATATATCCCATATTCTTCAGTCCTGCTCATATATACCCTATATTCTTCAGTCCTGCTCCTATATACCCTATATTCTTCAGTGCTGCCCCTATATACCCTATATTCTTCAGTCCTGCTCCTTGCCTCTCTATTCTGAGCTTCCTCTCCCAGGCCTCAAAGTGGATGCTAACATTGCCCAAGACCACATTTTTATTACAATTTTCTCTTGCCTTACATACATGTATTTGAAAAGGGAGGCAAGAGAAAGAGAGAAGGACAAGGAGAAGGAAAGGAAAGGGAAAGGGAGAAGAAAGGGGAGGAGATTGCAGCAGAATGATGAGCTAGAACAGTAATATTCTTCTCTAAAGTGTAATGTTCTCTGGGAGCAGGTTTCTTGGGGGGCTTTTGGGAGCAGCCTTCCTTTCAGTTCAGTGTAATCCCCCCAAATGCAGCCAGGGGTTAAAGTCCAATGACTTTATCTCTCCTTCACTTGGGGCTCGGCTAGTTTTCTGGAGGCCTTCCTCTCTCCTTGGTTCCAAGAGCTTCTGCTCCCTCCTGCCTTCTCTGCTTCTGAACCTCCCCGAGACTGGTCAGCCTCCAGCCACCACAAAGGTGGACAATGGAATGAATCTGTCTCCTCCCCCAAGAGCTTCTGGTGGCCTTGTGTCCCTGGCCCCGAGAGCTTCCAGCTTATTTGCCCCACACTGAGTACACCCTAATCGTTACATCACTAGGAACCCATTATTTGTTGTAGGGTTAAATCGATGCTAAACTAGATTTAACCACTGTCTCCTCAATTCTACTTACTTAGCACCTTGTGAGAATCCTGAGAGAAGTAACTTTCCCAGCTTGTATCTGAGGCAGCATTTGAACGCAGGTCTCCCTAACTCCAGGCTATTACTTCCCCTCTTGGTCTATTCTCATCAGAACAATCAGAGCCTCTGTCCCTTTGTCCTTGTCTGTGCTGAGAATGTCCCTCCTTCCTTTCTTTGTCTGTTGGATTCCTATTCGAACTTTAAAGTGCAGCTCAAATGCTACCTCCTCCAGGAAGACTTCCCTGATTTTTCTGGGGTGACGTGAACTCTTTTTCTTCTTGGGTCTTATTTTGTCCTGCTCGAAGGCACTTATTATACAATACTGTACATTGAAATTACTTAGGGTCATAGAAAAATAGGAAGAGCAACTGGGCTGGTCATGGGGTTGGTGCAAGAATGGACCAGAAGAATACTCTGGGGGTACTCTTGACACATTAAGAGGTATTGAGGAAGGCCCCTAGTGCGGGACCCCTGGGGACAGAAGGAGGAGGGTCCCTAGCGCGGGACCCCTGAGGACAGAAGGAGGAGGGTCCCTAACGCGGGACCCCTGGGGTGACTAAGGGAGTTATGGACAAGAGTCCCTGCATGTTTGAAGGGGAGATCATGGATCCATTTCATCTTTGCCAGACAACCAGGGGTACCATGGAGAGAGCTCTAAGCCTACGGTCTGGAAGACTTGAATTCAAACTCACTCAGACACTTACTGGCTACATCACCTCTTTCTTCCTCAGTTTCCTCTCTGTTGTTGTGGAGAATGAGATGATTTCTGTAAAAGGGCCTTAGTAAATCCACACTCCCCACCCCGCCTCCGGCCACCCCAGAAGCAGAAGGGAATTCAGAAATTCAGAGATCTAGTGTGATCTCATCTTACAGGTGAGGAACCCAAGGCCCCAAAACACTGTCACTTACCTTCAGTCATATGGACGCAAGATCTGAATCCGGCTCTTTGGACCCCAAAGCCACTGAAAGCTCTTCCCCCCCATTGTACCTGCATTAATGTCCTGTTCCCATCCGACTGTGAATTACAGGAGGGACGAGACCATGTTTTAGACAAAGTGTGTGTTTCCCTCAGGGCGCAGCCCAGGACTCTGTAAACAGTAAATGTTTAATAAATGTTTCTTAAATAAAATAGAGTGAAAAGATATCACAAACTTTAACAAACCCGCTCTCGGGAATCAGCTCCCTTCCCCGAGGAACCTTAAACTCAAAAGGGAAGGAGAAAGCTGCCTCAGAGAGCCCCTTATTCTGGGGCAGGGGGTCCCCCATCAGAAGGAGTGGGGAGAAGGAGTGTCCCGTCTTGGGGAGTTTACTCCTGACTGGTAGGCTGGGGAAAGGCTGAATGTGGGAGTGAGCGGGGGCTTCCTGTGGCCCCCAAAGCTCAGTCTGAGGAGCAAAAGAGCAAACAGCAGCAGCTCCCGCCAGGTATGGGGGGTTGTGGGTACCTGCTCCTTGCAGCCACACCTGCCCACTCCAGGGACCAGCGTCCTGCCGGGACCGAGCCCTCCCCCACAATTCCACAAAACTGCATAAAGAGATCCCAGAACGGGAGGCCCTAAAACTCCAAGTGACTTCTAGAAATCGCCCAATCAGTCCTCCAGCTTCAGGCACTTCGGAGATTGTTCTGTCCACTTTTCAGAACAAAAAACTGAGATGCGTAGGATTTAAGCAACTTTCTTCAAGGTCACTGGGTTTTAAAAGGGCCATAAGCAGAATGGGATGAAAGTGCCAGGTTTCAACTATCCTAATATTCTTAAAACTGATTTCCTGTCTGGCCCACAGGATTTGGGGGCAGAAATGGATGCAGACCCTGATATAACTGTTTCCCAGCTCTCTGGGCTAGGCCCTTCTCCTGCTGGGACTTCAGTATCCTCAGAGGCAGCTTTTTCGGGAAAATGTTCCTGAAGGTTTTGATACACCTGGTCTGTCCTGGAGAGTTGGCTTTGATGCCCACCCCCAGTGCCCGCTGAAACCACCCTTTTCTTCTTATTTCTCTAGACAACTAACTATTCCCTTGTGAATAAATACTTCCAAAAATGTACGCTTGCAGCCTGTTGTGTTTAATGGCAAAGGAGAAGAAATGAAAGAGGGAAGTGGGTGCCACTGTCAGGGGCAAGGGGAAGGAGGTAATTCTGGGTCAAGTGTGACTCATCTCAGGCCCATGGAGACAAGCCAGCTGGGGGGCCGGCAGATCAGGAGGCCTGAGTCCCAGGTCAAGATCTGGGGCCCAGGAGCAATGAAAGTTAGAACTGGGAAGGAGGGGAATCCAGGCAAAAGACCAGGCTCCCTTGGAGCTGTTCTAAAGAAGAGTTCAGCATCAGAAGCAGTGTGGGAAGGGCTAAGGACGAGAGGCAGGGACTAGATTTTTAATTTTCCCTCTGCCATATCTGCTGGGTAGCCTTGTTTGGGAATCCCCTTCCCCTTCCTTTATCCATTATTTCTTCTCCATTAGAATGTAAGCTCCTTGAAGACAGAGACTGTTTAATTTGTATGTATATTCTCAGTATTTTGCATAATGCTGGGTATCTAATAAATGTTTATCTATCTATCTATCTACTTTCTTTCCTTCCTTCCTTCCTTCCTTCCTTCCTTCCTTCCTTCCTTCCTTCCTTCCTTCCTTCCTTCCTTCCTTCCTCTCTCCCTCCCTCCCTTTCTCTCTTTCTCTTTCTTTCTCTCTTTTTCTTTCTTTCTTTCTTGTTTCTTTGTTTCTTCCTGTCTTCCTTCTTTCCTTCTTTCTTTCTTTCTTATTCTCTCTCTCTCTCTCGCTCTTGCTCTCTCTCTCATCTTCCATTCCATCTTCTGTAAAACATAGGACTAGGACTAGATGGTCTCAGAAAGATCTTTCTAGGTCCAGTACGTGGAAACATTTAGTCAAGAAAGACTTCCCGGAAGAGGAGAGCTTGGACAATTAAACCCCAGGCTGGAGAGAGACCATTCTGGCAATGTGGCTGGCTCAGCCTGGAGCAGGGCCTGGCAGGGCCTGGGCAAGGGCAGAGGGAACCCCATCTGCACGGGTCTGTTCCCTCTGGAGGAGCAGGTTCTCAGCTCCCGGCCTCGCCCTCCATGTATTTCAACAGGCCTGCCTGTTACCTCACCCCCAGACCTCCCCCGTGGCTGCCCTCATATCTCTGTTTTTGTTGGGCTTCACTTCCTCTGACTAAGCTCAGAGTAATCTCCCGAGGCTCTGAGGGCGCCCAGAGAACATTGGGTTGTACCCAGTAGCCGGAAACCACCAGGCCCTTCCTTCCGAAGGGAAGCTGAATGGTGGCTCCCGGGTCCCCAGACCGAGCCCGGGCACCCCAAGTCCGCACTGAGCCTTTCAGGGCCCGGGCCTGCTAAAATAGGCCAAATGTCTGCAGCCCGCCGGCCTCAACCCTCTGGCCATGGCTGTGGGCTTTGATACGGGTCTCCCACATAAAGCAGGAGCCCGCCTGGCCCACCCACCCCGCTTACCCCCCGCCAGGACCCACAAATTTTGTGAGGCAGCTGGTAGGGTCAGGGCTCAATCTGGGGCTGGGGAGTAGAAGCTTTCCTTGTATACAGCCAGCCGACCCATGTGAAGCTAGGACCCATGGGGGCTCTGCAACGGGCCCCCATTGTAGCCTCAGGTCTCTGGGCATGTGTTCCTCAGCCCAGTCCCAGCCAGCCCAGACCCATGGGTGTTCCTGCCCTGGACTACGGAGGCTTTGGATCTGGAAAGTCCCTCCATCATTACGGAAAAAGCACCTGCCTGCCACCTGTGTAGTTGTGACTTTGGGAGAATCCCTTCTCCTAAGACCACAGCTCCCTTATCTGTAGAATGAGGAGAGACTGTATCAGAGGCCCTTAACCTGGGGGTCACGGAGAACCAAGGGGTCTGTGGGTAGATTTCAGGGGGCCCATGACCTTGGATGGGAAAAGCATTTTGTCTTGATGTTCCCTAACCTTTAGCCGAAACATCATTTGCTTCCATTTACTTTATGTACTAAGCACATACTCCCCCCAACATTCTGAAGGGCATCATAAGTGCCTTCTCTCTGTCAGAGATCTTGGTTCCCCAAGTTCCAGAACCCCTGGTCCGAGTGACTGCGAATATCTCTCCAAACTCTAAAGCTCCAGCCCTCTCCCACAAGGCCACGCTTCTGTCAGGCTCTCCGCAGCCCTTGGAGGCCCCATCTGGGAAATGGGGCGGCTCGCAGGAAGTGGGAGCTCAGATGGGGAGTCAGGGAAGCCGGCCTGTCTGTATCTGGGATGTTGATTCAAGCAGTGGGAGGCTCCATTTTTTTGTGGGTGATCCCGGGAAAGAACTTTTGGAGGCGGGCAGGCTCATCTGAGGGATCCGAGGATTGCCCCGAAGACCCGATTCTGAGGGAAGCGATCTCGTTCCGGGCCCGCCCAGTCCGCCCACCAGGGGTTGACCCGAGAGGAGCCACAAACAAAGGGAGGGGAAAAACAGAGAAAAGGAAAGAGGAAGGAAGAGAGAGACTGAAAAGGACAAAACACAGGAAAAAGAGAAAACAAAAAAAAAAAAAAAAAAAAAAAAAAAAAAAAAAAAAAAAAAAAAAAAAAAAAAAAAAAAAAAAAAAAAAAAAAAAAAAAAAAAAAAAAAAAAAAAAAAAAAAAAAAAAAAAAAAAAAAAAAAAAAAAAAAAAAAAAAAAAAAAAAAAAAAAAAAAAAAAAAAAAAAAAAAAAAAAAAAAAAAAAAAAAAAAAAAAAAAAAAAAAAAAAAAAAGGGAAAAAAAAAGGGCAAAAAAGAAAGGAGAGGGGGGAAAGAGAAAGAAAGAAAAAAAGAGAGGAGACAAGGAAGACAAACCACAGAGAGAAAGAAAAAGACAGGCCCCCAGGTTCCCCGTGGAACAAAGAGAACCCAATCCCTTGCCCCTCATCTTCCCCTTGTGGTTTCCTGTTTATTCCCCCCCCACCCAACTCCCTCAAAAGAAGGGAACTAAATGATCTCCGGGTGCCTTGTCTCTGACCTTCCAAGTCTCCAAACTCCGAGGGAGATCATTAACTGGGCTTTGGTAATAATTAGCAATATTGGAACCAGCTTGAAAGCCATTGTCTTACTTACCCCCCTTCCTTTGTGGTCTTCCCGAAGGCCCGTAGGCTGCCATTTTGAATTTGGAACTGTCCCCAGCGCTGGGATTACTGGGTCCCCAGAAGCAGTATCCTTCCGCACTCCCAGCCCCTAGTGCCCGTGAAGGATTCAAAATGAGAAATTTGGGGAGGCCCTGAGAAAGCCCGTGTCCCCAACAAACACAGGAAGAAGCTGAGGCCCACAGAACAGAGGGGGATTGCCTAAGATGACCCAGAGAGATGACCTTCCCTGTGCCTCTGGAACACTCTTTCCCCAGACAGACTTCAGTTCTCCCTTCTAGGAGCCATGAACCTCTGGGATTCTTTCTTCTCCTCCCTGACTAATTATCCAGGAGGATTTAGATGAAGAGTATGGGAGACAAAATCCAAGCAGAAGAACATTGGAGTGATGAGTATAAGAGTGCCGAAGGCAGGGTCCATTTTGGGGTTTGGCTTTTAGGGTCCCAATACCTGACCCAGTACCCTACCTTACAATCCTTACTCCTCAAAATGTCCTTTTTGATCCAGGGATACTCGCCCCCTGGCTGTCCCAGGAGTAAGACCCTCCATCTTTCCATTCCAGTCATTCTCTCCCAGGACTGGGCTGCTCTGTTCCCTTCTTCACTCATCTAGAGATCCCTGACTTCTTTTAAATTCCAAGGAAAATCTCATCTTCTCCTGGAAGTTGTTCCTAATTCCCCTGAATTGGAATGTCTTTCCCCCTGTTAATAATTTCCTATTTTTATCCTGTACACGGATTTTTACACCTAATTGTTTGCTTGCTGTATCCATTGACCAACACACGCTTGCTCAAGAAGCGTGGGAAAGCTCTGGAGGAAGTAATTCTGGGCTCAAGCAGATCCGGAGGAGACCAGACGGGGCCCGGTCCCTGCACAGAATCGGTGTGGAGCCTCTTGGTCCCCATTCTTGGAGCAGGGGGGTTCAGCCCCTCTAGAGACTGGCTCCACGCCTAACTGCTGAGTAATTCAGACTTGGGAGGGGGGATGTGGCTGTGGCCCAAGGCTCTTGCCACAGAAAGGAGGCCCAGTTAAGTCGGAAGAGTCCTTGAAATCTCCTGGGCCTTAACCCAGTGGCTGAAATGCTAGCATCTGAACTGGATTCCCTTAGCTCCAGACTGAGCTTTTCTTCAGGTGTCTGGGCCCAGGGAAGAGGTCCCATTCTGGCTGGGGAATCAGTAAGTCAAGACCCCAGTCCCGGCTTGGCTGCCTGATCTCTCTTTGTGAGAGGGAAAACCACTTAAACTTCCGAGGGCTCATTTCCAAATCTATAAAATGAGGGACTTGGATTCGTGACTTTTGAAGCCCTTTGCAGCTCTCAATCTGTGATTCTCAGATTCCTTCCTTTATTCTATAAGCCTGTCTTCCCTCTCCCTCCCATCACTTAATAATAATAATAACTAACATTTATTAAAGACTTTAAGTTTTATAAAATCTTATCTCACGTGATCCTCACAATAAACCTCTAAGATACGTCCTATTATCACCCTCAATTTGCAGATGAGGAAACAGAGGCTTAGAAGTCAGGTGACTTGTTCCAATCCACAAAGCTAGAGAGTGTCTGGTTCAGATTCTGAATTCTAGCTTAGCTGTCGCTGGGTCTGGGGCCCGGGGCCCTATCTATGCCATTTGTTGGACTGTATAAATCAGAGGTGTCAAGCATTGACCTGAAGGCCCTGGGTGGCCAGCAACACAATCGAGTGGACTCAGTTAGGAAATATTTAACAAAATAAACAAAAATAAAATAAAGCGTAAACAATATATTTTAGAATGAAGTTAAATATACTGTCTACATGAAAACTTTTGTATGGATGTTTCTATTGTATTTGACAAATAACAATTATCTTGGGTGTAAAGAACGTAAAATCTGGCTTCAGAAAACCTTTCTTAAAGGCCTACTTAATGTGCTGGGGCTTGTGCTGGGCACTGGGGATACAGAAATTTAAAATGACAGAGGTCTGGCCCTGAGCTACTGCTCCCTGTCTCTGATGGGATGGGGAAAGGAGGGAGAGGGAAGGATTCAAGACATGACCACAGGTGAATGTGATCCAACTAGAGAAGAGCATGGTAGGGGCAAAGGAGAGATCCAGAGTTCTCTGGGGAAACCTGAGAAGGGAGAGGTCACTTTCTAGTTTAATCACGAAATCACCACTTCATGGTGGAGGCAGCATCTGAGATGAGCCAGGAAGGAAGAGAAGAGTTACAGTAGATGGAGATAAGGGAGGAGGGGCATTCTAAACATAGGAGCTGGTTAACTGTATGGGAGCAGGAGAGGGTGGGAGATATAAAAAAAAAAAAACTTGTCACCCAGTTTTTATTAGAATGTAAGATTTGCAAAGAGGATTATTATTATTATATATATAATGTGTATTATATATATATACTTTATATATACATATATATATGTATATATATATGTATATATAAAGTTGGAAAGGGAAGAGTGGAGCCAGATTGTGGAGATCTTTAAATCCAAGCCCAAGAAGGTTATAAGCTTTTTGAGCAGGGAGGGACATGGCGAGAGCTGAGAATTAGGAGGAGAATTTGAGCAGCTGTGAGAAGGAAGAACTGGAGAAGAGAGATGAGAAGCAGGAAGATCAGTTAGGAGGCAAACAAAGGATGGCAAGGGTGAAAAGCTTGTGAATAAGGAGAAATTCACAGGTGTAAGAGAGACCTCTGAGGCAGAATCAGGGCTTGACAGATGGTTAAATGTGATGGAGGGCAGTCATAAATGTGGGCTACAGGATGTAGAAGAGGGAAGAGTAATAAATACCTCCCAGACCTTCCAGGAGGAGGTAGCGTCATTGATACAAATATGAGAAGTTGGGAGGATTTGTTGAGCTGGATGTTGAGAGATTTGGGATGATGCTGCACCTATATCCAGGTGAAGAGACTGGCCAAGAGTACAGTAGAAAGACCGGGTCTATAGATAAAGATTTGGGGTGTTATCTACACAGATTGATGATTAAACCCATGGGAGTTGTTGAGATCACCAAGGGAGAGAGTTTAAAAAGAGCCTTGGGGGACGCCCACATTTAGGGAGCAGGAGGAGGAGACTGAGAAAGAGCAGTCAGACAGGAAGGATAACCCAGAGAAAGCAGCGTCACGAAACCAAAGGAAGAGACAGTATCCAAGAGCAGAGTGGTCAAAGCTTCAGGGAGGGCAAGACAGATGAGGACCACAGGGCCTGGCCATTAGGAAACCCGTGGGGATCTTAGAAAGAGCAGTTTTGGTCCAAAGACAGACTACAAGGGGTTAAGAAATGAGTGGGTGGTGAGGAAGCAAGTGTAGATAACTCTTTCCGGAGATTATCAGTAAAGGAAAGCAGAGATAGAGAATCGTAGTTTGAAGGGTTGGAAGGGTCAAAAAAAGAGGGGTGTTTTAAAAGTGGAAGAAAACCCAGGCTGTTTTGTAGGCAGTAAAGCAGAAGCCAGCAGAAGAGAAATGAAAGATAAGAAAAACGAACATCCATTAATTATAAAATGCATATCCTAAAGTGTAACTAGTTGTGGAAGGAAGAAGGATAGAGAATCATATCTCATCCTTTGGGCCTCATATGAGTAGAGAAAAGGAAGGGTTTTAGATTAAAGGAAGAAAGATAAAAGTGACCTTAGACATCATCTAATCTAACTCCCTCTTTTTATTTTGTTAAACCAAATAATATTTTTTTCAATTAACAAAAATATATATTTTTTTCTCTTCCAAAACTCCTCCCTCCATTGGGGAAAAAAAGAGAGAGAGAGAGAGAAAAAAAAAAAAGCTCAAAATGAATTCCTGCAGAGTCAAGCAAAACAAATTTCCATATAGAATATATTTTAAAACGTGTCTTCTATCTGTCTGTCAGGAAACAAGGGATTATAGTTGATCATTGCATTGGTTGATCAGAGTTTTCAAGTCTTTCAGGGTTTCTTATTTTAATGATGTTATATTATAGTATAAATTGTTTTTCTGGTTCTGCTCATCTCACTGTATCAATTCATATCAGTCTTCAGAGACTTCTGTTGAAATTTTCCCCTTTGTGTCATTTCTTAGCCATTTTCTTTTTTTTTCTCCTTGAGGCAATTGGGGTTAAGTGACTTGTCCAGGGTCACACAGCCAGGAAGTGTTAAGTGTCTGAAGCCAGATTTGAACTCAGGCCCTCCTGACTTCAGGGTCAGTGCTCTATCCACTGGGCCCCGTGGCTGCCCCCTTTGTATCATTTCTTAAAGCAGGGTAGTATTCTGTTACCTTCCTATCCCCAAACGTATTCAGATGGAACCTGAGCCACTTTAATTTGTATTTCTTTCCTTATGAGTGATTTGGAGAATTTTTTCATATAGCTGTGTGAGTTTGGATTTCTGCTCTTGAGAGCTGCCTTTGATCACTTACCTGTTGGAGAACTGATGTCCTCATTACAAGGAGGAGAACTCTCAGGGCTACCTGAGGTTAGCTACCTGAGATCCCCCAGAAAGTTAATGGTGGAGATTCAGTGAGATGAGAATCCAGAGGTACGGAGGTGCAGGAATGTCACAGCTGGCTGGATTCTTTGCCTGGCATCTGACCCGGCTCCTTTCATTGGAGAGAAGTAGAACCTGATGCCCAGAGATGACTAATAATCTACTATAAGGTACACTGAGAACTAAAACCAAAGGCAGGACCAGAAGCCAGGTCTTCGGAGGGCCAGAATGGCCTCTGTCATCCATGTAGGAAGGCCAGGGCTGCCCAGAAATGGACCAGACCAGGAGTAGCCCACAGCAGGGCAGGGGAATCAGTGACCAGCCAGACCAGCGCTCCCATTCAGGCTTTCTTCTTCCTAATGAGGGAAGGTTACTCACCTGGATGAGCGAAGGGTACTGAGAATCCCATGATCTGGTCTCCCACATTAATTATGGATAGATACAAAGGTCCAGACCCTGAGATCAACAGGAAAGGAGGAATAAAAAGACAGTAGCAAAGGAGGATCAGAGGGAAGAGAGACAACACACAAATATCAGAGGTAAACAAGATAGCAAAGATTATCTAGACCTCCTCACTTTTATATAGGGGGAGAAACAGGTATTTGTCTCAAAGAAAGAAATGACCAAGATCATGTATGTCAATGGTACATCTGTGACTTGATCCCAGGTCTCCTAATTCCAAGATCGGGGTTCCCCTTTAGACAGAGATCTAGACACTAACAATTGACTGGAGTAGGTTTTATTCAATATAATACAGAATTAGAAGGGGAAAAGGAAAGTGAGAAAAAAAGAGCAGAAAAGCAATTTCTGGGGTTCTGATAATTCGGGTGAAGCAGTGGGGAAGGCAGGAAGCTCAGAAACAACAGAAAAGACAAGATATGAGAGATTAGAGTTTGGAAAGAGAGATTCGAGATCTTTGAAAAGATCTTCACTATCAGAATTAGGAGGTAAAAGCCAGGGTTTGGCACATGTCCTAGCAAGGTCTATAGGGCAAAAGTCAAGGTATTTCAGATCAGTGACCACCTCCTCCCCTCATCCAGGCTTCTGGGTCCAGAAAACAGACATTAAAGAGGCATATTGTTCTATAAGAAATGATGAGCGGGCTGTTTCCTACGTGAAGTGAGCAGAACCAGGAAATCATTGTACAGAGCAACAAGAAGCTTATATGATGATCAAGTGTGATGATGGTCTTGGCTCTTCTCAACAATGTGGTAATTCAAGGCAATTCCAATAGACTTGGGATGGAAAATGTCAATCACATTCAGAGAGAAAATTAAGGAGACTGATTGTGGATCAAAGCATAGTATTTTCATCTTTTGTTTGTTTTTTTTCTTTCTCATGGTGTTTTTTCTTTTGATCTGAGTTTTCTAGCACAACATGACAAATTTCAAAATATGCTTAAAAGGATAGTACATATTTATTTTTTAAATGTTCATTCTTTTAGTTTTTAATAGTATTTCATTTTTCCAAGGACATGCAAAGATAGTTTTAACATTCACCTTTGCAGAACCTTGTGTTCCAAATTGTTCCCCTTCTCTTCTCCTCTGCCTCCAAGACAGCAAGCAATTTGAAATGTCACATATTTAACCAGACTGCATACTAATCTTGGGGAGGAGGGATGAGGGAAGAAGGGAAAAAATTCTAGAACACAAAGTTTTACAAAAATGAATGTTGAAAACTATCTTTTCTATTGAGAAAAAAAAAGAAGAAAAAGAAGGCCCAGGGCAATATCATGGGGGACACCCACAGTTTTAGGACCTGCTGTGGGTGAAGATCCAGCAAAGGAGGCTGAAAAGGAGTGGTTAAGTGGTTAAGAGTGTTATGAAAACCTAGGGGGGAAAACAATTAGACAAGAGAGTACCCAGGAGGATTATCACCCAGTACCCAAGAGAGTACCCAGATTACTCTCTGGGCTATGTCTTGAGGGCATTTACAATCCGGAGGTTATTTTCTGGTTCCTGGTAAGATAGGACATGCACACAGTACATACGGGTGAAATGATCTGTCATCGCTCAGATGTTGCTTATGTTCTATTTCCTCCGAGAGATAAGAAGCTCACGCATAGCACATCCAAAGCTGCTGGTGCTCATGCTCCCCATCAAAGTCCTATAAGGGAGAATTTTCCCTTGAAAACACCAAGCTCAGTGCCATTCTTCTTGCACACACCTGCTACCATCTTGGACCGGCAGAAGCTGTCCCACTGCAGCTGCAGTTAGTTACCCCTTGGCCCAAATACCCCAAATCAAGATGAAACATTTTTGTGATCCTACAGTCACAGGCGCTGGGGAATTACAGATTCTTATCCCTTTAGGGATAAGACTCTGTGACAAGTCTGGACAGAGAAGGAATTGGAAGGAATGGAAAATAGGACTGAATTATTCCAAAATAATATGAACTTGTAATTACCTTTTGTGATTATTGATTTTCTCTTAAAGAAGAAAGGAAAATAAGATGGTCGTAATGGTAGTGGTTGGTGGTGGTGGTGGGAGGAGGAGAAAAAGGATTTGATGGGAGGGGGTGTTAAAACCTAATTGTCATAACTGAGAATGGGAATGAGATAAATTCACCTATAAAATGGAATGGAATGGTGGAATGTATTTTTTTAAAAAAAAAAAAGCAGACTCCAACAACTCATGACAAGCAAGACATACACATAAAACATAAAGATTCATAGAGTAAAATATGGAATTTATGACACTTCAGCTTCGCCTAAATCCCCCAAAGCTGGAATGGCAATTATCATCTCAGACAAGACAACAGTAAAAATAGATATTTTTAAGGACAAATACATATGCTTAAAGCCTCCATAGACAGTGAGAGACTATCAAAATTGAATACAGACAGATGTAACCCACTTGATCACCAATCTGAAGCTGTTTAAATCTGTGGGACTAATGTATGGGATACAGATTCACAGATAAAGAATGATAAAAAGAAATTGTTGGCCTGATACCCAGATATGATGACTTTACCCAACTCTAGATCTGGTTTTGGAATTTGCCACTGGGTTTGAGATGACTCCTGAAGGAAGGTGGCTGAGCAACCTTGATCAGAATGTGCTATATACAAATAATATCACAATGCTGATTCGTGAAGGGGAAGAATTTGAAATATGAATATGTGTTCTTTATCACATGCATGACTTAAAAATATTTACGTCTTGTATAACCTACATTGATTTGTTTGAATTCTCAATGCGGGGAATGGGTAAGAAGGAAGGAAGGAAAATTGTCTAGAACTTAAAGTTTAAAAAAGAATGTTAAAAATTGTTTTTCCATGTAACTGTAGAAAATAAAATATTCAATTAAAAAAAAGGAATTTAACCTCAAAAAAAATGTTTGTATGCATATATACAAATGGAAGACTTTGGTCACCTCCTCTATAAAATGAGTGAATTAGGTGATTTCTGAAATCTCTGCCCACAAAGATGGACCTATAGACATCCTTCCTTCAACTTACAGATGAAGTTCCCCAGAGAATACTCCCCAGATTCAAGATATGCTGTGGTTCTGTATTCCCTCAAATCAGGGCTCACAAGTTTCCCAGGTGAAGGACATTCAAACATAAAGGTGAAGAAAGAACAAATAGGGTTTGGGAATCTTATTCTTATCTGGACTAGGAGAGCAAAAAAAAAAAAAAAAAGTCAAAATAAAATTATAGCAGTGTATGCATCAATGTAGTTACTTTAATCTGCCAGAATATACAAGTTCAAAGAAAATGTGAAATGGCATAGCAAAAAAAAATAATAATAATGGTAAAATATTTCCCCCACAAACATGAGGGTGAGCATCCTAGCAACAAATAGCACATAATATAAATATAAATAAATTAAAATAACACAATATAAATAACATAATTAAGAGGAATAAACCCAGCTAAGAGACACAAATAGAAGACACAGATGTAAGAAACGCATGTGGGCCAGGGAACATTGGGGAAGAGGAAGAAAGGAAACAAGCATTTATTAAGAGTTTACTATATACCAGGCACTGTGCTAAGCCTTTTATACCCTTATCTCATCTTCACAACCACCCTGCAAGATAAGTGCTATTTTTATTCTTATTTTATGAGGAAACTGAGATAAACAGAGGTTTATATACCTAATAAATGTGCTTCCAAAGCCAGAGTTCTCCCATGACATCTGTCCTGGGGCACCCTGAGGAGCTTCTGCAGGACCACTCATGCAATTCATGGGTCATTTTGCGGCTCTTTCTGGCCGGACTCAGCCGGACACTGTTCAGCTGTACTCGGGGCCTCCTGGAGATGCTTTCCTGTGGGCCTGGCTCCACTGCAGGCTCCCCTGGCTCAGCTGAAAGAAATCCTTGGCTTTCTCCTCCCTGAGGGAAAAGTGGCCATGGCCATCCTCTTGTTGCTGGGACATTTTTCCTAGGTATTTGCCCTGGACCAGTAAACCTCTCCTTGTGGGAAACCTCCCCCAGGCTCTCAGCTTTTTCTCTGATGGAGTAAATCACCTTGTTCCCCTCAAAGTCTTGGCTCTAGATCTGGTGTCTCTTCAACAAGAGATTGTCAGCTCTAGGTGCCAAGCGCTTTAGAAAAAAGAACAGAGGCCCTCTTAGCTCAGTCCACGGTCCTTTAAGGATCCTTTGTCTTTTTTTTTTCCTTTTGGATCAAACTTCCTGGTCATTTGGCTCGAGTTCTCCCCAGGCAGCTTCAATCGCGATCATGGTGAGCATTTCTGTAACTCTCAGTTTTATTCTCTCCAAATTCAACTGTGAGCCCTGTTAGAATTATTTACTAAAAACCTATGAATAGCTGTGACATTTGGGGATCCCTAATTTTTGTATCTTAAATCTGCTCTGCTCTTCCACCCAGATGAGCAGGTGGGGGAGAGCAAAGCCCAAGGTAGGAAAGGGTTTTGTCCCTTCCACTGATGTGCCCTTTTCCAGAGCCCTTTCATGGGCAGATGCAGAAGCCCAAACCCAAATGAGGCTTCAGTCACAGCTTGATATAGGGATCTAGTTACTGGGCTGATGAAGGCTGCATTTCCCTGTTTGCTTCCATCATAAAAAGCTGCCGATACCCCACAGTCGAGATCCAGTATTAATAACCACTGACCTCGCCATCTTTTTATACTTAAATCACATATTCTGACCCTGGACTTTTTGCTCAAACAAGACGCTCTGTCTCCAAACTCTGGGCCCCGTGTCTGTCATGTTCTCTCTTCCCCACCCCTGGCTTCCCTGACTTCCTTCAGTATATGTAATATATATATATATATATATAGAGAGAGAGAGAGAGAGAGAGAGAGAGAGAGAGAGAGAGAGAGTATATATATCCATACTCTCCATGTCCCATGCAAGTGATGAGGACACCCCAGTTCACCCTGAGATTTTTCCTTGGACAACCTTCCCATTCTTCAGACACCAGACCCTCACCGAAGTTGACCTCATGTGGATCCACTCTTGAATTCAAGGGTATGGCACTACAGCCTTCCTCTCTTCCAGCAGGATCCTCTTTTTTTCCAACAAACTCCTGCATAAAAGATGTAGGTAATAAGGCATTCAGGCACTGAGCCCTAGCATGCACTTCTCTAATAAATCTGAACCCTGAACACATTGAACCAATCCATTGCCAATCAATATCTAAAAAATGTTTGAGCTCTCTAGAGTATATCTTATGAACTACACCAAGGACATACCTAACTTTAGGAATTACAAACTCATCAGAACATAATCTAAATATGGACAATCCCTCTCACTCAGTCGTCAGAAACTTAGCTCTTGCACAGTCTGCAGAACTATATGCCTCTAACATGTCATAAAAAATAGCCTGTCGTTTTACAAGGTAGGGATAAAAATAATACCTACTTCACAGGTTGTTGTTCAAAATCAAACGAGATAATGTACCTAAAGTGCTCTGAAAACCTTAAAGTGCTTTATAAATATTAGCTAGAATTGTTTTTTTTTTATTATTAGCAACAACAATAATCAAATGACTGGAATACAGTTTTCAGTTGGAAGATATGGCCCAGTACAGAAGAATATTCTTCATCTCCAGTCCTTACCATCTCTGCTGCACAAAGTGAATCCAGGTAGAAAGGACCAAGGAAAGGTTATTGGGACTGAAGTTATAGTCTTCAGAGCCTAGAACACTTCTTATGCTCTACTCTATTTCCTGATGCTGGTCTAGTAGAATTCAGTTTCTGGCAAATAGGTACTAGTTCCTTCCCTTAAGTCCATGAGCATACATATGCTCAATTGGTCCACATTTGTAACAGAAAAAGGCTTAGCTACTTGGACCATTCAAGAAAAAAAACTAAGCAGAAACAATAGAATAATTGGCTATTGATGGCATTCATCCATTAAACCTTTCCCCGCCCCCCAATGTATTTTATTTCCCCAAATACATGCAAAGATAATGTTCAACATTCACCTTTGCAAAACCTTATTCCAAATTTTCCTCCTTCACTCTTTTAACTCCTCCCTCCCCAAGACTGCAAGCAACCCGATATTGGTTAAACATGTGCAATTCTTCTAAACATATTTCCATATCCATCATGCTATACAAGAAAAATAAAATCAAAAGGGGAAAAAACCACTGAAAAGAAAAAAAAACCAGGTAAACAAACAATAACAAAAAGATGAAAAGTAGTATACTTGGATCCACATTCAGTCTCCATAGTTCCTTCTCTTTCTCTCTGGAGGACATTTTCTATCCCAAGTCTATTGGAATTGTCTTGAATCACTTCATTACTCTATCCCAGTTGATCCTCAAATAATCTTGTTTTACTGTGCACAGTGTTCTCTTGGTTCTGTTCATTTCACTCAGCATGAGTTCACATAAGTCTTTCCAGACTTTTCTGAAATCATTCTGCTGATCATTCCTTATAGGACAATAATATTCTATTATATTCATATAGCATAACTTATAAAGCCATACCCCAACTGATGGACATTCACTTAATTTCCAGTTCTTTGGCGATACAAACATTTTAGTACATGTCCTTTTCCCTCTTTTATGATCTCTTTGACAGACCTACTAGAGACACTGCTGGATCAAAGACTATGGATAGTTTTATAGTCCTTTGGGAAGAGTTCCAAATTGTTCTCCAGAATGGTTGGACCATTTCACAATCCCACAATCCCACAATGCATTAGTGTCCCAGTTTTCCCTCATCCCCTGAAACATTTATCATTATCTTTTCTTGTCATTTTAGCTAATCTGAGAGGTGTGAAGGGGTACCTCAGAATTGTCTCAATTTGCATTTCTCTAATCAATAATAATTCAGAGCATTTTTTCATATGACTAAAAATGGCTTTAATCTCTTTGTCTTAAAATTGTCTATTCATATCCTGTGACCATTTATCATTTGGGGAATGGATCATATTCTTAGAAATTTGAGTCATTTTAGAAATGAGATCTTTACCAAAATTTGTTCATCATCACAAGAAAACTTAGGGTTTTCTTAGCTCCAGATTAACAGAAAGACAGATTCCTGTGGCAGTGACACTGTTTTATCTATGTTGTTTCATAATGGCAAAAGTATCAACGTGAACATTTTATGCCTCTGAAAAACATGTATTTTTGTTGTTTTTGCATGGTCAGGACATATACTCAGAGGTTTGCAGGTTGATAGTCCATGGAGTATGTGCTCAAAGGTTTAATATCTTGTCAGAGCTCTGTTCAAAGCTATTCAAAGTTTCCCATTTCAAATAGGAAGGGGAGATTAGATCTAGCACAATTGCTATAAGAACAGTGTAGGACGTTTGGGAAGCAGCTGAACAAGTTGAAGCATATGATTGGATGCAGTGCTGCTGTGTTATCAGAAATTACAAAGGCAGCTAGATAGAACACGCCATGTGGATAGAGAACCAGTCCTGAATTCAGAAGGACCTGAGTTCTAATGGACCTCAGACACTTAACACTTCCTGGCTATGTGACCTTGGGCAAGTCACTTAACCCCAATTGTCTCAGCAACAAACAAACAAATGAAATTACAAGATGATCATTTCAGAAAAACATGGCAAGACCTGTATGAACTGATGCAAAGTGAAATGAGAAGAACCAGAAGATTATTGTACATAATAATAGCCATGTTGTAATGATGATCAACTTGGCTACTCAGATAAATACAGTGATCCGAGACAATTCCAAAGAACTTAGGATGAAAAAATACTATCTACCTCCAGATAGAGAACTGATGAACTGAGTGCAAATTGAAATTTTCTCACTTTATTTTTCTTGCTTGTTTTTTTTAGAAATATGGCTAATATGGAAAGTGAAATGAGTAGAACCAAGAAAACATTGTACACAGTAATAACAAGATTATGTGATGATCAACTGTGATGAATGTGGCTCTTTTTATAGATGTTAGATGTTTTTCAGTTTTCCCAGCAATTTTTATCAATTAGTGAGTTCTTATTCCAGAAGCTGGAGTCTTTGAGTTTATCAAACACTAGGTTACTATAGTCATTGACTATTTTTGTCTTGTATACCTGAAATATTTCACTGATTGACTTCTCTGTTTCTTAGCCAGTGGCAAATGGTTTTGATGACTGCCCCTTTTAGTTTTAGGTCTAGTACAGTTAGGCCATTTCCTTTGCATTTTTTTCCCATTAATTTTCTTGAAAGTCTTGATCTTTTGTTCTTCCAGATGAATTTTGCTATTATTTTTTCTAGATCTACAAAGTAATTTCTTCACAGTTTCATTGCTATGGCATGGAATAATTAGATTAATTTGATACAATTGTCATTTATATTATTTTAGCTCAACCTACCCATGAGCACTTGATATTCTTCCAATTGTTTAGATCTAACTTTATTTCTGTGAAAAAGTGTTTTGTAATTGTGTTCATATAGTTCCTGGCTTTGTCTTGGCAGGTAAACTCCCAAATATTTTATATTATCTATAGGTATTTTAAATGGATTTTCTCTTTCTATCTCTTCCTTCTGGGCTATTAAACCTTTTAAACGTTTTATTATTCCATCCCTCTCTCATCATGAAGGCTGGTAAACTGGTTCAACTACTGGTCAATACTAAGGAGCTTAATAACTAGTTTCCACAAAACTCTCTCGACAATTATCCCTTTGGGGGCTTTGGAATACCCCACAATTTTAGACAGCTAACACTGTATATCTCCTGCTTCATCTTTCTATATATCTTAGTCAATATCTAATTTTCTGACAAAACTTCCACAGCATGCTATAAATATCACTATCACAGTAGGAACCCCCAAACCACCCAACCGTGATGAGGGTCAAGTGCTCACTGTGTCCCTGGTCTTTATTGCCTGAATAGTCACGCCAACTATTCCGTGCAATGTACAATGACATGAACCACGTCACTTCATATACACAATTATAAGTCTACTTCAACACAATTATACTTCGCTTCACCAAAATTGTTTCCACACAGTCGATAATATCACTCAATAAATAAAAGAAAGCAATGACACGTTTATACACAATGGAACAATGGGGACCTGAATCAACTTGTCTGACCTGTGTTAGAGTTTTCACTAGAAAACTTGCTGTCAAATTATAGTCTATTGGGGGCAGACCCTGAACCTTTCAATGTTGCCATTGGTGTATATGCTATTAATCAAATATATTACACTCTATAGCATAGTAAGGCCATTGGTATAAATAATTTAAATGAAATTATATGAAATACAAATGTAGCCTAGACAAATATATATATATATATCCCCCTTAATATTGTAGCATTGATTTGATTCTTTATAGCTTTAATCAACTTATAAATATCCTGGATAAGGCCCCACAAAAGATCACCCCTGGGACTCTAGAAACTCTGAGACTTCTGAATCTTAATCCTCTAGTAATCTTTTTTAGGTTCAGGATAGCTCTTTCAGATAATCATTTATGCAAATCACTGCTCAAATCCATTACAGTATAGCACCATCTATTGTAAAAGTCACCAGTTCAATAGCAAAAGTTTTTAATTAAGATATAAAGCAGAATAACAAGAAGAGACCAAATAATAGATCATCCTTTGTTCCCAAATACAAGCGGGGGTAAGCTTTTAAATGTCCAAGGGAATTCTAATTTAATTGTTTCTGATTGCCCTGGTGAAATGAGAGGGTATTTCAATTGCTTTAGAACTTAAGAGTTCTAGTGGTAAAAGGTTAAGGTTGTGTCTGGTAGTTATTTATCAAATGGATTTTGTTTTCCATTGTATTGGATTGAGGTTCAGTGTCAAATTGTTTCATTAAGGATATCCTGTTGTATAGATAATTCTCATGAAGGTTTCAGAAAGACTAAAAAATTAACATATGATAGGTTGGTCTCTGTTGAGAACCTCTTAATTTTTTTTTCAGTAGTGAAAGTATTTCTTCCAGTCATCAGTTTCTTCTCCTTTTCAGACATCTTGAGAATAAATTCTTCAAATATCCTTAAAAATTGGAATGCTCATGACAAATATGGAAATATGTTTAGGAGAATTGCACATGTTTAATTTATATTGGATTACTTGCTGTCTTTGGGAGAGGGTAGAGGGGGGAAGAAAAGGAGAAAATTTTGGAACACAAGGTTTTGCAAAAATGAATGTTGAAAACTATCTTTGCATGTTTTTGGAAAAATAAAATGCTATTAAAATAAAAATAAAAGAAATATGTGATAAAAAATTTAAAAATTGGACTGCTTTCATCACAGTCCTTTTCTTTAGATACTTGATCTTAATTTCATCTTTAATGTCCTTTCCATGACTTCAAGTAGTCTCCCAATGGGACAGTAAAGTTGGTCCCAATGTGGAAGTTTCGTTGTTATCAACAAAGGAAATAATTTGTCATAAAAATGCTGACAGATCTGTTCCCTTTTTTATCTGTTATCTTTCTTCCAACTTCATCTTTCATGTTACTTAGAGTAATATGACTTTTTGTTGTGGTTCATTCTTTTCATTCTTATCTGATTCTCTGCGACCTCATTTAGAGTTTTCTTGGCAGAGACACTAGAATTATTTGCTATTTCCTTCTCTAGCTCATTTAATAGATAAAGAAACTGAGGCAAACAGAATAAAGTGAGTTGCCCACATTCACACAGCTTTGAGCATGAAGGACCACAACCGGTGGATCTACCATTGACTTGTTTTGTGACCTGCATCAAGTTCATTTCTTTTTCTGAGCCCGAATTTTCTATCATATTTTGGGGTGGTAGTCGGGGAAGAAAGTGAATTAAATGATTTCTAGGGGGTTTTATTTTTCATTTCTATAGTTCTGTGATGGTTCTGTGGTACCTGTGACAGACAAAATAATTTTTCCTTGCTTTATATCCTGAGCTCCAGCTAGTCTGAATTCCTGACTACTAAACAAGGGCCTGGGCATACAATATAAGTGGGGTCCCCTTCAGCAGCAGAGAGGGTTAATTAGAAAAATCAAACCTTACCCTAGCAAGTAATAAGCTTGTAAAACTTATCATTCAAAAAAAGATAACAATCAGGGAATCCAATTTCAGAAAAGGGTCATGATTTTTCTCTTGTAATAATAATGAGAGGCAATGTGCTCTATCAGGTAGAGGGGCTAGTTCTTCAGGTTTAGTTCCTGATTTGGGCTGGCCAGTCACTTAAACTCTTAGACCTGCCAGGAAATTTTTAACATCTATGTTACAGGCAAATGGTTGGTATATATTGGTAGTGACGGTTCCCTATATCAATAATGTCACAATTCCAGACCAAAAATAAACATCATCTCACCTATGTGTTTGTGTGTGTATATCTATCTATCTCTCTATTTATATATGAAGGAAGAAAAAAAGGAGAAAGGAAGGAGGAAGGAAGAAGGAAGGGAGGGAGGGAGGAAGGAAAGAAGGAAGAAGGGAGGGAGGGAGGAAGGAAAGAAGGAGGAAGGGAGGGAGGGAGGAAGGAGGGAGGGAGGGAGGAAAGGAGGGAGGGAGGGAGGAAGGGAGGGAGGAAAGAAGGAAGGAAGGAAGGAAGAAAGAAATTGTAACGTGTTCTACTAGAGTAAGGAAGAAATGATTGTTGCCGGGTGACCACAACAAGGCGTTCAAACGCTCTGGGTTCCTTAGCTTCCTCATTTTACAGTGGGTTCACATCATCTCTCCAGCCTCCGACCCGAGGCCATAGTCAGGCCCTAGGTAGAGAAGGGACGGTAAAGGACGGGAGATGCCCCAGCGATTTGGGCTGAGAGTCGGGGCTTCTCTCTCCGTGCAGCTGCCGGGGAGGCTCGAGGCGGCCACGAGTCCGGTTGGTGAGAAGGGCCTGGCTCGGCTGGAACACTTTGAGAGGGGGTGGGCCAGGGGGTGGGGGAGATGAAGGAGAGAGTGCAGCTTCCAGGGTCAGAGCCTAGGGGAACCCGCCCGCCGGCCTCACACAGCTGGGCCTGATTTGTGGGCCTCCGGAGCTGTTGGAAGCTCTTGAGCACCACAGTGATGTCAAGAAATTGAGTTTTAGGTGAGTCCTGGGGCAACATGCCGGGAGGAAGAATTCCCCCCCCCCCCCCCCTCGGTCCCTGCAGAAAGTTCAGGCAGCTTGGCCTGTGGGGAAGTGACAGTCCTGGCTGTTCCCAGGAGCTCCCGCCCGGCCACGGCAGGTCCTGACTCCCACAGGACGCCCAGCCTAGCTCAGGCCGACTCCCCGGGGGAGGGAGAGCAGCGGGCCAGTACAACAGCTCGGGGCCTCTTTGATCCTGTCAGGCTCAGGCCCAATCCCAGCCCAGTCTGAAAACTATTTGTTCTTAAGGCACTAGGAGAGTAGTGAAGCAAACCCAATCCTGGTGGTTCCGAAAGACCGGGCCCACCACAGCCCTCACCCCCTCTCTGGGCACAGGCTCGTTATTTCTCTCCTTTCTCCCCAGGGCCAAGGTGGTTCTCCACTTGCTTATTCAGAACAGGATTTAGCGAACAAAATAAAAATAGAGAAATCACAAGGTCTCTGGGGAGAAGGACCCTAAGGAGGCCCGGAAATCCAACTCACACCTAAACAAGGGTCTCATTTTACAGCCTCTCCAAAAATGATCATCCAGCCTCACTTCAGCGATGGAGAACTGGCCTCTCAAAGCAGCCCATTCATGGGCTCGGGGACAACGATCATTGTTCGCTTTCCTTTACACTGAACTGAGACCTGGCTCCGGCGGCTTTTACACATCATTCCTTGTTAGCTCCTCAGGACTTTCAAACAACAGATGTGTGTGTGTGTGTGTGTGTGTGTGTGTGTGTGTGTGTAGATACAGGTGTGTGTGTGTATGTGTGTGTCTGAGTGTGTCTGAGTGTGAGTGTGTGTGTGTGTATGTGTGTGTGTGTGTTAGAAGCCAAGAAGTGACAGGAATTTAGAACTGGAAGGAGGCAGAGGCAGAGGAACCAGATCCAAATGTTTCCAGAGAGTCGATTGTTAAATTTTCAGCACAGGTTCTTATACCTCAGAAATCTGCAAACACTACAAATAAGGACTTGATTTATTTCTTTGTTGATTGTCTAAAATGAACAAAAGATGGAAAAAATGTGAATAATACAGAATAAACTGAAAAGCAGTGACATGAGTACTTTTTTTTAAAGAGCCTGTTGTTAAACATTTACCACTGAATAGAAGACAATGATTTACCTCAGCTCTATCTGGACTTTTTGTTGTTGGTGGTGGTTTTATTTCCCCTTGCCCTTTTATTTGCACGGGAAGCCAAAATGATCTTGAGGGATCATTCATTCATTCATTCATCTACCCAGCATTTATAGAGCACCTACTGAGTACCCAGTGCAATGGTAGGTACTGAGGACATAAAGGCAAAAATTAGATTGCTTATATTCTGTTGGGCTGGAGAAATGGGGATAGGAAACAAGGCATACACAGAAAACTAAATATAAAATCTATTTTAAAATATTTTCAAGGAGGAGGATTCTAGCAAGTGTGGGGGGTGGGGAGACTAAGAAAGGGCTCGGTAGGAGGCGGTACCTGAACTGAGTTTTAGAGGAAGTGAGGGATTTTACAAAGTAAAGGGAAGGAAGACGTGTATTCCAGGAATGGGACACTGTGTACAATGCCCTGAGAGGGGGGGTGAAGCATCCTAGACAGGAAACAACAAGTAGGCCAAAGAAGTAGTAATGAGTAATAAGGCTGGAAAATTAGGCTGGAACCAGAGTGAAAGGGCTTTAAGAAACAAGCAAAGAGTCTGTTTTTATCCTAGAGGCAAGAGGGAATCACTGGTGCTTCCTGGGCTTGGAAGGGATGTGGTTAAGTCTGTGTTTCAGGGATAGTAGTCTGGTAACTATGGAGGATGTGTTGGAAAGGAGGGAATGGGCTGCAGGGGGACCAGTGAAGAGACTATTGTGTAGTTCAAGCAAGCTGTGATAATGATTGTGTGAAGGAGGAGAAGGGGATGGAGGCAAAATAGAAGGTTGAGAAAAATCTTGGGGGCCTTGGATTTGCCAACCTTCGTGGTTTGCTTAAATGTAGTGTCAATGCTATTTTGAAAGTGTGGGTTATCAATTGGGAACTGATAGAAAATAAAGGCAACCTTCTAACTCTTAAGTTAGACTGAGACCTAGAATAGGGACAGTGTTCCTGGTGAGCAAGAGGAAAGAGGCTGAAGGCCCCAGTAAATGCCATGGGGCTGTACTTAACTGTTGGACTGCTTTGTATATCAGCAGGGTTGGAGCGAGACAAGATGCTCTTTGAAAGCATCTAGGAAATGACAGGTTCCTGTCTTCATGAAAAGGCACGGAGACAAAGAGAGACAGAGACAGAGAGATACATACATACACAAAGATGCTTTCATCTGGGAAATGACAGGTTCCTGTCTTCATGAAAAGACATGGAGACAAAGAGAGAGATAGTGAGACACAGAGAGATAGTCAGGCAGAGTCACAGACAGACAGAAAGACACACACATACATAAAGAGATGCGAGAGAAGAAGAGAAAAGGAGAGAGAAAGGGATAGAATAAGAAAGAAAGGGAGGGAGGGAGAAGGGGAGAAAGGAAGAGAATGAGAGAGAGAGGGATAAAGAGAGGGGGAGGAAGAAAGAGAGAAGGGAGAAAGAGGTAGAGAGAAAGGGGGAGAGAGGGAGAAAGAGACAGAGGGAAAGAAAGAGAGGGAGGGAGATGGGGAGACAGAGAAAGGTATAGAGGAAGAAAGAGACAAAGGGACAGAGGAGGAGAGACAGAGACAGAGAGGAGAGGGAGAGAGGGAAAGAGGAGAGAGGGTGGGAGAAAGGAAAAAGAGAGGGCGGGAGAGGAATAAAGAGAGAAAGAGAGAGGGAATTAAAATCCCAAAGACAACATGAAAAAATATCTTAGAATCACAAAGTGTTCTAAGGGTTCAGAGGCTGAAGTTAGCACTTCCACTAGAAACAAATATAATCGTTGACAACCATTTAGCTTTTTTAAGTCATGCAAAACTCTGTACATACATTATCTCTACAAGGACGATGTCTGTTGGGATGTAGTGTTTTCACAGGAGCTGCCAGTGCTGGGATGCTTTCCAGTGGGCTTCAGTGCCAACATGTCCCCGGCTGGTTTGGCTGTGGCTCTGATACCAAAGCAACTCAGGGAGCTTGAAGGTTTGGGGAAGAAAGAAGTGGGGAGGGAGGGGAAGGGAAAGTGGGGAGTGGAGGCATTTAGCTTTTGCTTGTGGGGATTGGAGCAGCCCCTCTTCTCAGGGCTGGCAGGAGTTACATGTCCATGATCATGGAACTTGGGGGGACCCGGAGCCGTGGGACCATGGGAGCAGGAGGCTGGCTGCCCACACAGCTGCATCCAAGAGAATCAGGACTGCCGGATTCTGGTGTGAACATCCTGTTGAGACTTGGCTGCCTACCTCCTACTCTCACTTTGTTATAAGATGCTGAGCCTCTAAGTTCTCTTTCTCTTGCAGCTTGGAAGACTGGAGAGAAGGAAAAATGGACTCTAACCTAGGAAAGTTTGAAACAACCCATCCTATAGTGTAAATAGATAGATAGAGAATGTTTCTTGGTCTTCATCATGTTGTTACTAATATAATTAAATTATTTAAGTTTAATTTGAAGCTGAGGTGAGATGAGAACAGGTAACATTCAAAAGGAAATGGGAGTTTTTCAGTTAGATAAAGGCACATGAGCCAATGGAAGCAGAGCCTGAAGTTGATGAGGCTTGCTGCTCCTTTCATTGAATTGTGAGGGACTGCTTATTGCATCTTATTTGGTCCACCCCACAACCCTTCGAGGTGCATTTGGGGATGTAATTAATTCTCGGTATCTGAATTTTACAGAAAAGAAAACTAAGTTTCAGAGAGACGAAGCAACTTACCCACGATCACATTCCTAGAAAATGAGTTAGTTTCAAAGCCATTCCAACTCCAGAGCTTTCTACTGCCCCAAATTGCCTCTCCAGGGAGGTCTTCCTGGAGGAGGTGGGGCCTTGAAGTATAAGCAGACTTTTGACTGATAGAGCAATTGGGATAGGACTTTCAACCAGAGGAAATGGTCTTAGTGAAGCAAAGAGATGGAAAAGCCTCAGGGAACATAGGAAGCTCTGCATAGTCCAGTACTTTGGAAAAAGATCCAAGGCTATCATGAAAGCCCTTTAAAGGACAGGTTGAGTTGGGCCACAGCATCTCGGCTGAAGCTTTTTTTACTTGGCTGAATTCTCCCATCTTCAGCTCCACCTAAGGTGCCTTTACTCTCCCATCCACCCCAAGAACAGGCCGCTATGGAAAAATCAGGGGAACTAACCTTCCTTGAGGAGACAAATTTTGAATAAGCTGATGTTCCTCCCCAGTCCCCTCCTTCCTTGCCAAATAAAATTCCGCTATGTATGTTTAAAAAAAAAAAGTACTTAAGGCCCATTTTACAAATAACAATAGCACTTCCTCAGGAGTTCCATATTGCTTTGAAGCATGGAATAGTCCCATCTCTAAAGAAACAAGATTTCAATTGAATGATCTAAAAGATCAATGTAAAAATGCATGAGGGGAGTAAGGAGGCTGCAGAATATGGTCAGTGATATCTTGCCTGGAAACAATGACGTAAAAAGCATCACTAAGGAGATCTGTGACCAGAAAAGGAAGTTTTCTTCCAATCACGTATCAAGATGGATAACATAGAACAGAGAGCTGGTCAACATGTTGAATGGTGTCTCTAAAACAAGTGAAAGAACCAGAGGAAGGCCTCTGTCACATCGGATAGATCTCTCATGGAGGTCTAGTGGAAAGCCTTGGACAAGAAACACAGAGAAAAAGAAAACATGGCGGCAGGAACATGCTGGAGCCAGTTCCAGCTGCTTCATGAGAACAAATTTTCCAGGGTCAGCACTGCAAATCAGGGCTTGATTTAGGGGTTTTGTTTATTGTCTAAACTTAAGAAAGTAATGGAGAAAATGCAAAATTGAAAGTTAAACTTAAAAGTATGTTTTGCATACATATTTTTCCCTTGGAGAATTAGTGTTACACATTTATCATCACTCCCCTGATGGAGGAAGTGCAGTCTTCCCTAGCAGAAAAGTGGAGTGGAAGAGATCACAGAGTCACAGAAATAGGAGAGAAAAGATGAGAAGTACCAGATAGGAAAGATCTTCGGCTCTATGACAGATGAAGGTCGGTTGAAGGAGCTGGCAATGTTCACCCTGGAAGAGGAAAGGCTGGAAGAACGAAGGGTTCGATCGCGGCATCTGTCTTCAAATATTTGGGACCGAAGGAGAATTACTGTTGCTCTGTACGGCACCTGTGGAAAATCTAGAAACAATGGTTGAAATTGTAGACGTGAATTTAACTTGATAAAAGGGAAAAATTTCCTGACAATTAGAGCCATCCCGGTCAAAGGATATGAACAGACAATTCTCAGATGAAGAAATTGAAACTATTTCTAGTCATATGAAAAGATGCTCCAAGTCATTATTAATCAGAGAAATGCAAATTAAGACAACTCTAAGATACCACTACACACCTGTCAGATTGGCTAAGATGACAGGAAAAAATAATGATGATTGTTGGAGGGGATGTGGGAAAACTGGGACATTGATTCATTGTTGGTGGAGTTGTGAACAAATCCAACCATTTTGGAGAGTAGTTTGGAACTATGCTCAAGAAGTTATCAAACTGTGCATACCCTTTGATCCAGCAGTGTTACTACTGGGCTTATATCCCAAAGAGATTATAAAGAAGGGAAAGGGACCTGTATGTGCACGAATGTTTGTGGCAGCCCTTTTTGTAGTGGCTAGAAACTGGAAACTGAATGGATGTCCATCAGTTGGAGAATGGCTGAATAAATTGTGGTATATGAAAATTATGGAATATTACTGTTCTGTAAGAAATGACCAACAGGATGATTTCAGAAAGGCCTGGAGAGACTTACACGAACTGATGCTGAGTGAAATGAGCAGGACCAGGAGATCATTATATACTTCAACAACAATACTAGATGATGACCAGTTCTGATGGATCAGGCCATCCTCAGCAACGAGATCAACCAAATCATTTCTAATGGAGCAGTAATGAACTGAACTAGCTATGCCCAGAAAAAGAACTCTGGGAGATGACTAAAAACCATTACATTGAATTCCCAATCCCTATATTTATGCACACCTGCATTTTTGATTTCCTTCACAAGCTAATTGTACAATAATTCAGAGTCTGATTCTTTTTGTACAGCAAAATAATGTTTTGGTCATGTATACTTATTATGTATCTAAGTTATATTTTAATATATTTAACATCTACTGGTCATCCTGCCATTTAGGGGAGGGGGTGGGGTGGTAAGAGGTGAAAAATTGGAACAAGAGGTTTGGCAATTGTTAATGCTGTAAAGTTACCCATGTATATATCCTGTAAATAAAAGGCTATTAAATTAAAAAAAAAAAAAAAACTCCAAAAAAAAAAAAGACAATTAGAGCCATCCCAAAGTGCAATGGATTGCTTCCAGATATGGTGGAAACTGTCAACTTCCCCCCCACTGAAAGCAAAGGGTGGACAATCGCTCATTTGTCATGTGGTAGAAAGAATTCTTGTTCAGAGACGGAGGGAAGTCGATGGCATCTGGTCTCTCTTTAACCCTGAAACTGTGTGATTCTGGAACGTAGCTGCTCGCGTTACAAGGAATGCCAGAAATCACGTCGTCCAACCCCGACGTGCTATGGGGAAACTGAGGCTCAGAGCGTGAGTCAGCAGCAGAGCCTCAACTCCAGGCCCAGTCTTCCTGCCTCCTGGTCGCAGCAGGGCTTCAGAGGCTGATTTCAAGACTCTTTCTCGGCCTTCACTCAAGTTCATGGAAATGGGAGCTGCCTTTGGAGCTCAGAGGCAGCCCTTCCCTTTGGGGAGAGGATCTTATTCAGAGAGAGTCAGAGGGATGTGTGCAGACACGTCAGGCTCTCCATTGTAAAGGATCTGTTTCCCTGTGCTAAGGCCTGTTAGAAACGGGCCTCCCACATGTTGACACACTGTCAGCCACGGGTTGAGCAAGAGACTTGATATTTGTTGCTATTTTCCTACCTTCTTCTGTCTTTTCATGATCCAACTTGGTCCTGACTCCTCCCCAGCCTGGAAGCCCAGCGGCTCCGCATTCTGTGAAGCGATTCTCCGTTTGACATGAACAAGTCACTGTTCCTAAGCCCGAGGGCTAATTACATCAAGGGGAGGAAAAAAGTCCAAACCTCAGAAACTGGATGATTAATGGCAGAAGCTTCTGCTGGGGCCATCACACAGAAAATGCCTGCGAGAATCAAAGCGTTTCTGAGCTGGCAGGACCTCGGTGTCTGGCTCCAACCCACCCCCAAAACCTCCTCAACAACAGCCAACAAGTGGTCACCCGACTCTGCTCAGAGACCGAGAGGGAAACCCGCCGTTCTGGAGGCTTCCCCTCCACTACGGACAGCTCCAATTGTTCACAACAGGCCCCCAACACCCAGCTTACATCTCTCTTTGCTTCCCCCCATTCACCCCACTTTTGCCCTCTGAGCCAAGGAGAACCCGACTCTTCCCTCTTCTGCAAGGTAGTCCTTCAGTCATCTTCAAATACCTGCAAATAGTCATTAAGTCTGGACATCAAGAACTCAAGGTCCTTCACCTCTCTGGCCACTGTTTAGCTTGTCAGTTCCCTTCAGATCATGCTATTCCCCTTTCCCGTTTGGGGAATAAAATGGGTCTTTTCTGCTTGGGCCAGGACAGAGAAAGGACCATGTTCTGCTTGGGCTATGCAGAAGGAACAGATAAAAGGCTATTTTCCTTGGACTATCCAGTTTAGAAAGAGGGTTATTACATAATGAGCCTGGAAAGAGAGACTGGGGACAGATGGGAAGGGCCATAAAAATTCAGCAAAAAAGTTTAAACTTTGTGCCAGTGCCAATAGAGAGCCACTATATATTTTTGTTAGAAAAGTGATATGAAAGCAGCTGGGTGATTCAGTGGATAGAGCACTCACCTTGAAGTCAGGAGGACCCGAGTTCAAATCTGACCTCAGACACTTAACACTTCCCAGCTGTGTGACCCTGGGCAAGTCACTTAACCCCAATTACCTCAGCAAAAAAAAAAAAAAAAAAAAAAGGAAAAAAGGGAAAAAAGTGATAAGGTTAGATCTGAGAAGATCAGAAAAATCACTTCCAAGGCTGTGATGGGGAGAGGATTGAAACCAAAATCCAGGGACATTAAATCAAAATTAGGAAACCAAATTAAGAGACTGTTGCAATCATTTAGTTGAGAGGGAATGAGAGCCCCAGTTTAGGTGGCTGCTGTGTGAGTAGAGAAAAGATTCTTTGAATCCCTCTTTGTGGTGGCAAGTAAACAGGTGTCTATCAATTGGGCAATGACTGAATACATTGTAGTATATAAATGTAATGGGATATTATTGTCCCATGAGAAATAGTGAAGAGGAGGAATTCAGAGAACTATAAGACAATCTATATGAGCTGATGCAGAGCGCAGAAAGAACCAAGGCAACAACGTACACAATAACTAAGAAAGCATAAATTAAAATCAGTGCAAAAATGTGTTTGGAGTCAGCCAAATTGTACTTACTGTTCTGGGTCCCAGAGAACAAATGAAAAATCACATTTCTCTCCTTTCAGTAGAGAGAGGTAGGTGGCCTTTCAATACAGAAGGCTGTATATGTTGTCAGATCCAGCTGCTGTGCTCATTGAGTTTTACTTAATCTTTTTTTAATTATAAGGGAAGATTCAATGGAGGAGGCTATATTGGGAAAGATTGTGATATTAAAAACAGAAGACATCAATGAAACTTGGAAAAAAAAATCCTAGGGGAAAAAAGGAAGAAGCAGCAAGACTTGTGAAATGCAAACACACTCCTTGTCCCCGAGGCCTTCAATAAGAACAAACACAGGAGCTCTAACCTCCCTCCTTTGATAGTTTCCAAGTCTCTGTTTGGATTAAAAAAGAGAGAGAGACTTTAAACATCTGAGTGCCGGCTTCTGCTGCTCTTAACTTCAGAGACAAGTGAGTGTATTTGGGAGCGGAGGGAAGAGAGAGATGCTATGGAATTGGGGGCAAATCATTTAATGCCCCCGAAGACACAGATTCCTCATCCCATTATAGCCATAGAAGTTGTCTTCCAGGGTTGTGTTGAGTTCAAATGAGATAATTTTTGAAAAGCACTTGGCAAACTTTAGATGGCTCTGTAAATGTCACATTATTATTCCACAGCCCGCTTCCAGATTCTTTTGTTCTTAGTCTTTTTCCCATTGTGACCCCATTTGGGGTTTTCTTGGTGGAGATATCGGAAGGGTTGCTTTTTCCTTCTCTGGCTTATTTTACAGATAAGGAAACTGAGGCAAAAAGGGTTAAATGGCTTACCCAGGAACTGAGTGCTTATCTCTTATGTTTTCCTGCTCCTAAACAGCCTTATTCTCACCCATCATCCAAGGAGACAACTCTGAACCGCTTCTAGAGCCTCAAAGTCCCAGAAAGAAGGGTAGAGATTGAGGGAGGGTACTAGGTCTCCCATCAGACTGCCAGCACTCTAGAGATGAGTCTCAGAAAAGCAGATAGGGCTCTCTCAAGTCCAGCTCCAACCTCCAAATCACCAAACACCAGACAGGGAAAGGACTTTAGAGACCAATTTCCTCCTAGCTCTTCTTGCTGAGACCCAGGAGAGGGAGGGCTCTTGTTCATGGTTACCCAGAACCAAGGCCTGGGTCTCCTGATTTGCCAGGGTTCTTTTTATTATATAATCCTGTCCAATCCAATCCAATTCAATTCAGTAAATTCAACAGTCAATATTTTGGCTACAAGAACAACAAATGTCTTATCAGGTAACAAATAGTCCAGCCAATATTTGAATTCATGTACTCTGACTCATTATTTTATCTCATCCTTTCTTCCCAAACCTCTGCTCACCTCTCTGGCAATAGAAAAAAATGGAATTAATCCCAGGACAAGAGAGTGCAACTAGCCAGGAGTCACTGGGAACTGTGAGCATCTGTAATTTAGCACTACTTATTCAGTCTCTCCTCTTAAGAAGTCTTTGGTTTGGGGTGGGTTGGAGGTGGAGGTGGAGAAGAAAGGAAAGCAACCAAAAGGATGAGAGAGAGGTAAATCCCCAGGTTGTTTGCTTGTTTATTTTAAGAACCAAGACAGAGTCTTCTAACTAGAGATCCATGAGTTTGCGCCAAATATAGAGGATCCCCCGGCTACTCTTTGATTCCTAGTAAAATCCTAGAACACCTTAAAGAGCCAACGTGGGTTAATTAAGAACAAATGATGATAGACTAGTCCTATTTCTTTACTTTTAGCAGGATTACTAGAATAGGATAAAAGTAGCGCACCTACCTCAATTTCAGCAAAACATCTGACAAAGTTGTTCATATTATCCTCATGGACAAAACTGCAAGATGTGGGCCAGGCAATGGTCTATAGAGGAAGATTAAGAAATGTTGGAATGATGAGACCTAAAGAGTATTTAGGATTAAATAAAAACAGCAAGGAAATCTTCAGAAGAGGCTAACAAGTCTAACACATCCCCAGGGTGAGAGAAGCCAGCCACCATTTGTGTATCCCTGAACCATCAGGAAGCAGGTTCTTCCTACTCTCTGCATCCAGCCATTCCACCAAACTTTCTAAACATCTCTTCATCTTGTCTATTCAAAGGACATGAGAGAATTTTTCCAAGAATCTAGAATGCCAGACAACAAATTTTGCATTTGGTCCTGGTGGCTCTAGGGAGCTGTGGGAGTTTATTGAATAGGGAGCCACGCGGCATTTTAGGAGGCTCACTCTGAGTTTTTTAGAAGATAGGCTGGTAGGGAGAGACTTGGGACAGAGACCAGACTATGATCCGGGTGTGAGGTACCAAGGAGGTAGCCGTGTCAGAGCAGAGAAGGAGGCATCTTTTAGAAATGCTGCAAAGGGGAAATCGTAGGACTTGGCAACAAATTGGATACAGGAGGTGAGAGTGGGCAGGTGAAGATGGTACTAGGTTGTGAGCCTGGATGACCAGGAGGATGGTGGTACCCTCACACAGGAAGTTTGGAAGGGAAGCATTTGGAGGCAAAGGTAACTCGTTGAATTTAAGAAGTCTACCGGCCATCCTGGTCAAGGTGCAGAAAGGCAAGAGTGGAAATTCTCTTAAGAAGATCTGAGAATCTTATGATAATCACAAGCTGGGAGAGGAAGAAATCACCAAGTAAAAGAGTACAGAGGGAGAAGAAAAAAGGACCCAGGAGAGAATTCTAAGAGATTTCCACCAGGATGCTAAGTGGGACTCCATCTCTCTGCATAACACCCCAGTGCCTCTCATTCTAGACCTTCCCGGGCTTCCCTGAAGCATGGACCCTGCAAGAGTATCTCCCCAGACCATTACAGACATCCTCCTTCCATGGCTTGAAGACCAAGGCCCAGGGAGAGGATCCCTGCCCTTCCCAGCCCTGCTTTGGAAGTGTGAGTCCCAGCCCCAAAGAGAGCTGGTTTGACAGACTGTCTGAGCACCCCCTCTTATTGGCCCTGTCTCTCCCTCCGAACTCCCATGGGCGGCTCCAAGTCAGCTACGGAGCTTTCACTGAAAAATGCCAAAATAAAACAGATCATTGCTTTTCAGCATGGACTGACTCATTTAATTCCTCTACAAAATCCCCAACAATTCTATATTGCAGTTACTTGCCTGTGGCACAAAGACAAAGATGGCAGATCCCTCCCAAATCCTCCCCACTTTCTGCACTTAAGGAGCCTCATTCCTTAAGATTTTTCATAGCAGCTCTGCAATGGAGGGAACATAAGTCTTATAATCTCCCCCTTACAAATGTTGGACCCCAGATTGCTTCAGTGACCGGCCCAGAATAGCCGTGGTAGGATTTAAACCTAGGATTCTCCTTACTACAAGACCAGTGATCTTTCCATTACACCACAGCACCATAATAGACTTTTTAATAACATCCATCCCACCCATCTTGCTTCTCCTTGCTTTCCTGTATAAACTAAACTGACATGGGTACAGTATTTTAAAATATACAAAAGGATGAAAAGGGAATGGGTAGGTGCTATTATTATCCCCATTTTACAGTTTAAGAAACTGAGGCAAAGAGAAGTTAAGTGACTTAAGCCGGAGTCACATAGTGAGTACATTTCTGAGATTTGAATTCAGATTTCCTGACTCCGACCCCAGCTTTCGGTCCACCAGACTGCCTCCCTGGTTAAACAAATCAGTAGCCTTACAAAGGACTACATCCATCATCAAACTCATGAGGAGATGAGGATGCTGGTGGTCTGGCTAATGAGGCAGGATCTTTTTGGATCGAAGCTCCCTCTCTTCATGACTACTCTCTACCTACAGGTGGTCCCAGCATGGGGCCGGTTGGCAGAGCTCACCCCTCCTTGGCCCTGCCCACGGAGAACGAGTGCCCAGAGCGGGAGGGCTGCTCCCTAACCCGCTGGGGTTGGCGTGGGTCAGGGAGACACAGGTAGAAGGTCCCCAAGCCCCTCCCTGTCTGACCTGGCCAGAGAGCCCTGACACACAAAGGAACAGGACCAGATTGGACATGAAGGACCCTCAGGGCTGGTGGGGAGGGAGTCCTGGGTAAACCCGAGGCTTGGGTGGGGCCTTGGGCCCGGCAGGCGGAGGGGGATGGGGAGAGGCCGGGTCAGGCCAGGTTTGGGAGATAGCAGAACAAAGCCCTTTAGAAACAGGGCCCGGCAGGGCCCCCCTGGGGCCCAGCCACCTCTCCAGCCCACAGCCGGCTCTGTTGACATTGCATAACACAGGAAGTTGGGAGGGGATGGTATTCTTGGCAAGGGTCAGTCCCATTCATAGAAACACCATGAGGTGTGACAGCACCAGCAGGCTCCAGAGAGGGTCAGAGAAGCTGGGGCTCCCCGGGAGCTGCAGGGGCTCAGAGCCTGGGGGAGTCTGGGCTCACACTCAGGGACAGAGGCCCTGGCTGATGGATGCTCTGCCCCCTCTCAGCTGGAATTCAGTTTCCCTCTCTTATGGTGAGAGGTTCTCACGAGAGCTAGCTATCACCGTGGGCAGGTCATTTAACCCCAGTCGCCTCCCTCCCCCACCCCAAAATTATCTTACATCTACGTATCTGGGACCCACATTGGCATTCTAGTGAAGCCTATGGGCTGCTGGGAATATTTCTAAAGGCACAAAATACTTGAAGTACAAAGAAAACCAATCATATTGAAATAATTTAAATATATATATTTTTTAATTCAGACACCAGGTCAAGATTCTTCTTCTTCTTAGATGGTCTTTACCATTCTGTGATCTAAGATCTTTTTTTTTTTTTTTTTTTTTTAGTTTTTACTTTCTGTGTTCTAAGTTCTAAGAACCCTTCCAGCCCTGACGTTCTAGGTCCTAAGGTGTCTCACAATTCTGACATTCTAGGTTCTGTCTCCCAGTCCTGACATTCTGGGTTCTAAGGCATCTCCCAATTCTGACATTCTGGATTCTAAAGTGCCTTCCAACTCCAACGTTCTAGGTCCTAAGATTCCCCCAGTCCTGACATTCTAAATTCTACGATGCCTCCCAGGCCTGACATTCTAGATTCTAAGGTTTCTTCCAGTTCCAACATTCTGGGTCCTAAGGTGTCTCCCAATCCTGCCATACTAAGTTCTAAGTTAGCTCCCAGTCCTGACATTCCTGGAAGACTGCCCCAAAAAAAGAATCCAGATGGAAGAAATGTTCTCTAGAGATGTTCCTGTTTGTGGATAATATTGTCCTGATTGTATTGAACCCCAAAATACTATTGATCCTCCTAAATAACATCCATAGCCACTCAAAAGGGGATTGTCTAATAATTCACATAGGAAAATCCAATTAAATAAAGAATGTTTATTATCTGGGCCAGCACTATCAAACTGCCAGCCAACAAAACTCCCAAGTGTCCTGAACCAGATTAAAATGTAATTGAGAAATGTTTAATGAAATAAATAAAAATGCAATACAATACAAAACAGATAATGGTAATTCATAGTCTTCTGAGTTAATATGCAGTCCTGCAAAGATGCTTTCCTGTCCGATCCGGACTATGAAATTCAGTTGCTAAACTTATATATCAGTATTTGCAGCCACTGTTTCAGATGGAACTCTAACCCTTGGTATCTCCAATATCATAGACAGTGCTATTCATGCAATACAGCAAGTGCTTAATACTTGTTAAATGAATGAACTGATGATTTCTAAGAAAAGAGCAGGCTGGATTGCGTTTGGGAAACTGACTCTGGCAAATTGGAGAATCCCTTACGTAGGGTCGTATGTTCTAACATCCGCCTCCCTTTTGACAGTCTACATTCTGTGTTCTAAGAGCCCTTCTCACCCAAACATGCCTAAGGTCCCCTCCAGCTCTCGTGTTCTCTCCCCCATTTTCTGAGGGTCCTTCCAGTTCCCATAGTACATTTGAGAATCTCAAGTTTCTTCTTAAAACAAAAACCCATCTTTTTAAAATGGGTAATTATTTATAAGCTGTGTAACCCTAGGCAAATCGCGTAATCATATTTGCCTCAGTCTCCTTAATTGTAAAATGAACTGGAAAAGGAAATAGCAAACCATTCCAGTGCCCTTGGATTAGGAAACCCCCAAAAAGGGTCACAAAGAGTCAGATGTGACTAAAATAATTATAACAGCATGTTGTAATCATAAAAAAGTATCACAATGTCTAAAGAAGTAAAATTAAACAACCATGACAATGATCATAGTGATTTCAGCTTTGCAAGGTCCTTTACATAAAATTCATTAGCCAAGACATGTATGATGAGATAATGAGGTTGACCAGACATTTATTGGGAATGAGAAAGGTTGAGAATTATACAGTTTCTCACACTTAATGTTCAGAGATCAGAACATCTTAAGCTGGGGTCTGCAAACTTATTTTAAAATTATTTTTATAACTAATTTCAGCATAATTGGTTTACTTTGGAAACTTACATGTCTTATTTTAGGCATTTAAAATAAAATAAAATGCAAATTAAAATTTTTTAAAAAGAGTTCCCAGCCACCAAAACTGTTCAGTCTTCCTGATCTAGAAGAAGGCCTCTGGCAAATTGGGGGAGGCGACCCTTCTGTGGTAGAATTATGGGAACACGTGGACAAGAGTCATGAGCAGACGAGAACAAATTGTTCTCCCCACCCTGAGAAAGAAGGTCCACACGAATGAGATCATAGAATCTCTTACGTGGGGTAGTATGTTCTAACATCCGCCTCTCCTCTGAGAGTCTACATTCTGTCACTCACACATGCTATGACCTAAGATCCCCTCCAGCTCTCATATCCTCTGCTCCTGTTTTCTAAAGGTCCTTCTAGTTCTGATGGCCCATGTTCTGTGGTTCTCCAGGCATGTGACTCGATGGATACAAGGAAGTAGCATCCACAATTTGGCTGATTTTTCAGGTTTTTAAAAAATGAATATTTATAAGAAGTGATTCTAACCTAACAGCTCACCTGCCTAACTTGCTCCTAGCCCTGGTGCCCCGGCACTGAAAGGGAAAACAGAAGGGGGATCCAGGCCATAATCAGGGAGAAGCAACTTGGGCCCAGAAAGAGAAAGCAGTGGGATGAAAACGGGGTCAACAGTCTATTGGGGCTGAACTTTGCCCTAAATTTTGTGGAAGAGATGGTGTGAGAGAAGCTGAGAAAGCGGCCATCCTGTTCAGGAGGCCCCTGACGAGGTCCAATCCACCGGACAGCTGTGGCTCGCCTTCTTGGGGTCCGGCTCCGGCCGATTTCGTCCTCTCGAGGGAGCAGTCAGCCTTTGACTTGTCCCCTTGCTCGTGAGGGAAAGGCGCTGAAAAGGGGACCCAGCTGAGCCCAGCGAGCCCAGGGCCTGCCCACCCCATTTTCGGGACTTTGTGTATGAGAAGGGGCAGGGCAGGGGAAGGACCTGTGGGACACAGAATTGGATCCTTTGAAGACTGAATGAGAACGACTTTTTGCATCCCTTAGATGCTCAGGAATGTGCCTCCTGGGACTCCTGGCTCCCCCACCCCCGACATCTCAGTCCTGGGAAGAGGGCAGCAGTGAACGCTCGAGTCACAGCTGAAATTCTGGCCTGCTGGGGAGTCTGCTGGGCCCGGCATCCAGGGTCATCAACTGGGCTGGGCTTCCTGGCCCTGCTAGTATCCTGCTAGGGAGTCCCTAAGTCACTGCCTCGAGTAACTCTGGGGAGGGGGAAGTGCTCAAAGGATTAAGGTTTTCTTGAGTTTTAGATGCTCAAAACTGGGAAAAACCCTAAGGGAATCCCCTGGCTTTTCCCATGGGAAACAGAGAAAGGGAGGGAGTCGGAACAGCTTCCTTCAGGCAATCTTGTTCCCATCCGGCTCCCTTTGACCATCATCACCAGGGTCTAACCCCTGCTCCAGAGCTTCAGAGCACTGGAATCAGAGCCACCAGGAGACAGAAGGGACCTTAGAGAACAGCGAAGTGCACATAGAAAATGCTTCACAGATGCTTTCTCTATCCATTTATCTGTAGCAGCGATCATGTAAAGGAGGTCGGCACTTTACTGACTATTCTCCATGCTTGGGAGGCTCTCCCTCCTCATTGCTGAGTCCTTCCACCTTCAAATCCCAGGTAAAATCCTACCTTCGACAGCAAGTCTTTCCAATCCCCTTTCATTCTGTTGATCATATCCCATTACTCCTGTATGTTGCTTATTTGTATGTCATTGTTTGCTGTTGTCTCCCTCAGTAAATACTGTCTTCTGCCTTTCTTTGCATCCCCCGCACTTTGCACAGTGCCTGACACACAGATGTTTAATGTTTATTGACTGACTGACACAAAGCTGTAACATATATGTGTGTATATATATATATGGGGGGATGCCCCCCCAAATCTCAGAGAGACTGAATTTCATCTTGTGGAGAGTAGGAAGATGGCCTTAGCTGCCTCTTCTACCTTGAAGAGGAATGTTGCATTAGAAATTCTATTTATCTATCACTCGTCAGATGTTTGCATTATAGAGTATGACTCTTCTGTTGGGATTCAGTATAAAAGTGCGCTCTCTGGTTCCTGGGGAGAGGGAGGACAAAAATCATTCTGTCCCAGACCTAGAAGGTAACTTTATTTCATTTCAGTTAGCTTCTCTCCCACTCAATGCTTAGTACACAAAAGACAACCACAGACAGTGAGCAAACATATTTTTCTTTTTCTTTTTTAATTAAATCGGGTTTTTTTGGGTTTTTTTTTTTTTGGTTTTGTTTTGCTAAGGCAATTGGGGTTAAGTGAATTGTCCAAGGTCACTCAGATAGGAAGTGTTAAGATGAAAGCTTTTTATTTTCAAAACATATGTATAGATAATTTTTAACTTTCACCCTAGCAAAACCTTGTGTTCCAAATTTTTCCCTCCCCGCCCCGGTATGGGTGGTAATCCAATATATCAAACATAATTTTCAATGTAAGCAGTAAAACATATATATATAAAGATGTATAATGTACACATGTATGTATCTGCACACATATATGTATGTGTGTGTAAGAAAACACAGGAGATGGTAGCTTTGGGATCCAAGAATTCAACTAGAGAGAGCATTATTTCATCACAGAAGTTCACTTTTACTGGTCTTTGCTGGATATGTCCACAGGTCCAGGGCCGCCCATTCACCATTCAAAGCTCACAACTGCTCCCTTTTTCCTTCTCCTCCTCGCCTCTCGGAAGCCTTCCCATTAATCAGAAGTCACATCCATCTGGATAGACAGCACGGACTGTCCTTCAGGGGACCCCCCCCCCACTCACCTGGGCAAAGATGGGGTTAGATACCTCCGGAGCAATTTACAGCCATTTTCCTATTCCAGCTTCAGAGACCCGCTATGAAACAGACAGGCTAGAGCTCGTTGGCCCATTTTATAGAGAAGGAAACTGAGTCACAGAGAGGAACCCTCAGCGGCAGATCTGACAGCCAGACCATAACTCCTTTCCCCACACCACCACGTTCTGCCGCGTGTCAGAGTGATTTGAGACCATATCAGTTCCCCACCAGGAGACTGCATATAAGCTCAGAGCTTAATCATCCTCCTCTTTTCCCCTCAGCTCAGCCTAGAAGCCCCCTGCAAGTGCCCAAGGAATTCTGGTCTTTTGAACCAAATTGGCAGAATACAGAAATCATCATTTATTAGAGCGAGGAAGGCCCTCCGAGGTCTGGAGTCTCCAAGGCCCTTGTTTCATAGAAAAGGAAGGTTTATTCAAGGTCACACAGACACTGAAAGGCAACGCCAGAGCCTAGCCCTGCTCTTCTGCCTCCCGGCTCAATCCTGCTTGTTTCTGGTCTGGTTTTTTCCCCGCCAAGCGGCCTCTCCTGGGAGAGCCGGGGGAAAGGAAGCCTCCCGCCCAGCCAGCACTCCGCTGGAAAGGAGCACCTCTGGCTTGGGGAGCCGCTGATGATGTCAAGGACCCCGGGGGACCAGCCAGGAGCGATGCGGTCATTTCCTGGAAGCTCGACTCCCGGGCCTGGCCCAGGATGCCGGGCTGGCCCGGACCGAACATGAGCCCTTCTTATATAAGGAGTCGGGCCCTAGAGCAGGACTGGCCAAGTCCCAGTTTCCCCAGTAAATGGGATTGCGCGTCTGCCGTCCTGCCCCCATCTCTAATCGTCCCTCACAAAGATGTGTTCTGTAGGGGCTGGGGCTGGGAGGGAGATCGAGTTACCCAAAAGAGGAATCCTGGCTGTTCTTCCTCACTACTCTCCAAGGTTCCCCGGGAAGAAGGAGTGCATGCTTCCTACCCTCAGGGCACCCCCAGTCTTGTTGGGGAGACCCCCGTAAACAGAAAAAAACCAACAGTAATAAGAAAAAGTGGCTAGCACTTATACTACCCTCAGGGCGCCCCCAGTCTGCTTAGGGACATCCCCCTATAAACAGAAAAGGCAACAGTAATAATAGTGACCAGCATTTCTATGACACTTTTACAAATATCGTCTCATTTTTATCCTCACATTGACTGGTGAAATAGTACTATGATCATCCTTTACAGAGGAACAAAGTAAAGTTAAGGAACCAGCAGCAGAATCCACTGCCCATAACACCACCACCTGAGTCGGTGTCATTAGCCCAGCTGTAAAGGGACCAATCTGGCAACTGTGCCGAGCTCTGAGGAAGCATTTTAGCTCCGAGTCAGGAAAACCTGAGTTCAAATCCTCCCTTAGATACTTATCTGTGTGGCCATGAACAAGTTACTTTTATTCTTCCTGCCTCGGTTTCCTCACCCCATAAATGGGGATAATAATAGTCCCTACTTCTCAGGATTGGAAGGCTTGAACTGTAGGATGTGGAGCTGGAAAGAACCTTTAGGATCATCTATTAATTGGAATCACCCATTTTACAGAAGTGTAAGTGGAGGAAGCCAGACAAAAGCCCAGGTGTCCAGACTCCCAGAATAGACTTCCTTCCACCACAGCACTTAAGGGCAGGGAGACACAATAATCCTAATTTGGGGGGAGCTTCTGGTCAGCCTTTGCCCTCAGTTTAAGGGGGCAAATAGAGCCCCCTTTATTGGGAAGTTTCTCTAGAGAAGACAGTATTTCCATACAGGAGGGATATAAACGAATGGCATGATAGGAACCTGACCCGGTTAATCAGGAAAAGTCTTCTGGAGGAGATGATTTGTAAAGAAACATTTAATAATGACAGCTCACATTTATATAGCACTTACTATGTATCAGACACTGTGCTAAACATGTACTTTACAAACATTACCCCGTTTGATCCTCACAAGAACCCTGGGAGGTAGGGATTATTATTATTCCCATTTTGCAGATGAGGAAACTGAGGCAGGAAGCATAAAAGCAACTTGCTTAAGGTCACTCAGATAAGTATCTAAGGCTGGATTCAAACTCAGGTTTTCCCGACTCCGAGCCTATTGCTCCATTCACTGTACTTTCTAGCTGCTTCATTTTGGAGAGTTAAATATGTTTGAGATATGGCACGGCTCAGATTAAGACGGGGATGGGGGGAGTAAGAAGGTCAGTGCAAGAGGCAGGGAACTGGCCAGGCCGGCCAGAGGGGAGACTTCCAGGTGGGGGCTAGGGAACAGTTGCATGACTAGGGATCCTGCCGTCCAAAGCAAGTGGACTTAGGAGGAGGCACCCGGCTGGGGCTCCAGCGCCGGGCGGCCCACAGAAAGCAGCAGAAGAGGGGCAGCCCCTTGAGCAGAGGGAGGATCAGGAGAGGGTCAGGAGGACACCCCAAGGGGGTCCTCAGGAACAAAGCTCCCTAATTTCCCTGACTTGGTTACAGGGGAAAGGCTTTGAAAGTCCCAGTGAGGCAAGTTTCCAGTAAGATGGAGCTGGAGGAGGCTCCACAGCAGGGACAGCCCCCAGCCCTATCCTCCCGCTTCCTCTGCCGAGTGATTCTGAGTGCTCAGACAGGTCCCCAAGAGGGAGACTTCTGTGCGGATCAGCCACGGGCTGAGTGACTCAGGGATCCCCTGCGTCCCCCCTTCCCCTGAGAGCCCCCACTTCCCTAGAGGGCTAAGGCTTCTGGGGATGCAGGGAAATCGGTCTCATCCCTTGGAAGGAAGTTCAGCCTCCTCCTAAGCCCCCCAGTCCTGGTGGAGCTGACTCCACTGGTTGCCTACTGAGTCACAGAGAGATTCCCCAAGGGAAGGTGAAAGGTGAGCTCCTCTGCGGGGCTTTAATTTGTGTTTCACCTGTCTGCTCTCAGTGTCATCATGGCCCTGCCAGGACCCATCTTCCAGAAGTTGTCTCCAAGTCACCTGTTTCTACCCCAGCCTGGGAAGAAGGGGGGCCTGAGGGTGTTATATCCCCCAAAATAAAACTGACCTGAAAGAACGGGGGCTCAACCCCCCCCCCAGACTTCCTAACAGGAGCTCTATGGGTAGGCCCTTTAACCTTCGTGCAAAGTCTGATGGAGACCTCAGAAAAGTTTGCTCCCTACATATCATAGCCAGAGAAATCCTTGGTTTCAGTCAGAAGTTAGGGAAGAGAAAGCCGCAGTGTTGCTGCTGTTTCACCCCCAGAGTTCCCAGGCTGGAAATCTTCCCCAGCCCACTTAGGGGTCTTTGGGCCTTCGGGGAAGAGCAGGATTTGTCATGGACTTCAGGCTGGAAGGGATCTCGGCAGGCCCAGTCAGCTCCATCCCCCCTCCCCCAGCAGCACATGATGGGTTTTCCATGTAGTCAGCATCCGAAGGAGGAAGAAGAACTTTTCCCTAGAAAAGAGAGGAAGGAGAAACTTCAAAGGCGGAGGCTGCGGGGGCAGGGAAGCTCAGAAATCCCTTTCGGCAGAGCCTCTTGGGGAGGGTCGGGGAGAGCCAAAGGAAGAGAATTAGGCCATAAAATCCTCTCCATCCCAGCCTCCGGGGTCCTGGGAGAAAAGGGGGCAGGGTCTGCAGCTCAAGCCGGCCTCAGTGCAGAGAGTCTCTGGTGTGGCCAGCCAGCCCCGAGCTTGGCTACTGGCAAACAAGGGATTTTGAGGGTTCCCAAAGCCAGAGACAGCGGGAGGAGCAGACTGGGCTCTGCCCCTGCCAAGCTTCTCTCCTGGCAGGAACACAGGTAGCAAAGCACTGAACCAGCCATCTGGACCTGTGACAGGCGGGCCCAGGTATCTGAAGTCCGGAGAAAAGAGAGAGGAGGGGGCTGGCGGGTGCCTGGAAGGTGGGCTCCCAGGCAGGTTTGGTGCTCGGGGGCAAATGTCACAGGTGGAGAAGAACTGGGAGAAGGGTCCAGAGCAAAGTCTGGGGAGACAGAGAGAGGCGGGAGCCCCATCGTGGGGATGAGAAGGGGGCCCTGAGGCGGGAAGGAAACCCTTCCTTGCACAGAGCCAGGCCCGGGGTGGGGGCAAGGGGAGCAGAGGCATTTTTCTATAACCTGGATAAAATCTGGACTTGAATTATCCCAGAGACAGACCACTTGACTTCTAGGACTGGAGAAAGGCAGGGCAGGGATGCGAGCGGAAGAATTTCCCATGGTTCTGTTCTCTCCTCCAGGGGCCTTTACCACAGAACGGGGCCACAGTTAGTCCTAAGCCTCCAGACCCGTGGGCACCTGGAGCGAAGATTCCTGCCCTGACAACAATGGTGGGCAGTGAGCAGTCCTGGTTAAAAAAAACCTGAGAAGGTTCTGGGAGACCTGGGATCTTACTCGCCCTCTTTTAAGGAATCCCATCCCACGTTGGGAGATTTCTAATAACCAGAAATCCCACCCTTCCCTCAAGCTGAAACCGGATACTGTTCGCAATTCTGCCCTCTGGGAGGCAAGCAAAAAGAGTCTGGTTTGCCTCCTGTATGTACCTGAGGGCACCTCTGGACTAAAGATTCTCCCTCCTTCCACTGACCCTTCCTCAGTGCTCCCACTAACCAGTCTTCTCTGGGCTCACCTCAGCTGGGGAGCCCTTGCTCCCCAAAAGGGGCCTCTTCCAGAGGGAGCCCGCTGGAGAACCCGCGATAACCGGAGAACAGAAACAGAGGGCACTTGCTTTCACGTGGCAGCGTAAAACCAACATTGCCCATTGTATCTGACCCCAATTTGGTGTCGGTGACATTTCCGTGGTCATTGTGTGTGAGAGGCTGCAGCGAAATGGGCAAAAGACCAGCCTCGGAGTCAGAAACGCTGGACCGGGGCCACATCCCTGCCGTGCCCGCTCTCGGGGCCTCCAGGTAACTGGTGAGCCTTATGAAGGATCCACATCCCGGTAAAATCCCAAGTCTAGACTGACCCCCAAAACACTGTAGAAACCGTTCTTTTTCTGAATCCAATTCTCCCTATGCAACAAGAGAACTGTTCGGTTCTGCACACATATGTTGTATCTAGGATATACTATAACATATTTAACATGTATAGGACTGCTTGCCATCTGGGGGAGGGGGTGGAGGGAGGGAGGGGAAAAGTCGGAACAGAAGTGAGTGCAAGGGAAAATGTTGTAAAAAATTACCCTGGCATGGGTTCTGTCAATAAAAAGTTATAATTAGTAAAAAAAAATAATAAGAAGAAGAAACTGTTCTTTTGGTTCTGTTTCCTACAGTCTACATTACTGCATAAGTCTCTCTGAACTCTTCATTCTCATTGTTGCAGTAATTCCGCTTTTGTATTATTGCAGTAAGATTCCACTGCATTTGCAGTTCCTTCAGTCATCCCCCAGCTTCTGGGAACATATTTTGATTCTGATTTTCTTTTATCACAAATAATGCTTCTGTGAACATTTATATAGATAGGGATCCATTCTTGGGGTCAATAACCAATGGACTCCTTGGGTCCTAGAGTATGAAAAATGGGGCCACTTTTCTTGCCTAATTCTATGTTTTCCATTTGAGTGACTGGACAAGCAGCAGACAAAAGGCCGCGGGTAGGAGAGGGACACTTTGGACTGGAAAGTTACCGAGATGATGGGGAGGGAGCTTTAGGAAAGCAAATTGACACACCCCACACAGGAACAATGATAGAGTTGATTTGTTTATGGCTCATTGGTTCTCGATCTGCTTGGGGGGGAGGTGACGAGGCAAGAGTTCCCCCTGGGGAGGAAGTTGTCGGGGCTGTGGAGGAGACGGCCAGAAAAATCAAATGAAGTCAAGCAAAACTGGGGCTTTTCCTCTAATAAGGCTCTGGGAGAGGCCGTGGCCAATGAGGAAAGTGGAGCCCCGGGGCAGAAATTTCTCCTGGGCTGGAAGGTGGATGGAGAGGCTATGGGAAAAGGGGAGCACTGAACAAATCACCTCTCCATCTGCCGTGGATTAGCGTGCCTGGGCTTATGCACAAAAAGATAATAAAAAGCAGGCATAACGAGTGCTCGAGAGAGATGCAGACCAAGTGCTATGTGAAGGTCAAAGGGAAAGACCCTTAACAACTGGAGATTCCCTGGATTCTAAGTGGTCAAACAGACAACTTTCAGATGAAAAAATCAAAGCCATTTGTATTCATATGAAAAAAAAAAAAAAAAAAAAAAAGCTCTAAATCAGTATTAATTAGAGAAATGCAAATTAAGACAACTCTGAGATACTCTGAGATACCACCACACACCTCTCGGATTGGCTAGAATGACAGGGAAAGATAACACGGAATGTTGGAGGGGATGTGGGAAAACTGGGACACTGATGCATTGTTGGTGAAGTTGTGAACCATTCTGGGGAGCAATTTGGAACTATGCTCAAAAAGTTATCAAACTGTGCATACCCTTTGATCCAGCAGTGTTTCTGCTGGGCTTATACCCCAAAGAGATCTTAAAGGAGGGAAAAGTGGAAAGAGAATGTACAAAAATTTAGCAGCCCTTTTTGCAGTGGCCAGGAACTGGAAACTAAGTGACCGCCCATCGATTGAGGAATGGCTGAAGAAGTTACGATGTATAAATGTGGTGGAATATCACTGTTCTGTAAGAAATGATGAGCAGGCTGATTTCAGAAAAGCCTGGAAAACTTTGAAAAGACACGAACGGATACTGAGCGAAGGGGGCAGAACCGGGAGAATATTGTAAACAGTAACAAGATTAGGTGATGATTAACTGTGATAGACAGCTCTCCTCAGCAAAGCAGTGATCCAAGACAATTCTAATAGATTTGGAATGGAAAATTCCAACTGCATCCAGAGACAGAACTATGGATGGAGACTGAAACATGAATAGAAGCACTTTCACATTTTGTTGTTGCTCCTTTGGTTTCTTGTGGCTTTTTCCCCTTTTGGTCTGATTTTTTTTTTTTGTTTACACAAGACAAACATAGAAATATGTTTAAAAGTAATGTACATGTATATATGCTAAAAAAAAAAATACAAATAAAAAAACTGGGTAGATCAAGAAGGACTTCCTGAAGGAAGAGATATTTGAGATGGGTCTTGAAAGATTCCAATAGGAAGAGATAGGGAAGAGCATTGCCAGCATAGGTAGATGATATGAGCTATGGCAAGAGAGCAAGGGCTACAAATTGATTGCTGTCCCCATTTTATAGATTGGGGAAACTGAGGCCCAGAGAGGTTAAAAAGCAAATGAGTGGCAGTCTTAAAATGAACCCAGGTCTTCTTATTTCCAATCTTAGACTGGTTTTTCTGGTTTGTTTTATTTTGCTTGAGACTGGGTTTCTCTGTCTCCTACCTGTTGTCTCTCCACTCTTGAGGGTCACCCTCTGGGTGCCAGACTTAGGGGGGATACTCAATCAGTTATAGCCCTCCTGCAGAACTCCCAGGTTCAAGTAACCCACAGACTGAGTCTTCTCCAGGAACGGGGAAGGTAAGGCAAGGCAAGGGAGACACGGGAGAAAAATCTATCCAGGGGGGAAGGCAAAGCCCCCAGGGAGCCCTTGGGCTCAAAGGGAAGCATTCCCTCCTCTGGGAGGCTGGGGGGCATCCCTATGGGTGCTGAGCCCCCCCAGCATCACCTGGGCCGGGGGCTGTTCCCCTCACCTGGGCCGGGCCACATGCAGTGGGTGAAGAACCACTTCAAGGAAGTGGAATGTTTGTCCCGAAGGGGGACGTGCAATGGGGAAGGTCTCAGGCTCGGAGTCCGGGGACATGGTGTGAATCCGACCAGGACGAGAGGGGCCTCCACCTGGGCACGACGGGGTTTGGGACCGGCCGCTCTCAGAGGCCTCTGCCAGGGCCGTGTTCTGTGATGGAAGGAGAGCGTGTTGGTTCCCTTCCAATCTTTGCGGGCTCCCATGCGGAGAAGAGATCATCCTTGCTCTGGCTCCGTCCCAGAGGACAGACCCAAGAGTGCCGGGAGGAAGCTATAGAATCAGGTTTGGGCTCGAAGGAAGAAACTGATTAACAAAAACTAAAGCAACTTGTCCAAAGGTGGAAGGGGCTGCCTTTGGAAGGAGCCGAATTCCCTCCGCAGGCACTGGATTACTAGGAAAGCTCTAGGGAAGATTTATTTTCAGATATGGTTTGGACTCTGTGACCTTGGACTTCCCTCTCATTTCGGAGACTCTGCGATTCTTAGTTCCAGTACCTTCCTTCTGTTAATTATTTCCTCTTTACCCTGCACCCAGCTCACACAGCAGATGTTGTTTTGCTTTTTGTCTCCCCGGTTAGATTTGTGAGCTCCTGGGGAGGGGGCAGGGGGTGGGCAGGGGGGCTGTGTTTTGTATCCCCGAACTTTCATAATGCCTGATATACAGTAGATGCTTAATAAATGTTCGTTGATTACTTCTGTGTAACTACAACTTATCTACTCGATATTTATCTTGTATACACATAATTGCTGACATTTTCACCCTGTTAGATTGCAAGCTTCTGGAGAAAGGGGCTGGCCAGTGACTGATGCATTTATATATTATTTTAAGGTTTGCAAAGTGACTTATGTAGGCTTTCCTCTCAGCATCTCTGTGCTGTTGTGATAGCACATGATGAGATATATGATGATCCCTGTTTAAAGGCGATACCGAGAAGTGAAGTGGTTTGCTCAGAATCCACAGCTAATAATAAGACTCTTTTGTAGTTTCTTTATATGCCCAGCACTTGGCACAGTGTGCAGCAGATAGGAAACGCTTAACAAACATTTGTGGATTTAGCTACACTGGACGAATGGAAAAGGGGGCACTGGGTGGGAGATCAAGTCATCCAAAAGAACAAACCCCCACTGGGCAGCAAGTTTACCCCATAATCCGGAAGTAGGAGCACAAATCAGAGATCTCAGAGGGCATCCTGTGCTAACCCTGCTTTTTAGAGGTAAGGAAACTGTGAGGAGACCAGTGAAGGAGTTGGAGAAGTGGGAGATGAAGTAGGAGGTGACCAGGGCCAAGAAGCCAAGGTGGGAGAGCATGGGATAGAGAGGGAGGAGGAGAGTAGGATGGAGAGTGAGGAGGAGAGTAGAATGGGGGTTATTTTCCCTACTATTCTCCCCACCCTCCCCATCCTCCATCCCACTCTCCTCCCCATTCTCCATCCCACTCTCCTCCCCATCCTCCATCCTCCTCCTCTCCCCACCCTCCATCCCACTTTCCTCCCCATCCTCCATCCCACTCTTCTCCCCACTCATCTCACAATTCTCTCCATTCCCCCCTCCCCAGAACCTCTGTGAGCCACTGTCTGTATTCACCTTGTATGTCTCTTCCCCTGGCTCAGACTCCTCCTGCTCCAGCTCCTGCTCCCTAAGTGTGGGTGTCCCCCCAAGGCTCTTCTCTTTTCTCACTCAGTGATCTCATTGACTCCCATGGGTATAATTATCCTCTATGCAAATGACTCCCAAATCCACATCTTCAGCCATTATCTTTCCTCAGCTCCAGTCTGGGATTTCTCCATTTACGTCCTGCCCAGGGCCCCAGACAACCCGGCACACCTGCTGCGCCTCCTCCCAGATGCTGAGGAGGCTCCCACCATCTTCCCACCACAGCCTTAGAGCTCTAGAGCTAGAAGCACAAGCCGTCTCATCGGCCCCTTCCCCTCAGGGCCAGGAAGATAAGTGACTTGCCTGACTCACACAGGTAGTAAGTGGCCCATGGGGGACTTGTATCCAGGTCCCCTCCCTCTAGAACCAGTTCTCTTTCCACCATCCCCACCCCCTGCCTCCTTTTCATTCATCCTACTATTTTTCCCATAATAAATGAGCAGCAGGAGTGTGAATCTTCCCTCACACCACACTATGAGTTTCAGGCGCCTCTGCAACATTTCTTGCTCCAGCCTCCCCTCTCCCATCTTGCTGACCCAGTCTGGTCCAGCCCCCATCATCTCCGACCCCTCACCTGCCCATCACTTGCTTCCCTGCAGGTGCTTCCCTGTGGCCACACTGTGATTACACCATGCTACTAGCTCCCCTGTGAAATGTTCTGCCCCCGCCTCCAGCAAGGTCCCTGCCCCGTTGGAAAGCCCCTTCCTTCTCTTCCTTCAGGTCTCAGTTCTGGCAACACTTTTCCATGAAAGGAAAGGAAGGGAAAGGGAGGGGGAGGACTGGTGGAAATGACGGGGAACCTATGAAGTTCCCTGCAGGCTTTGCAGTATGGGGAGGAGCAGAGCTGTGACAAGCACCCCGAGGTCCGACTGAAAGCAGTCACCCCCCCCCATCACCCTCTCCACCTGCTTTCAGAGGGTCCTCATTGGCTCCTTGCCGAGCCTGTGACCCCCTGGCTCCGGGCACACACCTGCCCTTGGCCTCCCTCTATCCCACTGGTTGTGTGTTGTGGGGATGGGAGAAGAGCTCACTCTCTCTGACCCAGTCTCCCACAGCAGAGACCTTTTTGGCTTCTCTTCCTCCCTTCTCATATCCAGTTACCAAGCCGTATACAGTCCACTTTCCAAACACCTCTCAATCATCCTTTCCTTTTTCTTCCACCCTTTAGCTGCCACCCTTTTAGGGAACTTCATTACTACTTACCCAGACCCTCTTAATCTTCTCTCTTCCTCCACATGTCTGAACTCCCTACTACTGTTAGAATAGAGCAGACCCCATAACTCTTAAGCTCAAGAATATGAATTCCTCTTCCCTACTAAATAAAGCTCCAATTTCTCCACCAAGCTTTCAAAGCCTCCCCAGTCTGGAGCCAGACCAGCTTTCTGAAATTTAGATCATGTTACCCCCCTCTCAGTGGGCTGTTTCAGCCACGGGGTACCCCAGGTCATTCGGGCTCCCCCACATCCGTGCCCTTGCTCATGGAACAGAGTTCGCCTCTATTTTCTGGACTTTTCCCATAAAGTCAATGTGATAAAATTAAAAAAAAAAAACCTGTAATTGATGAGGATGCAAGCAATGAGACAGATGAGCCAGCCCAGATGTTGAATATGGTGGTTGAAGGCAAGGAAAACCAAGTCCCTTCTTGGCTAGCTGTTTTTAACTAGACCCTTCAGTTCATAAGGAAGGAACAAGGCTAGAGAGACCCTTCAGACACAGTGACTACGCCAGAAAGAAGTCAAAAAGCCAGATCAGCAGTCACTGTAAAGCTGGACAGAGAATAAAAAGTCTTAGCCGATAGCAGGAGCCACCCCACCTGGGTCCCCGGCTCCCTGAACAATCAGCAAGCATTTATTAAGCACCTATTGGATGCCAGGGTCTGTGCTGGACAGCAACGAAACGGCCCCAGCCCTCATGGAGTTTGCATTCCATATTGTAAACCTCTAGGGGATCAGGAGCTTGGAGGGGGATGGCCAAACACAGCATTTGGGACCCTTGCTGCTCCCAGTGGAAGCAGCCCAGTCTAGATATAGGAACTGCATTGGGATTTTGAGTGTGTCTATAAAAGGCTGTGGGTTACTGGGAGAAACTGAAGGCAAATGGACTCAAGGTAATTATTTTAATGTCTTTCTCTTCTATTTCCTTTATTTCTTCGGTCATAAGTAAATACTGTAAATAGTTAAAGCCCTGTTTGTGGTCAGCTCCATTACACTACATTCAAAAGATTAGGGTTCACTAAAAAGCAGCATCAGGGAAGGGGTGGAGTTCTCCCCAGAGGTGGGTCTTAATCCAAGATTCTAATTAGATAAAACAACCCTGACCCCACCCCTAGACTCACAGGGCCTGCAGCTGCCGCCCACAGAGGGATGGAGCTGAGACCAAGTGATAATAGCTCCTGGGAGAGCCAGGCCAGCATGGTGTTCTCCCTGAGCATCCCCTGGTGTCTGGCAGCGTGTACAGCCACGAGGATGGCACTGCTGACTCCTCACTGAGGGGGTCCTGTAACTAAGGGGAACGCCGCCGATTCTGTTGTTCAGTCACCTCCGATTCTTCATCACCCATTGGGGATTTTCTTGGCAAAAATATCCAAGTGGTTTGTCATTTCCTTCCCCAGCTCATTTTACAGATGAGGAAACTGAGGCAAACAAACAAACAACAACAACAAAAAAAAAAAATCAGTGTTTTGAAACTGGATTTGAACTCAGTTCTTCCTGATTGCAGGCCTGGTGCTCCAGCTGCCCTGTGGAACAACACTAGGTGAGCTCGACTCACAGTGCTGCCTCTGTCTGAGGGATGGTCCTTCTCAGCATCCCACTGCTGAGCTCCTACCTAGGCTTTAAATCCCCCAGACTCCATGGAGTTGCATTGTAAAGCCTTCCCCAAGGAAGCCTTCTTTGAGCCCCCCTTATAATAACAGGTTCTTCCCCTTGCAGTTCTCAAAGCCCTTTACTTTGAGCCTCTGATACTATTGTTGATGAAAAGTGATCTTGTGTTGGAGTTTGTCAATCGTGGGGTACCACAATTTCTGAAGAACTAAAGTTACAGGTAAAAGTGAAGTCAAACGTGAAAAGAGAAAGACATCTTGAGAGGGGGAGAGGTGGCTGTCTAGCATTGGGTTTGGAGTCCAGAACTGAGTTCCAGCCTTGCCGCCTGCTACCAGCCTAACTTTGGACCTCGGCATCTTTGTCTGCAAAATGAAGGGGTTGGACCACGTGACCCCTCAGGTCATCTCTGGACCTGTGATCCGGAATCTTATGAGCACTAAGGAACATATACCAGGAGCAGCGTTAAAGATATTGCCAAAGACAGGGCCTATAGCCATATAGCAAGAACAAGAGATGGCAGGTAGATGGTTAGATAAACAGAAAGATGGATGGATGAATGAATGATGGGTGAATAGATAGATAATGGGCAAATAGGTGAATGAATAAAGATAGAGATATAGAGATAGATAAATAAAGATAGATGGATGAATAGGAAAGGAGATGAATGGATTGCTAGAGATAGGTAAGTGGATAGATAAATGGATAGATGTATAGGTAGATGGATGGATGGGCAGATGGATGGATGAATGGATGTGTGTCTATATTTATGTGTGGAGAGAGATAAATGGATGGATAGATAGAAAGATGGATGGATGGATGGATGGATAGAGGCAGCTGATGACGCAGTGGTTAGAGAACCAGGTCTGCATACAGGAAAATCTGCATTCAAATGTGATCCAGACACTGTGTGGCCCTGAACAAGTCACTTAACTTCTGACTCTTCTTCCTTAACTGTAAAATGGGCACAATAATAGCATCTCCTTTCTTGATGTTGTGAGAATCAGTGAGAAAATATCCGTAAAAGCACTTAGCACAGCACCTGGCTTAATAAATGCTTGTTCCATTCTCTTCCTCTTCCACAGTAGGCATTTAATGTTTGCTAAATTAAAATAAATAAATAATCTCAGACCAAACAAGATGAGAGTTGGGGACCAATTGCTTTGGGAAAGGTTGAGGACAACAACCCATCTCATAGAAAAAGAAAACTCTCAGAGCTCTGTTAGACCAAGCTCCCATGCCCTTGCAAGAGGCATTCCTGGCAGGTAGCTCTCCAGCTTCTGCTTGAATACTTCCACTGACAGGTAGCTCATTAATTTATGAAGAAGTCAATTCCATTTGGATTTTGGGGCGGTTCAGATTGCTCTTAAGGGCCATCGGACCCACTCATTAAGAGAAAGAATTACCCTTGCAATAACAAAGAAAACTTTCACCCAAGTGAGGAGCCTAAGCTCTCTTCTGTCTTTAGGCAGCACAGTTATTTTTATTATCTTAGCTGGTGCTATATCAGGGAGTCAGTGTCATAAGCAAATAGCTCCTCGGTTATGAAATGGGATGTCCTATTTTCATCAACCCAGAACTATTTTGTGTGGGGATTTTTGTGTGCTGGGCTCAAATCAGCTGTGATTCCCCTTTAAAATCAGGAAGCAGATCTGCACAAGTGCCTCCTCCGAAACAGGTAAACGGGGGCATTTACAAGGAGAAGGTCTGTCAGACAGAGAAACCCAAGGCCCGTCCCCCCAGGGTCCCTCAGTTTGTCTTCAAGTGCCAAGAAGAAATTTCACACCTACTTCCTCTTCCATATAACTACTGTTCACATCGTTGACCACCCTTCATATATCACCTCTGCATCTTCTCTTTCTCATTTTCTTTAACTGATTCTCCTATGGCTTGGACTCATGGCCCTTGGCCATTAGAATAGCCCCTCTCTGGGTGGTCTCTGGCTTAACAATGTTTTCAGTACCCTAGCTATGGTCTGACCAGAGTAGAACTCAGCAGGACTTCTACCACATTACTCCTGAAAACTTTTTTTTTCTTTTTAAAGCAGCCCAAGATCACATTTTTGGCTGCCACATCTGTTCACTTCCAGAGAAATTGTAGTCATTAAAACATCCAGATCATTTCTCAGATGAACTATGTCCAAATATGTGTCTCTTATCTTGTACATCTTTTTTTTACTCAATTACTGGATTTTACATTTATCCCTATGAAATGTCATTCGCCCAATGTTCTAACCAGTTTGTCAAGCTCCTTTTATCATTCCATCATTCATAGTGTGAACTCTCCTTTCCAGATTTGTACCATCTAGAAATTGGATAAGCTGGCGGTATCTTCTGGGAATCAGAGGAGCACACCCTCTACGCATGGATTCAAATCTTTGATAAAAATGCTAAACAGCACAGAGCCAGGCTAAGGCTGGGAGGCTACCCTCAAGTCCAAGTTGCTGGAACTTGGTTTGCTGGATTTGGCCATCCAACCAGTTCTGGATCCAATCAATGATACTGATATCTGGCTCCTATCTCTAGCTTCTCTCTATTAGGATAATGTGAGGTCCTTTTTATCACACACTTTGCTAAAATGTAGGTCATGACTGCTTCTTGCTGACTATTTGAGAAGGAGAAGGGAACCAGCGTCATAGAAAGAAGCATGATCTCCGAGTGCTAGTCCTTACGTCAGGTACCTTGGAACAAGCCTTGTCCCATCTCCTGGTCTTAGTCACACCCTCTAAATGAAGGGATTACGATGTTAAATTAAATTCTATTTTCTTTGCTGTAAGGGAGGGTTCACTGTAAGAGTGAGTAGAAATGACTAATGAGTAATACCAAAAGATAATTTAAAAAAATCTCAACAAAAATAAAGTGATGGTGGCTGTATGAGATAATCCTTAAGATCCATTCCAGACTGGATGTTCTACAGTTCCATGAAATAATAACTGTAATAATTCAAATATTTTTAGAAAATTTTTAGGGGGCATGGGAGTAGAAGGAAGGGGTGACTTTGACTGTATATTGTTGAAACCTCCTATATGTGGCTTGAAAGGCATCATGGTATCATGGAAAGAGCAGCCCTAGGTTTGAGTCTCAGTTCTGACTTTAAACAAGTCACTTCTCCTTTCTCAGAGTCATCTATTCAATAGGGAAAATAATATCTCAAATATCATGCTTACCAATGCTGGCCCAGAGTAAGAATTTAATAAATACTGACTTGACTTGAACTTGATTTATACCAGCTATGAGGTCATTGTGAAAAAAATATGTAATTTGTCTTATAGGTAATAAAAATAAGTAGATAATAAAGATTATCTACTTTAATGTAGTAACTATATTACTATAGCAATATAATATAGATAAATATACAGAAAAAATAGACAAAATAGAAAATAAAAGACAATAAAGTGATATAAACTTGAATTATTTAATTTGAAATCAATCCTTATTAGAATCATGAATTCAAGGTTAATTAAGCACTTGTCCTGAGAAGATCTCTGACCTCTGGTGGGGGGGGGGGGGGGGGCGGAATTTAAAGTTTAGGGTCTGCTCCATTCTGAGAGTTTGGGTTCAAATCCTACTGATTACTTGGGTGACACTTTCTAGGGCTGAATTCCTCATTTGTAAAATCGGAGGTTTGGTCTGCAAAGCCTGGAAGGTCTCTCCCGGCTCACCAGCTAAGATCCTGCCCTTCACAGATTTGAGGTCAGACCTGGAATGCCAAGCAGAAGATTATGGATTGCTCCATGAGTTCGTGAGGAACGTGGGGAGAGGACTGTCTCCCTTCCACCACACCCAGGCAGACGGACATGCTGATAGCCATCACCTTCTCCAGGGCGTCTTCCTTCCTATGGGAAGCCCAGAGGTGGTTGTCCAGCCGGGGTGAAGAGCAGACGTGAGTTCCTCCAGGGATCCCTGCCCTCAGGCAGGGGACCAGGCTGCCCAGACTCATTATCTCTGCAGGCAGCTGACAGCTCCTTCCTGTTCCTGGGGCTATGCCCTGGGCCAGCCCCTTATCTTCCTGAGAGATGGTCATCCTAATAAATCACCGGGCTCTGGGAGGTCCCTGCCACCGGCCTGCAGAGCCTTCCCTCCCCGGCAGCAGAGGATGAATGGGAAAACTTTCCTCCTTAAGTGCACCTAAGGCAGGTCATTGAGAAGATGGCCAACTGGCCTTCACGGACCTCAATGAAGAGCAGAGGTATAGAATCAGTATAGACATCTACCCACAGCTAAGGTCTGAGAATTCATTTCAACAAGCATCTATTCAACACCTATTAGGTCCTGGGCAAAAAAAAAAAAAAAACAAACCCTCAGAGAACTTGGATTCAAATAAATAGAGGACATATCCAAACTACTTACACAGTGGTATTTATCCAGAAGAAGGCACTTGGGCAGATTCATTCTAGCCAGTCATCCCTTGGTCTGATTTCCCTGGAACCTTAGCTTGGGAGTGAGAAAAAATGCAAAATCAAAGAAAATCCCAATATGAAAGAGAAAGATAAGAGGTCATCTGCCTTTTTTTTTTTTTTTTTTTTTTTTTTTTTTAACGATAAGGAAATTGAGGCACACGGGTAGTAAGAAGCAGACAATTATCTTGTCCCTCTATTTTTCTTTTCTTTATGCTGAAAATCCCCAGTTCCTCCAATGAATCCTTTTAAAAGATGTTTTTAGGTTTTTCGGCATCCTATTCACCCTGGTTTGGAAGGGTTCCAGTTCGTCTTTCCACTTCTTAAAATACAGTGCCCAGAAGAGAACATGATACTCCGGATGTGGTCTGACCAGGGTAGAGCATAATGGAACCTCCTAGGTCTCTCAACACAGCCTTGAATAACATGGCAGTCATGTTATACTGTTGACTCACCTTGAATTTGAAAACTGCTAAAAAACCTAGTATCTTCTCCACTGGAATTGCTACTTAACTGTATCTTTTATAGCTTAATCTTAAGACTCGGGTCCTCTTTTAATGATCCCCTTCTCACCTCCAACCAAATCTATGATACTAGTAGTAATTCTCTATTTAGCTCTTTAGCTGATAGTTCCCAATCTTATTTCCTTTACCAGATCACACCAAATGTTCATAAACCCAAATTATTTATGAAAAACCTGGAAAACTATAAGGGAATGAATTATTTGTTGTTCAGTCAGGTCTGACTCTTGGTGACCCCATTTAGGATTTTCTTGACAAAGATACTGGAATGGCTTGCCATTTCCTTCTCCAGCTCATTTTACAAACGAGAAAACTGAGGGAAACAGAGAGATATCTTCCTAACTCCAGACCTAGGGTTCTCTACACTGTCACCTAAGCTGCCCTTAAACAATTTAGCTTCCATTTCCAAAGGACATAAAGAAAATGCTCGACCCCTTAGGCAGAACTGGAAGAGCTAAGAGGGAAATCACTGAACAGCCCAGTTCAGTCTATTACAAGGAAGAAGTTTCAAATAATCAGAGTTGTCCAGCTGGAGGGATAGGGAGGAAAGCTCTATCAAGAAGCCAGAAAACCTGGTTATATTTGGTTATATTTGTTCAGGGGGAGGAGGGGAGCTCTGTGCACTCTCTTTTTCTCAGTTCTTCTGTTTTCTCCTAGAAACCATAACCTTCCCATCACTGCCTCCTTTCCCAAAGCTAGACACTCAGGCTGCAGTGCTCTCACCATAAAGTTTGCCCTCAGCTGATGCTTAAATCCCCCTAAGGTAGGAGCCAGTGAAGATAGTTTGGGGATCTGTCCAGGGTTTTGGAACAAGAGATCTAGTCAAGGAAACCAAGAAGTGGTCAGACAGGTATTGGAAGAAAGAAGGGCATCAAAACAGTGATAGGAGCATTGCTTGGGGCAGCTGCGACTCCAGTGGATGCTGAAAAGGAGGCAGACCTGGTCTTACTTAATTTCTGTTTTCCCTTCTAAGGATAAGGATCTTTGAGTTGTAAAGAACAAGACAAAATTGGTCAATAAGGAGTTGATAACATAGATAAGTAAGGAGGTAATTGGAGAGCACTTTATTGCCCTGAAGAGTCCAATTCAGCAGACCCAGCTGACCCGTACCCTAAGGTACCTAAGAAATTAGCAGATGTTCTTGATAAATCAGTCAGATTTCTTTGAAACATCATAAACAATAGGAGAGCTACCACGGGATGAGAGAAGAGTGAATGTTATTTCAACTTTTCCAAAAAGGAAAGAGAACAGAATCTCTTCTGGCCTGTGAGCTTGACTTCAAATCCTGGCAAAATTCTAGGATGTGTTACTAAAAAGATGGCTAGTGAACACAGAGAAGGGGAAGCAGTGATTCTACAAAGAGCCAGGATGATTTTGTTAACAAGAAGCTTTGTCAGATTCATCTTATTCCCAACTCCCCCCTTTTTAATTAGTTTTTTAAAATTCCCAACCCCCAACTTTTTTAATAAGTTTGCAAGACCGGCCAAGGGAATTCAGTAAATAGAGTTCACCTTAGTTTTGGAAAAACATTGCACTATTCTTATGGGCAAGATGGAAAGATGTAAGCTAGTGATAACATATTTAGGGAGATTCAAAGCTGCTCAAAAAGCCAAACACTAAGAAGTCATTCCAGTGTCAACTTGACATTGGAAATCTCCAAAGGAATATAGCAGAAGTTTGCATATGGCCTCCTACTATCTAACATTTTGTTAATGATTTAATAAAATCACAGCTATTTACTTTTTAAATTGTTTTTAAAACTTCAACACAAAATAAGAAAAGGAAAAAAAAACGCTGCCATGTACATAGCAGAATGTGAGAGGATTCAATATAAAACAATACATTTCCATTTCAAGAAAACCTATATGTAAATACTACACATTGTTTTCAAAGTTGTAGATTTTCTTTTGTTCTCTGCTGTGCACTTATTACTTTATTTTCCTCCCTTCCTCACTCCTCCCAAGAAGGCTACAATTAAGAAGGCCACTCTTAAGTGGATATATATGTATATATACATATCTATATATGTATGTATACACACACTTGCAGACATGTACATAAATGCACATGCATATACATAACTATAAACACATACATATATCCACTCAAATGCATACCTGTAAAAATATACTGTGCTTATTTCTACCTGTCATCTGTTTCTCTGAAGATAGGTAGTATTTTCCTTCATAAGTCCAAGTCTTCCCATATGTTTCTAAATCAACCAGCTCATCATTTCCTACACCACAGCAATATTCCAATCCAATCACATTCTATCCAAGATTTTGTCTATGAAAGTCCTTTCCCCTCAATTTCCTTCTAGTCTTGATTAAACAGGTTTTACTTATATGAGAAAATTTTAATTTAAATAATCAAATTTTTATACTTCAACACTATTCTCAACTTAAAATGTATTTTAAGGTCTGATACTGAATATAGTTCCTTCACACCTTTCCCCCTGGTTTCCTTGAATTTCTTGACTCTCTCCTCTTCCAAATAAACACTGTTATTATTTTTTTCTAACTCAGCAAGATAGTATTTTAGAAATTTAATTGAAATGGCATTACATCAATAGATTCATTAGGTTAAATAGTCATTTTAAAAAATTATATTGGCTCTATCTACTCATGCACAATAAGAATTATTATTAATCGATTATTTAGATCTGTCTTTATTTGTACAGAAAGTGTTTTATGTTTATATTCAAATAGTTTCTGTATCTGTTTTGGCAGCTATACTCTCAGATTTTTTATTGCTGTCTAGTTTTAATTGATAAGTCACAGCTATTTACCAAGTTTGCAATTGATAAAAGCTGGAAGGGACAATAATGGAGCCAGATTCTGTACCCCAAATGGTCTTGATAGGGTTAGAACACCTAGAAAATCAAAGAAAATGAAAATGAATAGGTATAAATGTGAAATCTTACATCGGGTTAAAAAAAAAAACCCAACTTTACAAATTCAAGAAGGGGGGAAATAGAATAGCAATTTATCTTTAAAAAAAAAATTCTGGGTGTTTTAATGGATAGAAAAGATCAATATGACTCCAGAGTGACCTAGCAACTAAAAGAGATATGAAGATATTATTATTTTAAGTACTATTGAAAAGCATAGTGTCCAAGATTAAGGAAATGGTGTTTTTGCTGTGTTTTCTGTCCTGTTCAGTCCTGCCTTGGGCTGTGTTCAGGTCTTGGTCCCATACCTGAGAAGGGACATGATAAATTGGATGTATTCAGAGGAATCGAAGGGCCTCTAGCTCATACCATAAGAGGTTCTCATGAAGGTAAGGAAATGCTAGGAAGACTTGATTTGGAACATGATGACTGCCTTCTGTTATTTGAAGAGATGTCCTGGAGAATGGGGACTTTGTTTGTTCTTTTTGGACCCAGAAGGCAAAGTTAGGACCAGTGTGTGGAAGTTGTAAAGGGAAAAAGAAAGGGAGACAGAGAACAAGCCTCTGAGTCAAGAACGTCTGAATTCAAAGGAAGCATCTGACACTTAATAATGGCTGGGAGACCCAGGAAAGTGACTTCTCTTTACACTGCCCCAGGGAGTCCACTGAGATAAGGCGAGTTGGTCTGGCCAGTCTGCCTTGGTAGAGGGAACTGCCTTGCCAGAAGCTCTTTTCCAAGGAGTTAGAAAAATTAGAGGAAGAGGCCGGGAAGAAAGAGAAGGGGGAGAAGTTCATCGAGAAGCATTCAGTAAGTATCTGCTTTGTGTCTCCACTGGTGCTAAATGCTGGGGAGTTAAAAAAACAAACAAACAAAAACAAAACTCTGGGATTCAAGGAGCTCTCAGTCTCCCCAGGGCAGACAAACAAAATGTGAGATAAATTGGAGATAATCTTAGAGGGAAAACACTAAGATAAAGGAAGAAAAGAAAAGGTTCCTGGAGAAAATAGGATTTTCTCTGGGACTTGAAAGAGGCCTTGAAGGCTGGAAGGCAAACTTGAAGGACTGAGGAGGGAAGAGAATTCCAGGGCTGGGGGAAAGCTGCTAGGAATGCCTAGAGTCTGGAGGCCAGTGTCACTCAATTATGGAAGATGGAGCCGAGAGTAAGGTGTAAGAAGACTGGGAAAGGGGAAAGAGGCCAGATTATGAATGGCTTTGGATGCCAAAGAGATAATTTTCTATTTTATCCCGGAGGTGATAGGAAGCCACCGAAGCTGATTAAATAGGGGTGATATAGTCAGATCCGTGCCTTTAGATAAATTTGACAGCTGAGTAAAAGATGGACTACATAGTGGAGAAAGACTCAAGGCAAGGAGACCAATTGCAAGGTCGGTGCAATTGTAAGATCAGAGAAAGGAGGTATACATGAGAAATGTTACAAGGTAGAATCTACAGGAAAAGGAGAGAGAGGAGGAAATGGCAGTCATGAGGGAAGAAGAAAAAAGGGAAGGAGAAAGAAAGAAAGGAAGAATAGGAGAAACTCCCTAATCATTCTAATGATCCAAAGTGTATCTCATCACACTGGAAGTCTTCAAGCAAAGGCTAGAGTCAGGTATGTTATACAGGTAACATCAGTCTGTAGCAGACTTTGATTGATAGGATTGTGTGAATTACTCCAGCATCCTTCAGTTGTCTACAAATAAAAGCGGAGAAGATGAAACGGTAGGGATGACCCAGACCTGGGCCAGAGGACTCAAGGCTACAGGACAAGATACAGCTAATTCCTAATTAGCGCACATAATGAATCCCATAAAGTGGCCGCATGGCATATTTCTATTGACTGGGATCAATTACCATATTTTACATAATTATAACTTCAATTAGTGTAAATCTCTATGCATATGGAATTTATTATTTGAACTAATACTAATCAGATCTGGCTGAATTTAGTTAACTAACCAGGGTTGAGGAAACAGGGGGAAGAGGTGTGACTGTAAATCCTGGACTGGATAAGATTAGGTTTGGGAGGACAGAGGCAGAGGCTATTCCCTTCCAGAGGGGAGTGAGGTTTTCATGAAAAGATACGATCCTTCTAAGATAGGAAGAGCAAAAAGTCCATGATGAATGGAAATGTGTTTATGATACAACAGGAGCTCCAGAGGGCACAGTGTAAAAGAGAAGAACGGAATGGACACTCAGGAAGAGTAGGACTGAGGTGGGTAGGGATGAGCATTTCTGAAAGATGTCTCAGGAGAAGAGGAACTTTGTCTCAGCAGGTAGCCATCCTGAATCATAGATTATAGCAAAAGGATGGGCGCCCCTCCTAAGAAGGGGAAGTACCAGCTGACAAGGGTTCCACCTTCAAGGGTCTCAAGCTTACGGAGCATCTCCCCTGCCCCAGAATCCTTTTCAGAGGGTGAAGGAAAAAATGGTCCTCTCTCAAAAGTCGGGGAAGAAGGGACTGAGCCCAGAGGGAGAAGTCTGTGGATCAATAAACACCTGGTAATTGAGATGCCAGTCAGCTGACTGTACTACTCAATCCCAGGTTTTTGTTCTAGTCAAGAATGACGGAGCATGACATCCAGAAAATACCATGTACATGGAACAAGCACTTGGCTTCTGGTAGGGTTGGATCCTGAGTCATGGTCGTATCCTGATGGAGAGAACTTTTGCCGCCTGGAGGCTGGGTAGTCACAGTGGCTTAAGTCAGGATGATGGTTTTCTCAAGTGACTTAGTGAGGTCGGGGACTCTTCCACAATGTGGCAATACTCTTTAGGGCGAGAAGGTCTCCAAATTGTCTCTAAAAGGGCCTAGTCCTAGTAATAGACAAGGAGATTCAGTTCTGGGCCAAAGACTTGAATATTATCAATGGCCTCCAAGGACAGAAATGGTGATTGGAGAAAACTGAGGAAGTGTAAGATCGGACAGGCAGGAGGGAAAGTAGAGGAGCAGTCTCTCCAGCCTTTGAGCAAAATTCTCACCTCTTCCCTAGACCCAAAGAGGTCTCTCACTTGGCCCTCAGGGAAAAGCAAGAGAGCAGTCACACAGACAAGAAGTTCTTAACCTTTTTTGTGTGGGGAACCTCTGGCTCTGGAGAAGCCTGTAGATCCACTCTCAGAATAATGTTTTTTTAAAAATATAACATACAGAGAGTCACAAAGGAAGTCAAATTTTTTAAACTATTTTTACAAACCAAGTTCCCAGACCTCGGTTTAAAATTCCTTCATCTAGGTCACAGTTCTAGAATAAGAATGAACCCCAGAAATCATCTAGACTCCCCCATTCAATTTCCAGACAAGGAAACTGAGACCCAGAGGGAGTAAGTGAGAAGCTGGTGGGGCTAATCCAACGCTTCTGATTCCAGCCCAGTGCCTCCAAGTCACAGTTGGGGAAACTGAAGTCGGGAAGAAGAAAGAATTTTCCACGGGTCCCCCGGAGTCGGGACAGGGAAAAAAAATGCAGGTCTTCTGGCTCCCAGCCTGGGGATCTTTCCACGGCAAAGCCCTCTCTAGGCAGATGAGGTGCCAGTGGGACTGGGTCATGGCCACACCCGGCTTGTTTCTCTTCCATCTTGACTCCACCATGATGGCAGGAGACGGGACGGGACAGGACAGGACGTGTCAGGCAGCAGGACGTGGCCCATCCAGGAAACAAGCCCCGTGGGGCTCCTCACGCACTCGGCGGGACTCGAGAGCCCAGAGCCGGGCGGAGAGAGCCCACCCTGACAATCAGAGATGGGATCACAGGCTCCCATCCGGCAGACAGGGACAGAGCAGTGCCCTGCGTGGCAGGGAGCCAGCATCTCCCCCCACTTCCCACGCCCTACCCGCTGTCCCGGACGGCCTGTCAGGAGGCCAAAGAGGTGAGTGGACACAGAGGATTCAGATCCCCGGGGGGGAAGGACAAGCAGACCCAGGACAGAAACATCTGGCAAATGGGAAAGAACAGGGGAATCCAAACCCTGACTGACACTCAGTGTATCTGTGATGGTGGCCAGGTCCTTTCCTCTCTGTTTTTCTGTTCCCTCCACTGTAAAATGAACATCACGATACTTGGTCCCGAGTCATTTTTTCAAGGAAAGTGCTTTGTAAACCTCCAAGTGCTATAATTACAGCTGACATTTATATAGTGCTTTTAATATGCGCTATCTCCTTCAATTCTCACCATCCTGTGAGGTAGTGCTCTTGTTTAGCCCTATTTTACAGATGGGGAAACTGAGGCCCAGAGAGGTTAAATAGTTTGGATAAGTCACAGAGCTAATAAGGGAGGGAGGGAGGACTCAAACCCCTGTCTCTTGAAAGAGTTCTTTTCATTCTATCATGTTGCCACACAAATACCAAAAATTTTAAAAACAATTTATAGGGGCAGCTAGATGGCACACTGGCTCTAGAACTGGGAGGACCTGAATTCAAATGTGACCTCAACTACTTAACACTTACTAGCTGTCTCACCCTGGAAAAATCACAATCCCAATTGCCTTGGGAAAAGAAGAAGGAAGAAGAAGAAAGAAGAACAAAGAAAAAAGGAGAATATATTTAGCTTTTCTCAATTATATATATAAACAATTTTAACATTCAATTTTTCAAAATCATTTGAGAGTCCTAAATTCCCAGCTTCACTCTTTCCCTCCCTCTTCCCTGAGAAAGCAAATACTTTGAGACAGATTATGCATGCACAGTCATGCAAAACATATTTTCATATTATCCACGCTGCAAAAGAGAACTCAGACCAAAGAACAAGAAAAATAAAGTTTCTTTTTAAATTATGTTTTGATCTACATTCAGACTCCCACAATTCTTTTCCTGGAGATAGATAGCATTTTTCATCAAAAGTCCTTCAAAATTATTTTGGATCATTATATTGATTGCGGAGAATAACATGATCATCATTACAGTATTGCTGTGACTGTATACAGTGTTCTCCTGGTTCTGCTCACTTCACTTTGCATCAGTCTCGTATTAAGTTTCTGAGAGCTTCCTGCTTGTCATTTTTTTTTTTTTATTATTGCACATTCATTCCAGGTATAGTTGTAATTTTAAATGCCCACAAATTCCTATTCATTCAGATTAAGTTGAAAACTGGCTCCAAAGAAAGTTCTTCATTTCTCACATCTGTTCTCTACTCACTATTACCACCATCCTAATACAGGTTCTCATTACCCCCAACTTCTATTTAATTTTAATAGATTGTTTATGTGCCTCCCAACTCCAGTCTCTCTTCTGCTAGGAGAAAGAGAGAGAGAGAGAGAGAGAGAAGAATTTATACCTTCTCTGGGATGGATGGTTCCTTTCCACAGCTGTCAGACAGTACCCCCTTCAGACTGACCCACACCCCTGCTCAAAACCCTTCAGTGGCTCCCTACTGACTCAAGTTCAAACTTCTTTTCTTGCATTCAAGGCCTTCCACAATTTAGTGTTTTCCAGTCCTCTCTCCTGTTATTCCCATTCACATACATACTCCATCTAAACTTGCTAAGTCTCTGTCCCAGACATACCTACCCTCCCCTTGCCTTTGCTCCCACCATTTCCTGGGACTGAAATGTCATCCTCTGCACTTTCACCCTTTGAAGCCCATCCTTTAAATACCCACTCAAGTCACCATTTCCTTCATGAATCTTGATTCCCTTTTCCTGGTCTCCTGGCTGGATCACGGCCCCCTGCCCATGACCTTGCAGATGATATTGCTTTGCATTTTGCTGCTTCATTTATTGGCACAATTTATCATCCTGGCAGAGAGCTAGCCTTCGATTTGGGAAAGCTGAATTCAAATCTTACTGAGATCCCAGGACAAGTCACTTGACCTCTCAGCATGGCCAAGCAATTCTCAAGTCTTAACAAGTAGCCCCAAACCAGGGGCTGGCCAGCACAATCAGTTCCCATACCAATATAAAGTTCCTTATCCCAATAAAATCACAAGTTCTGATTTCTTAAAGCTCACTGATGTCTTAGTTTCTTACTCTTTTCTGAACTGTAAGTACCACGAACACAGGGACTGTATTTTATCTAAACCAGAGATTTGAAACTTTCTTTTTTTAAGGCAGCTAGGTTCCACAATGAATAAAGAGTGGAATCAAGAAGACCCGAGTTCAAATGTGACCTCTGGCACTTGTGTCACTTCACATTGGTCTGTTTTGGTTTCTTCATGGGGAAATCGGGATAAAATGGGGGAAATAATAGAACCTACTTCACAGAATTGTTATAGGGATCAAATGAGATCATAATTGTAATTAGCACAACGCCTGGCACACAGTAGGTGTTTAATAAATGTTTCTTTTCTTATTCCCCTTTTTTTGATCCTGGACCCTTTTAGTAGCATGATGAAATCTATGGATGTTTTTAAATAACCGAGAGGAACTTGAAATATAAATCAAAATTTAATTTTTTTCTTTTCCAAGTTCCTGAACCCCTTGAAATTTCTTCATGTGGGTTTGTGGATCCCAGCTGAAGAATCCCTGTTTTAAATATTATATCTTTTCCACCATTAAGCAGAGAACTCAACACATAGTAAAGGGTTAATTTTGTTTTATTTTGTTTAGTTAATGAATAAGCATCCCCAAAGGTCATTCTTGGGGAAGGAGGATCCCCTGCATTCCCATACTGGAGGCTAGGAGGTCCCCACTGGGCCAGGACAGGGACAGCCAGGGCCTGAGCAGGATTAGCCTCCTTCGGCTGGCCATTGGCCCGAGGGAATTGGGCTCCACCAGGGCCCCTCTTCAGTCCTTTGATTTCAGACTTGAACAATCTGAGCAGTGTCAGTGGACTTCAGGCAGGAAGCAGAGAGGGAGAAGAAGCCCTGTGTTTTCACCAAGAAATTCAAGGCCGAGAGGAAACAAGGGCTGTAATTTAGGAAGCTAATTTGGTCTTTGGTTTTTGAAGGGCACAGTCTATTTAAATGCCACATACACCCTTCACACTGTACTCTGTCCAAATAGGCTCCCTGGGCAGGAAGTGTTCCCCACCACCACTCCAGAGCCTTCCTGGGCCCTCCTCCTCCTCCTCCTCCTCTTCCTCCACAGGCTATAATACACTCTGTATCCAGGCCAGGCCCCTTGGTGACTTACCACTGGGATCTCCCAATAAATGAACATCGTTCCCTCCCTCAAGGGCAACTGAAGCCCTCTTGGACCCACTTATTCCTCACTCTTGGAGGGGTCCATCCATAAATGTATTAACAAGTGCCATTGGGAGGCCATGACTTCTGACAACAAGAGGTTTCAAAGAAAAAGATGAATTACCAACAGGAGCCCCATCCATAGCCAAGAATGTTTCTAGGAGAGCAGTTAAGCTCCCTCAGAAGGCAGGCTTGGGGCTGAGGGCCCAGTTTCTCGGGCCCACACCATTTCGGGTAACCTCAAGGAGGAGGCTGATATCAGAAGGCACAATTGAGCCTCCCTTTTGGAGGCCATCCAATCCCATCTGTGGCTGGTCTCGGGCAGGTCCCAGCCCCTGTAACTTGGGCTTTCAGCCTGGCTGGAGAGGATGCTATGAGTAGGGAAATCCAGTAGCCAAACCCTTTCTAGCAGCCCCTCAACACCCACCAAAGGCCAAGGGTTGGGGAAGGAGTGATGCTGAAGGCAATTTGAACTCTGAAAGGGCAGCATGCACACACCTGAAGGGAATGTAGCAGTCCTGTAGGTCCAGGGCTAACACTTCTTTCTCTAATACCCCCCCAGGGTATCATGTCGGCACCTTCTGCCAATCTGCTGTTGCCCAGGTCGGGGGAGGATCAGGATACTGCCCTTACCCTAGCAGCTTCTCTACACCCCCCCAATAGCTGTTCTATTGTTCCCATGAGAGAGACTAAAGTCCCCGGCTCCCTCCCCCCTCCAAAGACTTCCTCAGCCCTTGCACGTGCAGGCTCCCATTGTCTGTCACCAGAGCTGGGTGACTCACTCTCTGCGGCTGCCTTGTTCTTCCCTGCTCTCTCCTCCCCTCCCCAAGGGAAAGGGACTAATTATAGCTCCTCCTCGGCACTTTTTTCCCCCTGAAATTTCTTCCTTTAAACAAAAATTTCCTGGGTTGTGGGAATGAGTTCGGTGAAAACTGCTGTTCTGGTGTTCAGCCTGCTCTAGTGGATGTGGGTCTTGGGAGACAGAGGTGGGATGTGACCCCCCCCCCAGGCCTTCCACTCTGTGGTGCTTCAGGAAACCAAAAAACCCATGGTGGTGGTGGTGGGAGCAGGAGGCCCTAGAACCCCAAGGCAGTTGGGACACTAAGTGGGAGAGCATGTGGAGGATTTTAAAGATTGGGGGTTGTCAGAAATTCCCCTGGCTGGCTCCTCTAGCCCAGGACTCAGAAAAGGTAAACATCTGCCAGAGTAGCCCATGACCCCAGACTCTTTTTCCTAAATGATCAGGGCTTTCTCCTTAAAGTACCTTGGGACTAAAGTACATTGGCTCGCTGTCAAAAGCTTTGGATTCAAATTCGGCCCCAGCTGCTTTCTCTCTGGGTTACCTTAGGGGGAAGTTCACTTGTTGTTATCTCTATAGGTAAAAGGGGAACCCCTTCTCCACCCTAACTGCCCATCCCCACCCTCAGCAGCTGGATCGGAGAGCCTCAGGGCTGGGCCTGAGCAGGAGCCAAAGAGCTCTCACCTGGTTCCACAGGAGGAGCCCCAGTCTAGGAGATGGGGAGACTCCTCCAATCCTGTTCCCCTCCATGCACATAAAATGAGAGGGCTCCACCGGCTGACCTCTGGGATCTCTGCAGTCTCTAATCTCCAATCCCTGAACAAGAGGATTACAGTGTATTCATTCCCTCTGATTCCCCAAACCTCCCCATACCCTGAGCAAAGTCTGTTCCTGTTTGGGTCTGTTCGCCACCGTATGGAGTTTGGGAGAAATCATGACCCTCTGGTCCCTACGGTCCTTTTAAAGGCTGAATCCCACACTCTAGCTTTGAATCTCTTCTCTCCTGAATCACTGGCTGAAATCAGATGCTGTCAGGTCCAGGCCCCTTGGGGACCATTCCCAAAATGAACAGGCAAGGACCCTGGACAGAGATCAGAAGGGCTGTGAAGGAAGATGTTGGTTGCAGATGGTGAAAGGAAGAATCTTCTCCAAGATTGGGCGCCGACTGCCAAGCCCTTTGTCATGTATGACATTCAATGCCCTTTGGTGAAAACCAGTCTATGTGCGACCCTTAGAAAAGCTGTAACTCAACTCCATCTGCCTTTCTCTCTGTCTCTCTCCCCCTTCCCTTCCTCCCTCCTCTGGGACCTCCGGGAATCACATCAATTACCTGGGAAGCCCGCCAGAGGCCTGGCCTACAAGTGTCGCCTGATCTCTCAATCGTCCCCCAGCTAATGGCAGGGCTGCAGGGGAGGTCCCCACGTGGGAAGCTCCACAGAGACCAGAAGGGGGAGTGACAGAGTGACACGGACCTCAAGACAGAAAATAAGAGCCAGCCACACATGGAGAGGAAGAAAACTGGAAGGAGATTCCACAAAGTCTGCCTCATGGGCTAGCAAGACTTCTCCAAAAATGTGCCATCCCCAGGGCTTTCCAGGACAGAAAAACTCTGGATGAAAGACCCAGAAATACCCTGGATTTTCACTCAGACAGGGTAGTCACTTGGGAACTGTCATCCAGCTGATGGGCTCTAGGGCTGTGACACCAGAGTGGAGAGTCCTGTGACCTCAATCAGAAGAGGTGCTGTTGAAATTGCGCTGTACTGAAGCATATAAATGCTACAAAAACAGACTGACCCTCTTCCCTGGCTAAACACAGAGGGAACCAGGCCTTATGGAGGGCAAGAGAGAGACAGACACAAAGGGGAATAGACATAGACAGACAGACACAGAGGTAATAGACAAAAAAAGTGACAGAGACAGAGACAGATATAGGGGAACAGACACAGACAGACACAGAGGTAATAGACAAAAAAAGTGAGAGACAGAAAGACAGACAGAGACAGATATAGGGGAACAGACACAGACAGACACAGAGGTAATAGACAAAAAAAGTGACAGACAAACAGAGAGACAGAGACAGATATAGGGGAACAGACACAGACAGACAGACACAAAGGTAACAGACAAGGAAAGCGACAGAGACAGAGAGACAGAGACAGATATAAGGGAACAGACACAGATAGACAGACACAGAGGTAATAGACAAGGAAAGTGACAGAGACAGGAACAGACACAGAGACAGACAAAGAAGAGACAGAGACAGATATAGGGGAACAGACACAGTCAGACACAGAGGTAATAGACAAGGAAAGTGACAGAGACAGAAAGGGGAACAGACAGACAGAGACAGACAAAGAAAGAGACAGACAGATAGGGGAACAGACACAGACAGACACAGAGGTAATAGACAAGGAAAGTGACAGAGACAGGAACAGACACAGAGACAGACAAAGAAGAGACAGAGACAGAGATAGGGGAACAGACACAGACACAGAGGTAATAGACAAGGAAAGACACAGACAGAGGAACAGACAGAGACAGATACCGAGAGACAAAGAGATAGAGACAGAGGAACAGACAAAGACAAAGAGACAGAGACAGACACAGAGAGATACATAGACAAAGAAAGTGACAGAGACAGACAGAGGAACATAGATAGATTCAGAGACAACCAGCCAAAGAAAGAGAAACAAAGAGACAGACACAGAGACAGATAGACAAAGAAAGTGACCAAGAGACAGAGACAGAGAGATAGGGAAACAGACACACACACACAGAGACAGAGAGACAAAGAAAGGGACAGACACAGATTTAGAGACAGACAGACACAGAGAGACAGAAGCATATTTACAAAAGAAGGATAGAATCAGAAACTAAAACAGAGGCATTAGGGAAATGCAAATTAGAAAATCAAAGAGATGTAAAAATAGAAGAAAAGAGGGAGAGAGAAGGATGCTTTAAAAAAAAAAAAAAAAAAAAAAAAAAAAAAAAAAAAAGGAGCTATAAAGAGAGAGACCGAAAGAGTGATTAAAGAAGATGTAATAGAAAAGATGGTGGATTGGGAATCTAAAAACCTGAGTTCAAATCCTGTCTCTTCTACTGTGTGATTCTGGGCAAATCATGCAACATCAAGGCTCCAATTTTCCCATTTGTAAAATGAATGAGTTGGACCAGAATAGTGGTTCTCAAAAAGTGTCTGAATATCCCTGAGACCCTTTAAGGAATCCACAAGACCAAAACTATTTTCATAAAGAAAAGGGGTCCTAAAACTAAAAAAAAAATTTAACTATTAGATTATTATTCCAAGAAGCAAAATATTAGGATTAGGGGGCCTTGGGGTGGGGAGAGAATGTAGGGGGAAGGAGCAGGTCAGGTGGAGTTACTGTCAGAAGTTGGATGGCTTTCCTTTTGGAATGTGGTAGAGAGAATTCTTGTTTTGAGCACTTCCACTAATGGAAGCCCTTTCCATGGTGACAGCTTCTCTCTAGATATTAGAAAGTACATTCCAGCTGTGAAATCAGCATCTTCCTTCTCATAATGCCCTTCTCTTGATCTTCATTCTGCCTTAGGGTCTAGGACAGGCACAGCTTCCAGGAATAAGGAGATGATAATCCCTCTGCCTCTCCATGCCTGGAGTATTATTGTCTTCAGTTCTAGCCACCAGCAGTTTAGAGTTGGTGGTGCAGTGGATAAAGCACTGGCTCTGGAATCAGGAGGACTGAGTTTAGACCAGTCTCCAACACTTAACTTGTTGTGTAACCCAAGTCATTTGATCCCAGTTGCCTAAAAAAAAAAAAATCAAAAATCATATTAAAAAACTAAAAAGAAAGAAAGAAAGTGGTAAGATTGAAGACAGTTCAGAAAAGGGCACCCAAGACAGTGAATCAGGACCTTGAGGCTGAGCTATAACGAATATCATTTGAAGGACCAGGGCATGTGTGCTTGGCCTGAAAACTGGAGGAACATGATAGCTTCATCTATCTGAAGGCCTATCATGTGAAAGGAGGATTAGGCTTATTCTGCCTGACCTTCAAGGGCAGAAGCAACTAGCTCTTGGCTTCTGGGATTTTCTCTGGCTGTCCACCACTCCTGAAATGCTCTCCCTCCTTTCTTTTATTGGAAACCTCTCTCTACACCTCTTATTTCCAGTGTCTTGTCTCTTTTAATTATCTCCTATTTATCCTATTTCACAGCTTACTTTGTATACATTTGCTCTGGTATTGTCTCACCCATTAGACTGTGAAGTCTTTGAGGGCAGGTGCTGTCTTTTGCCTCTTTTTCTATTCTCAGCACTTAGCATTGTGGTGGCACATAGTAGGTGGCTAATAAGTGTTTACTGATTGAACTAGGAGCAATAGGTGGGAAACTTCAAAGAGGCAAATTAGTTTTGATGTCAGGAAAAATTCTCTACCAATTCAAGCTGTCCAAAATTGCAAAGGGCTGTCACAGGGAGCAAATCTCCCACTGGAGATTTTGAGCAAAGGATGTATCGACCACTTGTTGAGATTTTTTTAAAGAGGGAATTCCTTTCCAATTTGAACTAAATGACCAGTAAAGTGTCTTCCTACTCTGAAATTCTGTAACTGTGATTCTGGCCTCTGTAACGACACAAAGTAAGGGCTATCCTTCTTCCTTGTGACAGCTCTTAGCTATTTGAAGACAGAGATTATGTCACCAATAAATCTTCCTCCGAGTCTAGATCGGGTCTAGAGAGAAAAGGGAACAAGCATCTATTAAGCACCTACTATGTACCAGACACCATACTAATATCTCATAAATATTTCATTTAATCCTATCTTAGGATAGATGCTATTGTGATCGCTATTTTACTCAGTTGAAAAACCTGAGGAAAGCAAAGGTTGTGACTTTCCTAGGATCATAGTTAGTAAGCCTCTGAGGCTGAATTTGAATTGATTGCTTGACCAGCACTGTATCCACTGGGCCACCTAGATGCTCCGTAAACTTATAGAGCAACTAATTCATTTCCCCCACCAAACACACACACAATTATATATATTTATATGTATATACAATTATATATATATATATATTTACACACACACCCACATATATATTACAGAGGAGATCATGCAGGACTTGTCCAAGGTTATATCTTCAGTTCTTTTAACTGTTTCTCATATGATATGATTTCAAGTTTCTCTAAAATCTGGGGGTACAGCCACCATCCTAATTGTCAATATCTTCCTAAAATGTGATACCCAGAGTTCCAGACATGGAGACCAGAGTGACTGTCTTCTCCCTCTGAACACCAGGCTTCTATCAATGGGGTGATATCACTTTCTTAGTAGCCAAATCACTGTTTCTGAAGGTTATATAGTATCATGTCTCCTTAGAAGGGAGTGACGCTGGAATGAGTCTTCATATTTTTCTTCTAAAGACAGAACTAAAAGAATCACTTGATGGAGCCAAAAAAAGGAAACCTTCCAGTGCCACGCTCCTTGAAACTGGAAGTGAGCGAGATTTCCTCCTAACGCAAGGACCCCGTGGGGTGTAGCTATGTCAGCTCCCCAGACCCGGGGCTCCCTGAGTTTGGGGCCATCTCTGACCCCCGTCAGAAGCTCCCTGAGGGTAGCTCGGACCAGAGAGGTCTGTGCCTGAGACAGGTCTGTGCCTTCTCTCCCACCTCTTCCGCAGGGGTACCCTAAGGGCAGCAGCTGCCAGCCCCTTCAAGCAGGTCTCTGGAGGACAGAGCCCGCCTGTCTCTTTCTCAGGGCACGCAGCCCTTAAAATGTCTCTCCTGCTAAGCCGCCCTACTTCGGACCCCCAGGGAACGAGGCACAGGGGACAGACCTGTCCTCCGCAGCTACCCTCCCGGCTGGGCTGCTGGCTCAGGTGCGGGCAGTCACCTCTCCTGACCTCAAGGAAAACGGGCTCCTGCTGGGCCGTCCCCAGGGTCCCAGGGCCATTCCCAGGAGCTGGGCTACATTAGGTCATCGCCAGGATTTCCGATGCCGGCGGTGTGGGTTTCAAAGGGCGAGATGAATCAATCCCCTTGGGACACTGACCAGGGCCAAATTTCACCCCCCTGGCTATTTGGGGATTTTGTTCTCTAAGTGGGTGGTGAAACTGAGCTGTGGCCCAGCCTACATGTTCTAAACCTGGAGCGCCTGGGGAATTAAGCGGCCGAGAGTGTCCCTGGGGATTGGGGAGCATCTGGCACGAGGGGAAGTCAGAGTTTGTGCTGCTCCCTTCTCAGAGACTCATGGAAACAAAGGCTAGCATCAGGAAGAGAGCTCAGAACGTAGAACACAGACTGTCCAAGGCGGAAGGAGCCTTAGAACATAGAACCGAGCTGTCTGAGCTGGAAGGGGCCTTAGAGCACAGAACACAGCCTCTGAAAGCTAGAAGGGGCCTTAGAACATAGATCCAGGCTGTCTGAGCTAAAAGGGACCTTGGAACATTAGAGCACAGGCTGTCATGGCTGAAAGGGACCTTAGAGCACATTACACAGCCTCTCAAAGTTGTCAAGGGCCTTAGAAGACAGGACCGAGTTGTCCGAGGTGGAAGGGACCTTAAAACCAGGAAGATGGAGCGCAAGAGCCTGATAGAGCCTTCCCTGGGTCTCCTCCTCAGGGTTGGGTTCTGATCTCTCGGTGGGGCCCTCTCCCCTGCTAGGATCCCAGCTCCTGCCTGTGCTGCTGCCCAGCTCTGACGGAGCCTCAGTGGGGGAGGCAGGCAGGGGGAGGAGGCAAGCTGGGGAGATGTCCTGCCAAAAACCCTGTTATGGGCCTTTTTTTAGGCCTGAGTGGAACACAGCGTCCTGCAGCGCGGGTGGCCACTGGTATTATTAGCTCTGCCGTGGGAGGTGGCCCCGGGCCCTTCCCAATCTCTATTCACAGGGTGCCAGCTGACCAGGCGAGCCTGGGGATCAGCAGCCGCTCCATCCCCAGCCTCTGGCAGGCAGCACTCACCCTGGGAAGGAGGAGGTGACACGTTAGGGTGAAAGGGAGAAGGAGATGGGGGTGAGCCAGACAGCCCCACATCTAGTGTTTCCCTCCTCCCAAGTCTCAGCTCCAAAACCCCACCCCCTCCAAGGAGCCTTAATATAGCAAACACTGAATGAAGGAATGATTGATTGATTGGATGAATGAATAAATGCTTTAGCTCAGACACAAAGCCCGGGATTCACCAGGAACGAAGAGTCCAGAAAACCTCCATCCTTTTGGGCAGGGACTAGAAAAATAGAAACCCGGTGCTTTCCCCAACACCCCACACTGCTAAGTCCCAGGATACTTTCGCTCACCTCCCTTTACCCACTCCTGAACAAACCTCATAATTTGGAAGGGAGACGCACTTCTAGGACCCAGTGGGGAAGGCTGAGGCCCATCTCCTTACCCAGTGGGAGAAGAGAAACAATGGGGCTTGTAACGGGCTCGTGCCATCCCCAGCCCCCGGCACACTGTGCCCTGACCTCTCATTCCTGCCCACCCCTGCCCTCCGTGCCTCAGTCCCAAGGCTCCAAATCCCTGCCAACAGAAGCGGCTCTAGATCTGCGGCTGGTCCGGTGGGAACGGGCCGGGGCTGGGAGTTGGATCCACTCCGATTTGTTGTGTGGCTCCCGGTCTCTCCCCGCCCCCGAAGTTCTGGGATTCTGATCATTGCCGGCAGAATTCTACCCACTAAGTTTCTCCTACCTCGTCACTCACAAAAAGCTCCCAGTCACCAGGTTACTGGACTGAGAAAAGATTGCTGGGTTGAGGGTCAGAGGGAAGGAAGGAAGAAGAGAGCAGACACAAATGTCTCATTTTGTGCTCAGCACTTTGGGATGTAGGTGCTATTACTATTCTCACTTTACACTTGGGGAAACTGAGTTAAGTGGCTTGCCCAGCATCGCACAACTAGTAACTGTCTGAGGTCGACTTCTGACTCTAGGCGAGCTGCCTCGAATAAGAGACAAAAAACCCAGCTTCGAATCCCAGAACCATTACTGACGGCAAGACTTTAGACAAGCTACTGCAGCTTTTGAGTCCTGAGTTTCTTCGTCTATAATTTTGAGAGACTGGACTGGAATCAAGGGCTTGAAACCTGAGTCCAAAAGCTTCTTTAAAAAAAAAAATTAACTATTCAAGATCATTGGTCTTCTTTTATATTTTATTCATTTAAAAACAAAATTCTGAAGATTTCACTGGATTTACCAGTGAAGAAAATCCATCAAATGTCCAGAACTTTTCAGTTAAAGAGTCTAATGTCTTTCTCTATTCTAAAGAATTTAGAATAAGCAAGGGTGGGCTGGTGGGAGCTAGATGGCACAGGGATCAGACCACTCATCCTGGAGTCAGGAGGACCTGAGTTCAAATGTGGCCTTAGACACTTACTAGGCAAGTCCCTTAACCCCAATTGGCTAAAACAAACAAATAAATAAATAAATAATGAAAATTTAAAAATAAACAAGGAGGAAAGATTTAGAGATTCCATTCTTTTCCAGGCTCAGGTCATCCTTACAGCCATTTAAAGGGGAACCTAACTCCAAACAAATACATAAAGTTCTCTTTTTCTCTCTCTACCCACATATTAACCCTGACTTCCAGAAAAGAAAAATTGGTTTCCTGGTCCATCCTTATTATTTTCTTTATTTTCTCCTTACTCCCCCCCCCCCCAAGCTAGAAGCCATCCAAGACTGCTGGGGGATGAGATACACAAGTCCCTGATCATGCCGGGCCTGGGCCAGCTTGGCCATAGATCCCGGGCCTGGCCAGGATCTGGTGTCATTTTAATCCCTACCCAAATCCCCATCATTTGCTGATGTGTGCCTTGTGGTAGACAGGAGGGACCCAGACATGCAGATCAAAGGAAGTCCCAGTCAGCAGGAAAAATATTCGGGAATTCCCTTATGCCTGTGGGTCTTCTAGCCATTCACCTCCCTACCATTTTCCTGACCAATGGGGAAAGGTCTCTACACATCTCAGACTTTCCCACTTTTGAAAGAGTCTGCCTTTGTATTTCCCCCCAAACCAGTAAGACAAGCAGGGCAAGGGTTATTATTTCCAATGGATATATAAAATAACCTAGCTCCAGAGTGTGAAAGTTCTGCTCGAGATTACATGGAGAATTGGTGACAAAATCAGTCCTCTTCGTCTGATTCTAGTTAGTGCTTCTTCTTCTTCTTCTTCTTCTTTTTTAATGAAAGCTTCTTATTTTTCAAAATATGTGCATGGATAATTCTTCAACATTAACTCTTGCAAAACCTTGTGTACTCCCCTATATGGGAAGTAGTCCAATATATGGTAAACATATATGTTTGTGGACTAACGTCCATCGTCACACAATTCTCTTGTGCTGCTTATTTCTTTTTTTTTTTTTTAATTTAATAGCCTTTTATTTACAGGATATATACATGGGTAACTTTACAGCATTAACAATTGCCAAACCTCTTGTTCCAATTTTTCACCTCTTACCCCCCCCCCCCTCCCCTAAATGGCAGGATGACCAGTAGATGTTAAATATATTAAAATATAACTTAGATACACAATAAGTATACATGACCAAAACATTATTTTGCTGTACAAAAAGAATCAGACTCTGAATTATTGTACAATTAGCTTGTGAAAAATCAAAATGCGTATTATAAATATAGGGATTAGAATTTAATGTAATGGTTTTAGTCCATCTCCCAGGTTATTTTTCTGGGCATAGCTAGCTCAGTTCATTACTGTTCCATTAGAAATGATTTGGTTGATCTCGTTGTAGGATGGCCTGATCCATCAGAACTGGTCATCATCTAGTATTGTTGTTGGTATATATGATCTCCTGGTCCTGCTCATTTCACTCAGCATCAGTTAGTGTAAGTCTCTCCAGGCCTTTCTGGAAATCATCCTGTTGGTCATTTCTTACAAGAACAGTAATATTCCATAATTTTCATATACCACAATTTATTCACCATTCTCCAACTGATGGACATCCATTCAGGTTTCCAGTTTCTACCACTACAAAAAGGGCTGCCACAAACATTCGTGCACATACAGGTCCCTTTCCCTTCTTTATAATCTCTTTGGGATATAAGCCCAGTAGTAACACTGCTGGATAAAAGGGTATGCACAGTTTGATAAATTTTTGTGTGCTGCTTATTTCTTAAGGCAGTTGGCAGCACCCCTCCGCTTGCCGGGGCTCCGCTCCCCAAGTTCTGCTTGTCATAGAAAACTCCAGCAATGACTTTAAAAATTCAAGGAATAGCGATGTCAGTGCAGAATCCTGCTGGAGGTTCCTTGTGTGACCTTACTCTGAGCGGCCACAAACATTCTTGGATTTCGCTTCTTTGACTATCAAGTGAGGGGAGTAAAACTGGCTCCTCCCTCTCAGATCCCAGCTCCAGGGGAGTCAATCCCGCACCCAGAACCAGACTGAATTCTGCCCCTGGCCCCAACCTGAGCCCTGACCTCCATCCCAAACTGGGCCTGTTCCAGACTGAGCGCTAAATCTGGAACCCTGACCCTGGCCCCGGGCTAAGCCCCAGCTCTAGTCCAGCCACAAAAGGAGCACTGGATGCAGATCTAGAGAGAGCTCTGACCTGGTCCCTTCCCGAGTTCTGGCTTTGGACGGAGCCCTGAGTCCAATCCTAGTTCAAGCTGTAGACATGAATGACCAGACTCAGCCTACATTCCCTAAGAGTTCAACAGTCTGGGGGGAGGGTTTTACTGGGATCTAGAATTCAATTTAATTCAATAAAAATGTACCTACCACGGGCCGGGCACTGGGTATAAATGAGAAAAAGACAATTTCTGCCCTCGAGGAACTTAATGGAAGATCTAATGGGGGACGATTATACACCAAAGAAAGCTAAATGAAGGGAGAGCCAGGGAGACCCAGCTGCAAAGCGTCTTATTGCGGGAGAGGAGAGGAAGTGGGAGTCTGGGGGCTGGAAAGGACCTCCCAAATACGAAGCCAAGGGAGGGCAGGTGGGGTGAGGACGTAGCGGTTTGCCTTCCCCTTCCTGAGCAGAGATCTCTCTGCCTTCCCTGAGCTGCCCTCCTCCTCCTCCCCCCTTCTCTCACATTTTCCACTTCAAAAGATCTTTCTATTCCCTTCCTCCCCCACCCCCAATTTTTGGAGGAACCATTATGGGTGTGATTTATGACTCTGACGGGAAAGCAGAAACACAGACTATTTCTGGGCTGGCTTTTTATTGGTTTTGGCTTCTGGCAGAGCGAAGGATGACGAGAGGAAGGGAAGCAAAGAGAGACGCTCACACACATCCAATCCCATCCTGACATGCAGTCGCTGGCACCCGGAGAAACACGTACCCTGATACGGAGGGACACACTGGCCAGTCCCAAGCACACACAGACACTCCGTGTGCGCAGTCCTATAATCATATGGAGACATAGTCACCGGCACATATATATTATATATATTTTATATATACACACATTATACATATGCTATATATATATATATATATTATATAGACACACACATACATAGTCACTCATTGAGACACTATGAAGTGATATCTATGTGCTGAGAGTGTAGGAGGAACAATTAGGAATTTATTTGGATTTAACTGCAATAAATCTCAGCTTCCCCTTCTGTAAAGAAAATAGTAGCACTCACCTCCCTGGATCCTGTGAGTATAAAACTATTTGCAAGCTTTTCTGTTATTGTCCAATCATGTCCAGCTCTTCATGACCCCTTTTTGAGGTTTTCTTGGCAAAGATATTGGAGTGGTTGGCCATTTTCTTCTCCAGCTCATTTTACAGAGGGGGAAACTGAGGCAGACAAAGTTAAGTGACATTCTACTGAGTGTCTGAGGGCAGATTTGAACTCAGCTCTTTCTGACCCTAGGCTGGACCCTGGGCACTGTGCCAACTGGTCACCCAACCTTGTAAACCTTGGTCATTATATGATGTCAGCTATTATGATTGTTATATATTGATGGATTCAGGTAGGGAAAGAAGAAAACCTGGGGTAAGAGTAAGCCCCTTTCCCCTCCTCTCCCCCTTTGGGTTCCTTTTGCTCTTCCTCTGTTTCTATTTCCTTTTTTCTCAGGAATGTGCCGGTTAGGTCCATCCCCTGTGGTTAGGAGACTGAGAACGTGACCCATCTTGAGGTAGTGTCTCAATGGAGCAAGGCTCCTAAAGTGACAGGGAGATATTTGGGAAACATTCATTTTGTGATGGCCAAAAATTCCCCCTTTTGTGAGGTTGAACCTTCCTCCCAGAAGATACTACCCCAGTTTCCAGAGGAGCCTCTGTTTTCGGCAGCCCTTTTAACTGGTTAGCCATTCCTTCCATCCGCCAACCAATTTTTCCTGAGAACCTTTTTGGACCCAGTCTATCTAACCCTTGGAGAAAATGTAGGGCGGCTATACTAGAGGAACAGATCTAGGTCCTGCCCTAAGGATGTTCAGAGGCAAGGGTCCTCAAATTATGGCCCACGGGCCAGATGCAGCAGCTGAGGACATTTATCCCCCTCACCCAGGGCTATAAAGTTTCTTTATTTAAAGGCCCACAAAACAAAAGTTTTGTTTTTACTATAGTCCGGCCCTCCAACAGTCTGAGGAACAGTGAACTGGCCCCCTCTTTAGAAAGTTTGAGGACTCCTGTCAGACTCTGGAAAAATGGCCCTTTGGAAAGCAAGACTTATCCCTGGGAGTCAGTAAGTAGAGAACGAAGATGCCTTGGGTTGTGAGCTCTGAAAATTGAGAAGAAAATCACCTGAGAAGAGCCTAGTTCCTAAGGGGGGATTCCTCTTAATTCTTGCCTCTTCCTCTGATTCTCCACCAACAGCCACAAAGTCTTTTCTGCAAAGGAAGAGGCTACAAGGCATAAGGTCAGAGGAACTTTGTGAGTCAAAAGAATTAGCCCGACCAGGTGCTATGGAGAGAATCAGGTGCAGGAAGCCCTACAGAGGGACCCTTCCAGGTCTTCTTAGGGGCAATAGAGATGCTGTATCTGGAGGGAGAGGATGAGGCATCCATGAGAAGGGAAGGGGGACAGTAAAGTCCTATGAGGACAGAGTTGCCAGTTACCTGGACTACAGGTGTTCTCTTTCTGTGGTCCTTCTCTACTAGGATGCTTCACATATGTAGCCACTCTTCCCACCGATGGGTGGGGGTTCTACTCAAGAACTCTCCAAGTGAAGGCTATATGACCACTTGCCTCCTCACTACCCCTGCTCCAAGTCACCTCAAAGACCACTGGCTCTGGCCCTTCCTTCCTTGTTGCTGTGAACTTTTCCAGCTTCAGACAATGGGATCCAAATGTGTGGTAGAGAACATTAGCGTGCCAGAGAACGATTGAGGCAGGGCATGATGGATCACAGCCTATATCTGAGACACTTATTACCCCTAAAAATGGTCTGAGAAGAACTAAATTCCTTTTTTGTTTAAAAAAAAAAAAGAAAAAACTTTTTACTTTCAAAATATATGCAAAGATAGTTTTCAACATTCACCCCCTGCAAAATATTGTTCCAAATTTTTTCCCTCTTCCCCCATCTCCTTCCTTAGACAGAAAGTAACCCAATATATGTTAAACATGTGCAGTTCTTCTGTGCATATTTCCACAATCATCATGCTACACAAGAAAAATCAGATCCAAAAAGGGAAAAATGAGAAAGAAAACAAAAAGCGAGCAACTTATAACAAGAAAGGTGAAAATATTATGCTGTGATCCACATACAGTTCCCATAGTCCTCTGGATGCTGGATGGCTCTCTACATCACAAGACTTTTGGAATAGGCCTGAATTGCCTCACTGAAGAAATAAATTCCTAGAGTAAAAACCTAGACCATATCAATGTCTTTCTGTATTAAGGGTTCAACTAAAAAAGAGTCCTTCCCCAGGATGGAACCTCTGATGGACAATATAGGAAGATAATCTTCCTATATTGAGTGTGGACCATAACATTGCATTTTCATTCTTTTTGTTGTTGTTTGCTTACGTTTTCTTTTCTTTTTCAGTTTTTTTTTCCCTCTTGACCTGATTTTTCTTGTGCAGCAAGATAATTGTATAAATATATACATATATTGGATTTAACATATATTTTAACATATTTAACATGTATTGGATTACCTACCATCTAGGGAAGGAAGTAGGGGGGAAGGAAGGGAAAATTTGGAACAGAAGGTTTTGCAAGGGTCAATGTTGAAAAATTACCCATGCATATGTTTTGTAAAGAAAAAGCTTTAATGAAAAAATTTAATAAAATTTTAAAAAGAGATTATCTTCCTATGTCTGCTGAAAAATCCATAACCTTCCCCTTATTATGTATCCTATCACAGAATCTCAGAGCAGGAAGGAACTCAGAGGCAATCTAGTTTAAGTTATAGCTGGAAAAGAATACGATTTATATTTCTGACAAGAGAGCATCCATCCTGAAGACATTTAGGAGGTTGAGTTCACTGGCTTGATGACAATCACTTCCTTTTGGAGACAGCTTTAATGATTGGCAAGCATTTCTTTACTGTCAAGCCTACATTTACAATTTTTATCCAGTGCTACCTTCTAGGATCTGGCAAAGCAAGTTTAATCTTTCTTCCAAATGAGATTCCTTAAATTACTTAAAGATTGCCTTAAGACATCCCCAGTTCCTTCAACCAGTCTTTGTGGGCATGGAAAGAGTATTGGATCTGGAGACAAAGAATCTGGGTCCAAATTTTGCCTCTGATGCCTACATAACCTATGAGTCTTGGATAAATGCTTTTACCTCCCTAGGCTGTTTCCTTTTATATAAAATAGGGAGTTGAACTAGATCACCCCCGAGGTCCCTGCCAGATCTAGAACTATGAACCTATGGCACAAAATCTAGGTCCTTCCTCCTTCTATTTGTCCTATCAAATCACAGACTCTAAAAAGCCCTTTTTTCCCCATATTTCTCCCTTTTTGCTTGGTGTACATAAATGCCCAGAGTGAAGTAGATGTCTCTCCATGTGTTTGAAGGAGGAGGGAGGTAATTTTCATTTGTGAAGGGTCCTTTTGGGAGGAACCCAAATCCTTGGGAGAATTCAGCCTACAAATGCATCAGTTGGGGCCAGGCTTAAAATTGGCTGATTCTTTTGTGTTTACTCTAGCAGCAGCATTTGAAGAGCTCAGTGCTGTGTTCTATTATTTTGTGAGGTTTTTTAAATAGCAAATGTACTTAAACTAAAATGCAAGATTTTCCTTTTAGGTCAAAGGTAGGGTAGAAATAAAAATGTTAATGGAGAAATGAGACAGAAATTGTATTTGGAAATTTCCTTGGAGTTGAAATGCATAGTGAAGACAGAGTACAAGCTGAATTTGTTATCCATCTAGGAATTAGTCTATGTAGACCATTCTTATGCATTTTAAAATCCTAAACCAAGTCTGGGCCAAGGGAAGAGAGGCAAATGTTTACTGCATTTAGAATGTAATAACTTTCTTACCAGTCAAGTGGGGCAAACTCTTAGTTTCTTTACCTGATTTTAATGATAGATTTAAATTCTTTATCCCTTGAGATACCATTGTCATCAATAAATGTGTTATAACATTGCTGGTGGAGTTGTGCACTGATTCAACCATTCTGGAAATTTGGAACTATACCCAAGGGGCTATAAAAGTTTGCATACTCTTTGTTCCAGCAGTGTCTCTCCTGGGCCTGTAGCCCAAAGTGATCATAAAAAAGGGGAAAGGACCCACATGTGCAAAAATGTTTGTGGCAGCCCTCTTTGTAGTGGCAAGAAACTGGAAACTGAATGGATGCCCATCAACTGGAAATGGCTGAATAAGTTATGGTATATGAATATTATGGAATATTATTGTTCTGTAAGAAATGACCAGCAGGATGATTTCAGAAAGGCCTGGAGAGACTTACATGAACTGATGCTAAGTGAAGTGAGCAGAACCAGGAGATCAATGTACACGGCAACAAGACTATACGATGATCAATTGTGATGGACGATTAACAATGAGATGATTCAGGCCAGTTCTTGTTTGGTGTTGGTCTTGTTTGTGATAGAGAGAACCATCTGCACCCAAAGAGAGGACTGTGGGGACGGGGTGTGGATCACAACATAGCATTCTCACTTCTTTTTGTTGTTGTCTGCTTGCATTTTGTTTTCTTTCTCATTTTTCCTCTTTTTGATTTGATTTTTCTTGTGCAGCAAGATAAATGTGGAAATATGTATAAAAGAACTGCACATGTTTAACATGTATTGGATTACGTGTGATCTAGAGGAGGGGGTAGGAGGAAGGGAGGGAAAAAATTAGAACATAAAGTTTTGCAAGGATGAATGTTATAATTTATCCATGCATATATTTTGAAAATAAAAAGCTTTAATAAAAAGGAAAACAATAAAAAGTATATAATACATTAAGCATGATGGTTCCAAGAAAGAAAGGAAGGAAGGAAGGAACAAAAAAAGAAAGAGAGGGGGGAAAAGGAAAAGAGGGAGGGAGAAAGGAAGGAAGGAAGGAAGGAAAGAAGAAAAGAAGGAAGGAAGGAAGGAAGGAAGGAAGGAAGGAAGGAAGGAAGGAAGGAAGGAAGGGAGGGAGGGAGGGAGGGAGGGAGGAAAGAAAAAAATAAATGTGTTATAGACATCATTATCTCCTCTACATATAAAATTGTGGAGCCATAATGTATCAAAGCCAAAGAGGGTCTTGGTGATTATCATGCCAAATCCCTTCCCTTTAAAAAGGGAAAAGCTGAGGCTCTGAAAGGAAGAAAGGTTTTGCCCAAGATTACTGCCTTCCTGGCTCCCGGCCCAGGGGTCTTTCCAACACATCACATTGTTATTGTTCAGTCGTTTTCAGCCTGCCTGACTCTTGGTGATTCTTTGGGGATTTTCTTGGCAAAGACACTGGAGTGGTTTGTCATTTCCTTTTCCGACTCATTTTACAGAGAAGGAAACTGAGGCAGACAGGATTGATTGGCTTGCCCAGAGTCACACAGCATTCCATCTACTGTACCACCTAGCTGCCTCTCACACTATATTACCTCCTTTTACTTCAGTTCATTTATTTATTTATTCATTATTCAATGATCCAGGTAGTTTTGGGGGGTTAAGGAGTCAGGAAAGCTTGAATTTAAATCCTGACTTAGACAATTACCCTGGGCAAGTCTAACTGCTAACTGCCGTTAGCCTCAGTTTCCATTGCTGTAAAATGAGACAACTAATAGCTTTTACCTCCCAGAGTTGTTATAAGGATCAAATGAAATAATAATTGTAAACCTTATCTCAGTGCCTGGCACATAACTTTATAAATTAACAACTATTATTCATCCAAATATTTATTAAATAGCATTACCTACCAATCAAAATTTAGATAAGAAATAGGTCCTTCTCTCATGGATCTTATGGCCTGGTTAATAGGTAGATAACTAATTATAATACACATAATTAATATATTAAATACATATAATTATAATAAAATAATGTAATATGATTACATGATAAGTGAAAATAAAAGATTTTATGAAATTTGGAGGGAAAAGGATGTTTCCAATCAAAAGAGTCACAGATTTAGAGTGAGACAGGACTTTAGAGTTTGAACTCAGTCCCCTCATTTGAAAGATGAGACAATAAGTTCCTGAAAAAGGCATTTAATGTCTCTGTCTATCCACTACACTTTAGATCAGGGAATGTTTCAGGATTGACAAGAGTCAATAACTGATATTAATCTTTCCACATAGCGCCACTCCCCTCATCCTTGGGGCATGAACCTCATAAGGTACCATCACCACGTACAAAGCCTTATAAATGCTGGATATCTGATAACTTCTTGCAGAACTGATACAACTGAAAAGCTGTAGGAGCTGGCAGGGCTGTGCCGGGCCTTAGGCCGTGATCTCCGATCTGGAAAGATGGCGTGTTCATCCCTTTGTCCCCACTGTGGTCACTTGTTTGGCCTGGGCTGGTACAAAGACATGGAGAAGTAGAAAAAGGAGTTGTGACTCTTGGGTGATTCCCTGCCCTCCTGCCAAAAAACGACCAGCTCCCCACCCAAGACCGGGCAATTAGGGAGGAAGGCAGCTCCCAGTCTCCTTCCCCACCTACGTGAATTGACTTTGGCCGGGCCAGGGCCTGGCTGACCAGTGCCTGAGCTGCTCTCATTTCCTAAGGAATTCCTACTTCCCTTCTGGCTCATGTTCCCTGGAAAATTGTCTCCAGCCTTCTCCAGCTCATCCTCAGAAGGCCAGACTTCCCTTCCCCGGCAGCCGGCCCCCTCAGGAAGCCACCCCACCCTTCCCCCAGCAGCCTGGCGCAGGCTGAAGCTTCCAAAGATCATGGGCTACCGAGCTGGAAGGGACATGAGAGAGGGAGTCGCTCCCTCCCGGAGAAGCTGAAACCCAGCTCCCTCAGACCTCTTGTTCCACCCTGTGCAATTCAGGGGAGGCCAGACTTTGAAGGGCCTGGAGCTTCCGTCAATTCTCCGTCATTTGGAAGAGACAGAATGCTGGGTTAGGAAGGCCAGTGGCTCATGCCCCCTGATGCTGTGTGAGGGGGCAAAGTCCTTAAATTCTCTGTGTCTGCTGCAATCCCCTCAGGTTTCTTTCTTAGATTCTGCTGGGACTCAGATCCTCCTAACAAATCAGGAGCTCCCAGCCTCGTTCCCTTTTATGGTTCCCTCCAAAAGCAAATCTTCCTTACGGTAAGATCACTGACTTACTTCTTGGACTGCAAGGTGACAGGCAAGGACTTCAGAGTAACTCCCATTTCACAAATGAAGAAACTAAGAGGAAAAGGTTCTTTTCCACCTGGTATAATGATTATCCTTCCATTTAATTCAATAGAGAGAGAGAGAGAGAGAGAGAGAGAGAGAGAGAGACACACACAAAGAGAGAGAAAGAGACAGAGAGAGAAAGAGACAGAGAAAGAGAGACACACACACAGAGACAGAGACAGAGAGACAGAGACAGAGACAGAGACAGAGAGACAGAGAGAGAAAGAGGCACTATGTTGCTAGATCATGGGTTTCATAGAAGACAGAGCTCTGGACCTGGAATAAAATCTGAGTTTCAAATCCAGCCTCAGGTACTTTTTAGCTACATGACCCTGGGTGAGGAAATTGCCTTCTGTCTGCCTCAGTTTTTTCAAATGTAAAATTTCTCAACTTAAAAATGTAAAATGGTCATAATGATACTTAGCTCCCAGGGCTGTTATGAAACTCAAATAAGATAATATTTGTAAGGAATTTTGCAAATCTTAAAGAGCTATGTGGATGCTATTATTTACTGCTAAAAGATCATTGATATTCATATAATATTTTAAGGCTTTTAAAACACTTTCTGGATGATAATCCCTAACAAGTTGGTTGTGCTAGTATTGTCATCCCAATTTAGGCCCGGAGGAAGAAATGGACTTCTAGTAGCAGAGCAAGGATTCATAGGTGGGAGTTCTTTCCAGTAGGATCCACTGCCTCCTCCTCCATCACTTGAGATGGATCCAGGTCAAGGCTTCTTTGTATTGGTATTTATCACCAAGAGAGGATTGTACTCCTGGATAAAACTGCCTGGAGAGACCCTGGGACTTGGACTCATTAGGAATTTGGACTCCAGACCAGTTCTACCACTTATGAACCATGTAACCCAAGGGAAGTTCTCTCAACCTCAGTTTCCTCATTTGTCAGATGGGGATAATAAAACCCCCTACTTCACAGACCTATCAGCAAAGCAATTTGTTAACCCTAAAGTGTTATAAAAATTGATCCATCAATAAGCGCCTACTATATGTTGAGGGCAGCTAGATGCTGCAATGGATGGAGTGTCAGGCCTGAAGTCAACAAGACTTCCTGAGCTGAAATCTGGCCTCAGACACTGGCTGTGGCATTTTGGTTAAGTTACTGCTTCCCTCAGTTTCCTCATCTGTAAAATGAATTAGAGGAGGAAATGAAGGACCGTTCCAGTATCTTTGCCAAGAAAATCCCAAACGGGTCATGAAGTGTTGGTCACAACTCAACAATAGCAAGCAGGATCTGGGGGGCACAATCACCAGGTGGTTCCCTTAAAGAACTTAGATCTGGAGAGGGCTGTGGGAAAGAACAGTCACACACAAAGTGGGTTTTAAAACACACGCAAGGTCCTGTGGGGGAAGGAGGCACCTGGGAAGAGTGGGGAAGGCAGAAGGTGATCTGCGAGCCGAGTGCTGAAGGAGGAGAGGGTGTCTAAGAGACAGAGGAGTGCATTCCAGGCATGAGAAACAGCCCCGCAAAGGACTGGGAAATGAAGATAGAAAGCAGGTGTAAAAAATCAGAGCTACTTGAAGGGGGAGGGAGCCTATTTCCGATACAGAGAGACAAAAGATCAAGGGCCTCAAAGCATTTTGCTGCTGGTCAGCCCCCTCCCCGTCTCTGCAGGTATTGGAGCCCCTGAGTCACAAAAGGCTGGTGCCTGCTTGACAACCAGCTGAGGTTTCCATCCATCTCTGTCCCCATGGGGACACTCTGGGAATGACCAGGCTCCCCGGTGGTCCTGGCGGCTCCCAATGACTTTTTGCAGCCAGCTAATTGGCACAGCATCCGGGCGCCTGCTAATTGGTTTCATTAGCCAATAAGCCGCTCGGGGACCCAGAAAGAAGGCATCTCTAGGAAAACACTGGAGAAGCCCTGGCACAACCCCACCCTCATGTGAGCATGGGGGTGGGGGAGGGTGCCAGCTAATTGCCCATAGAATGAGACAATTAGGTCTGCTCACTTTGTTATCTGCTGAAACTAATGAGAGAGAGAGAGAGAGAGAGAGAGAGAGAGAGAGAGAGAGAGAGAGAGAGAGGAGAGAGAGAGAGAGAGAGGGGGGGGGGAGAGAGAGGGGAGGGAGAGGGAGAGACAGAGACAGAGAGACAGAGAGAAAAGAGAGCGAGAGAAGAAGAAGAAGAAGAAAGAAAGAGGAGAGGGGAGGAGAGAGAAAAAGAAAGGAAAGGAAAGAAGGGAGGGAGGAAGGGAAAGAGGAAGAAAGGAAGAGAGAAAATGAGAGACAGTAAGAAAGTTAGGAAGGAAAGAAGGAAGAAAGGAAGGAAAGGAGAGAAGGAAGAAAGCAAGGAAGGAAGGAGGGAAGGAAAGAAGGAGAGAAGGAAGGAAGGGAGGAAGGGAGAGAGGAAAGAGGGAGGGAGGGAGGGGAAAATAGAAGAGAAAGAGAAGCTAAGAACTTGTCCCCCAACCTTGATTTAGAAGTAAAACCTGCTCATTCCCTGGTGCCTCATCAATGGCAGGCATTGGGAGAAACCTTCCAGGTCCAGCTCAGCTCCGTATCCCCCAAGAAGCCCTGAGTGACCCCACCAGTCCACGGTGATTATTCTAACTCCTTGGCAGCTGACTTTAGCTGTCTGTACCCCTCACGGGGCACCTCACCGCACCCAGCCTTCCTGTCTCTGACACCCAGCAGTGAACTAGATCATACATTATCGTGGGCATTTACTGTTTCCGGGGAGAGCCCTGGATGGTCCAGACTGGAAATTTCCTGAGGCCAGAACCTTCCTTGTGCCCTTCGTGGAGAATCCCAAGAGGGCAGGGCCTGGGTCTGCTCGGCCCCCGCCACTCCTCCCCCAAACTGGGGGTCTTTGGATAGAGCTCGGGGCTAGAAGTTAGGAGCAGAGATGGGATTCAAACCCAGGGCTTCCCCCCCGCCCCACCCCTGATCGTTCTTCTCTCCTGAGGAGACAACCTGCTGTCACAGCGAGGGCTCTGGGCTTGCAGTCTCTGCCTCTGAGCTTAGTGGGGTTAGATCTATGAGGAAGACACGAACCGAGCTCTTTGAACCTCGATTTCTTCATCTGTAAAGTGGGAATATTAAGACCCATAGTCTTCATCTCAGAAATTACCCTGAGAGTCAAAAGAGGTTGTTTGTAAAAGACTTTGCCAAATTCTACATAAAGGTCAGTTATCATTAAGGAGATGGAACAGACTCTGAGAACTGGAAGAGACCTCAGACTTCATGGAGCTCAAACCCCTTTGTTTTTCAGAAGGGGAGAGAAGAAGGTCCCCAAAGTCCCATAACAAATGTGGGACTCGAGCAAGTCTCCAAACTCCCAGTTCAGGGAGAAAAGGCGAGTAAAGGGAATCAATCAACTATCAATCAACAAGTATTCATTAAGTACCATGTCAGGCTCTGGGGTCACAAACATCAACAAAGATGAGACAAAGATACTCCCAGGGAGCTTTCTGGGAGGGAGGGAGAGAAGGAGATGGCAAGAATGAGCCATTGTTCGTGTCCAGTTCATACATGGGGCCGTGCCCTTGGTAGAGAGAGAGCAGAGAAGGAGAGAGAACAGGAACGGAAGACAGAAGTTCGGGGCCACAGAATCTGACTCAGGGCCCTGAGGGAGGGGGAAGGCTTGGGCACCCACCCACGTGACAGCAGGGATTCGTATGGCTGCAGATAAGCAGTGTTAGGGGCAGAAGCAGGCGCTGGAGGAGTGCTATCCAAGAGCAGCAGCGAGGACTGGGAAAGGGGAAAGAGGACTCCCTGGAGACATTGGGAAATTCTTGGGACCAACCTGTTGGAGGCGGAAGAAAAGTTTCTACATTAAGTGGGAACCACGGCTAAGGAACAGCAAGGGATGGAGGGACAAGGCGACCCCACCGACGAAAGACTTGTCTTCTCCTGCTATGGTGCCGTAGGAGGATGAGGGAGGGGATAACTGGTGTTTCTGATGGGAGGAGAGCCGTCTCTGGGGCTCGGGGCCCGGGTGGACACACAAGTCATCATCTTCGCGTCTGTGGCAAAGAGACAAAGACTCCTAAGCCAGGGACATCCCCATCTAACAAAAGAGCAAACTCAAGGGAAAATACTCCTTGGTTAAAGAGAAGATAAAGGATAGAAAAGAATGATATAAGAAAGATGGGATTCAAGTCCTGACTGACCTGTACTGGCTGTGGGACCCTGGGCAAAGGAGTCTGGGCTAAAACTTCCCTTTGCAGAGCAGGTCCCGTGTCTACTTTGGCAGTGGGGGCTTCCACACTGGGAGACCCCCCAGCTAGATAAAATTCAAGTTTCGAATAAAGTCAACAAAAAAAAATAAATAAGCCTCGCTCTTGCTCAGTCATTTCAGTTGTGTGGGATTCTCTGTGACCTCATCTGGAGTTTTCCTGCAGAGATATTGGAGAGGTTTGTCATTTTTCCCTCCGGTTCATTTTGCAGGTAAGGAAATAGAGGCAAACAGGGTGAGGTGACTTGCCCAGGATCACACAGCTAATAAGTGTCTGAGGCCATATTTGAACTGGGGGAGATGAGTCTTCCCAAGGCCAGATCCGGCACTCTGCACCCCTTAGCTGCCCCAAAATAATAAATATAAGAAGTTTTTAAAAGGAGGTTACCCAGTCAGGATGGCAAGGCCTGCAGCCAATTTCCATAAAACTAACCAGAATATTGAATGAAAAATAAAGGACATTTTTAACACACACCAAAAAAGGAGGGTACCCTGGATAGAGCCCTGACGTCAGGAGGACCCGAGTTCAAATCCAGCCTCAGACGGGTAACACTTCCTAGCTGAGTGACTCTGGGTGAGTCACTTAACCCTAATTGCCTCAGGGGAAAAAAAGGAGGATACCCAGTTCCACCTTCGCCCACTCTCTATACAGAAGGTAAGTATAAGCTTAGGCTTCCTCCCATTTGATTGTAACCTTCTCGAGGGCAGGGACTGGATTGTTTTTCATCTTCATTTCCCCAAAGTCCCACATTTAGAGACAAAACAAACGTAGAATTGAAATGGGAAATGGAATAATTATGTCTGTTTTGCAGCTGAGGAACAGTGAAGCTCAGAGGAGAAAAGGGACTTGTCCCATAATAAATTGATGGCAAATCAGGGCTTGGAATCCGATTCTCCCCAAACAGAGACATGATTGAAAATCACCTGAGGTCAGTGCTCTGGGAACAGTGGGAGGGGGTTGTTGTCCACTTGGTTCAGTCCGTGTCCCACTCTCCTGGTCTGGGTTTTCTGGGCCTTTTCTGCCACTTCCCTCTCCAGCTCGGCCCAGGGCAGCCGTTTTGTGATTTCAGCACGGGGCGGGGGGGGGGGTGCAGCAGGAGCTCCCAGCTGTTGGGCAGGGCCCACGCTGCACGCTGGTCCAGCAAGCTTGTGTCCGGGCAGGGGGACCTTGGGCAGGGAGGCTCGCCCGTGTAGGCACATTAGGCACATTATCACCGCGGCCCCTGGGCCCGGAGGATGGAGTGACCATCCACCTCTTACTCACGGGCAGCATTTACACAAGGCCCTGGGACGAAGCGCCAGTGGCCCAGTGAGAGTTCCGCTCCTGCTCCCAGACCCAGGGCCACGGGGCCACAGACAGGCTCCCAGCTTTCGGACCCTCTCCATCCCTTGGGGCGACCCGGATTCTCCTCCAGCGGGAAATCTGCTGCCCTTGAGGTATGAATCCAGAAAAAGGCCATGTCAGGGGCTACTGGCTCCTTTCCCCAGACCCCGACACTGTGACAATTACCAAGTGTAATTACACACGACCGGGGGCCATAATTGCTGAGCCTGCAGGCAGGGTATTTACCGGCAAACACTATTAATTTACTGTGCAATTAGGGAGTGCGGAGAGAGGACTGGGAGGTACTTCCTGGCCCCACTCCCCCCTCCCCAGAGAGCCAAGGCCCGAGCTCTTTCTCCTCCCCCACAGAGCGACCATTTCCCCCCAGTTCCCAGAGTCCTTCTGCCCACAGCCCTCACTGACTCTCTAGTTTGCTGTTTTGGATAATTGAAAACTTCTTTTTTTATTTTAAAAGTTTTACAGTGTTTATAACATATTATTAATAATATTTATTATGGAAATGGAAATTTACTGTTTCCTATTTTGAATCCTCTCATGTTCTAGCTGAAAATCCTTATTGGGATTTGGTTTTTCCCTTTTCCACGCTTTGTCTCTCCTGTCAGACTGACTTCCCGGCTCTCGAGGAAGTCACAATCTTATTCTCCTCCTGCTCCCACCCAAGTTTAGCTGAGCACAGCAGAGCTCAGGAAAGGCCTCTGACCGTCCAAAAGATTCTCTCCTTTTTCAGATAAAGAAACTCTTGCCTAGAGACTTTAAGGGACCTGCTTAAGGTCTTACAGGGAACTAACGACCATCAAGGCCCGGAGCTAGGTTTCCAGGTCAGTGCTCTTTCTGCTAAACGAAATGGAAAGTCATTGTAAAGTTTTCTTGAAAACACTGAAATATCCCTACCCACAGGCCCAGAGATTTCACTTTTAGGCATGAGCCAAAGAGCTCATTGTTAAAAAGAAAGGTCTCATATCCATCAAGATATTTATAGCCACCCATTTTGTGGGAGCAAAGAACTAGAAAGGAGGTAAAAGCCCATCAATAGGGGGACGACTAAACCATGATTGTACATAATTGGAATGGAATATTCCTGGCCAGAAGAAACCATGAGTGAGGGAGCCTTATGTGAACTGATGCAATGTGGAATGAACAGAACTAGGAAAACAATATACACAATGACCATGATGTAAATGGAAACAGCAACAGGGTGATTAAGATTCAATGCTGCCCAATAATAATATATATAAATATTATATATATAATAAGATTGATCCCAAAGAGGAGAGATGAAAAGGCACCTTCTTTTGTGAAGGATTAGGAGTGCGGAGTATAAAATAGTACATATGATATTCCATATATAATATTAGACTTTAATCTCAGAAAATCCCTGGATATTCATACCATGTGGATGACCTGAGGGTTGCCTTACCATCCTCCCCAAGACATGCTTTCTAGGTCCTTGGTCACTGTCATCTAGACTGATGTTGTGCCGTTAGGATTTCTGGGATTTGCTATTCTTATCCTGCAGCTGTGCTTTTTGACACGTATTGTCTTCCTTAATTATTGTGGAAGCTCCTCCGGAGTGAGGATTGTCCCTTTTTTTCCTGTTTTTATCCCTAGCCCTCAGCAAACTGCTTGGTACATAGGAAGAGATTCATAAATACCTTTTCAGTCCTTCATTCATTTTAATATGAATTAGTTTTGCTGAACTGCTTTTGTTCTTCCTTTTCATATTTTGTTATAAGGTATAGTTCTGAAGAGGGAGAAATACAATGGGAAAGGTAGGGGATGTAAAAACAGAAAATATCAATAAAATTATCTTTTAAATAGAATTTTTAAAATCCTTCGCGAGCCCATTGAGACTTGTTGATACTATTCATATGAGCCCTTCAGGAATTAACTAGTTACCCATAATCACATTGCTCTGGGGGGAGTAAAGGATCATTAACATATCAATAAATTCCCAACATCCATCTTCACTAAGAGGACACATCATCCTTGAGTCCAGATAACAGAATAAGTTTATGTCCTCCCTCTCTTTGTACTCCAGATGTGATTTCTCTCAACTGGAATCATAATGATTTATTCAGAGTAACAATTCCTAGTTCCAAATGATGTGTTTGGGGTTCAGCGCCAAATGATGAGACTGATGTAGGGCACCAAATATTGGGGTTCAGTGATGTGAAGAATTCATAATGACCATTCCCTTTGGCAAAAGGTAAGTTTATTTAGGAGAAGAGGTTATGGGCAAAATGAAGGGGTACAATAGGCACCAGGAGAGGTAAATATGAGATAGAATTGGGAGAGCATATAATAATTAATAGAGGAAAAGACAAGTTCAGAAAAACACCATGAAACATGGTGTGGGAAATGAGAAAAAAAGACATCACATGGCATGGGGGAAAGATACTTCCACCATGGAGGACTAACCCAAAAGAGATTCAGCAAGGATGGCTTGAGCCATGGACAGATTTATAGAGAAAATTTAATCTCAGGGGTTTGATATAACTTGGATTTTTGCACAGAGTAAGGTGGGAGTACCCACGACTTCCACAAAGTGGGACTATAAGATTAAACCATCCCCATTAGTGTCCTTCCCGGCTTGCCTCAGGGAGTAATTTTATCAATTCTTCAGGCTCTCTCTCATAGATGAGGACCTCATCAATAAGACCAAGAATCCAGAATAGAAAGGGACTCCAGTCTTTCCAAACCCCTCATTGAACAGATGGAGATGCTGAGGACCTCCACAGATCACACACTTACCACAACCAGGAACATAGAAAGTGGCCAAGGTCAGGTTCAAATCCATGCGCTCTGACTCAAAATCCAAGTTTCTTTCTACTTCATTCGGCTCCTGACACTCTCAGTGACTCTTTTCTGGACTTTTTCAGTACTATTTGCTTAGTGTGAATTAGTGTTTGGACACAAGGATATCCTTGCAGTGATTAGAACATAGGAGTCAAATCCATGTCTCACGGACTACACGAGGCTCACAATACTCCTGAGTATTACTCAAACCAGATTAAAATGTAATTGGGAAATGTTTAAATAAAATAAATGGAAAAATAAAATGTTAAAATACATTTTTAAATTAAATAAATAAAACACAATAAAACATAGATAATATTAACATGTGTTTTTCTGAGCCAATATACAACCCACAAGGACTCTTCTGAATGCTTCAGTTCTACTTGAGTATGATACCACTAGACGGAGGGACAAGAAACCAGATCATTCAAAATTCAGTTGAAGGTAGTGGGGAGAGGCCATAAGGAAGATGTGATAGTCATTTTCAAATACTTGAAGGACTGTCATATGAAAGAGGAAAATATTTGTGTTCTAAGTAATGTAAAACTTCCTTAACAATTGGAACTATTCAAAAGTGAGATTAGTTACTTTGACAAATAGTGAGTTCCCCATCATAGAAAATATTCACACAAAGCCCAGATAATCACTGATCAAAGATGTCATAGAGAGGATGCCTAGACTAGATCCTGAAGCTCCTTCCAACTTTAAGAATGTGTGACTTCTTTTATAATTCAGAGAGTCCTTTCTTGGAAAGTAGAGAATGGAGTCAATTTAACAAGCATTTAAGCATTTACCAAGTCCCAGGTCCTGTGCTAAGCCTTGGAACCATTCCTAATATATCAGGTCAGAAAGGTGGAGCGAAACTTGAATTGGGGGGCGAGTTTAAAACGTGAGCGAATCCTAAATCCATCAAGAAATCGAATAAAGCAGGTTACCCATCTCCTGACAGAGAAATCATCAGGATTTCTCAGGATATAGACTGAGACATACAGACATTTTGGGCATGGCCAATGCAAGAATTTGTTTAGTTGGAAAATGCATATTTGTTACAAAAATGCATATTTGTTCTTATCTCAGGGGGGTGGAGACGGGGAAGTGCAAAGGAGAGTTTATTTTTTGTTAATTGCATAAAATTTAATTTAATTTTTAAAAATATGACTCACCCAGACTCTGTCACCCTGAGATTTGTCTCTCAGTTGCATGTCTCAGCTGTCAAACGTTGCCTGCTCCAACATCCTGGCTGGACTCCAGGTCATAGCCGACTTTATCCCAGATGTGATGAGATCAGAAGGCAGGAAAGGCAAGTTCCAGGAGCAAGCAGAAAGTTTGACATTTGTTTGAGCCTTTGAGTGTTTACTGCAGGATGGGGTGGGGAGAATAGAGCCCTGAGCCCAGCGCTTGGGTTGAGGGAGAGAGGGACATCTGAAGTACCAGGTAGAAGTGAACAAATTATTATAATTCACCTTTTCTTCCTAGGGCCCTGGGACTTAATGACAAATAGGAGAGGCTGTCAGGAGTGTGTTTATTAAATGAGACCATCATTTTCTGTTGAATGGACAAGAAGAACACCAGCTATCTAGTGTAAAAAAAAAAAATTAGATTAACCATCATCATCATCATCAACAGCAAGCATTTATGAAGCACTTACTGTTTGCCTCATACTGCACTAAATAAGCACTGGGGATACACATAGAGGCAAAAATAGTTCCTTCCCTCAAGGGCACTTTAAGTTGTTGAGGGCAACAACTCTGTTGTTGTTTGTCCTTTGTTCTGGAAGAGGAACATGACGTCAGGGAAGCCATGCCATGCCATGCAAGGGAACTGGATTTAAGTGAGGGAGGGCTGAGGGAGGTCACCTGCCTCACATTCTCCTCCAGAGCCATCGGGGTCCAGATATAGATCAGGAGCGCTGGAGATGGCCTGGATGCAATGGGAGACTTTGACTTTTTAAGCTAAGATCTTTAACAGGTCTTATTTTGACTGAAGCAAAAGACATTCAATGATTAAGATTAGACAGTAACTGAGGAAAAGAATGGCTTCTTTCAACCTAGTCAAACAAAAGAAAATGATCTAAATAAATAAATCTGGGAGAAGACACTCAGGGTTTCTGACCCAAACAGGAATGATTGACCTATGAGAGATATAAATTGAAATGGGCAGTCCATCCAGGAACCTTGTATCACCAGGCAACTCCTAGGTCCTGGATGGACTGCCCATTTCAATTTATATCTCTCATAGGTCAACCTTCCCCAGCATCCCTTCTCTGCTGCTCAGAGACCCGAAATTCCACCATTAGTCCTTCCTCCCTCTCAACAAAGACTCATATATTGAATACAGAAGGTACTCGATAAATGCTTATTGATTCAGATGGCATCGAACTTAATTGTCAGATACACTGCTTCCTGACCACTCGTACTGCCCCAAAGCTTTCTCCCTAGCCCAGCCTCAGTTTCCCCACTGCCTCCTCTGCCCTTTCCACCTCCTCCAAGTTCAGTCAGAAAGTGAGAAAAAAATGTTGAAAACTATCTTTGCATGTATTTAAGAAAAAAAATTAGCAAAAGAAAAAAAAGTAAGAAAAAGGACTCAGGATTGCCCCTCCATTGTTGGTATTGTGAGAAAAGCAGAGATGAAAACCTAGGGGTTCCTAAGCCCTGCCAGTCAGCCCTTCCTTATCTACAGCCCCCAGCTCTTCTCAGTAAGTAAAGAGCAGGATACATAAAGTCAGGAAAACCTGAATTTGAATTCTGCCTTAGATACTTGCTCCCGGGTGACTTTATGCAAGTCTGTTGACCTCCCAACTGTAAAATAGAAAATTTAATAACATCTACCTCATAGGGTCATTAGCATATAGTACTTTGTAAATGATACCTGCTCCTTCTCCATCTTTAGCTTTTCTCAAAGCTGATAGTCTGTTTTCAGGGTCTTACTAGATATATCTAAGTCATCCAACCTCTATGAGACTCAATATTCCTACCTGTAAAATGGGTTGTTGTTAGGATCAAATGAGATATAACATATGTAAAGTACTCTGGATTCCTTCAATCTTTTATTATGGACATGTGACATGTTATTTTTCCTGCTGCTTGGCAAAGGAGTAGGGTATAGTAAACAGAGTTCCAAATTTTGCATCAGAAACCCCAGAATCAAATCCTGATTCTGCTACTTACTACCTCCATGATTTGGGGAAACTTCCTCTTCCCTCTGGCCTTCTCTTTCCTCATTTACAAAATTGGAGGAGGGGGAATTAGACAAGATCCCTTCCAACTCTCCATTATATAATCCTGGGAACCAATCCAAATTATATATGTCATCTGTTAAGAGTCATTTTGCAGATGAGAAAACCAAGGCGAGGTTAAATGGTTTGACCAAGATCTCACAGCTTGAAGTCAGATCTTTCTGATTCCAGTCTTGAAATTCTCTTCCACCATTTTACATAAGATAACTCTGTCCCAGGAAACTCACACAGGTCACACAGCTAGCACTGTTGGAACTAAACCCTGTTCCCTGGACTGCTAGCCCAGGGATCTTTCCTGTGTTCTATCTGGGGTAAACTCTTCAGGGACATCAAGACACTCTTCCTCCCCCTGCAAATTAAAACAACTCTCCCATACAGACCCACTTAGGTCCCTCAGAGCCTCTCCTTCCCCAGTGAGAGATAAAGGGTCCCCGGGAAATGACACATCCCCACAGAGTCGCTCTCTCTGAGGGCTGAACAACTGGTGGGAAAGAGGGAGAGCCCCATGCAATGAAACTGCCTAAATGAGAACCACAGGGGATCATAGATAAGTTCTCAAACTTAGAAAAGAAGGGGTCTTAGGTAAGTAGCTAGTCAAGAGAACCTGAGTTCAAATTCAGGCTCTTACACTAATAAAATGGAATCTTCTTGAAGACACAGCTAGTTTATACTTGTACTCCTTCCTTCACAGGATTCTTGTGAGGGAAGGATTTTGTAATCCTTAAAGCACGATAATAATATATATTAAAATATATAATGATACTTTTTATACATTGTTACATAATAATAATATGTACAATTAATATTATGTATGATGTATAATATATAATTAATATGTATTATAACATATAATAATTATTGTACCTAATATCTTATATAATTAATAGGTGATATAATGATGGAAATTATCAATTATTATTATTCAGCTAATTCCTTATTTTTCAAAATGAGGAGCTTAAAGTCAAGAGATAGTAAATGACCATCTTAAGATCACATACATAATCATCAGAGAGCTGGGAGTAGGACCAAGATGGGCAGCTAGATGGCACAGAGCCAGTCTGAAGTTTAGGAAGGCCTGAGTTCACATACAAGCTGTGTGAGCCTGGGCAAGTCACTTTATTCTGTTTGCCTCAATTTCCTCATGTGGAAAATGAGCTAGAGAAGGAAATGGCTAACGGCACCAGTATCTCTGCCAAGAAAACAATAAATGGGGTCACAAAGAATCAGACACAATTGGACAACAAAAAGACCAAGGACCTGTCACTCTATATCCCACTCTCTTTCCTCTGCTCCACATCTAGGAAGGGGTATAGTGTATGGCAATGAGTCTAGGGACACATAGGTTGATACATGAGCTACTTCTGTCCTTGTCTGTCCTGGACCTTCTCCTAACTGGACTCTGAAGAGGGGAACTTTTGAATATATAAAAGGAGAGTGACAAATTGGTCCTATATTTTTCACTAATCAAATGTTCTTCCTAGAATGCTTCTGGCCCTTTGGGAGAATTAATATGGAGGGCAGGGCTCCAACTCATTCATCCCTCTCTCTTTCTCTGTCTCCCCAATCAGATCTTCTTATCCATCAGTCTATTAGTCCTGGAAGCCTGGGGGAAAGATCTCCCCCAATCCTGTGTCCATGATTATCCCCAAGCACTTTACCAGTTCACTCAGCAGCATTGTGGGAAGAGAGAGACCTGACAATTCCCAACTGCTCCCTAGACCCACAGTGGTCAGAGCAGATATAGGAGAAAAACTTGGTGCCATGGAAAGAGCTCTGATTTGGGAGACAGGAAAGCAAGAATCTGCATTCTTGCCTTGTCCCTAACCCTGGGGGGCTTGGATGACCCCTTTCCTTCCTATGGTCTTCGGTTTTCCCAGCTGTGGAATGAAGGAGTCAGATCTGAGATCTCTTCCAACTAAGTTTCTATTTCTAATCTTCAACAAGAACCAAGCAACAACTAATTGAGCTCACATTTAAAATGGCCTCAGTCTGTGCATTCATTGGATGAGTCCACCAGTAAGGATGCTCTATCCTCACTTCAGTGCACACCCATGTGCATCCAGCTCTGTGTCCAAGAAGGAAAAGGCTTCAGGCTGCCCTTGGGGAGCTTACATAACCATGCTTACTGCCGGGTGTGGACAAAATCTGATAGTCATGTAGAAGAAACCTGAATTCAGATCCTGCCTCTAACACTTACTAGCCTTAAGGATCTACCAAACAGGGCTGTGGTGAGGGTCCCATAAGACAGCTCTTGTAAAGCAGTTTCCAACCAAAAACTATTACAGAATACAAAAAGTATTAATGTCTATGTAATTTTTATTTTTTATATATGATTATATGGATATTAAATGTTGTTATAATCAGCCAATAAGTAAACATGAACACCTACAAAAAGAGGCAAAAATAATTCTTGCCCTCAACAGTTTACAATCTAGTGAGAGAGACAACATGCAAACAAATATATACAAAGCAAGCTACCTGCAGAATAAATAGGAAGTCATTAAAAGAGGGAAAGCACTGAAATTGAGAAGAGTTAGGGAAGGTTTCCTGTAGAAGATGGGATTTTGTAGTTCAATCATATCTGACTCCTTGTGACTCCATTTGAGATTTTCCTGACAGGAACTCAGGCCTTCCTGACTCTGGACCTGGTTCTTGTGCACTGTGGTGCCATCTAATTGCTCACTTTATATCCATTGCCATTATTAAAAGGAAATGAACATTTGATGTTGTGGCGGGATTGCCACCAGCAGGTGACAGCTATTTTTAATATGGTTTTGCCCTAATTAACACAGAGCTGGAAACATGTTGATTGGCTCGAAGGGCATCTTGGCTTGGGGAAATTTCATTCTAAAGGGGCTAAAGTAAGGATTTATGGAAGCAACAGATTTGGGCACAGTGGCAAGCAGCAGATGGCAGTGGCCAGCCCAAACAAGAAGCAGCAGACACCAGGTGGAACTGTCAGTTGGTTAATGAACAATTATTAAGTACCAACTGTGTGCCAGCCACCATGCTAAGGGCTGGGGATATATAGAAACCCCTGCCCTTGAGGAGCTCACAGGCCATAAGCAAGGTGAAAGTGGAAAATTCCTGGGTCAAGGGAGCCAGGAACCTGAGTTAAAGTGCAGAGTCCCTGGTTTGCAACAGAAAGTTTCTGGTTCAATGTGAAAACAGAAATTCTAAGAAAAAGGCAGGAATATTAAAAATACAGAGGAGCAAGCCTGGATTTCATCCATTAATTGGAATAATTAGTTATATGGACTGTACAGACCCGGGAATGGAAAAGCAGACTCTCTAATAAGATTATTAGGATAATATATAGGATAGAACCCAGGATAGTTTGATAAGTCTGGAGGTTCCAGGGGAGACAATAAATTATCTGAGATTGTCTGAACCTCTAGAAACTTTGAATTCTCTCCCCTTGCAAATAGAGGGAAAAGCAGGGAGACTGGGGTAAAAAATACAGGGAATGTTTGGATCAAGAGGAGGTAGAAGGTCATAAAAGAAGGCTCCCTCACCACACCAAGTTCTTTCTCATTAAAGAAGCAGAGAGGGACACCCAGGATAGTCCTACAAATTTGGAAAAGGAAGAGAAAGAGCCTAAGTATTATTCCCCCATTTTACAGATGGGGAAACTGAGGTATAGAGAAAAATAACTTCCCCATGATTGATTAGCAGCAGAGCTAGGTTTTGGATGCAGTCCTTCTGACTATGACTGCAGGATTTTTTTCCCCACTATCCCAAGCATCTTCTTACATAAGTTAGTCAGTATGTGATGACCTGGAATTTCTGGTTTGGGTTTTGTGGCCAGACTTGGGGCAATCCTTGGCTCTTTCAGGCACCAGGAAACCATATTTTCTTTCATCAAAATGCTGGAATTGAAACAGAAGCATTGTTAATGGTGGAATTCTGGAGTTAGAACTAACATGTACAGAATGAACACAGTCCCCCGGTTACTGAGATGAATTCAATCTGTTAATTAGCCAGTCGTTAAATATGAACTGTGAAAAAGAGAGTCCTTGCCTATAAGGAGCTTACAATCTGGGGGAGAGAACTCACAAAAGGAAGCAAAAAAGGGGGAAGAAGGGGAAAGGAGGCCTAGAACCATAGCTATGGAACAGGGAAGAACCTTGGAGTTTTTATAGAATCTAATACCCTTAGTATAGGTGAGAGAGAATAAATGTAAGTATCTGAGGCAGGATTTGAATGCAAGTGGATTAGATTCCAAAGCCAGCACTTCTGCCGTCTTGCTGACCCAGTGATGACAATCATCAACACTGTCAATTCTACTGATGATGGCAGCATCTGGTGCACCAAGTTGAGCCCCCTACCCACCCACGGCCTTCTCCTCCTTGGATTTTTACTTTAAAATTGGAGAAATCCAGAGATTTAATAGACTTGATCTTTATTGATCAATAATCAATACTAGGCCTATAACTGGCTTCTGTCAGAGAATTAATATCTGAATTGGAAAGCACCTCAAGGCCATGTAGACCAATGAAGCAGCAATCTGCTCTATAATGTCCTTGATAACAAGTCTTCCAGCCTTCCTCTGAAAACCTTGAAGGAAGAGGAACCATTACCTCCCGATGTGGCCCATTGTATCTTAGGATAGCACTTACTGTTAGAAAGGATTTCTCTATATTAGGTTAAAAATCTGCTCTTCTCAAATTCCATTTATTGCTGCTGCTTCTGTCTTGATGTACTTTACGTAAGAATGAACTTCCTTGGAGACTGCTTTTGCAATACCACTAAAAATTCATGATTTTAAATGGATAACAGTTTATTTTACCATAGTTATAAATTTAAGTGGCCACATATATGTATATATTTTTAATTGTTTAAGCTTTGTTTTAAGGGATTCACTTCAATTTGCTAAGCACCTACAACAGGGAAAAATTTGGGGGATGCAAATAATTTTTAAATGGCATATCCCTGCCCTCATGATGGTCTCATTCTAGGTAAGTAAATATGGGTACCCCACACATGCAGAAAAATCTTGATGAGGACAAAGAAGAGATCCAGGCAAAGTGATTTAGGAACAACTGGGAAGGGATAGCATTCATTTTACAAAAGGTCAATCAGGTAGTAAGCTTCCATGGTGGGATTTGAATCCAGGGCTTTAGGCTTCAGGGACAGGTTGGTGGAGAAGTGGATAAAGCATTGGGCCTGGAGTCAGTTTAAATCTGACCCGAGATACCTACTAGCTGTGTGACCCTCAGGAAATCACTTAATCCTTTTGTCTCCATTTCCTCATCTGGAAGTTGAGATGGAGAAGGAAAAGACAAATCCCTCCTCTGGGATCTCTGCCAAGAAAACCCCAAATGGGGTCTTTGCAGCCATACTTGTGTCTCCAGAGCCAATTCTATTCCATTTGTACCACAAAGGAGACCCTCTGCCTGAGGACTCTGCTTCTGCAGTTGGAGCAGGAGGTGTGGGAGGGGAGGGGATGACTTTGGCTGAAATCTCTCTTAAAGAGAACAGATCGTCCAGCTTGGCTGCAATATGAGAAGCACTAGCAGGGGTTCAGCGTCTCCAGGAGTGAGCTGCAAGGAAGGCTGGACAGCCCTCAAGGTCATGGAGGTGGGCATCCCTTGGAGATGTCAGGGGCTTCAGAGAGACAAGGGGAAGGAGCCTTGGAGAGCACCTCATCTAAGTCCTTCGTTTTAGAGAGAGAAATGGATTCCAGGAGAGGTCACAAGACCCCAGACTTAGGACAGGAAGATACCTTAGTGGTCAAGCCCAAACACCTCATTATACAGATGGGGAAACAGACCCAGTGCTGTGAAGGGATTTGTCCATGGCCGTATGGTTGGTAAGTAGCAAAGCTGGTTTTGACCCAAGTCCTGTAAATCCAAATCCATTTGACTTAGACCCAGAGTCAAAGTGATGGAGGGGGGACTCAAGTCATAGCCTTCTGGAGTCTCTTCTAAGACTCCCTCTCCCCGCTCCATCGTCCTTCTAAAGGCATCTAGACCGAGCTGACAAGAGATGTCTTCCACATACAACGTTCCTCAGTGGGATAGATCCAGCCTCTCCATTGAAGACCTTTGGTAACCAGGGAACCCTCTACTTCATGAGGCAGCTCAGTCCACTTTGGGAACAGGATCTTCTTATTCTTTGATTTTATCTCCCTCCCTACCAGCTCCTGCCTCCTATTTGGCCTCTTCCCTCCCCTAGCTCAGAAGAGCTACATCAGCTAGATCATAATTATGATATCATAATTATATGGATATAGAGAATCATATTTATAGGAGATAGAATCATAATTATAGAACAGAAAGAAAAAAAAAGCCTTGCAGTTTTCATAGGTTCCAACACCCTTATTACAGATGAAGAAACTGAGTCTGAGAGAGAATAAATATAAGTATTAGAGGCAGGATTTGAACTCAGGTGAACTCAGGTGACTCCAAGGCTGGCCCTTCTGCCATCAGCCAATGATGACATCAATATTACTGATGATGGTGACATTTGGTGCACCAAGGTGGGCTCCCTGCTCACCTAGGGCCTTCACCTCCTTCAGTTCTTAGTTTAAAATTTACCTTCTTCTATATATAGGTCTTCCTGGATAACGAACTCTTCCATATTGTGGCTTTTTCTGTGCCCTGTGGGTCCCCAGGACGCATCAAGCCCTGCTGGAGAACTTTGTCCTCATTGATACCTTGCTCATAATTGTCCTCAAGTTATTCTGAGAAGGTGTTTCCTGCCTCCTGGCTGTTTACGCATTCCAAGGAGTTAATAAATGTTCATTGTTACCAACAATAAACACCTATTTCATACATAATAAACACCGACTTTTATAATGAATACATGACTTTTAAATCCTTGACTGTGACAGCTGTCAGACTGTCCGAGAGGACAAAGATCTTCTTGTCCAAATCTCTGTAACTTCCCTTCTGTTTCACAGATAAAGTAAAGGTCTCCTTAATTCTAGGGCCTTCCCTCTGTTGATTATCTCCAATTAATTCTCTATATAGCCTATTTGTACAAAGTTATTATTTACGTGTTGTCTCCTCCACCGAGTGTGAGATTCTCGAGAGCGGGACTGTTTTGTATTCCCAGAGCTCAGCCCGTTAATAAAGGGTCACTGACTGACTTGTAGATAGTTATACAATTATGAAGAGACAATAAGGGTCTCCCCACTCCAGGCCAGGGCTCTTTCCACCAGGCAGAGTGGCTTGCACCTCCCGAAAGGGTTTGTCCCCTCTCACACACACACTTTGATCTTTACCACAGTGCCCCTATGAAGGGACCCAAGGCCTTGCTTACAAGAGACTTGGTATTCTGCCACTAATTGAGTATTCTTTCCCCTCAGTTTTCACTTCTGTTCACTGGGGACAATATTCCCCTCCCCAGGTGATTGGGAGGAGCCTCTTAGAGACTGGATAAGAGAGTTGAGACAAAAGTGAATACCTCCCCTTGAAGAATTCACTTTCTTTTGAGGGAGACAACTGTATACACAAATGCAAGGTGAATATAAAGAATAAGTTGTGCCTTAGTAGCTTTGGAGGTCAGCAAAGGGCTGCTGTAGAAGTTTGCATTTAAGCTGGACTTTAAAGGAAATTAGGGCTATGTGGGCAAAGGCTCAGAGATGGGAGATGGATTTGCATGTATATATGAGAGACAGCTTGATGAAGAGGGTTGGACTTAAAAGTCAGGAAGGCCTGAATTTAAATTTTGCCTCTGGCTCTGTAACCCTGGACAATTCATTTAACCTTTCAGTCTCAGTTTCCCCACCTGTAAAATGGGAATAATAGCAGTACCTCTCTCACAGGGATGTTGTGAAAATTAAATAAAATATTACAAGTTCTTTAAAGCCCTTAAAAGCCAGAGTTCTCAACCTGGGATCTGTGAATTTATTTATTTGCCTTTTGATAATTATATTTCCATGTAATTGGTTTCCTTGATAATCTGATGCATTTAAACATTCACCAGACACTGCCCAGTGGATCCATGTCACCAGAAAGGTTAACAAGTTCTGTTAGTTCATTATATAAAGTCAGCTATTCCTATCATGATTTAAAAGGGCAGGTGCATATATATATATATATATATATATATATATATATAATATATATTATATATATATTAATGCTTTGAACATTGCAGTGTCACCGCAGTATATAGACTGACGGAGAGCAAGTTCGAGAATCTGGCTGTTGGAATGAAGGGTGAGGGGAGGGAGGGAGGGCTTGGGGGCGGGGACAGGGAGGGGGAGGCTACGACCTGATCTTCACCGCTGCCCTCCAGACCTGGCCAGGCCTCCCGGTGTCTGGTTTCCTGACCCTCTTGGATACTCCGTGGGCTGGTATCAGGATTTCTACCCGCCTTCCTGCACACCCCTGAGGGGTGAGGGGGGCAGCTGCCCGCGGCTCCAGCCTATAGGAAGAGGGGTGGGGACCAGGGATGGGCGCCAGCCACCTGAGGGCTGCCCAAGCCCAGAACAGCTGAGTGTCGGAGCACTTTGGACAGGGGAAGGGATCAGGCTGCAACTCAAAGAGGAGGCAGTAGGGTGGGATGGAAAGAATGCTAGCTTTGGGGGTCAGAGGCCCTGAGTATACGTCTCTCTCATGACTACCTACATAACCGTGACTTTGAGCAAGTCACACTCCTTTCCAATCCTCAGTTTCCTAAGCTATAAAATTGGACTAGATGACATTGAAGATCCTTCCAGCTCTGAATGTATGATCCAGCGATCTCCTGCCCCATCCTTTTCCATGCCCTTAGTTTATTTCTGCCTCTTGGCTGCTTCCTTCTCTCTCCCCACTCCTCTACTTCTGGTTTAGCTCAGTGAAGTTTCCCAGCTCCCCCTATCCTCCTGTGCACTCCTCCATCACTTACTGTCAGTACCACATAAGGACAAATGTTCCCTAAATTCAGTGATTCATACCTTTAAATCTTTCCCATAATCCACCCCCAATTAGAATGAGGTTCTTAAGGACAAGGATCCTTCCTGCCTCCTCCTTCTATCTCTCCTGACACTCATGCATTCAACAGACATTTATTAATCCCTAGCTAGAGGCACAGCCCTATGCTAGGCACTGGGGGAGAAAATACGATCACAGATTTAGATCTGAAGATCCATCTAATCAGCCCCCTCATTTTACAGATAAAGAAACTGAGGCAATGGGAAGTTGAATGATGTATCCAGTGTCACCCAGAAAGTTTTCAAGGCAGGATTTGAGCTCAGGTCCCTGATTCTGAAACTTGTGCTCTTTCTGACATGCTCAGGTAGACTAGATGTAGACTCCATTTCTGCTCTCATGGAACAAACGCCTGTGGATGGTCGGGGTGTGGAGGGTGATGGTGTCAAAATTAAGCCTCTCAGGCTCTGACTGAAGTTTGCTTCTGTCCTGAGGCCAATCTTCCAATCAGGATGAGGGGAGCCCCAGTCCAAGTTTTAATCAGCTTGGTCTCAGATAAAAATCTGTTGAGGACAGAGTCCACTAAGGAGATGCTACCCCCTCAGAATAGAGATAGTACTCAGACTCACTTCAGCTCTCAGAAAGGGAACTCTGTAGGGCTTCATTTCTCTAAGGGATCGATATTTCTCTGGACCTTATTCATCTCTGGCGGGGGGGAGGGGAGGGGATGCTTCTCTGATTCTCCCGGTCAGGACTGAGGGACTAGGGAAGGAAAGGGATACTTTCATAGTTTTTGCAGTTCTTATCAAAGGGGATACTTCAGGGTCCAAGAGCAGTGGGTAGCTGGGAATCAGGCCCCCAGGTTCTGATCCCCCACTTCCATCCTCACCATCCCATCCACAACTGAAGTAAACCTGGGTGCCAGAATTTCTTTTTTTTTTTTTTTTAATTTAATAGCCTTTTATTTACAGGTTATATGCATGGGTAACTTTACAGCATTAACAATTGCCAAACCTCTTGTTCCAATTTTTCACCTCTTACCCCCCCACCCCCTCCCCTAGATGGCAGGATGACCAGTAGATGTTAAATATATTAAAATATAAATTAGATACACAATAAGTATACATGACCAAAACGTTATTTTGCTTTACAAAAAGAATCAGACTCTGAAATATTGTACAATTAGCTTGTGAAGGAAATCCAAAATGAAGGTGGGCATAAATAGAGGGATTGGGAATTCAATGTAATGGTTTTTAGTCATCTCCCAGAGTTCTTTCTCTGGGCGTAGCTGGTTCAGTTCATTACTGCTCCATTAGAAATGATTTGGTTGATCTCGTTGCTGAGGATGGCCTGGTCCATCAGAACTGGTCATCATATAGTATTGTTGTTTAAGTATATAATGATCTCTTGGCCCTGCTCATTTCACTCAGCATCAGTTCGTGTAAGTCTCTCCAGGCCTTTCTGAAATCATCCTGTAGGTCATTTCTTACAGCACAGTAATATTCCATAATATTCATATACCACAATTTATTCAGCCATTCTCCAACTGATGGACATCCATTCAGTTTCCAGTTTTTAGCCACTACAAAAAGGGCTGCCACAAACATTCGTGCACATACAGGTCCCTTTCCCTTCTTTATAATCTCTTTGGGATATAATCCCAGTAGTAACACTGCTGGATCAAAGGGTATGCACAGTTTGATAACTTTTTGAGCATAGTTCCAAACTACTCTCCAGAATGGTGCCAGAATTTCTAGTTAAGTCCCCGGGAGATGATTCAGGTTTTATAGCTTCGGGGAACTTGGTTTGACAAGTTGATCTGATTGACTAATCGTTTTGTTTTCTCCCAGTGTCACATTTGGAAAAACAACTCAACAGAGAATGGGTGGGTAAGCAGAGTGGGAAAGTCTGTGTCTCATCTTAATGACAATTTCCTTCCTTGGAAGGTGTAGAAATCGATGAAAAGAGCTGCTAGCCTGGATCTGATTCCAACCAAAAAAAGAGTAACTAGAGGCTGACTCACAGATGATTGGAATGATGAAGAAGCAGCCCCTCGGTCTTGGTACCCAGCGTTCCCAACTGGATCCCCCTCTCTCCATACACAGTCCCAGCCGCCTTCCTCCTTCTTCCAGTCTCCCAGGCCGCTCAAGCTCCACAAACAGAACTCGTCAGCTTCCCACCCAACCACCCGTTCAGAAGAGCATCCAGTCTCCCACATTCAAGGGCACCATCTGTCACTCAGGTTGGAAACATCAATGTCACCCTTGACTCTTCACTCTGACTCACTCCACATTCATCTGGTTGACAAATCATTTTTCTTTCTTCATCACTTCTCTTAAACACATCCTCTGCTCTCCATTCACACAGACACCACCCTGGTTCAGGCCTGAATTGCCTTTCACCTGAACTACTGCTGTGGCCTGATTGGCCTTACCTACTTCAAGCTTCTCCCCATTCCCATCCATCTGCCACCCAGTTACAGAAATAATTTTCCTAAAATGCAGGTCTGAGTTCCCTGCAATTGCTCCTGATTACTTCCAGGGCCATATTCTCCATTTAGCAATCAAAGACAAAGAAGTGGTGTGGTGGATAGAGCGCTGGGCCTGGAATCAGGAGGGTCTAAGTTCAAATTTGAATTCAGACACTTAAGTCTGTGTCATCCTGGTCAAATCCCTTAACCTCAGTTTCCTCAACTGTAAAATGGGGGGAATTATAACACCTACTGATCAGTTATTCTTCTTGTTCTCTTTGATTTTTGTTATTGAGGGATGGCTCTGTGGCAGAGACTCAACTTGTGTTCTTTAAACTTGTGTCTATTTTTTAAAAACTGATAATTTCCTTTCCTTATAATTAGCTTCCTTTGTATTTTTCCTTAGGAATTTTATTTTATGCATTTAAAAGCATGATTCTGAGACAGGCTTCATCAGACCAAGTGGTACATGACACAAAGTTCCATAAGATGGTTGAGCTCCTAAAAAGTAGAAACTATATTTGTAAGCCTTACTTTGTATTCTTCGATTTAACCAGTGACTGGCATATAAATATGTGTGAGCTGATTTGTTAGAAAAAAAAATTAAGGATCTCTGCTTTATGGACAAGAGTATATCTGGAAATGAAGGTGACATTTTAAAAAGGATATCTAAAAATGACAATAATTTTAAATGTTTAAGGAAAGCAGGACCAGGCCATATACCCATTACTAAGGATTGCCTCTTAGCAGATCTCCAGGGGAAAAAGGCAGACCTCATGGCTGCTCTGAGGACCCCCATCTGGGACTCACCTAACAAAAGGTACAAACTTAAGGAGAGAACTCCACTGCCTCCCAAGTGGCAAAGCTGAGATTTTAACTCACTGTCTTCTCTTTACACAATACCACACTAACACAGTCCAAGTGGAAAACCCAGGAAATGTAAATGGGGCCCTCTCCACAGGCTGGACATAGCCTAAAGCTTTCCAAGCCCAAATCCTCTGATCAGTCATGAAAATGCAAAGTGAAAAATGCCCAAGAACCGTCAACCTGCCAAGGCTGAGAGGTGGGGAGGGGGCTTTGTGGGAGGGGGGCTGTAACTGAGAAGGAGCGGAGCTCTGTCCCCCCAGGAGGCTTCCTTCCCTCCCTTTTTTCAGGGAAACTGGCCTTTCCCCTTCAAGCTGTTGATCTCCTCCTCCTCTTCCTTTGGGCTCTCTCCCCCTGTACCCGCTGGGCATGTTGTAATTGGGACTATTTTTAGACAGCTCTCATGCTCTGGGGGAACTGCAGTCTGTGAAACAAGGGAAAGCCAGTCCCCACCCCCATCTCCAACCACCCCCATCCAGTGGCTGATGACAGAAAATGACTGATTAAGATCCAAAAGTGAAAAGTTTGGGGATGGGCAGTGGGGAGTCCCACCTGTCCCAGCTTGAAGCCTTCCCCTGTCAACTGATTCAAACATTTTCTTCCACAACCATCATCACTGTTAGGTTCCCTAGTCAGGGCCCTAAACAGCTCACAAAGAATTCTCTTAACTACACATTTAATAAGTGGCTGTTCCATCTTTGATTAAAGACCTCTAAGTAAGTGTTTAATAAATGCTTGTTGATTGACTGACTGACCATGTCCCAAGGCAGCCCATTCTAATTTGGGGCTACTTTCATTTTTAGGAGAGTTTTTCTTTCCTTTTATCAAGCTGAAATTTACCTCTCCCAACTTTTAACATAGTGTTCCCTCTCTGGAGCTAATTTGTCCCCAGAATCCCTAGATCATCTGACACAATCCCTTCATTTTTAGAAGTAGAAATAGAGGTCTGGAGTGTTTCAAAGACTTGACCAATGACACAGAAATATTAAATAACAGAGGCAAAATTGGGACCCAGGTTTTTTGACTCCACATCTAAAACCCTGTCCACTGTACTACACTGCCCTTCAGAGCTGAGTCTGTCCCATAATCGTGGCCTCACCTGAGGGGGGCTTCACTACAGGCACAAGATGGACCATCAGATCAAACTACACTTTCCAAGCAGGTTGATCCACTCCATGATCTTGCAACCAACCACTAATAATAACCTCTTGATCTGTCTTCTCAATGAGAAATGTGATGGACAAAAACTCTTGGATACTGGATCTGGACCCTGAGAGATCCTAGTTCTAATCCTGACTCTGCCATGTCAGTGACTTCAAGCAGCTCTACATTTCTTTGACCTTCTTTTCCTCTTTGGTACAATGAAGAGGTGAAACCAGACTATCTTAAATGGCCCTTCTAGTTCTAATACCTGTGGTCCCATATAGTTAACCAAGATCAGAGTTTGATAAAAGAAACCAGGGGGAGAAGAGAGCTGTGAGTTCTTTCTCTTTCCATAAAATGATATCTTTTTACCAGCTCATTCCTACCTTCTGGGAGCAAAGCTCCCAGAAATCTTTAGAACAGGCTCAAGTGGAGATAAGGAGGAGAAAGCTACGGATGAATCTCTGCTTCCACACTCTCTGTCCTCATAGACCCAGTCCCTTCAGCAGCTAGGAATTCCTTTTCCCCCAATTTAATAGTATTTTATTTTTTTTCCAAATACATGTATAAATGGTTTTCAGCTTTTACTGTTAACAGAATTTTAATTTCTAATTTTTTCTCCCTCCCTCATCTCCCCTACCTTCTCCAAAAGAGCAAGCAATCTGATATAGGTTATACATATACAATCATATTATATATATTTCCACATTAGTCTTATTGTGAAAAAAAGAATAAGAACAAAAGGGGAAAACCACAAGAAAGAAAAAAAAACCAAAAAAATGAAAATAGTACCTGCCTTCAGATTTCCTAGTTCTTTCTCTGAATGTGGCTGCTATTTTCCATCAATGGGTCCTTTGGAATTGTCTTGGGTCATTGTATTGCTGGGAAGAACTAAGTATCAAAGCGGATCCTCACACAATGTGGCTGTTACAGGGATACAATGTTCTCCTAGTTCTGTTCACTTCACTCAGCATGGGTTCATGTAAGACTTTCCAGGATTTTCTGAAATCTGCCTGCTCACCATTTCTTATAGCACAATAGTATTCCAATACATTCAGATGCCAAAATTAGTTCAGATGCTGGAAATTCTTGATAGAACTTGGAAGAGTTCTACTCTATTTTTCACACCCTATGTCCTAGAACAGACCAATGCATCCCTGTGCTGTTGCTTGTCCCCAGTTAGTCCCAGAAAGCCAAGAATGGGGGTCAAGTGTCTAGGGGCTCCCTAGAATCCTTGATTCCCAAACCCTTATCAGTGGAGTGTGGCCTTTCATGGCCAAAATGGCCTCCTTATATTCTTACCCATCATCACATATCATTTCTCATCTACACGCCCTATGCTGGAATATATTTTCTTCTCACTCCTGGCCCTCAGAATCCCTGGTTTTCTTCAAAACTCAGCTGACATGCTGCTAGTCCTTCATGATGCTGTGCCTGATCCCCAGATGCTAATTCTCCACGGTGTCCATTACTCTGCATTTATTTTGCACACATATTTTGTATGTACATATGATTACACTTCCACTCACAGACTGAGTGCCTCAGAACAGGGATTGTTTCCTTCTTGTCTTCCTATTCCCTTGCTCCTAGCACTATGTTTAATATATACAATAGGCATTTAATAGATGTTTCTGAAAGAATGGATGGGTGAAAGCCTGGATGATTTCGGATGCTGTTGCAGAAAGGGCATTTCAGGCGGGTGCAGGCTGTATTGGATGGCCTCTGAGGTCTCTGAAGATTTGGTGAATCTCTGGGTCTGATGAAGGAAGAAGGGTGAGTTGCCATGGAGATGACTTTGCAAGGAGCAGGCAAGCCAGAGGAGGCTATTTGAGGGAGGAGAGAAATAGGGGTTATCCTCCCCTTCATTCATTCTTCTTTTTCTGTTCTTCATTGTTTAAATAAAAAAAAAATCTCTGGTGAAATTTGGTGGTTTGTTCTTATTTTCGTTCAGGGTTCATAGTTCCTTCCCACCAGTGTCAGGAACCCTAGTGGGGAAGGATCCTTTGCCAGTTGTTCTAGTTCCCTAATCATCCCCTTTCCATTGATCTCTCCTTCTCTACCAGAATCCCTTTTTTCATTCAGACAACAGTCATTCCTCTCCCTTGTTTATGGACAGAGACACTGTGAGTACTCTGAGAGTTAGCCCCAGAAATCCCACGAGGAACAGAGAAAGAGATGTCTTTAGTCTTACTCTCCAGGACAGTGGCGGGGCCCTATGTGGTGGGAGCTTCTTCTCCTACTCCATCCACCCGCCATCTCCTGCCCCTTTCTGGACCAGAGCAAGGAATGAAGGGAAGCAGAAGTTGTAGGAGCTGCAGAGGGTTTATTAAAAAGGTGTTATCTGGCGTTCTGTCTGAGACAGGGAAGGTTATCAGGAGCTAGAAGACCTGCCCTGCAAGGAGCTTTCCCCTTTCTGGAGCTTCAGTCCCATTCTGTTCTTTGTACAATATAGGTCTGAGACCAGATGGTTTTTAAGGCCAACTTTGACGTTCTAGGTCCCAGCTCAATGTCTTTTTCTCAGGGCTCCTCCAGCTCAAAGACCACCAGCTCCTAAAAGTTCTGGAATCTTCCAACCAAAAGGGATGGTCTTGGGTCCCTCTTTGGATCTCTCCTTGCATTGTACTTTGACCTTATGCATTTATGACTCTATATCTATAGTTCTATCCTCTTATCTGGGGATAATTGGTGGCATATTCTTTTTGCGTCCCTGACTTATCTCAGACTAGTAGAGCTAGGTCCCTCGAGGCTGCTTCTTATTTATTTTTAAATTGTTATTAGTTTTAAATTTAAAATTTTAATTTAATTTTTATTATTTTTAAACTCCCAGTTCCTGTAAAGGCTCTCAAAGACTTTAGGAACCTAAAAATTTTGCTGAATGAACTTTGATTGGGGCTTCTCACCCTCTGTTCCAGACTTCTCCCCATACCTCCCATCCAAGTGAGACCCGCCAATCTCCCGTTCTTCACTCAGGCCCAGTGTAGTCCAGAGCTTTCCTCCTCCCAGGATTTCAGACTTCTGGGGTCCAACCCAAAGAAAAAAGCTTTAATGCTCTTTCTGAGCTTTCCTTCCCTCTCTCTTCTACTCTTTGGGATGGGGGAGTTGGGAGCACACAGGGAAAGGTCCACAGGAGGAATGGAGGAGGGAGAAAAGGCCCAGTTCTCACAAACTATTCAGTCTGCCATAAAGACTGGATGAAAACAGGAAACAGTGAGAAAACAGATGATAGGACTCCAACCAGAGGGAAGAGGGTCTGGTACAGATTGGAAGATGGAGGGCAAAGTGAGGAAGTCCCCAAAGCCTCCATTTAAAGAGGGCCCCCAGAATAACCGGGGCCTTCAATTCCCATCACCTTTTCTTTCTCTAAACTGGACCCCATCATGCCTTTCCCCACCCTTTTTAGCTTCCCTTTCTGTGTTATCTGCTCTCATTATATCATAAACTACTTGTGGGCAGGGACTATTTTTCTCCTATTCCATCCCCAGCACATAGTAGGTGCTTAAGACTTACAGGCTGTCAAAGTGGGAAGACTTTTTTTTAAAAGGACTTATCTTAATTGATGCAAATGATATTCCTTCTTTATTTACATCCATCTCAACACCATCTAAGGCTGGATCTGAGGTTTAGAATGGGAAAGAACCTTTGCTAGGGATCACCTGGTCCAATTTCCTCTTTTTACATAGACAAACGAGCTTACAGAGAGACAATTTCAGAAATTCTGAGAAAATTCATTTGGTAAGAGTCAATGATCACAGACCTCGCTGTAATTTCTGACTTGAATCCTGATTTCCAGCCCACTGATTCTCCCAGGGCTGCTCTAAGAGCTGGGTTCTCCCTCTCCCCAAACTGATGGCAATGCTTGCTCTCTCCCTCTCCACCAGCACCCCGAGGTGCTCCTTCCCCTGGAATAAGAACTGAAAGGCCCCAAAGGGACCTCCCTTCTGTCCTTTGGAGGTCTTCCCTAGGTTTCAGAGTGTTTCCAGGCTGACCTCAGGAGGCGTAGAGGTCCGTAAGGGTTTGGATTCATAGTTAGAGCCAGAAGGGAGCTTTAGGATCTAGCTCCATGTTCGCTCTGGTAGGAACTGCTCCAGTAGCAATCAGTCCGTCTTAATGTGGTAATCAAGGAGAATACCCAGGTCGGGATGATCTCACAGCTGATCACCAAGCTGACCTCCCAAGGCACTGACACCTGGTACTAGGAGATAGGAGAGGAATGGGGAAGGGCATGTTGGGCTGCTCCTGGGCAGCCCCTTCCAATGATAAGTTCCATAAGAACAGGAACTTGGTCATCTCCACTTCTATATCTTCTGACCATGTGCTCTCTGGACTTTACCACTATGACTCAGATGCCTTCTCACCCTAGAACTTCCCTTTGCCAAGTTTTTTGTCCACTCAGTGAGTTCCTTGGAATAAGAGTGTCCATTTGAGAAAAGGCCTCCTGTGGATACTCTTCTTCTCTGATTGGGCTTCTTTCTGACTCTCCAGACTTTCCCACGATGGCCCATATTCCTCCTTTTTAGGTGTTGTATTCTTTAATTAGAATACAATTTTTTTTGACGGCAGGGATTAGCTTTTCGATTGTATTTGTAGCTTGAACACAGAATCTGGCACACAGTAAATGCTGAATAAATGCTTGTTACACATTTGCCTGTACTTCATAGGTGCTCATTAAAGGCTCATTGAAGGTGTGTTTCAATTGTTGCATTTAATCCTAATTCAACCGTCTCTTTCTCTTTTTATCAGTGCTTCTGTCTCCAAATTCATCCTTCCTCATCTTCCTGTTATTTTTAGCATTTCTATTGTTTTGTGAGGCTCAGAAGGGGGAAAAAAAAACCCAACTATCTTTACCTGATTAAATTTCCTTTCCCTAGGATGGATTTATTTAACCTGATAAAGACCAATGGGACCAGAAGTTAGCACAGTACTTTGCACATAATGAGTTTAAGGAATGCTTGTTTATGATTAATTGATCTCAAAGACTTGTTCTTTCTTGCCTAAGGGACTGAACACAGGAGTTTGGCTAATAAAATAGTCCACTAAGGCTGTTAGACCTAGTCCTATCTACCTTCCCAATGCTTTTCCCCCATTCTACCACTACATTTCCCACAAGACTTTAGATGAACACTTTACAGTTGTGTGGATCTTTAAGAGTTCAGGGGGTACTGGCTGAAACCAACCTAGCCATGGAGTCTACACACTAAATGATTTATATTCCCATGAACTTGGAGACCAGAGTTTGGCTGTGAGCACTCAAGGTATTATCAACTAGGCTGAGTTCAAAAAGGCTTCCTGGGGATGTGGCTTTGAAGAGAGACTAATCTGGTTTAGATAACTGGAAAAACTACCTCCCCCAACCCTATTCAGAATGGACAAAATTTGTTCCACCCTTCAGATTACCTTTAACCTCAAGTATTGTTTCTGAATCTCACTCTTTTTAAAACCTTTTTTTAAATTCAAAAGTATTTTACTTTTCCAATTGCATGTAAGGATAGTTTTCAACATTCACTTTTTAAGATTTTGAGCTTCATTTTTTTCTCTCTCCCCCTTTACCTCCCCCTTCCCCAAGAGAACAAGAAATCTGATATAGGTTATACATGGACAATCATTTTAAACATTTTTCTACATTACTCATTTTGTGAAAGAAAAATCAGAACAAAAGGGAAAAAACCATGAGAAAGAAAAAACAAACAACACAAAAGGTAAAAATAGTATGCTTCGCTCCACATTTAGTCTCCATAGTTCTCTCACTGGATGCAGATATCATTTTCCATCCCAAGTCTATTGGAATTATCTTAGATCACTGCATTGCTGAGAAGAGTCAAGTTTTTCATAGTTGATCATCACATCTTGTTGTACTGTGAACAATGTTCTCTTGGTTCTGCTCTCTTCATTCAGTATTAGTTAATTATAAAGTCTTTCCAGGCTTTTCTGAAGTCAGTTTCTTCAGCCTTTCTTACAAAACAATAATATTCCATTATATTCATATATCATAACTTATTCAACTATTTCTCCACTGATGGGCATCCACTCAGTTTCCAGTTCCTTGCCACTACAAAAAGAACTTTTACAAACATTTTTGCATATGTAAGTCCTTTCCTCTCTTTTATGATCTGAGATACACTGGGGATCAAAGGATATGCATAGTTTTATAGCCTTTTGGGCATAATTCCAAATTGCTCTCCAGAATGGCTGGATCAGCTGAATCTCACTCTTAGTTTTTGTGAGGAAATCTAGAAAACAAGGTGAGGTATAGGAAAAATGTTTGGGGGTGGGGAGGAGGAGGTCGAGGAGAAAGGGATTAAGAGCTGGTATTTATCTCTCTCCTAAACCCCAACCCTACACCATAGACTAAAGAACCTCAATTCAACCCTTTATTATACACGGAGGGAAAGGGAAGCCCAAAGTGAAAAGTGGATCTAGTATCAGACCTGGAGTTAGGAAGACTCATCTTCAGGAGTTCAGATCCAATCTCAAACACTGATGGGTAAGCCACTTAACCATGTGTACCTCAGTGTTCTCATCTATGGAATGAACTAGAGAAGGAAATGGCAAACCACTCCCCTATCCCTGCCAGGAAAACCCCATATGGGGTCGTGAAGAGTCAGACAGGACTGGAACAGTTGAACAACTTCTGAAGGTTGTGGAGGACACAGGTCCCTCATGGCCAGTCCTTGGTCTTTGAGCAGGGGCCTGTGTCCATTTAGTTGACTATTTACTCCCCTAGGACTGGAGTGGGAAAGCCAAGACAAGATGAGGGAGATGCTGACAGACAGAGACAGAGAGACAGACAAAGACAGAGAGAGAGAGACAGAGAGACAGAGAAAGACAGAGAGACACACACACAGACAGAGAGACAGAGAAAGACAGAGTGACACAGAAAGAGGGACAGAGACAGACAGACAGAGACAGAGAGACAGAGACAGAGAGAGGGGGGGAGAGAGAGAGAGAGAGAGAAGAGAAGAGAAGAGAAGAGAAGAGAAGAGAAGAGAAGAGAAGAGAAGAGAAGAGAAGAGAAGAGAAGAGAAGAGAAGAGAAGAGAAGAGAAGAGAAGAAGGAAAGGAGGAAGGGAGGGAGGGAGAGAGCATTTTTGAAGCTCACTCGGTACAGACACTGACGTGGAGCCCTCAATAAAATACTAAAATGCCAGATTTAAGAACAGCCCGACACAGGAAAAAGGGACCACTGCTACAGACTCGGAGGGACCACGGACCCAGAGATCAGACAAGTACACCAAAGGGAGCTAGAAGCTTGGGCTTGAAGAGAATGACTGGGACAGGCTCCATTCCTGGCCCAACAGTGCCACCAAGTGAGCAAAGCAGTCTGGGTGGCTCTGCCCGGCCTTTCCTGAAATCCATCTCCTTACTTGCCATGGACCAGACCCAGGAGAGGGCTTACTTTCCACTTTCAGCTTGGGGTGTCCTCAGACTGAGGACTCGTTGAAAATTATGGAATCTTAGCTGTAAAGAGATCTTCAGTGATTATTTAATCCAAACCATGCCCCAGGAGAATCCCCACAAAATATATCAGTCTGGTGGTCAGGGAGAATTCACTTCCTCCTAAATGACCTTAAACTCCACTTTGGGATCTTTTTCACTACCTAACATTAGTACTAAATTATTTTATTGCAAATCCATTATTTCTGTTCTTCCTACCAGCCCCACAAAAAAACCCAAAAAACCAAAATGCAACAAATTAATCCCTTCTCTATTAACCAGTCCTTCAAATATTTGTAAACAGCTGTTATTTCCCCTTGACCCCTTAAACCCTGCCAGATGTCCCTAAACCTGGCCTTCTTAAGGCAAAAATCCTCATGTGATATGGATTCAAGACCCTTCACAACTCTGATTGCATCGTCTGGACACTCTCCAGATTTCTACTGTACATCTAGAATTAAAAACACATTCCAAATATAATCTACCATTTTTTTCCTGGTAACTATGGCAGAGTCGTGCTAGATTGGAGTCCAAAATACCTGAGTTAAACATGTAGGGAACACTACCTCAAACACTAACTGTACAACTATGCAAGTCACCCAACCCTTATTCACCCTAGTATCCTCAGCTGTAAAATTAGGCTAATAACAGCACTTACCTCCCAGGATTATTGTGAGGATGAAATGAGGTACCATTTGTAAAGTGCTTAGCACAGTACCTGGTACATAGCAAGTGCTTAAAAAATACTTATTCCCTTCCCTTAAGGTAGACCAGTCTAGTCTTTGCTCACTTATATTGAGCCTTTGGGTCTGCCTTCCTTCTTCAAACTGCTTTCTAGTTATGTCTCCCTCCTCTTGTTCTTGAATTCAAATAAGACTACATTTATTTCTATTGAATTCCATATTATTAGATTCAGCCCAATGCTTTTACTTGTCAAAATCTTTTTGGATCTCAACTCTGAAATTCATCAGTATATTCCTTATTCCTTTCAATGAAGAGGCAGTGTAGTAAAGTGGGCAGTGTAAGGGGGGTGTGGAGTCAGCATGAACAGAATGTGAATCTCCCTTCAGATACTGACTAGCCTCAGGTTACTTAATTGTAAATTGGGGGAGTTGATAAGTCGCTTATAAATTTGGAACTAAGCTCAAAAAGTTATCAAAATGTGCATATCCTTTGGCCCAGTGTTTCTACTGGGCCTGTATCCCAAAAAGATAATCAAAAAGGGAAAAGGACTTGTATGTGCAAAAATGTTTGTGGCAGCCCTTTGTGTAGTGATAGGAAACTGGAAAGTGAGTGGATGCCCATCAATTGGAAAATGGTTGGGTAAATTGTGGTATATGAATGTTCTGGAATATTATTGTTCTGTAAGAAACAATCAGCAGGATGATTTCAGAAAGGCCTGGAGAGCCTTACAGGAACTGATGCTGAGGGAAATGAGCAGAACTAGGAGGTCATTGTACACGGCAACAACAATTTTAATATGATGATCAGTTCTTTTTATTTTTTTTTATTTTAAAAAGTTTTTTTTTTATTCTTTCATAGCTTTTTATTTACAAGTTATATGTATGGGTAATTTTACAGCATTGACAATTGCCAAACCTTTTGTTCCAATTTTTCCCCTCCTTCCCCCTACCCCCTCACCTAAATGGCAGGATGACCAGTAGATGTTAAATATATTAGAGTATAAATTAGATACACAATAAGTATACATGACCAAAACGTTATTTTGCTGTACAAAAAGAATCGGACTCTGAAATATTGTACAATTAGCCTGTGGAGGAAATCCAAAATGCAGGTGGGCAAAAATATAGGGATCGGGAATTCTATGTAATAGTTCTTAGTCATCTCCCAGAGTTCTTTTGCTGGGAGTAGCTGGTTCAGTTCATTACTGCTCCACTGGAACCGATTTGGTTCATCTCATTGCTGAAGATGGCCAGGTCCATCAGAATTGATCATCATATAGTATTGTTGTTGAAATATATAAGGAGATGATCAGTTCTGATAGACATCTCTTCAACAATGAGATGATTCAGACCAATTCCAATTATTCAGTGATGAAGAAAGCCATCTACACCCAGAGAGAGAATTATGGGAACTGAGTGTGGACCACAACATAGCATTTTCACTCTTTTTATTGTTGCTTGCTTGCATTTTATTTTGCTTCCTTTTTTTTAACCAGTTTGATTTGATTTTTTTTGGTGCAGCACAGTAATTGTTCTACCATGTTGTTGTTTTTTTTTTTAATTTTAGTTTTTTATTTACAAGACATATGCACAGGTAATTTTTCATCACTGACCCTTGCAAAACCTTCTGTTCCAATTTTTCCCCTCTTTCCCCCACCCCCTCTCCCAGATGGCAGGTTGACCAATACATGTTAAATATGTTAAAGTATATGCTAAATACAATATATGTATACATATTCATAGAGTTATTTTGCTGCACCAGAAAAATTAGATTTAGAAAGAGGGTGAAAATAACCTGAGAAGGAAAACAAAAATACAAGCGGACAATAACAGGAGTGGAAATGCTATGTTGTGGTCCGATTCATTTGCCATAGTTCTTTTGCTGGGTGTAGCTGGTTCTCTTCTTTACTGAATAATGTTTAACATATATTGATTACTTGCCATCTAGGAGAGAGTGTGGGGGAAGGGAAGGAAAATTGGAACACGAGCATTTGCAAGGGCTAATGTTAAAGAATTGTCTACACATATGTTTTGAAAAATAAAAAGCTTTACTAAAAAAAAAAAATAAAGGCACTTATAAATCTATGATCTTGTGACTGATTCCTTGAGAACAGAGGCCCTACAATCCTTTCAGAGTACAGGGTCTCTAAGGACAAGGACAAGGGCTGTTGTTCCTGAGGTGAGTATCTTTGAAGACAGGTTCTATGCCATCTTCTTCTTCTTCAGATTAGTTTGCCTGGGCAATTTTATCAGAATCATAGAACCACAGCTCAGTTGAACTGTGCACTGGACTGGGGAATTGTATTCAAATCATATCATGTTGGAGCTGAAAGTCCAACTTTGTAATGGGAAAATTGAGACTAGAGAGGAGGAATCAAGATGGCAGAATAAAAGAGGCAAGAAAATTGAGGTTAGAATGGAAAACTGATTTACTTAACTGATTTACACATTCAACAGCAGACCCAGAAATAGAATCCATGGCTCCTAATACCTAGTCTGTCTCTCTATGCCCCAGTAGATCCCATTGGAACATTGGGTAATAGATTTAGAGAGATTTTTTAGATGGTATCTTTCCTTTTGTTTTACAGATATCAAAAGAGGCTTTTCTTTAAACAGCAAATAGATTTCAAACTCTAAATACAAAGAAAAGTTTAAAAAAATTTTTTTAACAAATTCAATTTAATGGTATGAACAACCTGCAAACACCTAAGTATTAAAAAAAAAAAACAGTTCCTGATATTCATCCAGAATAAATTTAAAATAAACATAGAGAAGGTACTAGAATTAAGAGAGATCTGGAAAGGTTTCCTTTAAAAGATGGAATGTTAGTTTGGACTTGATGGAAGGAAGGGAAACCAGGAGGGAGAGCATTGCAGGTTTGAGGCCAGTGATATTATATATCCATGTGAATGGAATACTATTTATTGTTCTATAGGAAATGATGAAGGGGATGGAGAAACCTGGGAAGACTTTTATGAACTGATGCAAAGTGAAGTGAATAGAACCAGGAAAATCATTCATATGATAACAATACTGTAAAGAAAAACCATTTTGAAAGATTTAGGGACTCTGATCAATATAAGGACCAACCATATTTCCAAAGGACTCATAGTTTCTGATAGAGATAGTGGACTAACACTGAAAATTAAGGTAGATAAATACCCATATGTGTATATGTATGTATGTGTGTGTGTGTGTGTGTGTGTGTGTGTTGATGTATGGTTTCATCAGCCCAGAGTTTAATGTTAGTCACTGTGGGGCATGTGTACGTATGTGACCAATATGGGAAATTGTTAGCTTGACTCTAGATATTTTTAATGGAGTTTGTTTTTCTCACTTTCTCAAGGGGGACAGTGGGAAAGGATATGAACCTGAATATAAAAATGAATTTTGAAAGTTAAAATTTAAAATGTGATATTAAGTTGGAAAGACATTGTGGTACTTATAACTAATTGTGGTAATAGATTATAGGCCTTAAGTGCCTAGGAGAGGAATTTGAACTTTATTTCATAAAAAGGAAATATCTAAATGTTTTTAATAACATGCCTGTACTATACATAGATATTGAAGACTTTTCTTTCTCTCTCTCTGAGACATAGGTCCCTGCACTGGCAGTAGCCAGTGACATTTTTGAGTTCTACCTTTCTCTCCTCCATTTTGGAGATTTCCAAAGAAGCAGTTCCAAGTTGTACATCTGGCCTGGAGAAAGGCTGAAAATCAAAGTGCCTTTCCAAATTCTTTTTCTAGGTTATACATTTACATTTATTTTTCACATTTTCCCAAATGAGTCAATTTGGGAGAGACAAATCAGAGTAAAAGGGGATAATCATGAAAAAAAAGAAACAGAAAAAAGTTGAAAATAGTATAAATTCAATATACATTCAGTCTTCATAGTTCTAAGTTGGCGTTTTCCATCCAAAGTTTATTGGGATTGCTTTGGATCACTGAACTGCTGAGAAGAATCAAATCTGTTACAATTGATCTTTGCATCATCTTTCTGTTGCTTTGTACAATGTTTTCCTGGTTCTGATCTTGCCTTTCCAAATTCTTAGAGATTCCATGGCATCAGATGGCATGGCTGGGAGGTATACGACCTAGGTTTTGAGAGACAATGCACTAAACACCTCTGGATTCACCAGGAGCAATCCTGGTTTAGTGCACTGAAACTTTCTTAAAGTGAAAAACAGATTTCCTTGATTTGACAAAGGAAGAAATGTTTTCATGACCAACTGAAACTTTTGAATTACCAATTGTGCAATCACTAATTAAAAATAATTGAAAATGTAAACAGGTTAGAAACATTTGATGCTCCAGAGACACAAGAGTTCGAAGGTGGTGCTGCTGCTGAAGCTTCGGTACCCAGAGAAGAAGAGTGACTGACTCCATCTGCTGGAGGAGAACTGAACATCAGGAAGAAGCAAGCAAAGTAAACCAGAGAGTACTCCTCAAAAGGATGGAGAGACAGAGAGACAAGAGACAGAGACAGACAGATAAAGAAAGGATGTAGGATATCTGTGGAGAATGGAGGCCAGTGCAAGAAGCAGGGACCAGAGAAAAATTGCTGATGGAAAGACATTTTATCATAGAACAGGGAAGGAGGGAATATCAACCTTCTCCTTTAAGGGGCCCTAATCTGGCCAGTCTAGAAGTCATCTGGTCTGTACAGGTTTCTAAAGGCAGATGGCCCACTGAAGGTGGAAGGATGCTCTGGACTCTATGTGGACCCAGATACAAGCCCTTTAGTGGTTCTATGATGAAATGCTTTGTGAGCCTTAGTCATTTTAAATGGAGCTGGTGGCTTTTCCTTCAGGGAATTTCATACATTAAAGTTCTCAGATGAGTCAGAAAAGTGAGAGGTCCCAATGTTTCACAGATTCCTAAGTCAAAATGGAACTTGAGGGTGGTATTGGAATATCAAAGGTTAGATCATAAATTCTATAAATGGATGTTTCTTTTCATGTTTGTTTGTATAATTATCTGACACACAATAACAATAAGTACTTAATAAATGTTTATTGCATTATTCGAATAGAAGGAAATAAGCATTTATGCAGCACCTACTAGTGCCAGGCACAGTGATGCAGGTTTTACAAATACCACCTTATGTGATCCTCACAACAACTTCATCCGTATTGCATTTACTAACCGTGGAAGGGAATGAGCGTTTTTATAGCACCTACTATGTGACAGGCGTTGTACTAGGAGCTTTACAAATATCACCTCACGTGATCCTCACAACTGTTCCAGGTGCTGTTATTATCCCCATCTTATAGTTGAGGGAACCGAAGCTAACAAAGGTCGTGACTTGTCCAGGATCACACAGCTAGGGAGTGTCTGGGGCTAAACTTGAACTCAGATCTTCTAGAAGGGCAAAGAAAAACCAAATGAATTTTCTAACCCCAAGTCCTGCGGTAGAGGAGAATGGGGTAGAGGCGCGGCCCGCGATGGGCTGTGGTTTCTTGGCCTTGTGGACTAGTTCTTTTATCATCTGGACCACAAATGTCCATTTCCTTCTCTAAGACCCTTTCGTTTATTCATCCCTCATTAAGTCCCTGTTACACTGTAACCTGGACTAGTTCTTTTATCATCTGGACCACAAATGTCCATTTCTTTCTCTAAGACCCTTTCGTTTATTCATCCCTCATTAAGTCCCTGTTACAATGTAACCGAGAGGGGCAGGACACTGACAGGAAACTGACAGATTACACGGTGTGGGAGAGGAGGCGGGGCCCTCCCAGCCCCGACTTTGCTCGACTCCTGGGAGGCCTCCGCAGCAAAACCAGGCAGCGCGCTCTTGCTGCGGCTTTGGTAAGGAAAGAAATCCCTAACTCCCGACCGAAACGCGGGCTGTGGAGTCTCTGCGGGCGCCGTCCTTGTCGGCTGTCAGGGGGAACGAAGGTCGAGTTAAGAAAGCAGCGGAGAGACCACTTGCGGAGGGGGACTCCCCAATCTTCCCACAGACGCCTTCTTAGCCACTTCCCAACAGTGAAACCGGTCTTGTAAATAGGCGGCAGCACGTCGGGCAAATCCCGGCTTCTTAAACGTGTGGCCCCGCAGGGGGTCTCCAGCTGAACGTGAAAAGTGTGACTTGTGTGCCCGCTTTATAGCCCCATATACAGAGAGACACACAAACTTCTCCATGAAAAAGGGCTCTAGTGTGGACAGAGTCAGTTACAGCCACAACTGTCACAACTGGGAACACGAGGTATAATATTATTATTAATATACCCATCTTACAGATGAGCAAACCGAGGCAGGCCCTGGCGAGGTGCCCGGAGGTCAGCTGAGCATCCGGGTCCTAGACCTGCCTTGGAAACAGGGGCTGACAACGCTGGGAGGGGCCCTTCGGGGCAATTAATCCCATCCGTCATTTAATAGCCTTAACCACAGGGGAAACTGATCCGATTAGGCGCGAGGGCTAAGCCGTCCGAGGGCAACTCCTTCCTACGCCCGTTTTACAATCAGGGAAATTGGGGAGTGTCGGACACCGCCCGAGGTTCGGGCCCAGAGGAGGGAAACAGGAAACAGCGGGGGCCACGGGCGGGGTTGGCTTCCGGACACTTCCGAGGCCACGGTTCAATTCGGTCCCCCAGCGGAAGAGCAGGCCCCGGACCGTTTCTTCCCGGAACGTTTGTTCTTGAGGCGTAGGACTCCGGGGGGAAGGTTTTCCAGTAGGATTTTCCTCCCACGCGGCCCTTATTTCCCACACTGCCCCGCGCTTCTTCCTTCTTTCTCTCTCTAGCTTTGGGCCTCTTCCGGTTGGTGGAGTGCCTGTTGGCGCACGCTGCGGTGAGAGGCTCTGGGGGTCGCATCCGGCGCCATCCGTGGCCTGGATGGGGCATGGGGGGTCGAGCGAATAGCTCGGAGGATAACGGAGGAGCTCTGAGCCGGGGGGCAGGCCGGGCGGGACCGGGGGGCAGCTCGGGGTTGAGCCCGGGAGAGTCGGGGTTAGCTGAGAGGCCTGGGCCGGGGTGAGAGGGAGCTCGGGCCCGGAGTGAGAGGGAGCTCGGGTCCGGAGTGAGAGGGAGCTCGGGGCCCGCGGCATCGAGAAGGGAAGAAGAGGCGCAGAGCGGGCTGGGTGCCGCGCGCCGTTTAGGGTAGCCTCGGGGCCGCTACGGGGAGTCTCCGGAGCAAGACGGGGTTGGGAGCCCACGCGGGGCGCCCTTAAGGGGAGAGTCCCATGGCCCGCGGAGCCGCAGGCCCCCCCCCACTTCCGTCTCCCCGCGCGGCTCGGCAAACCCGAGTCCCCTCCCAGGGGAGCCCGTGGGAAGGCTTCTCCAAGCTAGAGCTCCTGAGGTCCCTCCGCTGGCTTACTCCCCGAGGAAACGACCGCTGGCGCTGCTTTAACCCCCCGCGGTCGTGCCCCAAGTTAGCCCAAATTCGGAAACTCCTTTCCCTTTCATCTATTACATATTTGAGGCTTGGCTGAAATGAAGCATCAGCGACCGGCAAATACTTAGCGATCACTGACTCGGGGGCTGGCTGGAACAGCCAACGCGGGCCCGTCCTCCCGGAGCCCGTCATTGGAGACGGCCTGCCCACGAGTGATGGGCAATCCTGGGGAGGGTGGCACTAAAGGGAAGAGAGGTTGGTTTTTAATTGGGACCAGACTCGGGAAACGGGCTCAAATCCGGCTTGGTGACCCAGGAAACATCCTACATACAGAGCTGTGAAGATAGGGATTGGGCTTGGTGGGGTCACAGAATCGGAAGGATGTTTCGCTCTGTGATCCTCAGTCCTTGTTCTCCCCTACAGGTGCAGAGATGGCCAAGTCTAAGAACCATACCACCCACAATCAATGTGAGTTCTCCCCCGGGTAAAGGAGAGAGCCCCTTGTTAACCGGGGCCACTTGACCGGAGTGAGGAAAAATAACATCTGAACGTTGGACACTGGGAGTTATTTGCTATGTAAAATCAAACTGGCCTAAGTTGGATTTTTTCCTTCTTTTTTTGTCTGTAGCACGAAAATGGCACAGAAATGGCATCAAGAAACCCAGATCACAGAGATACGAGTCTCTGAAGGGGGTGAGTGTGCATATATTCTGCGATTATGGTTTGCTGGTGAGAAACTCGTGTTGCTGGTTTGAGTCTTTAGATGGATGGTCAGTTTTGTGACGATGCTTTATGCCCACAGCCCCCTGACCATCTGTCTCACCATCAAAATATGGGGAGGCTGCTGCTCTCAGTATCAGCCTTGGTAGAAGAGAGGCTTGTCTAGAAAAGTTATATAGGAGTTTAGAGCATACTGTGATACACTGGCAAGATGTTAGCTCCGGAGGCAAGGGCTGGGAGTGAAAGCCTGTGATCCTATAGGTAAAACTTTACTTTTCTGGGCCTAAGTTTCCTCACCTATGAGATTTGGGGGTGGGGGACAATTAGGTTAATGACTTCCAAGTCTTTCTCTAGCTATAGTCTGATTTTCTGCAAGTCACTGGCCTGTCAGGAAACAAAACAGCCGCCTGCCCTAAGGAGAGAAAACAAGATGTACATAGCACTAGGGCAAAGCACAAAGAATGTTCTAAAATTTTCCTACTTCCTTGTGTTCACATAGGTGTCATTTTTTTATCCAAGAGTCTTGGCAGAATATTCTGCACATGAACTAAATGATGGCATCACTTGTAGTTTTCAGAATATGGTTAAATGTGTAACCCAAATATGGTATCATTGGGGCCAACATAGCTTGTTAATAACTGGGTCACATGAGCTACATTCAGCCCTTGAACAGTTGGTATTAATCTTTTAACCATTCATCAATCATTATGCTCATTGTGTTCAGTGATTTGAGCTGGTAGGGATGTATTTACAAGATCTGAGCCCAGCCCTCAGGAATCCTAAATAGTCCAGTAGGAGGTAAAAACCATAAACTCGGATAACTATATAGCTATACAGTATTCAAACAGTTTTAACTTAACAGTTTCTCCAAAGGTAATTTTTAAATTTCTTGATGACCGAGAACTTTAAAAAATTATTTACTCCTCACAGAGTTATGTAAAGGCCAAACTTTGTTGCCACCTTTGGATACCAGTCGTTTAGCTTGTTGTTCCTTATTTAGGAAAGTTGTGTAAAACATTTCTCTACTAGCCATATTTTGGAAGAAAGATAAAAGGAAGAAATAATGCTTCAATCTGCCCTCTTGAGGCCACCAGATTTTCTATCTGAAAGTGGATAGCATTTTTTCATTTTGAATCCTTTGGCGTTGTATTGGTCAGAATGACTGCTAAGCCATGGATTACAATACTACTGTTACTTTGTAGTATGTTCTCCCGTTTGTGCTTACTTCATTTTGCATCAATTGTTCAAAGTTTTTCTGAGACCATCCCCTTCATCATTTCTTAATAGCATAGTAGTATTTTTCTTTGATCTCTGTGAGATATAAACCCAATAAGATTGCTGGATCAAAACATGCAATTTTATAGCTTTTGGGTGGAGTACAGTTGCAAATTGATTGGACCAGCAGGCACATCCCTTCTAGCATTTCTCACTTTTACGTCTTAGCCATCAGATTTCTCTATTATGCTTTAAAACATTTTTGTTGGATTATGAAAACTGCCAGTTCACATGCTTTGACCATTTATCAATTGAAAAATGGATCTTATTTTTATAAATGTAACTGATTTCCCTATATATTTGAAAACAAGACCATTTTGATTTAATTGGTTCTGTTTGTACAAAAATGTTAATTTTTATAGTCAAAATTATCTGTTTTGCCTCCTGTAAACCTATCTCTCTCTGGTCATTTACTCTTCCCCTTTCCATAGATCTAATAAGTATTTTTTTCCCATGCTTCTATGATTTGCTTATGGTATCTATTCTCTCTGATAATGTGCCCATTTTGAGCCCATTTTGGCATGTGGTATGTTGGTCTATGCCTAGTTTTGGCCAGACTACTTTCCAGTTTCCCAGCAGTTTTTATCAAATAGTGAATTCTTGCCCAATAGCTAGCATCTTTGGAGTTACTAAATACTATGTTATTGCACTCATTTGTTTTTGTATATTGTATACCTAATCTATTCCTTTAATCAGCCATTCGATTTCCTCCAGTAACATTGGTTTTGGTAATTTTTTTTTTTTTTTAATCAGTTTGATGAAATTGTTTTTGGTATTGCTTTAGATACCATTAGGCCCTTGGGAAGCATTTTTAAAAATATACTCTTGTAGAGTTGGCTTTAGTATATCATGTAGCTCTGGAATCTTTGGTGATTAGACATAGAAGAAACTCTAGAGATTGTGTAGTCCAGGAATATTTAGCTTTTTATTAATAAAAGCCACATGATAAATCCATGTGGTTTTGAATCAAATGAATCTAAAGATTACATTCAGTTTCAATTAAAAGACAAAATAATTGAAGCTGACCAGCATGGTACCTGATAAGTCTCTTATACAGTCTTAAGTCAATGAGGACATGTTTAGGACCAGTCACTGATTTATGGGCTAATTAGATTTGGTCAGGTTTAATTTCTTCATTTTGTAAGTAGGAAAGTGGAGGTAGTTGTCTCAAACATTATATAGCATAGTAGTTAGAGACCTAGCCTGGACCATAGGTTCTCGGGACTTAATATATAAGTGCTTATTCTGTGCAAAGCACTGGGAATACTACTGCCTCCCAGAGATCTCAAGTTCTCTGGCTAGGGATAAGTGTAAACATGGAAATATTTTAAATATGCAAAATGTGTGTACAGAATAGGGAGAGGGTAATCTCCCGGGAGGGAAGCTACTAGGCAGTAAACATCTTTTAATACCTGCTGTATGCCAGGCACCATGCTACTAAGCATTGGGGTGAAAGGTAGTCCCTGTTTTCAAGAAGCTCACTCTCTCAAGGGAGACAGCGTGCAAACAAGCTATATACAGGATAAATTGGAAGTGAGCTGGGGAGATTTAGAAAAGGTGAGATTTGAACTGAACCCAAAAAAATGGGAAGAGAAATTTTAGAGGCAGAGGAGAGGAAGAACATTTTGGGTGTGAGGATAGCGAGACATGGAGAAAACGGTAAGCATAAGAATAGCAGAGAAGTAGAAAGAAGACAGTTTTACATGCCAAAATAAGATTAAGACAGATTCAGGGATTTAAATGCCAGATACAAGACTGGATAGATCCTGGGGCCACATTTTGGCAGCTACCTGGAGTAGAAGACCTGCTAGAAGTTTGTTGCCTTTTGATCAGAAAGGGTAACAAGGATGGAAGCCTTAACTGGGCTGACGACTATGAGAAAAGTGCTTATATGCAAGAGATACTGTCAGTCTATTCTGGTCATACCTAGATATGTGGGGCATTAATCCCATGTGGCAGCGACTCTCCTTCAAGAATAAGGGTTGAGGGTGACACTGGGTAAGATTGCTGGCCTGAAAACTGGACACCTGTGGTGCCTTGACAGCAACAGGAGAGTTGTAGAGGCTGATTGCTGCTTTGGGAAGTGTGGTGGTCTTGAAGATTTCCAGAAGGCCAGTGTAGGTGTGGTGCTGGAGCTCCAGAGAGTAACCAGACCTGGGTCAAATGTGTGGAGGTGGTTGTTGAATGGATGGTGGCTGGTGGGGCAGTCAGATGTGGAGAGGAGAGGGCCCAAGATGAGGTGGTTCCCCCGCTCAGGGCTCCTGGCCAGGGCAAAGTTGTAAAGACATTTCTGTGCATTGTTTGTCTTGCAGGTTGACCCCAAGTTTCTGAGAAACATGCGCTTTGCCAAGAAACACAACAAGAAGGGGCTGAAGAAGATGCAGGCCAACAACGCCAAAGCCATCAAGGCCCGAGCAGAGGCCATCAAGGCCCTGAGCACCAAGGCCTCCAAGGCCAAGCTCCTCAGGCCCAAGATTTCCAAGGCCACTGCCCGCCGTGCTGGCCACAAGATGGCCACCAAGCGTCCAGCCCCTAGAGTTGGCATCAAACGCCCAGGCCCCAGGATCACAAAGCCCGACTCTAAGGTTGCAAGAACCACTGAGCCCAAGACAGTCAAGCCCACCGATCCCAAGGCCACCAAGCCCACTAAACCCACTGACCCCAAGACCGCCAAGCCCACTGATCCTAAGGTTACCAAGTCTGGCGCCAAGGTCACCAAATCTGATGCCAAGGCTACCAAACCTGGCCCCAAAGTCACCAAGTCTGACGCCAAGGTTGCCAAACCCGATCCCAAGGCCGCCAAGTCTGGTTCTAAGGCCACAAAGCCCAGTGATTCCAAGGCTGCTAAGCCTGCCGAGTCCAAACCCAAAGATGCTGGGGCTAAAGCTTCTGGTTCCAAGCCTTCAAAATAATAGATGCTTCAGGACAGAAGGACTTGTTTAAACATAAGCCACCGTTTTTTCCTAGCCAGGGTATGATTATTCACTATTTTGTACAAATAAAATAAATGGTGAGTCATAAGAATTAACTGGTCTTTTTGTCGTCAAATCTAGGAGTGAAATGGGAGGTAACACATTATCAACAATTTGTAGATGAGGAAACATAGGCTCGGAGTAATTGTGAAACACACTGTTAAAAATGAGGAGGTTGGGACCCCTGCACTTAAAGGTCTTTGGCAAAGTAACAGGCAAAAGATGTCTCTTCGGTATGCTACTTTACTGTTTGACTTGAAGCAGATCTCAGTCTCTTTAGCCTTAATTTCTGTAAGTTGTGAAGGGGATTGGACTGGGTGAGAACCTTCCAAGTTCCTAATCTATAATTCTTGGTAAAAATCTCAGAATCATATTAGAGTGAGCGGCTCTTTTAAAAGAAGAGATATGGGGAAGCCACTCTGAGGAGAATGCAGATTCAGGTTGCCGATAGAAAACTTTAGTAGGAAAGGCACGGCGTTTGGAGCCCAGGGACTTTGTGTTCTCTGTTAATTTAAGTGACCACATCTGTACCTGTTGTTCATACACACACCCCATTCTGGGTCTCCATTTCTTCATTGAGGTTATAGATTGACCCATCAAGTTCATCCCACATATGATCCAAAGCCATCAGAACTTCAAGCCAGAATACTTTGAAGGCCACAGTTCCCTTTACCCCATCCCTCAAAGTGGCTGTCCCATACAATTACTTCCACATTCTGTGCTTCCAGGGAAGGGCAAGGCAGCAAGCAAAGAATGTCGCTATTTATCACCCTGCATCCAGTATCCCATATTCTGCAGGTCCCTGGGGAACTGAAAAACATGTTCACCAGTGTTCTGGTCTTGAACATTAACTATCATTAACTCCTAAGTGTATCACTGTCACCAGAAACCTGTTTTCTCACATTTGAAAGCGTGAGACCTGCCTTCCCTCCTTTGGTCTTGGAATTTTTAAAGACTACTTGTCCAAGACTTCAATACGGTCAGAACTGCCTTAATACCTAGTTCTAGATAAGGATATGGACTCAAAATCACTATTTTTGAGTTACATGATAGAATTTGGTGACTTTTCTAATCCCAAACCTTGGACCTCATCAGTTTGGGAAGCTTTAGATCAGGAATGATGATGCCCATACTCACTGCTGGACTAACAACCAGGCAAAGGGACCTAGGGAAAGAAAATTCTCAGCAACCCCACAAAGCTGGTCATTTTCTCTGGGAGCAAACACTCAGCAAAGGAAGTTATGGCCTGGGAGACCCTTAGCAATTTGTATGCTGGGATTGAGGGTTTGGGTTGTGGATGATGATAGAGGAAACGAGGGGCTTGGGTCCTTGAATAGGGCTGCATCCTGGGAATCTAAGCTCCCCTTTGTTGGAAACCATCAATCCAAGGTGGATTTTGCTTTGCTTCTGAGCTGCTTCAACCCTCCTTCAGTTCCAAGTCACTCTGTGACTGGGCTCTCTGCCCTCTGGATGAGCTTCTGCTTGAAGATCAAAGGCAGAGTTTGGACTAGGCCGCTTTGAGCAGTTCCCCTGTTCTATGTCGGTTCATACTTAATTTTTCACTTCGGTGTCAGGGGTGCCTAAAGAAGCAGGATCTGCTTCCTCCCCTTCAAGGATGCTCAGCACTGAGATAAGGATTTTTCCTTGGATTTCTGTCTCTAAGCTTCACCCCTCTCACTGGGCTCTGAACTCAGTGCCTCATAGCCTTGCCTTGCAGACTCCCAGGTTACAAACACTGATGTCTCCTTAAAATGAAAAAATGGGGCTTTCCTGCATTTACTAGACCCAGTTTTTGGAGGTTTGACCCTTTGAGCCAATGCAACCCAACTGCAGCATCTGCCTTCCAGGGGCCTAATGTTCCCTGGAATTCATTGAAACTCATTCAGACTCCAGGGTCTCTAGCATTTCAAAATCTTGTGGAAAGATTTGTCTTATATTGGTTTGGAGGGGTGATAAGGGAATCACAGGTTCCGGGTAATATTACTCTTCTTTCTCTTTGAGGATAATCCACAAGCATTTATTATGTACTAGGTACGGAGCCAGGCCCAAATATTACTACTACTCCAGAAGCTTGTATTCGGAATACAGTAAACAAATACAAGTAATTAGTTTATTTAGGGAGATTAATGGAAGTAGCTGTATGCCATTGGGCACAGATGGGGTCCCTGAGCTGAATCCTGAGAAAAATAGGATTTGGGGGGTGGAGGGGGAGTGCAGGGGCTGCATCCTGGCACAGGGTACAAAAGTCCCAGTAGAACAAACACAGGAGGTGGAAAAATGAGACCACGTTGACCTAAGGAAGTCTGCCATGAACATCTCTCCCTTACTGAGTAAATTCCAATGGCTCTTTATTATCTGTAGCATTGATATAAAGATATTTTATTTCTTAATTTACATTTCTACAGTGTACAAAGTATCACCACCATCATCTTAGAAGGTAAGTGCTTAAAAGTTCATGATTCACATTTTGCAAGTAAGAGCCCAAACTCCTAACCAGAGGTTCTTGACATGTTCTTGCCCAAAGTCAGAGGCAATATTCAGTCTCCCACCTCCAATCTCCCTCTAGCAGCATCAGAAAGCTGGAGTTAAGACAGACTAATCAACCACCCCAAAGAGCAGGATCTCTGCCAGAAGGTGGGAAATGATCAGAAGCTCCCAATGCCTTCCCCTGCCCGCAGGATACACATTGAGATTCCAACCCATCATAGTGAGCATCCCCGGGCCATAGCATTTTTTTCCCCAGGCTCATCTGGAGTATTTTTCTGCTCCCGATCCAAATCCCAACTCCTCTCTTCAAGGCATCCCACCTCCAGGAGCACCAGTGAGCTCCTCCATGCATTTCTAAGTTCTTTCCTTTGTATTCCAGTTCTGCACTAGAAGGGAATCTTTCCCCTCTGACCCAGACCTCCATACCTGTTTTGGGACTCCTATCATTTAAAGCTCACTTCAAATGACACTTTATGTAATTTTCTGATCCCTCTGTTTTCTAAGGGGCTTCCACTTAGACACCATGTAGTTCTTTTTGGCCTACATCTTCAAGACACTTTATGAAAATAATTTCACTGATGCTTTCTTCCAACTTGACCGTCACTTTGAAAGGACCATCCGTCCCACAGAATCTCCCTTTTGAAAAAATAGGAAAAAACACCAAAACAACCAAATCAAAAAATTCCAATCCATTGGATAGGTTTGTAAATGTCTCATTTCATACCTATAGTCTAACACCTCTTTGCCTAGAAGTGGAAAACATGCTTCACCAAGCCCTGAAGTCTTTCAGTGTTTCTCTTCACATTTCTGTGGTCATTGTATATATTCATAAGTAATTAGAGGAGCTAGTGCAATGGCTAGCCTTGGATCACAGTCAGAAGGACCCTAGATCCAATGTAACCTCATAACTCACTAGTTGTGGCCCTGAGAAAATCACTTCCCCTGTTTGCCTCAGTTCTTCACTTATAAAATTAATGGCACCTACTTTGCTGGGTTGTCATGAGAATCAAGTCATTGTAAAATGCTTAGCACAGTGCCCGACACACTATATAAATGTTAGCTATTACTACTTATTAAATAGCTCTCCTGGTTCCAAGTTTGCTCTGTGTCATTTCAAACAAATTTTCCCCAAATCTCTCTGAGTCTTTTTTTAAAGAAACTTTTCTTGATATCGGTTGTTTTTACATGAGTTTTATTTGTGAATAGTCTTTGAATCTTTGACAATTATTTCTTATGACAAATGTTAATTACAGTGAACAAGAATATGTTCAATTATTCTCTAATCAGTGGGCATCCACTTTCATTTTAGCCTTTTGCTACTACAAAAAAAAAAAAATATATCCACTGCAAGTATTTTTGTTTTTCTAAGTCCTTTCCTTCAGCCATTGACCTCCCGGTGTTAATGCCTGGTAGTGGTATCCCTGGAGCAATTGAACTGTTGACTACATCCCAAATGATTTCCAGAATGGTTGGATCAAGAGCATGTATTAGTGTGGAGCCTGTCTTCCCTGAGGGGTTTCCCAACAGACGGAGGGAACTGCTGTTTGATCTCCTTGTACCTCAGCCCCATTCTGCCTTTAAATGCTCGCTGACTTAGTGCTTCTCTCCCCCTCCCACATCTTGCCCTATACTGGAATAAACCATCCACCTTGCATGCCGGGGCGGGTGCAGTGGGTAGAGCCAAGTGCAAATCCGCCTTCAGACGAGCAGTAGGGCACGACTTTGGGCAAGTCACTTAATTAGCTCTCTCTGCCTTGTTTCCTCATCGGTAAAGGCAGCTGGCAAGCACATGGCAGCCACTCCCACCCAACCACATCATTCTTCCGTTGGTGGGCCGGAGCGGGACCGGACATCAGCCCTCCGGGTCCAGCGTTGTGCCCCTCTCCTTGCCACCCCTTTTCTCCTCCCACAGAACCTAGCGAGGGCGGCTGCTCGGTGCGAAAAGGAGTGCAGCGTGCTGGGGAGAGGGGAGACAGGACAGCTCAGCACCAAAACGAGGCTTTATTGGAGGTCTGGGTCTTTGGTTCCTAAGGGGAGCTAAGGGGAAGCCCCCAGGCCCGAGCGGTGGGGAGGGGAAGGCACTAGGAGGGGCTGCTGGTAGCCGCTGCTGTTAGCACTCGTTGGGCAGGGCCGGCAAGCTGGCCAGGGCAGGCAGCAGGTGGGCGTAGATGTCAATGCCCCGAAGGAACACGGCTTCGTTCAGGAACTCGTTGTGGTCGTGCAGCAGGACGGGGGTGTGGTTCATCGGGGAGAAGCCCAGCGCTGGGACCCCTGCCTGTAAGCATGTGGGTGCATCAGGGCAGGGCTCACCCTCCTGTCTGGTGGAGCCAGCCTGCCCTCCCCTCCCCCGCCGTGCCCCCTGGAGTAGGGCACCCTCGGTTCCCTCAGACCGGAAGTCCAGGACCCTGCCTGCCCGTCCCAATCCGCACGCCGGCCGCCTCCCACCGCTCCCATCCCAAAGCGGAGGCTGGAGAGACTCACGGCTCGGAGGTACCGGCTGTCGGTAGCAGCTGGGAAGATCTCGGGCTTCACACTGAGATTCCTGGCAGGGGAAGACACGAAGGTCTTTACCAGTGGGGAGGGGGCATCCCACCAGCCGACCGCATCAAAGGGAGGAAGGGAAGGGCAGCAGGGGATGGAGGTCGGGTCTTACATCTCCCTACAGACTCTGCTGAACTCGGCCCACCAGGGGTTGGAGTCATCTGTGGCTGTGATTCGGGGCTCTGTCCATTTCTGGGGGGGAGCAGATAAAGCAAGGATCAGAGAAAGTCCATCTCCGATCCGTTTCAGGGGAATGACCTCCAAGCTCCCGGGGACAAACATCCACAAACCATCCCCCACAAACATGGGAGCCCCCCTGGGACCACCCACTGCTCCAATTGTGAAACAGGAAAAAGGTTCCCTGTGGGGGGGGGGGAGGGACCCAGGGTGCCCATGTACCTGGTGAAACTCGTAGGTGACCCCTTCCCCAGCCTCCTGGCACCAGCCCTGAATCTGCTCCTCAAAGGCCTAGGAGACAACAGAGGGAGGAGGTAGCGCCCCCGGCTCTGGCATCCGACCCTCGGAACCGCTGCTGACAAGGGGAGGGCAAGGGGAGGGGGAGTCCTGGAGGGACGACAGCTCCAGTCCCCATTTCTCTAGTGCTCTCTAGGAGCTCCCCAGAGCTATATCAAGAACTACCATCCTCAGCTGGTGGACCAGGAGGCTGGGGGGGAGGGAGAGGGGGGCTCCCATGGTGGGGCCAAGTCATGGCAGCCAGCAAGTCCTAGGGCAGAGCCCCGAGCCCCCCGCCGGGAGGCAGAGTCATCGGGGACCTGGGAGGCGGGGGTGAGCCTGAGTCAGGAAGGCAGGACCCTGGGAGGACCCGCCCCGCCCCAGCACCTTGAGGTCCACATCTGGAGCAACTCGAAAGTCAAAGCTCGCGCTCATGGTGGCCGGCACCACATTGAAGGCAACTCCTCCATTCAGGATGGTCAGGTTCACGGTGGTCACGGCCCCCAGGGTCAGGTTGGGGTTGGATTGGAGCCTGGGGAAAGGAGAACGCTCAACCCCGGCCCTTCTCCATGCTCCCCTACCCAAAGGCCCCAGCGAAAAGAAGGGGGAGGAAGGCCGGTCCCGGGGCAGGAACCAGGGAGGGAGGGAGGGGAAGTTCTCACCGCTGATTCTCCTGCTCTCGGAACTTCAGCACGGAGGTGACCACCTTATGCTGTAGAGCCCCCGGGGGGGAAAGGGGGGTCAGCCAGGGTGCTCCACTGACAGCCCGCCCCCTCCTCCGGGCTTCCCAACCCCCTCAACTCACCAGCTTCTCTGCGGCCGTATTCTCAATGAAACGCGAGCCGTGGCCTGGGTTCCCAGAGCTGGTGACACACAGCCCTGGTGGGCAGAGGGGTGCCCGGAGGGCAGAGGCTTATTAGTCTTCCCCAGCCAACTAAGGGACACCCTGGGAAGGACAGGTCCCCACCCTGGACCCGAGATCCCCCAACTTCCCCCGCACCAGGGAAGGGCTCTACTCACACCAGGGGCTGCGTTCGCTGTAGAAGACCGTGAAGGTTTCTGTAGGGCTAGCCAAGCCTACGCAGGGGGAAGTGGGATGTCAAGAGGGAGTCTGTCCCAGCCCAGATCCAGGCCACTCAGACCCCCACCTGCTACCAGGACCCAGGCCCAGATCCCGATTTGGTACCAGAACCCAGGCCACTCAGACCCCCAACCTCACCCTGTGTGAGACTCACCTTCATCGAGGGCGAAGCCAGCTCTTAGAGCCTGAAACTCTGGCCGTTTCACAAACAGCTCCATGCCCTTGTGTCCTCCAACCTCCTCATCTGAGCAGGCAACAGAAATCCCATGAAGCAAAAACACACACACACACACTGGGCAGGAGGAGCCCATTTTGCCACAGCAACGATGGAGTCCCCCAGTGGGCCCCTGGCACTAGGCTATTCCCTTACTCTCAACCCCCAAGAGCCATACCTGGGACAAATGTCAGGTGAATGGTCCTGGGAAAAGACTTCCCTTCTGCTTTTAGCCTCCGAATAGCCTCCACGTACCTGGAGGGACAAGAGTGAGACTGAGTCACAGAGTCCATTAAGAGTGAGGCAGGTATGGAGTCCAGATAACCCAAGGTCCCACAACTGACTCCCCACCAAGAATCAAGAATCTCAGGTTTTCCCTGAGAGAGACTATGGGAACTGAGTGTGGACCAGAACATAGCATTTTCACTCTTTCTGTTGTTGCTTGCTTGCATTTTGTTTTTTTCTCAGTTTTTTTTTTCCTTTCTTTATCCGATTTTTCTTGTGCAGCAAGGTAACTATAAATATGTATACATATATTGGATTTAACATATACTTTAACATATTTAACATGTATTGCTCTACCTGCCATCTGGGGGAGGGGATGGGGGGAAAGAGGGGAAAAATTGGAACAAAGGGTTTGGCAATTGTCAATGCTGTAAAATTACCCATGCATATAACTTGTAAATTAAAAGCTTTAATTAAAAAAAAAAAAAAAAAAAAAAAGAATCTCAGGATCTGGGTTGGAGAGGAAGTCTCAGAGGATCTAGTTAAAAGTACCCTTTTAACATCCCAAAGGTCCATTAAAAGGAGAACCTAAAGCTTTTTCCAGCCTCCACCCAAAATGGCCAGTGATGAGAAACCCAGTGATTTATGAAACAGCCTATTCCGCTTGGGGGCAGTTGTCCTTTTATCAAAAGGACATCTACCTCTTTGATCTTGTACCCAGAGCTCCCAATTCTGGCCTCCTGGTAATAGCAGAACCAGCCTTGTGACTTTCAGTGACGGCCCCTCAGATACTTGTAGACAGCTCCCACCTCAAGCAACAACCCAGCCACAAACGTGAAGGGCCTACTATGTGCCAATCACACCGGCATCCCCGAGGACCTTATTTTGCCAAGTCTTTCCTTGGCCAGGCTAAATGATACTAATTCCTTCGGCCTATAATCCTGTGACTTGCTACAGGTGGTCACTTTTCTCTGGTCAGGCTCTCCCTAAAAGGTGGAGCCTGCTAGATTGTGATTGTCATTGTCTTTTGCCTTTTTTGATCTCCCTGTATTCAGCACAGTGCCTGACATAGAGAAGATATCTAATAAATGTTTACTGACTGACTCTTCTAAATTTAGTCTGAGCGGGGAAGAGAACTGACTATGGTGCTATCATCTCCCTCCACGTGCACACTATGACTGCCAATATGGCCTAAAATTCCATGACCCCCACTGCAGTCTGCCACATCCCACTGTTAACTCACAGGAAGTCTTTGGTTTGCCAAAACCCCTCTCCTGTAAGCTACTTGAAAACAGGGACTATTTCCACCTCTCCCCATCCAGTACTTGTATGGTTGGTTTGGTTTTTTTAATCCAGGTAGGATTTTGCATTTGCCTCCTATTAAATTGTATTTTCTTTTGAACTTAATTTTGTCCTCCAGCATATTAACTTTCTGTCATCTGCAATCTGAGAATCCTACCACCTTTGCTTTTATACAATTCATTAGGGAGATGGTGACCGGCACCAGATAGAATGAATACATACTAAAAGGTACCAGCAGGTAGTAGAAGCAAGTTGATTCAGCGTCAGCAGTGTGATGTGGCAGCTGGCAAAAGCTCATGCTCTCCTAGTACTAGCATTTAAGAGTACTGGAGAGGCTACACCCAGCGAAAGAATTCTGGGAGATGACTATAACCACTACATAGAATTCCCAATCCCTATATTTTTGTCCGCCTGCATTTTTTATTTCCTTCACAGGTTAACTGTACACCATTTCAAAGTTCGACTCTTTTTGTACAGCAAAATAACAGTTAGGACATATATGCTTTAACATACTTAACATGTATTGGTCAACCTGCCATCTTGGGGAGGGGATGGAGGGAAGGAGGGGAAAAGTTGGAACAAAAGGTTTGGGAATTGTCAATGCTGTAAAATTACTTAGGCATATAACTTGTAAATAAAAAGCTATAATAAAATTAAAAAAAAAAGAGTACTGGAGAGGGGACAATTCAATTTATGTCCTTGCCAAGTCCCTTCAACAAGACCCAAGTTCAAATATAGCCTCAGAGACTAACTGTGTGATGCTTGGTAAGACATTTAGCTTGTCTGCCTCAGTTTCTTCAACTGTAAAGTGGGAATTATAATAGCACCCATCTCTCAGGGTTGTGTGAGAATCAAATGAGATTATATTTGTAAAATACTTAACACAGTGCCCAACACATAGGTTCTATATAAATGCTAGCTATTTTTTAAAATTAGTCTGAAGAAGAGGCTATCTCTTCTTCTATTAGAAGCACTGAATTGTGGAAGGCAGATCAATCTGATTCTTCCTGTGTAGGCCAGGAAGGCAGGGCCTGGAGATATTTACTCAGGTTGATTTGACCCATTATAAGGAGAAACTCTTAAGAATTTGCACAATCCTGTGCAGAAGAAAGGAGCTGACTCCCCAGACAAGCCTGTCCCTGTAGATTAAGGCTCAAGCTGAGCTTGGGGACATGTTGGGGATAAAGACTGACAGAAGGGACATGAGCAGGTAAACTCTTGTGTAAGTAGCCTGAGACTCAATGATCCCTTCTGATTCCCAGATTCTATGACTCAATCAAAGCCCAGAAGAGGAGACAGGGTCATGTGGAGAGAGAAAGAGGTATGGTGCTGTCCAGTCTTCCCAGTGGATGTGGATTCAGAGACTCACTGAATGCCAACACATTTCATGTCCTGAGCACCCCGAGCAAAAATGTTCCCTTGGGCGTCCTTGAAGGCTTCGAAGGGATCATGATTCCAGTGTTCCTGAGGACAAAAAGAGCAAAGGGTCGAAGGGAAAGTTCCTGCTTACCTCCCATTCTTGTGATTTGTCCACAATACCTTTCCCCTAGCTTCCTCCATCTTTCACCTCTTTCAGGAAGCCTCCCTGGAAGGCTAGGTCTCCAGGCCCCCTACAGCAACCTGGAATTTATTGTTCCCTCATTTTAAACAGAACTCTCCCTACCAGCTCTCACACTAAGTGCCTATGTGTGTCATATATGACAATGCCCCCATTCCTCATTTAATCAGCACCCCTTCTCTAAACCACTCCCAGCTCTGCCCACCCTTCCATCCAGGCCAGTTCCTTCCTGACCTCTGGCTACCCTAAGTAGCTCCTTCCACTTCAGCCTTTATTCACATGGTTCCCAGGAGGAATAGTGGATGGGCCTGGGCTTATACAACCCACAACAAAGGAACCACCTGGGAAAAGGCCTGAAGGAAGAAGATGAAATATTGGGTATGGGGAGCAGACAATATGTCAAGAGGATGCATGTCAAATGAGACTCGGAGAAAGGTAAATGGAGCCCCTTTTCAGAGGGCTTTCAATGCCATGCACACGAGTTTACACAGGTTTGCATTTTATCCAAGAGATAATAGAGCATGGAAGGCGTCAGAGCAGTGAATGGATATGTTGCATTTGTGCTAAGAGCTCCCAGGTTCAAGTTCCAATATTTCTTCTGTAAAATCAGGGAATTGGACTAAATAGACTCCAAAGTCCCTTCTGCTTTTAAATCTGTGATCAGTAGTCAGTGTGCAGCTATTGAGAATCGTGGCATTGGAAAGTGGGGGTAACAGCTCTGGTGTCTCCTTTGGATCATGTATATGGAGCGTTTTGCCACTCACCCCACGTAGCTGCTAAGTCAGAAAGCCTCTGCTTCTGCTAATGGGATCTTACCTAATCGTGCCTACAGTCATTCTTGCTGTCTCCCGTACTCTCCCCTATTTTAGATACACTGCTCTAGTCCCCAGCAATCAGGCTATGAGCACTTGGACCATGTTATCTCTTTAGAGCTGCAAGACCTGAGTTCAAGTCTTGGCTTTGACCCCCTACTCAATGACGGTGGACACATTTTTTAATTCCCTCTAATCCTCAGTTGTTTCATCTATAAAATGGAGATCATATTTGCACAACCTGTTCCATGATGTGGTCGTGAGGAAAGCCCATAATAAGCTTTCAAAGGTGGTCATCAATAGGTGGGCTTACTTGCCAAGCTTCCCTGAATGACAAGGTGCTGGACCTTGCAACATGGAATCATGGGGGGATGCCAGAAGAGCCCTCCACCACCCCATCTGGGGGCCCATGTACCTTGAAGACAGGCACCACATCAGTGTGGGAGTTAAGCACAAGGGAACGGAGCCTGGGATCTGTGCCTCTCCAGGTCAATATTGTCACCACTCGGTCTGGAGCCACCTGACAAAAGATAATGATGGGAGGATTGTAGAGGATTAAAGAGAGCTGAGGAAGAAATTTTCCTCTCCCAGTCCTCTGAGCCCTGCTTGGAGACCAATCCCCCCTCCTTTTCACCTTTGTTTTCTAAATGATACCTGAGATTCAGGTCAGGTCATAGACCTCCCCCCCTTCTTCTCTCACCTCCACCTTCTGATACTCAAGGCCCAAGTCCTTGGCTATTTTCTCCAAAAAAAGCACAGCTTCCTCTGTAGGGAAGAGAGAAACTCTGGTGGGATGGAAAAGGGAGAGGAGACAAGAACCCGTCCCATTCCAGAATCTGGCTGAGGGTTTCTTTCTCCCCAGGGTCCTTGCCCCAGTTCAAGGGGCAGAGTCTGAAGTTCAAAATTTCAAAGACCTGATATGTCATTTCTTCAGTTACTAGATCATCCAAGATGATGCTGTAGGCAGCAAGAAGCCCAAAGTCCTCCAGCCTGAGAGGCCTTATCCCCAACCCATTCAGAAGACATGGCAAGGGAAATTCATCTGAGCTTACCATACTTGGGTTCTGGCTGCACAGTCTGAATTTGGAGGTACTGGCGAAACAGTGTCACAGATGGATGCTCCCCTTCTGAGAGCTGGTGGTGGTCTTGGCCAGGCATAGTAGTCCTGGATGCTCTGCTCCCTGCCCTGATGGAAGGGAATTCGGAATGTTAGCAGCTCTTTGGAAATCTCTCCAGCTGGCTAGCTTTCACAGGTCCAAGTATCATTTACCCCAGGACTTCTCCTTTATCCACAAAGGAACCCAAGATCTTGGTCCCTTCCTATTAAGGCAGGAAGCCCATGGAATGAGTAGGTCCAAGGATCAGCTTCCTTTTTTGCCCAGTAGTGGAGAAACCATCTCAGATGTCTCGCTCCTGTATCAAACCTACCCAACCCGGCCTCCCTCCCTAAAGGACCACTCCAATTTCTTGGCAAAGAAAGACACTACCGTGGTTTACCATTTTCTTCTCCAACTCGTTTTACAGGTGAGGAAACTGACAAACAGGATTAAGTGACTTGTCCAAGATCCCACAAGCTAGTAAGTCTGGGAGGCTGGATTTGAACCCTAGAAGACCAGTCCTCCCCAGTCCAAGCCCAGCCTTCTTTCTATCCACTAAGGCACCTAGCCGCCTCACTTTACTCCCTACCAGCTTCTCCTGACCACTTTCCACTCTCCCAGGATTGTTCTCCTCCCTCCAAAATCCTTCGGGCCTTTCTCCATTCCTGCAGGATCCCAAGACCTCTCCTGAATCTCCATCCCTATCCCTTACCTACCCCCAGAAAGAAATGGAAATGTCTTTGTTCCCGGCACATAGGAGAGGCTTAGCAAACACTTGTTGACTGCTTCCTGGAAACCTGCAGATGCCTCTTTGCCCTCAGCCTCCCTCGCCTCCGCCTGGGTCCCTGGTCCTTTATTCCCCACGGCCGCTCAGACCCCTGTTTCCCCAGGACTGACAGGGTTCCCTGCCTGTTCTCACCGACCCTCAGGGTTCCTTCCCACCTCACCCTCTGCTGCCTCAGCCCCCCCCCCCCCCCCCCCCCCCCCCCCCCCCCCCCCCCCACTCCTCCCCACTCACCCCCACCCGGGGCTCAGGCTAAAAGCCTCTGCTGGAGGCCGGGGGCCACAACAGCTGGCTCCCACCCGCGGCAGCACATCTGGCCCAGCAGGTTGGCGACCGCCCGCCGGGGACAGCGCGGTCTCGGGCCCCAGAGGAAAGCACTCTCCGCGGCACGTGGAGGCCCGCGGGGGCAAGCTGCTGGCAGAGCCCCTCTACTGACCCACAGCCCCGCCGGGCTGCTCTCCCCACCCCCACCCCCAACCGTTACCCCGGCGCGTCAGGATCCCCAGCAGCCGGTCCCGGCGCTGCAATCCAGTGTGCGGGGCCTGGCCCGGGCCGTGCCTGTATCGGGAGGAGACCCCGCCCCTGGGCTGGCCGGGAGGCGGGACTCGGGGACTGAAGGGAGATTGGGGATCTTTGCGTGTGAGCCCCGCTCTATTTCCCACATTTCTGTGTAACTGTCACCATGACAGTGGAGACACTGTAACCATGTCGCCGTGACACTGTAACCTTGGGCTTCCCCCCGGAGCGCCGGCTGGGACCCTCTTCTCGTACTCTCGCTCCCTTAACTCACAAAGGTTCAACCAGGAGCTCTCTGCGGAGGTCCCCCAAATTTCTGGGTCCGATCCGTCTCTCTCCCGGACCTTAGTGCTGTATCACCAACACGGCCTGAATATCCGCCGAGGTCTCGCCTCATTTCCACAGCCGAGCTCTTAGGCTCCCTAAAGCCATTTCTGCAGAAGGCACCAATCACCCCTCCAGGAAACTCAGTTTTGGAGTCAACCTTCAGTCCTCCCTCTCCCTTATCTCCCTCGCCCAATTAATCAATTGCTAAATCTTGCCCTGAACCACAAACTGGCCTTTCAGGTTCTCAAGGAGACATTTTTCTCTCTGTACCTTTACTCATGAAGTTCCCCCATGAAATGCACTCCCTCACCTCCCCCTCCTGTGAGAGTTCACTCCCTTCCAAGATGCAGCTTAAGCGCCAACTACCCTAGGCCCCTCTGGATCCCAAAATTTTTAAACACTCTCCCTTTTTATTTTGTAGTGTTTTGTATATGCCTTATATTTATCTGCACAAGTTATTTCCAGCTCTATCTCCTTCTCCAGCAGACTGTAAACTCCTTGAGGGCAGGAGCTATTTTGATTTTATCTTTGTGTCCCCTGAGAATACCAGGGTCCAAGCATGTCATAGGTGCTTAATGCTTGTGTTAATGCTATCAACACTGTACTATTGTCTTGTCCCTGTCCCCAACAGACCCAGACCATCCAAGTCCCCAGCAGATATAATTCTACGATGCACACATCATCACCAAGTGTGACTTTTGACTCTACATCTATGACCCTGGACAATACATTTTATCCTGTATGCCTCAGTTTCCTCATCTGTAAAATCAGGATATAATAGCCCTCACCAGCCAGGGTTGTGAGGATCATGTGACAATATTTGTAAAATAATTTGCAAAACTTAAGGTACCATATAAACGTTATTCTTTGTGAAGCGCTGTGTCTAGATGTTCGAGAAACCTGCCTGGGCAACATGACCTGTCCATGGTCTTGAGTGGCTCTGGGGACAATGAAATTCTTGGATCAGGCCCCTTGAGACCAGCCACTGCCAGGTTTTGGGACCCTAGTGGTACTGAGTACATGGACGTGTGCAAGAGTATATGTCGACATGCTTCAAGTACAACCACATGCCCTTTGTTCTCTGAACAGTTAGTTCACCATGGGAGGCCCTTGAATTCCCCTTCCCCTGTGCCAGATGCTGAGTCGGCTCCCTCGGGTTATGTGTAGGGGTATGGGTGTGTGCCTCCAGTTGAGGCCAGGTTTGTTTAGCCCAGCAGATTTGTGTGCTTATGGAGGAGGGTGGAGAAGATACTTACCCATTCAGCACAGTCTAGGGTTTGGGATGGGCCTGAAATGATTTACTTGCTCTGATTTTCCATCTCCAAGTCCCGAGATCCTTTGCCCCAATTCATTCTTCTCTTGATTCCCCAGACTTTTGAGCATGCAGTGTGAGATCAATTACCCCACTCCCCCAACACAAGTACCTCAGCAAAAAGTGTCAGAACCACGGGCCAAAGGAACACAGTCTCAGAGATCAGATCTCACAGTCTGTCCTGTCCCCTGCAACTTCCATGTTTGATCTGGGATAGACCCAAGACTATCTTTTGGGTGCCCTAGAGCCTAACTTCTTAAAATTGTGGTTTGCAGTCCCATAGGGGCTAACAATGTGGGGGTGCAAAATTGTGATTATCAGCAAATGTTTGATTTGTAAACTTATTTCATCTATCTAGATTCCCAAGGTCAAGAAAAAATTTCTCAGGTGAAAAGGGATCACGAGTGGAAAAAGTTTAAGAAGCTTTACTCTAGTCAACCATCTCTGTGGGGGTAACAGGGCCCTGTCTTCAGCTGTTGTTTGCCTAAGTTTGTTAGTCTAAGCAGTGAGACGAGTTAGGAGAGAGGGGTTGGGGTGGGTAACAGGAAAGAGCAGTTCAAACCCTGCAGCAGCTGTTTCCTAGCTGAGTGACTGGGCAAATCACTTAAAACCTCTCTGTCTCAGTTTCCTTCTGTGTGAAATGAAGATAATAACTCTTACCTCCCAAGATCATTGTGAGAATAGAATAATAGACAATGTGCTTTGCCAACCTCACACAGCCAGCTATTATTCTAAGGCAACTGGGGTTTCTTTAGAAGACCTTTTCTCAAAGCATAGACTAAATAAAGCCTTCTCAGTTATGTTGATAAGGGGGTTTGAGTTATTCTAGGCAGCTGCTGGGCTGTCTACCTGTTAGAATCCTTACAATCTGTTAACTCATTAGAGTTGATAGCGACAATAATTATCAAATTTAGCATGGTTCAGTATGATTGATCTGATCCTACGAGGAGATGTTATGGGCCAAAACTTGAAACAAGCTACTAAGTGGAATTGAGGAGACAATGGTTAAATCTAGTTTAGCATTGATTTAATCCCACAACAAATAATGGTTTCCCAGTGATATAATGATTGGTGTGTACTCAGTGAACGGCATATAAGCAAGAAGCTCGCAGGGCCAGACATAGAAGCCCACTCTTGGAGGCAGAGACAGATTCATTCCATATTCCACCTTTGTGCTGGCTGGAGACATTCGGAGGGAGCCTAGGGGTTGAAGCTCAAAACTTTGAAGGACACAATAAAGGACTGGATTTTAACTCTTGGCTGTATTTGAAGTGATTATTACTTTGAACTGAAACTAAGGCTGCCTCTGAAAACCTCCCCAAGAAACCTGCTCTCCCAGAGAGCACGATCATATTCTAGAAAAGAAGAGAACATCCCATCTACCCACTTCAAGATTCTGTGATTCCCCCCTCCTCATTTTATAGACCAAGAAACCAGCCAGGAAAGGACACAGCCAGTTAAGGGCAGAGGCCTCTGGGACCAGGACTCGGTTCTCCTGGTTCTCGAGTCCGGGTCGTGCTGCCTTAGTTCATCACCCCCATCCTCAAAACCCCAAACAACTTCAAATGCTGTACAGGAGTGGAGAAAACTGCCCCAGAGTCCATCCTTCCTTCATGGTCCTCCCACTCACCTCATGCCCTACCCACCTCCAAACAGGATGTATACCCTGGAAGCAGACAAAGTTCATTTATTAAAGTCCAAGTGAGTGGGGGTTGGCAAGGCCCCAAGAGGGCAACCATGCGATCCCAGCCGCACCTGCCTCATCTCCCTCTGTGGAACCGGGGAGCAGGAGGGCATTGTCTTGCAAAGATCCTCTGAACCCTCCCCCAGTTTCTTGGGATCCGGGGCCCATCCTGCTCCACCCAGAGAAAGGCCAGTGGTCACAGAGACACAGACTTCATGACAGCTTGTCCAGGAAGGTGAGCAGGGCATCATGGAAGTCATGGGGCTGGTGGAGGTAACAAGCGTGGCCAGCGTCCTGCAACTTCACCGTTGAGTGGTTGGGGAGGTACTGCAGCTTGTGCAGAGACTCCTGGGCCAGGCCTTTGTCTAGAGCTCCGTATACAATAAGTGTAGGTGTCTGTAGAAGGGGATGGTGGAGAGGGAGGAAAAAGCCTGAGCTAGGGGAGACCTAGAGTAGGGGCCCCCAGGTCAGCCAGGAAGCCGTCTTCTCCCCCGTCCCCCAGACTGGAGCCCTATCCTTCCACCTTCCAGACTGCAGGTCCCTGCCCTCCTACCTCCACTGGGAAGCCCTCCCAGAATAATGTACCAACCAATTCATGAACAGGATGCTCTGTACAGAGCAGCATATATGCTCCCTTAGTGCTTGGTGGGGGTTCTCCAGCCCGCTTCCCCCCTGTTCTGGGGGGCTCCCTGAGGATGGGACAATGTCTCCCTCTTCTTAGAAGAAGGGAGACCACAGCATGGAAACTATGAGCTCTAAAGAGGTTCAGTGGCTTGGTAGGAAGCAGCGGGGCCACAACTTTAACCTATATCCTCCAACTTCAACGCTTTCATTCTTCTCCAGTGTCTCCTCAACCCAAACCCCCTGAGGACAGGGTCTCAAAGGGAGGCTACAGGATAATGAGGCTTCAGAATCCGAGGACTGGGTTCAAATCCAGTCTTTGATACTTACTAACCCTCCCTGGGCATGTTTTCTCACTTTAAAAACAAAAGGGTTGGACTGGATGGTCCCTGAGGTCTCTTCTAGAAGCTGTACCTCCCCCTCTGAGCAGGGGCTCCCATTAACTCATTATGCCCCCCCCCAGTTCATGCACCCACTCATCAGACATACCTTGATGGCTGAGAACTGCTTGTATGTGTAATTCTCAGTGAAGGTGGGAGCAATGGGGACAAATCCACACAGCTGTTGGTGAGTTCGCATCAGGAAGGGCAGAGAGTAAAGGCCGCTCAAGGAGGGACTGACCAGCACCAGGTTTTTTACCTTCAGGTCCTGCAGGACTTGATGCAGGAGATCTGCCCGTCCAGCCTCTGTGCGGGCTGCAGGTAAGGGGAACGAGTTCCCAAAGCCTGGGAGATAGAATGTGGGCGGGGAGGGGAGGGAGAGAGACACAGAGAACATGGATTGGAGGCTTCTCAAAGCCCTTCCAAATTTCCCCCTCATTTCCAACCCTTCTCTTAGCCCTTGCAGATCCCTCCCTGGGATCCTGTCTCTCACCAGGGAGATCTAGAGCAATGGCCCGGTAGCCCCTTCGGGACAATATCTCCAGTGTCCCCAGCTGCTGCCAGATGTGTGAAGTGAAGGCCTTCCCATGTAGTAACACCACCTCGATCCTGTGGAAAGTCAAGGTGCATGACGCCCCCTTTCTCACCCTGGGCTCCCCAGCCTCAGACCAACTCAGCCAGGTGCCCCCCACCCTGAGGAGAGGCAGAGAAAGAGAAGAATCCAGGTGGGTGAGCAAGCCCTGCTCCCCCACACTGACCTTCTGAGGATTTTCACTTAGTCTGGAGGCCCTCTCCCCTCCCCTCCCCACCTCTCCCTAGGAGCTCCAATGCCCCTCCTCCTCTCCCTCTCTCTGATAGATAGGGTATCAAGGCTGGAGTCTGTCCTATTGGGGGAAGGGGGATGGTATGAGGAGATGAGCCCAGGAAAGACAGCCTGGGACACAGGGACAGGGAGCACTTCACAAAAGCACTCCATCCTCCACATTTTCTCATCTGTTGCCATGAGAAGGGCAGTGCCAGAACTCCGATCCCCATTTCACAAAAGGGAAGACTGAAGCTGAGAGAAGTAATGGACTTCCTCGGGTCTCAGGAGCCAGAGCTGGGGAGGACCACTTTTCAGATGAGAAAATCTCCACTCAGAGAGGGCACAGCATTTGGCCAGGGTCACCCAGGCCCTAAGGTGAAGAGCTGGCATTCGGACCCAGGTCTCTTGACTCTAAAGCCGGGGCTTTTCTTTCAAGGTCATCCAGGGAGTTCAAGGCAAAGCTAGGATTTGGCCCCGGCTGTGAAGGTGCCAGCTTAGGGTTTGGAGGTCACCAGCCAAAGCAGGGAGGGCGCATGGCCCCGGGAGGCCGGGACCATGATGGAGGCTGGGGTGGCTGGGCTGAGGAGAAAGGACACGCACCTGTGTGGCCGGCGAAGGGGCTGCACCTCCCTGTAGAAAAGCGAGGAGTTGCTGTGTGTGAGACCAGCCAGGATGGTGACATTGTCTCTGTCCCGGGTCCAGATGAGGGGCTGGGGGAGACTAGGCAGTCCCAGGTAGAGCAGGATAGTCAGGAGCAGGCCCAGGGCCAGCAGGACCCCCTTGGGCAGTTTTGGGGCACCCTGCATGCCCTGCAGGGAATAGGACGGCTGAGAGTCAGGGAAGGACTTCCCGCATACACTTCTCAACGGAATCTACATCTAACTGACCCCACTGGAACCTCTGGCTGGAGAAAGGGTTCTAGCCCATCCCCCAAGGGTAGTCAGACCGAGGTTAGTTTTAGGGTGGCCCAGCTAGCACTGGGGCCAGGAACTCCCAGCTCAGGCTCTGGGCTGCTCCCTCATTCTCCCAGGCTTGGAGTGTGAATGGGTTCAAGTAGAGCCGGGCCTCTCAGCCCCTGCAGGTAAAGGCTTCTGGGTTCTCAAGAATGCACCTAAAGGTACTCGCATCCCCCACACACACACACACATACACACACTGAGCATTCTAATGAACAGATCCCCCGACTCTACTTGCCGACAGGGTAATCTGTAGCTGCTCAGAGCCAGTGATGGCTGCGAGACCACTTGCTGAAAATCCTGGGAAGAACTTTTCTATCCCAGGTGCTCGGCCCCCTGATTCTACGTCCCTTCTCAGGCACACAAGGGTCCCTAACACGTGGTTTTACCCACAGACTATTCTCTGCAGGCACAGATGGATGTCTCTTACGTACATCTCCACAGGATTCTCATCCCTCTTAGACACACAGACCGTGTCCCTGCCCCAGTCCCTGAACTGCAGATACTATGGCCATTGAACCCAAAATGTGCCCCCCACCAAATGGACTTCATATCACTACACCGAGTGTCCCTTGAGCTCACTGGTCCAAATCACAGAAAGTCCTTTTCATCCCAAGTTGTGGGGAAGACCCAGCTTACAGCACCAGGCCTGGTCTCTGCCCAAACCCTGGGAATGGTGTCAGTCCAGTTGACTGCCAGTCCACAGAACTGTGGAGGTACCCTGCCCTGTGTTGTCCCCTCTGGAAATCAGGATGGAAGAGAGAGAAATCCCTGCCACCCTTCAGCAAAGGACTATTTGGTAAAAGGGAAAATTGGTTAAAAAAACAAAACAAACAAACAAAAAACCCCACCACAAAACCAGCCTTAAGCTAGAGAATTCTCCGGCTCGAACCTGACTTCTCTGTCTGTATTCCAAACCCAGAACAGACTCTGACAGACTCTTGGTTAGTGTGGTTCAGTCTAGGCCATATTATCCATTCCAGGGATTCTGACCTCCCTGTTCCTTGCCTTGTTTCTTACCCCTAACTTGCTGCATCCCTGCTATTATCTTCTTCTACCCTGCTTCATGGTGCTCAATTCAGCTCTGCCCACCCCATCCAGTGTCTTCTGGGATGCCTGCTTCAGAATGAATATATTTCCTTTCATTTCAAACCTCTTCCTTTCTTTGACCCTTCTTCCATCTTCTGACTCTCATTGAGACCTGTCTTCCTCCTGATGAAACCCACTTTCCTTAACACACTTTCCAGTACTGACTACACTTTCTCTCATATCCACCAATCATGAACGTAGGGAAGTTGAAATGTTCCTAAAGCCAGAATCTCCCTCTACCCCCTTCACTAGATAATCTCTTGTCCTCAGAATTTCACTCCATTCAAATTTATTGCAGAATCCACATAGCTACCTATATATCCTCAGGGTGTTCTCACTCTCCACATAGTCTTTTCCATACTTTCCTGTCTCTCTTCAAGCACTGTATGTCATCCCCCTCCCCTAATCCTCTAGGTTGACAATCTGGACTCGCACTTCCCTGAAAAAAATAAAATAAAAACATTTGCTGGGAATCTCTTTCCCGCTCCACTTTTTCTCACATCATTAAGACATTTTGCTTCATTATTTCCTCCTTTACTCAGCTATCTGATAAAGAAGTTGCCTTTCTCCTTGCCAAAGTCAATCCTTCTGTATGTATCCTTTCTTCTTCTCTCTTCCATCACCCCCACTCTCTAGATTAACTTCAATCTTTTCCTATGTGTTGTCTCCTTCTTGCTACCTATAAACTCATCTGTGTCTTCCCAAACCTTAATAAACTCACTCTTGATCTTGCCACCTCTGCTAGCTATCATTCTTTATCTCTTTTCCTCTTTGTGGTTAAATTCCTTGAGAAAGCCATCTACACTAAATGCTTTGCTTCTTTTTTAAACTCGGCAATGCCTTTTGATGTCATCATTCCATTAAAAGTGCCCTCTCCAAAGTCATTGGCTCATATCAAAAACTGAAAATCAAAATCTTGTAAAAGTGAATGTTAAAAATTGTCTTTACATACAATTGGAAAGAAATAAAATGCTATTTTAGGAGGACTTAGGACAAAAATCTTGGCTATATACCACTTGCCACTTGTGTGGTCTTGGTAAGCTCCTTCCTCTCCTTCTGGGACTCAGTTTTCTTTTTTGTAAATTAAAATAGCTGAATTAATCTATAGTTCCTTCCAGTCCTATACTCTAAGGCTCTTATATATTTATAAAATTGGGATAATAATAATAATGGTGCTTTAAGATTTGCAAAATGCTTTACACATATTTCATTTGCTCCTCACAGCTACACTGTGAGGTAGACACTATTATCGTCTCCATTTTATATTCTGAGGTTGAGAGAAGTAATCATTTGAGGCAGAAGTTGAACTCCGTTCTTCATGATTCCAAGTTCAGCAGTCTCTCCACTCTATCACCCAGCTATGAAGAAAGAACACTGGATTTTTAGTCCAAAAATCTGGGACTGAATTCCAGCTGTTACTCGCTAGCTGTATGAAATTGGAAAAGTCACTTAACTTCCCTGGAGGCAACTGGATTAATTGGTCCAGATGTTCCTGGATAACAGATATTTCCTCTGGCATAGAATGTGGAAAGATTCTAACCTTCCCTAACTCCTTCCTTCCCAACGCGTTCCCCCCCCCCCTCCCTTATCCACCCCCAGCCTACTAATCCCAAAGACTCTTAATCTAGTTAAAACCTTGTATTTACCACAACCTGAATTTGGCTCTGCCTGTCCTTTCTGGGAAAACCCTCCTACACTCTTGAGAGTGGTTCCCAGGCTTTGGGGATACTGGTGAGTAGCTTGGCAGTTTTGTTATCCAACATTTCTGACATAGAACACAGTTTCTGTCACCTATAACACACTGCCCTTTACACATTTTGTTGTTTCATTTGGGTCTGAATTGTCATTTCAGTTGGTCCGATTCTTTGTGGTCCCATCTGGGGTTTTCTTGGCAAGGATACTGGAGTGGTTTGCCATTTCCTTCTCCAGATCATTTTACAGATTAGGAAACTGAGGCAAACAGGGTGAAGTAGCCCAGGGATATACAATTAGTAAGTTTCTTGGGTTTGGATTTGAACTCCGGACCCTGGCTCTATGCACTACAGCACAGAACTGTCCTTCCTTTACATGTACACAGTAATAATAACAATAGTTAACACATATTATGCTTACAATGTGCCAGGCTTTGTGCCAAGCCCTTTACAATTATTATCTCATTATTTTCATTATCTCATTATTATTACCTCCCAACAACTCTGTCGGGTAGGTGCTATTATCATGTTCATTTTATTGTTCCATCACTTCAGTCACAGCTGACTCTTTGTGACGGCATTTGGAGTTTTCTTGGCAGAGAGAGTGGAGCTGTTTGCCATTTTCTCTTCCAGCTTATTTTATAGATGAGGAAACTGAGACAAATAGGATTAAGTTATCCAGAATCACACAACTAGTAAGTATTTGAGGCCAGATTTGAACTAAGGAAGATGAGTTTTCCTGATTTGTCCAGAGTGCCCCAAATAAGGAGTGTGTGGGGCTAGATTTGGACTCATTCATATCTTCCTGACTCCAGGCCCAGAATTCTATTCATTGCATTCCCTAACTGCCCTAATAATCAGTACGTCCCTGGATCACCTTACTTATTTACTCCCTGCCAATTACTAAGGGCTGAGTATAGCCAGAAAAAGGCAAAAACAGTCCTAAGCCTCTCAGGAGCCCATGTTCTAGTGGGGGGAGACTACATGTGAGATAACCAGGTACACACAAGATTAATATGGATTAGGGAGAAGGGATATCATTGGTGGGAAGGAGAGGGTGGAGAGAGGGGAAAGGCCTCCAGCAGAGGGTGAGATTGAAGGAAGCTGGGGCAGGGAGACCGAGAAGTAGGGAAGGAGGGAGAAGGGGAGGAAGGGAGAAGAAGGGAGTGGGGGAAGGGACAGGGAGCACTGCAGACATTGGAGGACCAACTGGGTAAAGTCAAAGAAACTAGAGATGCCAGAGCCCATAGGACAGTGTACCTTGATTGTTGCGAATGTAGAGGAAAATCAAGGATAAGAAGACTTGGAAATGCAGAGAGCTTTATACGTGATCCTGAAGGTAACAGGAAGCCACAGATGTTTGCTGAGCAGGCTGATGGCCTCCTCAGAACTATACTTTAGGAAAACTTTCTCCACCAATACAGAGATTTCTTCACTCTAACCTGTTTATAGCTTCTACTCATCCAGAACTGCTGGGCAAACTGGAAGGCCATCTGACACCTACCTCAGTATAACATAGTAAGTTCAAAATGCTACACGGCCTAAATGTACTGGTCACATCATAAGGAAAAATCAGTAGAGAAAAGTCGATGCCTTTCACAAGTGTGCCCTGGGGAAAGGGATTTAGGATTGGAATTCTTAACCAAACAAGGGACCAGGGGTCATAAAAGATAAAATAGACACTTTCAGCTACATAACATTTTAAAGTAAAATCAATGCAACTAGAATAAGAGAAATAGTTGGGCAGGAGAAAAATCTTTGCATTAAATTGCTCTGGTGAAAAATAAAAGTACACTCAAATAAAGCCATTCTCTGACATGTAAACATTCAAAGACTATGAATGAACAGTTTGCAGTTTGGGAGGGAAAACTATAAACTACAGTATGGAAAAATCCCCAAATAATTTTTAATAAGAGAAATGCAAATTTTACCTCGCACCCATCAAAGTGCCAAAAAAAAGATGTCTCCATCTATGGGAGACTATGGGAAGACAGGCACACTAATACAACATTGGTGGGACAACTGGTAAATTGGTTCATACATTGTGGAAAACAAACTGGAGTTATATGGGAAAAGTTCATTCCCTTTACCCTAAGGAGGTAAAAAACCAGAAAGGTTCCATATATAATACCGAGATATTCATAGCAGCACTTTTTGTGGTTGTTCTTGAAGAGGACAGATGACATCACAAGGGTATATCTGGACTTATATGTGAATTGGATCTAAGTGAGGTCCTGTGCAAAATCATCGGCATTACTCTTTCCTCCAGCCAGCAGTTAGATGGGGCAGTGGATGGTGCACCGGGCCTGAGATGGGGATAACTGAGTTCAAATTGCCCCTCAGATATTCACTGTGACCTTGGACAAGCCACTTCACCGCTGTTTTTCTCAGCTTCCTCATCTATAAAATGGGGATAATAATAATAGCATCCATCTCCCAGGGTTGTTATAAGGCTCATTATAATAATAAATATAAAGTTCTTAAGCACAATTCTTGGTACCTAGTAAGCTCTATCAGGATGCTTTCAGAAAAAAAAAACAAAAAACAAAAAAACCTGGAAAGTCCTCCATGAACTCAAGCAAAGTGAAATGTACCGTGTGCAAAGTAAAAGCAATGTTCTGGGATGACAAGCTGTAAATGACTGCTATTCTCAGCAACATCATGATCCATGACTGGACCTAGGATGAAAAATCCCATCTATATCCAGAGAAGGAACTGATTGTGTCTGAATACAGATTGAAGTATACTCTCTCTCTCTTTTAACTTTATTTTTCTTGAGGATTTTTTTTATTAGAGTAGACGATCTATGTTTTCTTTCACAACATGATTTTTATGAAAATGTTTTATATAACTTCACATATGGTTTCTTAATGGGGGCTGGGAGTTGGAGAAGGGAAAGAAACTAGAACTCAGAAGTTTCAAAAATAAAAAATTGTTTTAAATGTAATGGGAGGGAGGGAGGGAGGACAGCTAGGTGGTACAGTGGATAGAGCACCAGCCCTGAAGTCAGGAGGAGTTCAAATCTGATCTCAGCACTCAACACTTGGTAGCTGTATGACCCTGGGCAAGTCACTTAACCCCAACTACTTCAGCAAAAAACAAAAAAATAAATAAATAAATGTAATTGGGGAAAATACTAAATAAATAAATAAATAAGCCAGTAAGCTCGATGTTGTTACTTATTTTGTTATTTATTATTATCATTATTATAATAAAAAAATTGGAAACACAATGGGTGCTCACTTGCTGGGAAATGACCAAATTGTGGTTTGTGAATTTAACGGCACATTATTTTGGAATAAGAAACTAGGAATATGAAGAAGTAGAAGCAACATGGAAAAAAGTGCAATAACTAATGCAGGGGAATGTGAAAAATCAGGGGAACAATGCCCACTGCTGGGGAGAGAGCAGTCCTGGAGTCAGGAAAACCTGAATTCAAATTTGGACTCAGACTAACTAAGTCACTGGGCAAGTGACTTAAACTGAAAAGTGAACTGGAGAAGGAAATGGCAAAGCACTCCAGCACCTCTACCAAGAAAAAACAAACCCCAACGGGGTCATGGTGAGTTGGATACTGCTGAAAACGGCTGGATCGGGCGTCTAAACTGAGAGCTTAGTGAAAATCACATCCTCCTTCTAAAAAGTGGGGAGGGGCGTCTATAATCACAGCACCAGCCCAGCCTGTGGGTGCCCAGAACTAGCCTGCTCGGGGGAATCGGGAGAGAACTCCAGCTTCATTTCGAAGTGGGGGAACCAGCTTCTAGGCAGACACAGGTGCGGAGCCCCGCCCCTCGTGGGGGGGGGGGGGCTACTTTAGCTCGGGAAGGTCTTCATACTTTAGACCGGTGGCTTCCTAACCCTAACGCTGACAATTAGGGATAACAGAAATAATGGGAAAAGTTGGATCCATAGGCTGGCTCCATGACCAGAAACAATCGCGAGGTTTTGCTGTGGCTGAGATTATCCAGAGAGCGACCGCAAAGGATTGTTGTTATGTCAAACGCAGGGCACGGTCTGCTCGCTGGGCCTCGGCTCTGGAAAACAGAGCATCTCCTGACAGCCTGTGCAGCGCTCAGTAATAACTGGTAGCATTTATGCGGCATAAAGAGCTTTACAACTACGGCGGCAACCGCGTTGGAAGCTGGATGCTACTAGTATATTTTGTTTATTTGCTTATTTATCTATTTATTTGCTGAGGCAATTGGGGTTAAGCGATTTTTCCGGGGTCACACAGCCAGGGAGTGTTAAGTGTCTGAGGCACATTTGAACTCGGGTCCTCCTGACTTCAGGGCTGGGGCTCCAGCCACTGCGCCCCCTAGCTGCCCCTAGGCTCATTTTACAGATGTTTGCCCAATGTAGCGAAGCCTGGACTGCAGGGCCAGTGCCCTGGCCACTGGGGGAGCTAGCCGCCCGCAGACTGCGGCGTTCTATCCGTCCGTCCATTTTAACTGAGGCAGCCGGGCCTTTCAGGCCCCTCCGACTTTCTCCGGACCCTGGCCTCCTCCCGCTTAGCACGCGGCCTCCCTCGCGAGGCCGCCCCCGCCCATTCGCTGCACCCCGACGCACTGCCTTCGCCTACGCCCCTCACCCCTCACCCCTCACCAGGGGTGAGGCCCCAGGGCACAAACTCTAAAGCTCGCGAGAGGCCCCACAGTCCCCGGACACACGGTCAGCAGGCCCTGTAAATGCACCCCTCCCCCCGCACGTTTGCACGCCTACGCGCAAGCACGCGCAAGCACGCACGTCTCACGCACCCAGGGCCAAGCCAGAGAGCTGCAAGGGGCCCGGCCTTCCCGGCAGCCCCCGCAGCCCCCGGCTCCCCTTCCCACCGACAGGCACTCACCGGGCCCCGCCCCGCCCCTCCCGGCGCGCCTAGCCGAAGCCGGCAGCCTCCGCGGCCGACGCTGGTTTCTCCTGGAGGGCGGGGCGGGGAGCAGCCAATGAGGGCGCCGCACGGCGCGCGTCACCGGGCCCTCAGACGCGGAGCTGTGCAAGCGGCTGCAGTTTCCCCGCCCGGCGGGGCTGCGGGGCTGCGGGGCTGCGGGCCTGGCTCCTTCCCTCGGGCGCCCCCGGCCCGGCCTCTCGGAAGGATGAGGCCCAGAGCCCGGGGAAGGGGGGCGAAGGGGCGGGGGCCCGGACGGGGCCTGCTCGAGGCGGCGCGGGGAGGGCGGCCCCACGAGCCTAAGGCCAGCCTCCGGGAGGGGGCAGTGTCGGCCCCGCCCCCTTTGGGCAGAGCCGGGCTGGGAAGGAGCCAGGCCCGGGCTCCGCCTCCGCCGTCCCTGCCAGCTCGGGGTGCAGCCACCAGGGGGCTCCCGCGCGGGGCCCGGCCCGGAGCCATTCCCTGGGCGGGCCCCTGCCCCTGGGCGGGCCCCTGCCCCTGCCCTTTGCCCTTCCCTTCCCCGCCCGGTTCAGCCCCTGCGCCGCCCTCCCGTACTATCACCCTGGCCCTGGCCCATTCCCGCCCGCACCGAGCCCTCCGAACCCACCAGGTATCGCCCCGGCTCCTGCCCCGATCCGTCCGCCAGGCCTGACTCTGTGCCGCTCGGCCTTTCTCCCCCAGCGCCCCGGGTCTGTCTCAGCCCCAGCCCCCCGGGTCTCTGTCTCAGCCCGCCACATCCGCGCCCTTCGCCCTTTCCTCCGGTACCCGGCCCCCCGTCCGATGCGCCCCCCCCCCGCTCTTTCCCCGCTCTCCAACACTCGCTCCCCCAGCCCGGTGCTGTCTCCCCCTGGCTACCCCCGGTCCTTTCCCCTCCGTCCCAATATCGGGTGCTGGAACCTGGTCTCCCCACTTTCCCGTACCCTGGCTCCGCCCCTACCGAGCCCCTCCATTTTGTGGCCTCACCCCCGTCACACCCTGCCCCCACCCTCTGGGCCCCCCCAGCTCCCCCCTCCCCCACCGCCTCCTTGGCTCGCCCTCCCCGAGGCGGGCCCCAGGCTGGGCCGGGACGGGCTTCCTGGGAGAGGGGAGCTGTCTGCGCTGTCGCTGGCCACCTGCCAGCCCAGCCTGGGACAAGCAGCAGCGGCGGCGGCCAGGCTGTGCCCCAGAGCAGGACTGCGGGCCCTCCAGCCCGCGTTCGCAGCCTCGGCCCGCCGGGCCCGGCCGCCTGCACGGGGAGGGGCTTTCCGCGCCGTGAGCGGGCTCCCCCCTGCGAGGCGCCGGGGCCACAGGCAGCGCCGGCCCCCACCTAGGAGGTGGGAGGCCCGGGCCTTAGCCTGCTACGGAGAGCTGAGGGCCTTGGGGGGGCCGGTCTGGAGGACGGCCGCGTGGCCTCATAGCTGGGCGCCCTTGGGCCAGTCACTCCCAGCTCAGGTTCCTCAACTGGAAAAGAATAGCAGCCCCTCCCCCCCTTCAGATGAGGTGCCAGCTGGGAGAAGCTTTGCCCAGCGCCCGCATTACAAGCGCTTATGAACGCTGGTGCCCTTTGTCTTCTCCTTCGCGCGTGCATCCCAGCGCCCCCCACTCTGGGGCCGTCCTCGGGCCGCCGGCCGAGCCCTCCCGGCGCCGTCACGCAGTCTCCCGGGCCCTCACACGCCTCTGTCCCCGCAGGCCCCGGCGGGCGGTGAGCCATGGCCGACGTCCGGCTGAGTGAAGGCACCATCTCCGTGCAGGGGCAGAAGCTCTTCTTCCGCGAGGCCCGGCCCGCCGGCGGGCAGGCTCCGCGCCCCGCTGTGCTCCTGCTCCACGGCATCCGCTTCTCCTCCGAGACGTGGCTCAAGCTGGGCACGCTGGAGCGAGTGGCCCAGGCGGGCTACCGGGCCGTGGGCATCGACCTGCCAGGTGCGGCCCGCGGGCTCGGGTCCCGGGCGCCGGCCTTCCTGGGAAAGGGTGTGGGAGCTGGGGCCCGGGGAGCTGGGGCCCGGGGAGCTGGATTCAAATTGTGTCCGAAGGGATGGCGTCACAGCCTGCGGATGAAGGGGGAGAATAGGAGACAAGGTAGTGGTTATGGACGTTGGAGCTGTTCGGGGCAGGGCTTCAAAGCCTCCTAAAGCAGAGTGGGAGGGCTGGGAAGATGGGCTGCCTTATGCTTCTACGCAGTGTGTACAGCTGCTGTGTCCCTCTACAGCCTCCAAAAGGAGGGGACCATTTTTTACAGAAGGTCAGAGTTGGGCAGGACCTCAGGAGTAATTTAGTGCAGTTCCTTTATCTGACCAGGCCGAGAGGCGAAGCCCTTAGCCAGGTTGCAAAGGCAGGTTCTCCGAGTTCTAGCCCAGGGCCCTTTCCACAGTCACACAAACAAGCAGCGTGTCTGCGGGGGGCGCCCCTCAGGCTGACCCCAGAGATGGGGAGCCCCGGATCGCCCCCCTGTCCCCTGGCCTAAGCCCTGCCCTGCCTTTGGGTAGAGTCCTAAGCGGGCGACACAGGGGAGAACGGGGGGGGGGGGATGGGAACCCAGTGTGACCCTCAGGGACACCCCTTTCCACCATCACCCCCAGGTAAGAAGGCAGTGTTTGCTTGCAATAAAAAACCTAATGGTTATTTGCATATGCAGACACCCAAGCAGTCCTCTCTGTGCTAATTATTTCCGGATCTATTTATTCTCTGCTAGACTACCACCATGCATCTTCACCCGGGAGTCCCACACACAGCTCACTCACCAAATCAAGAACAGAATAAGGGCTGGCTTCTAGCGCCGGCTCGCGCTTTTTACCCGGGACCCCACACCCCTCCAGGCTTCCCCTGCTGTCCCCCAGTCACCGGCTCTAACCTCAGCAGCCGCCTCAGCTTCTCATTCCTGCTCAACCACAGTCCTGCCTCATGGCTGGAGCTTGTCGCTTCTACCTTCCCAACACCTCTCCCCTGCCCTCGCTCATATAACCACGATCTTGCCTCGTTCCTGGGCCTTCTGGTCTCTTGTCCCTTCCAACTCTCTCTCCCCACTCTAATGCAGACCACCCCTCCCCTGCCCAGTGAGTTCCAGGGACTGCCTATTGCCTCCAGCATCAAATGTGAACTCTTGACACTTTAAGTCAAATTCACACAATATAGAAGGTGCTTAATAAATGCATGGTCCCTCTCCAGGTCCATGGTAAGCACTGAATAATTTTATTTAATTTTTACAAAAAGCTAGTAAGACAAACACCATTGATATTATCTCCTATTTTATAAAAGGGACCAACGAGGCCTAGGGAGGCCAAATCTTTGCCCACTTACAGCCAGTGAGTTTTGGAAACAGTATTTGAACTTAGCTGTCTCCAACACATTTCTTTTTTTTTAATTAAAGTTTTTTATTTTTCAAAACATACATACCCACTTACAGCCAGTGAGTTTTGGAAACAGGATTTGAACTTAGCTGTCTCCAACACATTTCTTTTTTTTTAATTAAAGTTTTTTATTTTTCAAAACATACATAGATAATTCTGCAACATTAGCCCTTGTGTTCCAGTTTCCCCCCTTCTCCCACCCCCTCTCTTAGATGGCAAGTGGTCCAATATATATTAAATATAGTAGAAATATTTGTTCAACACACTTCTACACTTCACTCTGTAAAGGGAAGGGGGTTGGACTAATAAGAGTGACTAGTGAGTATTTTCATACTTTAAGGTTTGTGAGGAGTTTTACAAACAGTAACTCAATTTATCAACCCAGGGAGACAGGTGCTATTATTATCCCTGTTTTACAAATGAGGATCACCATTTTACAGATGAGCAAACTGAGGCAGAAGGAGATTGTGATTTGTCCAAAAACAAAAACATCTCCTTAGAGGTTGGATTTGAGCTCAGTTCTTTATGACTCTGAGTTCACTGCCATATCCAGCACTGATCTCTTTATTCTCTTGGCTTTCAATCCTATCTAATACAAAGCATCAGTTGATCAGAGTAAGTTGGGAGTGATGATTTGGGAAGAGTTCTTGGAGTAGGTGAAGTATTTGTTCTCCTCTGTTCACGTACCCACTGTCTTGCTTTTCCTTCCCTTCCTTCCTCCAGGTCTAGGACATTCCAAGGAAGCATCTGCCCCCACCGCCATCGGGGAGCTGGCCCCTAGCAGCTTTCTGCAGAGTGTGTTGGAGGCTCTGGAGCTGGGCTCCACGGTCTTGGTCAGCCCATCCCTCAGTGGGATGTATTCGCTGCCCTTCCTCACGGCCCCCGGCTCCCAGCTCTGTGGCTATGTGCCTGTTGCCCCCATCTGCACAGATAAAGTCAGCCCAGCTGACTATGGCCGTGTGAAGGTATGTGAGTCTAGAGAAGCAGACAAGACCTAAGCCAGGGCACGGGCAGCCCCCACGAGGCAGGGACTGAGGCTGCTGAGAATGTTCCTCTACTAGACAGGAAAGCTCAGTGAGCAAAGTGACTCCATCTTAGTGAAACCCCTTTAAAAAATCATTTTTCAATTCACAAGCTTTTATTTACTCTCCTCCTTTACCACTGGGAGAAAGAAAGAGAAGGAAAGGAAAAGAACAAAAAAGAGAAAAAAAGGAAGGGGGGGGGGAAGTCATAACTTATCTAGATAGTTACCTTAAAGCCTTTCCCTCCCCTTGCCCCATTTATTCTCCAGGGCTAGTAGAGTATGAGCCCGGTGCTCTAGATGCTATAGGCATTTAATAAATAAATATTGGGAGTAAATTTGGACATTTTTAAAAGGCTGTCCCTCCTGCACCAAAGGGGAAGGGCTGACCCAAGTTAGAGGCTGCCTGCTGCTCTGGGTCTGCTCTAGATCATTCCTTTGAGGTGGGACCTCTCCCTTGGGGAAGCCCCCAGACCTTGCCCCTGCCATCACTGTTATCATCCAGCTGAGAAGAGAGAGCAGGCCCTCCTGGTAGATGATGTTGGGGGCAGGGATTAGGGGCAGCTGACGTGAACAGGTCTCTGATAGCCTCCTGCACCCATCTACTCCCTCGCAGACTCCCACCCTGATCGTGTATGGAGACCAGGATCCCATGGGGGAGTCAAGCCTCCAGCACCTGAAGCAGTTGCCTAACCACCAGGTGATGGTGATGAAAGGCGCGGGACATCCCTGCTACCTGGACAGGCCCGATGAATGGCACTCTGGGCTGCTGGATTTCCTGAATGGGCTGTCCTGAGGGCCTGAGCTGGTCCAGGCCTACCCTGGACCCACCCCTTCCTGACTGGGGGAGGGAAGGGGACTGATAGCCACATTCCTGCCCCTTTTACCCACCTTCTTCCCTCTCTTTCCAGCCGGCCTGTCTGACAGCCTCTGTCCAGCTCTCCACCTGCCTGTCTGCTCAAAGGGAGCTGGCTCTCTCGGGCCAGGTCTCTGTCTGTCTGTCTGTCTGTCTGTCTCTCTTTCCAGAACTTCAGGTGCATGAGAAGAATCAGGAGAAATAATGACCAGGAATCTCACCCACGTGGAGGGTAATTTATTAGAAATGTCTCTCTCCTTGTGCTTCCTCTGCTCCCCCCCACCTCCAGCCCTTCCTGGGTCCTTTTCTGCAGGCTTCTCCACACCCCCTCCCCCTTCATCTGTCTGTGCTCACACCTGCACATGTGGGATTACAGACGCACACCCATCTATCTGCTGCAGGAGCCATACATCCGGAACACAGGTGCTCAGGGAGCCACACCTCCGTGGGTATCCCCGGCCTTGCCGGTGGAGGTCTCCAGGGGCAAAGGGGCTCCCTGGGTTGGGGGGAAGGCCTGGGCCCTCAGGTTTCCGGGCAGGGTCTGGAGTTCAGGTGTGCTGCGGTGGGTGCTGCTGTCTGGCCTCTGGGGGTTAGCGTTAACACTTGGTGACGGGCTCTCCTTCCTCCTTCTGTCCGACACCGGTTCCTGATGCCCGCAGAGCCTGCCTTTTCCTGCCCTTGAATCATGGGGCTTGGGAGAGGAACAGTCAAATAAAGAGACCAGATCCTCTCGTTGCTTGTCCTTGTCTCGGCAGCTCAGACGTCGTTACCTTGACCAGACCCCTTCCTTATTCCACCCCCCCCCCTTCCTGTCCAGCAGATGGCCTTGTGACCCTTGTCCTTCTGGGCAGATGGAGTGTGGACTTGCGTTCCATCCCACCCCCTCTCAGGTCCCAAGAGGCTCAGTCGGGTGCGGGGAGCTCAGAGCACCCAGGATGATCCGCTTACCTTGAAGGGAATTTGCTTCAGGGGGGTGGGGCAGCCCTATATACCCAAGGGTTAATTGCCCCCTTACCTCCTGCTCTGTCTCTATGGGGGATACTCTGTATGGGGACACACTTCATTCACAGAGTCCTAATGTATAGTGCACAGGACACCAGATTTAGTGTTAGAAGAGCTGGTTCCAGGCTCCCAGACTTACTGGCCACATCGATGACCTGAAGTCACTTCAGCTGATCCTATTTCATCATCTGCAAAATAATAATAATTCATTTGTTACTTATTTTGCAGATATTTTAAGGAAAATAATTTGAAAATCTTGAAAGGTTTTTTTTTTTTTTTTTCCAAACCAGTGATTTTATTGATCTAGAACAGGGCTTCTTAAACTTTTTCCATGCTCCACCCTTTTTGGCTATGAATTTTTTACATGACTCCATATATATAATAGGTATGAAATCAGATATTTATTGATAATAAATCTTAATTTGGTGATTCCCTTGTTCAGTCATGGGACTTGGGGTCATGAATCATAGTTTAAGAAAGTGGGATCTGGGAAACTCCCAGTGAGCATGTATTTGGTAGAGAGACCTCTACCAAAGGGGGAGCAGGATTATTATCGGCATCAAATGAAATAATATTTGTAAAAAGTGCTTAGCCCAGTATGTGTCGGTCCTGTAGGAATGATGGTTCCTTTCTCCCCTTCCCTTCCAACAGCAGGTAACAACATACCTCACTCCCTAAGTCTGATTCTTAGAATTGTCTGGGGGGAGGGGGGGAGGCCTTAAAATTAAGTCATTTCCCCGGCAGTCTCTGGACCAGGGTTTGGACCCAAGGCCTTCCTGACTCGGAGGCCATTCCCAGGACCAAGTTGGCTCTTTAAATATTAATATTGATAGTGAGCAAGGCCCGGAGAAACTGAGGCCCAAAGAGTCTTCTCCCAATTAGTCCCCAGGGGGGTAAGGGAAACAGCCCCTTCTCCCTTTTGTCCTCCCCTCCCTTCTTCCCCCCCCAACTAGGTGCTCCAGCAGACTCCTGAGGGACTTTGGGTCACTGGGATTTAGAGCACAGAAAACGGCCTGGCCTGGGCCTGAGGCAGTTCTTGGGGGGGGGGGTCCCTCCCCCCTCACACCCCCACACCCAGACACGGAGACCAGAGAGATTCCTTAGAAATCCTCTAGTCCACGTCCTTCCTTCAAAGGCTGAGGGGGCTGCGGGAGAGGAGAGATGGGAAAGGGAAGCAGCGACCCCCGGGAGGCAGAGGCTGGGAGCGGGGCAGAGGGAGGCCGGAGGAGGATGGGAGCCCGCAAGGGCAGGGAGCGGGCCCGGAGGGAAGCAGGTGGGTGCGAGGGGGGGGGGGGCGCTGAGCATCCCATGCCAGCCCGGGCGGTGCATCCCCGGGGAGGGGGCAGCCCTGGCTTCCCTGGCATCTGGGCTGGGCTGGAGCTCGGGGCTGCGGCATTGTTGGGGCCCTGGCGCCTTTATCTGCTGTAATCGGATCCCAGAGGGAGGGGAGGGGGTTGGGGGAGGGGAGGGGCTGGCGGCGGGCGGGCAGGCCGAGGGGAGGGAGGGAAGGGAGGGAGGCTGGGCGAGGGGGGGGGGGCACACATATTCCCGTGCTCCTGGCCCGGCTCGGGCTCGCCTGTCAAACACTTCATTGTTCGCAGCTGATGTCACTAGCAGTTGTGAGCGGCCGCCTCTCCCGGGGACAATGTGGCACTGAGCGGCCCAGCCACCCCCCCAGCGCTGCAGGACAGACCCCAGAGGTACCGGCAGGCTGGACTGGGCTGGGCTGAGCTGGGCTGGGCTGGGCTGGGCCGGACCGGGAGGGGGAAGGGGCAGGGACCCTGCCTGGGGAGGAGAGGGACTGCACCCTGGGCCGGAGAGGCGGGCAGGGGGCACAGCAGGCGCCCGGCCCTGCCGGGAACCGGGAGGGACCCTCCTCCCAGCAGGTGACTCCAGGGCCCCAGCAGGCAGGGGCGTCAACCACAGACCCAAGCCGGGCCCTGGGGAAAGTTGGGAAGGGGGTGGGGGCCTTTCCTAGGGGGCTCAGATTTCTGGGGTGGGGGCCGGGGAGGGAAGAGGCCGCAGTGCTGGACCCGGGGCTGCAGGGAACACACCCTGCTGGCCCCTGAGGGACAGGGGAGAAGCAAGGACGCTTGCGCAGGCGGGGCTGGGCTGGGGGGCAGGGAGGGGTGGGTCTGGCCGGCCAGGGGCTGATTTGGTTGCTGTCCAGGGCCTTGCACCCAACCCCCACCCCGGGTCCTTGCATTGAATGCCCCCCCCCCAGCTTTCTCTACTCCAGCTTCCCCCTCCCACTCCCCGAGCCCCAGCTTTGCCTCAGTCGGACACCCAGACACCTGTAATACTTAGAGCCAAGCTCCTCCACTCCAGGCCCCCGACCCCCACGCCCACATTCTCAGGCTGCCTGACCCTAAGCAAGCCCTCCCAAGCCCCAGACCACCCACTTCTTCCATCCAGGGCCCTGCCCCCTAACTTCAGCCTTTTCCGGCCCAGCCTCGTTGCCAGCCCAGACCCCATTTGTTCAGCTTCCAGCCGTGAATGGCTCAGGTACCCCCGCTTTCTACAGCAGAGCGGCTCCAATCTCTGGGATCCTGGCTCCCAACTTGAGATAGGGATGGAGACCAGGAGTCCTGGGCAGTTGGACAGCTTCCCCTGCTGTCCTCCCCGAGCCTGGAGCCAGAGCCTTCAGTGCCCCCCTGCCACGCAGGGCCCCAGCACCCACAGGACCACTGGCCGGAGCCAGGGTGGGGAGGTGCCCGCTGCCTGCCGCTCCCTGACGGCCATCTCGTGACCTTTGGCATTTCAGGGCCCCTGCCTCCCTCTGTCCCTTCCCTCCATCCCCCCGAGGGCAGCAGCATTCAGAAGGGGGAACACTGGGTACCCAGAAATGCGGGGACCTTGACCCTCTGTAACCTCCATTCCTAACCCTCCTAGCTTGGCAACTCCACCCTGTCCTTATGCGCAGTCAGGCCGCCCCAGCTCCTCTTCCCTAGGTACCCACCAGCTCCCTCCCTCATCAAGACCCCTCCCCACTCAGGGGCCTACTTCTCTTTTTCTCAAGGAATGTCCCCCTGAGGGGCCCAGCTTCCATCCTGCCCAGTGTTCTAGATCCCTTCTCCTAGGCTCCCCCACCAAGGGATAGCCCCTCCAGGGTCCTGGCTGCCCATGTCCTTGCTCCCCTCCCCCAGGATCCCCCCTTTCATCAGCATGCAGAGCTGGATGGCCCAAACACAAGGGAATTGTTCTCTCTGGTGGCTCAGAGAGGGGGGCCGGGTGGGGGGACGCCCACAGCTCACACACCCCAGCCAGGCCCAGGCCAAGGCAGAGGGAGGGATGGAGGCAGGCAGCGTGTGCTGAGACCCAGCCCTTCTGCCCCCTAGCTCAGGGGCTGCCCCTTCCTCCGGCGTTTGATCCCTTCCCACTCCGTCCCACTGTCTCTAGGTCAGTACAAGATACTTGGGTCATCTGAGATTGGAGTTCTAGTTCTGGCTCTGACCCTGACCTTGAACAAGTCATACGTCTGTTTGTTTGTAAAATGGGGAAGCGGCTGAGGACCCGATCACCTGTGAGGGCTGTAAGCTCAGGCCCGAGGGGGCCTGATGGGCCTCACCCCATGGGTCGGCGCTGGACAGTGGATCAGCCCCTTTCCTGCCCGCCAACGCCTGCTTCATCCCTTCCCCTGCCTCTCCCTCTCCCTCTCCCTCTCCCTCTCCCTCTCCCTCTCCCTCTCCTTCTCCCTCTCCCCATGGTCTGCCCCACTCCTGTCCGTGACTCGGTGGATATTCCCAAAGTAAGAGGTCGGCGGGCCTCTCCCTGCCAGGTCCTGGGATTGTTGAGTTGTTGCTCCCCACTCTTTGGTCTCCCCGAGGGAGGAAATGGCTAGGAAAAGGGGTTGGGACTCAGGCACCCACAAAGTGGCCCAGAAGGTCGGTGACCAGGCTTTGGTCTACTCTCAAATCTTGGGAGCGGGAAGGAATAATCCAGGGATTGGGAGGTTAATGCCCTAAAGAGCTTGAAACATCCCCGAGGTGCCCTGTGCCTCTCCGCCCTGGGCCAGCATCCCTCCCCGTCGGAGCCGGTCCTGAGACCCTGACCCCAGAGCCGAGAGGCTGAGGCAGGTGTCTGACTGGCTCCCCCAACCTCCGGGATCCAGTCTCCTGGCTGGGCCCTGACCGCTGGGATTCAGCTGGAACGTTAATTTCTGGGAGTTTGGCTTCCAAACAGCCTCCAAAATACCTGAATGCAGGATAAAGGGACCAGAGGTCGGAGCTGGAAGAGACCGTAGAGGTCACCTCATCCAACACCTCCCCTCCCCCCAATTTCGCTAATGAGGAAACTGAGGCAAAGTGTTTACTTTTGTTTGCCCAAGCAAGCCTCCAAGCTTACAACTCGCCCAAGGTCACACAGGGAGTGAGAGCTGGGGTCAGAATTAGAACTCAGGCCCGCTTAATTTTAGGTCTCTCTCTAGCCCCAGTCTCCTGTAAAAGCGGTCGTGGATTTATGGTGTATGAGTCCTGGGTTGTGTCCAGGGAGCACTGTACATTTATCTCTCTGAATATCGAGGGGAAACTTTGTTCTTTTGTCTTGTCCACCGCTAAGCGTCTTTTATAAAGGTTATCCTTTTGATGAGCAACTAGGGCTGGTTACAGGAAATTTTAGTTGCAGAGAAAAAAAATGGCATTTTGGGAGGGAGAGGCCAGAAATAACTAATAACAGCTAATTTATAGAATTGTCTCAGCCACGCAGATACAAAAAAATATTTTTTCAAAGAATCCAAGGGACTAGCAAAGGAGGGTGTGCGCCAAAAGGGGACTTGAAACGGATCAGCCCCCCCCCCTTTGCTCCCTTCCCCTCTCTCCCCAAATCCAAGGGACTTGCTTTCTCCCTTGTTCCCTGGGGCTTCCATGTGCCTAGCAGATGGCTCGAGGGCACGGCCTCTTACCTCAGCCTTCAGTCTGGCCCTTGACCGAGGGTCCTGCTTAAGCATGGCCCTGGCTAGGAGACGGCCCAAGGGGGGGATGCTGAGCAAGAGCTGGGGGAAGTCACTCCAATCTAGGACAGCCCGACTCCAAAGTGGTGGCCAACGGGCTGTCCCTAGGGTTGGTGAGGGATGTGTAGCTGGCAAAAAAGGAGTTAGGGCCATGGGGCCTAGGGAGGGAGTGGGGGTGAAGGGATGGGCCCAAGCCCTGCAGCCAAGCCCAGGAGCCCACCCCCACTCCCAGCCACTTCCATCCTCCTCCTGGAGCCCGAAGGGGGGGAGGGGAGGGGGGAAGGGAATCCCTCCATGGGCAATTTAGAGTCATGTCACCCCACCCTTTCCCTGGCCCCCAGAGCCTTCTTCCCTCCCCTCCCCACCCCACCCCCACTGGATTGTTCTACCCTAGAACAAAGCTTGGGTGGACACTTGATCTGAGGGGGAGGGGGCTAGCTAAGCCCCCAGCCCTTCACGGGGGCAGCTGTCACAGGATGGAGACAGCTGGAGGGGGGAGGGGTAGGAAAGTGAAGGGAGGGGAGAGAGGGGGGTCAGGCTGCTTACACAGCTGTCACCCCTGTGCCCCATCCGGCAGCGTGGGTGAGGGGTGGGAGTGGGAGAAGACTATAGGAACAGGGGACACTGGGGCCTTGGGATGAAACCCTGGGAGCTGGATTCATGGGGGTCGGGGGCCTATTTGGAGAATTCCCTAGAAAAGTAAAGGGGGGGAGCTCGATAAGAGGTCTCTTGCTGACAGGAGAGCTGTAAGAAGGGAACTGTGCCCCCCAAACCCCCAGAGGTGAGGATGAGGTCAGTCTGTCCTGACGCGTGGCAGCCACATGGCCCTGGGCAGGGGCCCAACGCCCACTGTCACTCTGCCCGACCTGGCCAGAGCAATAAATAACTGCAGAAAGCCAGTCCTGGAATGACTGATAAGCAGTGGGCTCCCTGAGGAAGCCGGTCCCTGACTGGGTTCAGAAGAACCCTGCAGGAAACAGAGGCTTTGGGGACCCCACCTCTAGTCCTCCTGGAGGGGTCTCACCCTCAGGATCAGAGATGAAGAAGATCCTAAACCCCCCCCCGCCCCAGTCTGGATTTCTTATTTTATAGATGAGGACATTGTCCCGAGAAGGCCAGAAAGGGACAGAACTGGGGGAGCGAGAGCTGGCTCTCCCCCAGGTATCCTCTCCCTGTGCTGTTTCTCTGCCCTTGCAGAGGGGGGAGAGGTGGGCTGTTGCTTGCTACCCTCAGGGGCTACAGCCTATGAAGGGACAGAGAGGTGCTTCTAGATAAGGTAGCGGTGAGCACAGGGACCTGCACCCCCACTGCTGAGTTGTGGCTACAATGGAGACACCCCACAGTGGAGGTAGCACGAACCCCCCATCTCCTGCATGTATGAAAGGGTTCGGTCTCCCCACCACATCCGGGAACTGGAGCCCCCCACTTGTGCCCAGCCCACCCGGGCCCCAGGCTGCTGTCCTCTGTGGGCTAGTTGGTTTGTTTCAGGGGGCGGGGGATTGGCCGATGCAAACTGGGCAAGGATTTCCAAGCAGGATTAAGGCCTGAGATTAAAACTGGTGTGGGGGGAAAGGGGCCAGGAGCTGGGAGGGGAGGGGCAGGTGGCTGGGAGGGGCTCAGGGTCCTGGGGTTTAATCCCATCCTTATGCTCAGCTCCACCTTCTTCAGGGGGTCCTGCTAATAACATTAACAGCCCCTGACATGTGTGTGGTGCCTCCTGCCCCTCCTGCACCTTCATATCCCAAATGGGCATGTCATTTCTGGGGGGGCGGAAGAAGGGTCAGGGAGCTGTGTTGTGGACACTGTGGTAAGGGCCGGTTCCAAGGAGGTACCAGGTGGCGCCTGCCTTCAGGGGGCGCCTTCGGACAGGCCAATGTCAGACCCACCACTGGGCACAATGGGGACAGAGGTCCTGACCCACCAGGGGAAGAAAATGGAGCTGTCCAGGGCCACACTTCTGGGGAGGGCCCGAAACCAGGGACTGGAGAGAGACGGAGCGGGACTGTGACTTCTTGGTGCAGGGACCCCCGGGGAGGTTGTGGGTCTTGCCCAGGGTCACCCGGCCTTGCGCTGAATCCAGCCCAGCCCAGCTCCAAGTCCACACGCTGCCTGCCTGGCTCTGCTGGCCAGTGTAAAGCTTTATACTGTTTCAGTTAGGCAGGACACAGGTTTCTCTCCTCCACCAGCATTAATTAAAATAGCCCTAGGCAGGAAATCCAGAAATGTGGGTTCTAGAAAAACAGACCCTGCCCAGGGGGAGGCCGAGGAGTTCACAGTTTGGGGAGGACCCAGTGGTGCGGTGCTCCCAGGGCTGGTGAGTGGAGGCTCCCCAGAGAAGGGACTTTGAGCTGTATTCCAGAGCGAGGGAGTGTGAGAAGGGGGTGTCAGGTACCACTGACAACAAAGCGCTGGAGGCAAGACATCTATGAGGGATGAGGAGGAAACCAGATGGCTGGAGCTAAGGGGGGGAGTGGGAGAATGAAGCTGGAGCGTGGGCCTCCCACCAGGCCGAGCTGAGACTGCCCCATGGCCCGGGTAGGAGGTGATGGGAGGCTCCCGGGGTCACTCCTTATGCTAGCGTGGCCGGCCCCCCGCTGGTCCGTCCTATCCTTGGGGGGCAGGCTAGGGCACCTGTCTCCGGGGGACGGCCCTTCCAGCCTTGGTCATTAGGTGTCACCAGGAGGTAGTTCTACCTTCGCTCCGCCTTGACACCGGGGAAGTCTTGTTATGTGTAATAATTATAACGGGAATAATCACATTTACATAGTGCTGGGTCGCTGACAAAGCCCGGCTTTATCTCCTCTTATTTCATGCTCACAAACTCCCTGGGAAGGCTTTGAGAGAGGTAAGGCTCAGAGAAGGGAACCGGCCGAAAACCTGCTGGTTCTGGGCCCCGTCCCCAGCTGGGCCCCATCCCCAGGCTGGGCCCCTTCCCCAGGCTGGTCCTGGCCCCAAGGGTGGGCCCTATCCTAGGGCGGGCGCCAGAACCCAAGGCCCTGCTCGAGCCTCTCTCCCTGCCATTGCAGAGCAGGCGGCCGTCGGGCCAGGTGGATGCACTGTCGGGCCACCTCCTCAGTGGCGGTCTCCCCGGACAGCATGAGCGGCTCTGACCCAGGGCTCGAGGAGGAGCCGGAGCTGAGCATCACCCTCACCCTGCGCATGATCATGCACGGAAAGGCAAGGCAGCGTCCTTATTCTGGGGCTTCCCCTGTCCCACAGACAGGGCTGGGGGGCAGCAAGCACTGAGGCCTTCCTTCCTGCCCTCAGAGGGCTTCCAAAGGGAGCTGGAAAGTGGGGTAAGGGTGGGGGCAACTGCTGGAGGAAGCCCTCTAGGAGGGGGATGAAGGGTGGCTAGCCAGAATGGGGGTCCTAGAGTCGGTTGGTGTGGGGAATGGGGAGATGGACAAGGGGTACTTGGGGAGAATGTTGGAGAGCTGAGAAGCTAAAAAGGCCCAAAGGAAGATTCCAAAATCATAGTCTGTCAGCGATGGGAGGACCCTCATGTGATCTGGAGAGAGAGAGGGAGCCCGAGGACAGGCACCTGTCTAAGGTGGGAGAACTGGCACCTCCCAGTCGCTGCCCTGGGGCTCTTCCTGCCAGGAAGAGTAGGAGCTGGGGCTGGGAGAGCCGGGCCAGGGCCAGCATCACACCCCCAGAAGTCAGGCAGCCCAGAGCCACCCCGGCAGAACAGACTGGGGGGGGGGTTCTGTGATCTGGTGGCTGAGAGAGGGGGGCTGAGCTCTGAGCCAGCCTCGTCTCCTTGTTTTACAGGAGGTGGGCAGCATCATTGGGAAGGTGAGTGACAACTGTCCTCAAGTCCCCCGCGACTGTGCCCCTTCCCCCATGTCTGCCAGAGCACAGAACTGTACTTTCCTTCCTTCCACAGAAAGGGGAGACAGTCAAGAGAATCCGGGAGCAGGTGAGCGTGGCTGAGGGTATGGGAGCACCTGGGACAAGGACAGGCAGACCGGGCTGTGTCCTTCTCCAGGGTGGAACACGAGACCCCTGAAGAGGAGGGGGGCTTTCCCAGTCTGGGGGAGGGGAGAGGGCAGCAGAGGCAGTTTTCCTGGGGAGACTGGGCTGCTGGGCCTGCCCTCTTGGGGCTCTGGCCCTTGCTGCCCTTGTCCTGTCCTCCTTCCCCCCTTGCGCCCCCCAGAGCTGTGCCCGGATCACAATCTCGGAGGGCTCCTGCCCAGAGAGAATCACCACCATCACCGGCTCCACGGGGGCCGTTTTCCACGCCGTGTCCATGATTGCCTTCAAACTGGATGAGGTGAGCGCCTAGGCCAGGGCTCGGGCCCTGGACATTCAATATCTGAATTACGAAACCTAGCCTGGGGACCGAGTCACCAAACTGGGGAAACAGAGACCATGACTCCCCTAAAGGGGCTTAAGGGGAAGACAAAGGCCCTCCCCTTCAGGTTCCCCATCTTGAGGGAGAAAGAGCTCTTCAGAGGACCCCCAACCTGAAAAGGAACCAGGCCCCTACCTTCAGGGAGCTCTTTGTCTAAAGACCCTAAGGCAGCAGGAACAAACTTTGCCGAGCCATGTTTCTGCCTGAGTCCATTAGTCCTGAGGCGATAATAACCGTGGGGGTTGAGGGGAAGGTAGGAATCAGATAGTCAGCCTTCCTGGGTGAAGAAAATTGCATTTTCAAAGGCTGACAGAACATGGGAGTGTAGTGAAGCCTGGAGATGGGGTGTACGTTGTTGGGGAGATGACTGCCCTCTGCCCTCCCTGCTCTCCAGGACCTGTGTACAGGCCCCCCAAACGGCGGCAGCATCTCTAAGCCCCCAGTAACCCTCCGCCTGGTCATTCCGGCCAGTCAGTGTGGTTCCCTCATTGGGAAAGCCGGGACCAAGATTAAGGAGATCCGGGAGGTATGGAAGCCCTCTTGGGGTAAGTTCAGGGGGGAGCTGGTCTTCCCGGCCCTCTCCAGCGTGTTGTCTCTCGCTCTGTCCCGTGGCTCCCAAGGGGAGCCCCTCCCTGTAGAGGAGCAGTGGAAACCCCAGTTTTATCTCAGCTGGCAAATGTATGAGTCTTTTCCTTCTCCTGCCCCAGACCACAGGGGCTCAGGTACAGGTGGCTGGAGACCTGCTTCCCAACTCCACAGAGAGGGCAGTCACTGTTTCTGGGGTCCCAGATGCCATCATCCTCTGTGTCCGCCAGATCTGTGCTGTGATTCTAGAGGTACTAGACTGAAGGGGCACTCTCTGTCTCCCCATCCCCCAGGGTTGGTCCCAGGCCTGGGAGAGGGCAGCGTCAGAGCGGGAAGGGGGAGCTGGTGGGAGTGCAGGGAGTCAGTGAGCTGAGTCTGGGGCCAGTGAGGCCCCAGGCCTGGGCACCTGCTCTCCCTTCACACCTGCGGGACGGGGTCTGTGGGAAAGGGAGGGGCAGGGCATGGGCAGGGGGAGGGGGCGTTGTCAGAGAAAATCACAGGTCACTGGGATGTGGGATAAGTCGTGAGGAGATTAGCGGGGCATGGGGGTTAGTGGGGAGCTCAGTGAGGTTTTAGGTGCAGCAGGGCAATTGCGAGGCATTGGGGAGTCATGTTGTGGGGGTTCAGCTGGGTTATGGGTGGGAGGTCCTATGGTCACTGGGGACCTTGTCCAAATACCCCCCTCCCCATCCCCTCCAGTCCCCTCCCAAAGGAGCTACCATCCCCTACCACCCCAGCCTCTCCCTGGGCACCGTCCTGCTCTCCGCCAATCAGGTAACGAGGAGGAGGTACAGTAGTCGGTGGGTTATGAGGGAAGGGGTGAGAGGGGATGAGGAAGTCTGTGGGTGCAAGGAGTGGGGCGGGGGTAGGGGACACACTCGGATTCCCCAAGCATCCCCTCAGCAGCCTGGACATCTTGCCCCACTACTCCAGGGAGATGGAGAGGCAGAGAGCCAAGGAGGGGGCTGTTACCATGGTAACTGCCTCCCTCCCCACCCCCACAGGGTTTCTCTGTTCAGGGCCAGTATGGAACAGTGACTCCAGCCGAGGTGAGTGGGGCCAGGCCCCCTTACCCCTGTGCTCTCGGCGCCCTTCCCGGAGGCTGAGGGGTGGGGCAGGGAATACCCCTCTCACCACCCTCTCCTCCTCCCGGCTCAGGTCAGCAAGCTCCAGCAGCTCTCCGGCCACCCCGTGCCCTTTGCTTCACCCAGCGTGGTGCCAGGTGAGTGCGGGAGCCCTGGCGGGCCCAAGGGCTTCTGGGAGGTCACTCTGGCTTCGGAGCTGGGAAGGCCACCTGCTTCCATGCCCAACCACTCCCTGTTTTACCGAAAGGGAACTTGCCCTAGAAATGGGGAGAGGCCTTGTCCCCAGTGCCACCGGCAGGAAGCGGGTCCCTGGGACTGGGAAGCTGGCACTCCCATCCTCCCCTGAGCCCCACGGCTCCCGGAGGCTGAGTCCCGGGAGGAGTGCTGGCTCGCCCTGCTGAGGGCCCCCGCCGCTCCCCAGCTCTCCATTCCCCCACCGGCAGAGGCGGGGCTGCTGCTAGCATCCCCTGGTTCCCAGGATTCCCGGGGTCCTGCTCAGGGAGGGGGCGAGGTGACTTTGCTGCCATGATGGGTCCTTTTGGGTCCAAAACTCTCTCCTCTCCCCCCCTTAGGACTGGATCCCAGTGCCCAGACCAGCTCCCAGGAGTTCCTGGTTCCCAATGACGTGAGCCCAGAGTGGGCAGGGGGCCGTGGGGAGGGGGCAGGGAGGCGCGTTAGGGCGGGAGGGCCCGCTCTCCCCCTCGGGCCGAGGCCGAGGGCCCGGGGTCCAGGCGGAGGGTCCGGGGCCCAGACGGAGGGTCCGGGGCCCAGGCGGAGGGTCCGGGGCCCAGGCGGAGGGTCCGGGGCCCAGGCGGAGGGTCCGGGGCCCAGGCGGAGGGTCCGGGACCCAGGCTGAGCGCCTCTCCATCCCCTCTAGCTGATTGGCTGCGTGATCGGGCGGCAGGGCAGCAAGATCAGTGAGATCCGGCAGATGTCCGGGGCCCACATCAAGATCGGGAACCAGGCGGAGGGTTCTGGGGAGCGGCACGTCACCATCACGGGCTCCCCGGTCTCCATCGCCCTGGCCCAGTACCTCATCACTGCCTGGTGAGCCGGGGTGGGGGGGGGGGGGCCTGGGGGGGCGGGGGGGGGCGGGGGGAGGGGGCCAGGCTGGAAGCTGTGGCTGACGCGGACCTTTGTCTCTGCCCTGCTCCCTCCCCCGCCCCTTCCCCATCCATCTCTGCCCCCGCCTGCAGCTTAGAGACGGCCAAGTCTACCTCAGGAGGGACGCCCGGCTCGGGGCCCGCGGAGCTGTCCGCCCCCTTCTCCCCGCCCCTGGCCCCGTCCCCGGCCCTGACGGCCCTGCCCGCCGCCCCTCCGGGCCTGCTGGGCACCCCCTACGCCATCTCCCTCTCCAACTTCATCGGCCTCAAGCCCGTGCCCTTCCTGGCCCTGCCCCCGTCCTCGCCCGGGCCGCCTCCCAGCGGCCTCTCGGCCTACACCGCCAAGATGGCGGCCGCCAATGGCAGCAAGAAGTCCGAGAGGCAGAAGTTCTCCCCGTACTGAAGCGGGGGGGAGGGGGGGGCCGGAGCCGGGGGGCACCGCGGGGCGGGACGGCCCCGACTCCGGCTCCGCGCAGCCCCAGCTCACCCCGACCCCGGGCCCGGCAGACACCTCCCTAGCAAAGTCCCGTACGCATGGATCTTAGGGCCCCGGCGCCTGCGCCCGGAGTCTGCCTCAGGCCGCGTGGGGGGGCGCTGACCCAGGTCTAGGAAGCCCGAGGGGGAGGGAGGAGGTGGCAGCGGCCGCCTGTAGCCCCCACCCACTGCCCCTCCCCCTCCCGGGCCGCTCCTCCGGCTGGGATACAGGCAATCCCGGGGGAGGGGCAGCCCCCAGTGCCTCCCTCTGGGAGGGGCGGGAGGGTCCCAAGGAGGCCCCGTTTCCCACCCACATCCGCTCCTGCTGCTTGAGCAACATTCTCTCGACTGGAACAGGCTGGCTGGGCAGGGGCATAGCGGGGGGGGTGGGGCCAGGATGGGGGGGCACTGCCAGGCAGCTGGGGGGGATGGGGGGGGACAGGCGCGCTCTCAGCAGCCAAGACTCTGTACAGTTTTTTCAATCCAGTTTTTGAATAAATATTCTCAGTGACCCGGATGTCTCCAGTTTGATTGGGGGGGAGAGGAGAGGGCCAGGGGAGAGGCGAGCAGAAGTCACCTTCGGAACACAGGTCCCCGGTGTTTCTGCCAGGTTCGGGGCAGCTGGGTCTGCCCCCTCCAACAGAGACGGCCCCCCTCTGAGTCTGGGGCACAGCCCCCACCCGAGTCTGGGGCGCAGCCCCCACCCGAGTCTGGGGCGCAGCCCCCGGAGGGTTTCCGAGCCCCATCTGGTCTGGCCTGGCCTTTTATGTTTCTCCCAGGCATTGATCCTCTCCTTGCCAGGGATTCAAGGTCATCCCGCTGGGGCTCCCGCGCCAGGACGCTGACCCCTTCCTGGAACATGCTGGAACCTTAAAGCCAGTGGCAGCCCAGAGGAGGCTCCCCCAGACTCCTTTCCTTAGCTCCCTGAGGTGGTCCATCGGGAAAGCAGGTGGGTGGGGGTCTGGGCAGGGGAGAACCCCCTCCCCACTGCCAGCTTAGGAGGCCTTGGGGAAGGGGCCCAGGGAGAAGGGGGAGACCCAAGGACTCCTGGCCAGGTGGGACACGGCTTCCCCCGAGGGACAGAGGGGGTGGGTCAGGCAGGCCCACGGGCAGGGCCACCTGGGGACTGTAGTCCCCGACAGTCCTGGGGGCCCAGAGGCTCGGGATGGACACGGCACAAGCCCACCCCAAGGGGAGATACCTCTCCCCGGTATCTCAGGCTTTCCTCCCCCTCCTCCTTCTCCCCTCAGTCTCCTTGTTCAGGTGGTCTCTCCCTGGTCCAGGCCGGGCCCCTCTGCAGCCATTGGGTTTGCTTCCTGGCCAGCAGAAGGATCCAGGGCTGGGCTCTCGGGGTCTCCCCGGAGGAGCCTCAGGAAGCTTTGGGGGAGCCAAGCTCGCGGGGGGCAGTGCCAGGGTCCCGGGAGTGCTCGGAGCCAGGCCCGGGCCAGACGGCTCAGCTCCTCGCGCACGGGCCGCTGCAGGAGGCCGTAGAGGAAAGGGTGGGCGGCGAAGGAGGAGTAGGCCAGCCAGGTGAGAGCCACCTCCACGCCGACGCTCCAGCGCCCGGGGAGCAGACACGCAGCAAAGAAGGGCAGCCAGCAGCCGAGGAACTGGCCCACCACCAGGGCCAGCGTCAGGGCCGCCTTGCCCCCCACCAGGTGGGGGCTGGCCAGCCGGGGGGGCAGGATGGACAGGTGGCTGTCCAGGGAGTCGCAGCGGGGCCGCGGGCCGGGGGCGGGGGGCGGGGGGCGAAGGGCTGCCAGTCGTGCCACGCGGAAGATGCTTCCGTAGGAGACGAGCAGTAGCAGAGCGGGCAGCGCGAAGGCAAGGATGGCCCAGAGGGGCCGGAAGGGCCCTGGGGGACCGGCCACCAGGGAGCAGTTTGGAGAAGGCCGGCCCAGGAGGGAGAGCCCCCCCAGGAGGCTGGAGACCCCCCACACGGCCCCCAGCACCAGGAGGGGCGGGGGCCGGGGCCGGGGCCGCAGGGGGTGCAGGATATAGCGGTAGCGCTCCAGGCCCAGGGCGGCCAGCGTCAGGGTGCAGGCCGTCACCAAGGTGGCGGTGACGAAGCGGGCGGCCCTGCACTGGCCCCGGCTCAGGTACACCGTCCCCAGCCCCGGAGGCGCCGCCAGCAAGCCCAGGGGCATCACCGAGACGGCTGCCAGGAGGTCCACCAGGCAGAGGTGGGCAAGGTAGACGGCCTTTCTCAGGGCGGGCGTGCGGAGGACAACGGCCAGCACGGTGCCGTTGGCCAGAAGGGTCACCACCTCCAGGAAGGCAGCTGGGATGAGTCCCACCAGGGGGGATGAGGGGAACCCTGCCCCCAGTGTCTCGTTGGGCTCTGTCCTGTTGGCCATCGGACCCCGGGGGCTAAGCCATGGCCCTGGGGATCCCAGTGGCTGGGGGCAGCCCGGGCATCTGTGACCACGTCGCACTGGGCCAGGGGAGGGAAAACCAAGGGGGTGGAGCCAAGTTCCAGGTCTGTGCCCTCCTTTCAACTGGGGAGACCAAGGGAAAGTGATATTGGGGGGAGGGTTCTGGGTTCGGGATTCAGTTCTGATACTCACAAAGCTTTGTGATCTTAGACAACTCGCCAGGTCTCTCTGGACCTCAGTCTCCTTATCTGTAAAAGGGGGGGATTGGGCTGCTGGGTCTGGAGCCTACTTTTCCCCTTCCTCTGGCATCCATGGCCCCAGCCTCCCGCTGCCCAGGGTCCAGGGGAAGGTCTCACCTCACGCCCTCCCAGGAGGTGGCCGGGGGCAGCAGGAGCCGGCGAGTCCCTGGGGGCACAGTCTCCCCCAAGCCGGGCGAACGACAGGCAAGGCCGGGCCTCTGCCAGCGGCTGCGGCTGCTCTTCCCTGGAGATGGTACAGGCTGTCACTCCTGGCGCTGCCCTTTAAAGATCGCGCAGTCCCTGGGGGGGTGGTGAGCCGCCCTGGGTCCTAGCAGCAGCCTTCCAGGCCCGCCTTCAGTGGCAGAGGCTCGGTAGCTCTGTAGACATCATTCTTTGGGAAGGGGTTGGTCCAACAGAGCCACAGACCTGAGAATCGGACGGGTCCCAGGACACCCGCTCCCCTCTGCACCTGCACAGGAAGTTCTTGACATCCCACTCCAGTGGGGTTTATACCTTCCCTTGGACACCTCTGGGGACAGGGAACTCCTCCCTCCATGGCCCGTTCCATGGTCAGGACGTTTTTCTTCCTATTGAGTTGGAACCTGGCTCCCTGTGACTTCTCTGGGGACAAGGGGCACAAATCCCACCCTCCTCCCCAAAGACCACCCTCAGCCGCTTGAAGCTGACCCCGGCCTCCTTCTCCAGGACCTCCCGAGGGCCTCCTTGTGAGCTCGTCCCCTCTCCCAGCTCTGCGCCTCTCTGAGGGCCCGTTATCTCCTGGGAAGATCACATGGGAGTGGGAAGGCCCTCAGCAGGACACAAAGACCGCTGACTGAATCCAAGAAAGTGTCATCGTGCCCCAAACGCACCAGGGGGAGTGGGGTCATTCAGTCCTGCCCCTCTGAGGCTCCCCTCAATTAATCCATTGCCAAGCTTTTATCTGCCACCTTCTCCCTGCCAGGTGCTGGGGTTTGGGGTACAGAGGCAAAAGTGAGATGGGCTTTGCCATGAAGCTGTCGGATGAAGGATCGACAAGGTCTGGGCAGGAGGGGGTCCTCGGCTCCCCTTGGCCCAACTCAAGGAAGCAGCAAACTGGGGACAAAACCCGGGCAGATGGGAGCGATTGCTGACTGCTTCCCCGGGAGGATCTCCAAGTCCCTGTCCACAGGAGTTAGAGTGGGAATGGCCCCTAAACATTGTTTAATCCATCTCCCCTTCCCCCTGTTTTAGGTAAGAAAACTGAGGCACAGGGATTGGCGGTGGTGGCTTGTTCACTCAGGTGGTGAACGAGCCCAACACTCGATTCCAAATCGAGCCTGGGTCACTGCCCGCTGTACAGGGCCCCGGCTCCCCAGCCACTGGTCCCAGCTGCCCCCACCCAAGCAGCCTCACTTGCGACCCCCAGCTGGGGAGAGAAGGGCTACAGACGGAGAGCCAGGAGCCACGAGAGGCCATCAGCTGGAAAGACTTTATTCCTTCCTGTCGTAGTTACAAGAAATGCACAGGTTCTGGGCCAGAGGAGCCTCCTCTGGGACCAGGGAGAAGGACCCTGGGGCTGGGAAGCTCAGAAGTGCAGCTGCAGCAGGTAGCGCAGCCGGCACTGGCTCTCCTTGTAGATCAGGTATTCGCTCTGGAAGAACGAGGACCCTCTGAAGTCAGGCATGGGCACAGGCGGGCCCTGGGGCACCATCACCTTGTGCCCTTCCAGCTCCAGAGCCACGTCCTGGCTGGGGTCTGCGGGGGCAAGGCCAGGGAGTCATCCCCACCTGTGGGCCGGGCAGCCCAGCCCTGGTTGTACCTGCCCCGGGCCTGCCCTCCCGCTGCCCTGAGCTCTCCTCAGCCAGAGGCTTGGAGAGACACAGATGGAATCTAGAACCCGGGAACGCCGACCGTCCAGGCTGGGAGGGCCCAAAGGACCGGCCAACCAAATGGGGAAACTGAGGCTCAGGGGGCAGGGAGAGGAGATGGGGCTTCCCTCACCCCGGGGCCCCTGCCCGGCTCCCGGGCCTCTTAACAAAGCCCTCAGCAAAGCTCCCCCAGCCCCTCCGCCGCCTTCCCTCCCTTTGTCTCCATCACACCTCCCTCATTTTTGACCTCATGAGAAGTCATTTCAGCTACGATAAAATAGATGAAAAGAAGAATAAAACAGTCAAATGCAGCATCATTGCAGCGACCCCTCCCCCCTCCCTGAGAGGAAGCTAGAGCTGTCCTTCCTGGGGAGGGCGCTGGGGTGGGGGTCTGCGGGGGAGGAGAGTGCACGCCCCCCCCAGCAGGGATTCTGCTCCCTGTTTTTCTGTTAGTGGGCGAGGGGAGGGTGTACATCGGGGAGGCCCCTGCCATACAATCCGATGGAGCCAATCCGGAGGGCTGGCTCAGTGGGCGCCTCTCTGAGCCTGCCAGCTGCCCCCCGGGCTGATCTCCAGGGGAGGGCCGGCCCCAAGGGAGCCCCCCTCGGGAAGTTCAGATTTTCTAAGAGAGATTTGTATCAGTGCTTTTACCAAGAAACAAAAAAGAAGTTACTGGTCCTCCCCAAGCCTCAGGATTTCTGTGACATTCTGGGCCGGCTCCAGGCCCCTCTAGCTCTGGGCCCCAGCCCGGGGGACTCACCGGGCTCCGTTTGGCCCTGGGCGATGACGCTGTGGAAGCCCGGGGGCGGCTGCCGGAGGCTGCAGTCGTCCTGCGTGATGCGGTACTCCAGGCCCAGGGCCACCTCGCTCAGGAACATGAGGCTGATTTTCTGAGAGGTGCAGCCCACTGCGGGACAGGGATGGGTCAGGGCACGTGGGTGAGGGGTGGGGGACGAGCGGGGATGGGGGGAAGTGCCAGAGCAGTCAGGCCGTCCTCACCCCTGTGGGGGCCTGTCCTCACCCCCGTGGGGCCCTGCAGGGGCTCCCACGGAGAGGGCCAGGCTGGGAGGGGCGTCCTGGCCCCGTGGGGCCTGACAGGGCCCGGAGCAAGGGCTGGGTCGGGAAGCTCGGGGGGCCCTGTCCGTCCCTTGCCCCACCAGTTTTCCTCTTCCTCTCCCACAGAGAACACTCACAGCTGGGGGAGGGGGCTGAGAGCCAGGCTGGCCGTTCACTCATTCAGCCAGTGACCGTCAATGACCCACAAGGCCCTGGGTTTCCCAGGGAAGCAGAGGTCAGAAAAGGTGCCGGCCCTGCTTTCTCAAGGTCACTGAGGGAAAGACGCACGTGCAGAAATGGCCTCGCGCCTCAGGAGACCCGCCCTTCCGGGCTGGGCAGTGCCATGGGAGGGAAGGACCCCCGGGCCCATCTGGCACCAAGCGGGCCCACGCCCGGCCCCTGCTCCGACCTTGCCGGCTGGGGGGCCCGACCTCTGAGCCTCACAGAGCAGGGCAGGGGAGGAGCCCCGCAGGGCTCCCAGAGCCCTCTGAAAGCTGGCCTGTCCCAGGACTGACAGTGGCTGTTCCGGGTCCGGGACGGGGCCTCGGTCCCAGGGTCCTGCCGCGGGGCGGGCCATGCCAAGAGAGGATTTGCCATTGGCTCCCCTCGGCAGAAGGGTGGTGGCCCATGGGGATGGAACGGGGCATACTCTATCCGACCGATGGGCCTAAGGGCAGCTCTGGTTCTTGTCTGAGCTGCTTTGTCAGGAGGAGGGTGCGAGTCTAATGGGAGTCGAGGCAGAAGTCGTTGGCAAGTGATAGGGATGCTTTAAAGTGTCAAGGAGAAGTTGGTGGAAGAAACAGTAGAACAGGGGGTAGCAGGTGGCAGAGGGCCTCGGGTGCCGGGCTAACAAGCCTGGGAGTCACAGACGGGGCTGCAGCAGCAGGACAGAGCCTCTCGTCTGAGGGGGCCTGTCCTGGGCGCAGCCCAAAGGGCGACTTGGGGTGGGGGGGAGAAGATGGGAATGGCCGTGGGGGCCGGGCTGGCAGAGGGGGCTGGTAGGGCAGGCAGGAGCCAGCACTCAGGGGCCAAGGGGCCCCGACTCCCCACAGGCGCCAAAAACTGGCTACAGCTGAGCCAGTCAGGAGGTGAGGGGGGGGGGAGAACAAGAGGCCGGTTCTGGAGGGGGGGGGGCTCCTGGCAGGGCCTCTGGGGGGGCCGGGGCAGAGCCCCCTTACCGTAACAAGCAGACTTGCTGTTCTCAGAAGCGAAGTAGATGCCCTGGCCCACGCGCCCGCCCGAGTGGGGCATGATCCGGAGGCCGCTCTTGAGGATGGCGGCCACCACAGCCACATTGGTGCCGTGCCACAGCAGGCGCCGGTTCTCCAGGTCCGTGTGGGCCCGGAACCGCTCCCCCTAGAACACAGGTTGGCCAAGGGCTCAGCCCGAGGCTGGGGGCCTCAGCCAGAGTGGGCACCCGGGGTCTGAGGCCTGAAAGGCCCTGGGCCCTCACCGCCTCCCCCCAAGGTGCAGGCCACTGTCCCTCCCTGGGCCTGCTTCCTTATCTGCGAAATGGCGGCCATGAGCACGCTGCCTTGGAGAGTCCCTTCCGGCTCTGCAGTCCAAGGTCCCGTGTGAACGGGCTGTGGACCAGGAGCTGAAGTGTTTGGCAGAGCTTCAAAGAAATGAGGCAACCTATTTCCCAGGTCTCCTCCAGCTGTCCTCTCCCAGGGAGGTGGGGCTGAGAGAAGGCCGCACTGGGCCTGATTCCCCTCACCTCTCCCTCTCGATTTATTTTCCAGACATGGAGGAGGCGGAGATGAGGCCATCCTGTCTTCTTCAGGTAGATTTCAATCAGCTGGGGAGAGAAGCGGAGAAAGCTGAGGCTGCCAGAAGCGGGGAAGGAGGAGGGAGAGCTGAGGGTCTGCAGGGTGGGGGGTGGGCTGGCAGAAAGACCCCGCCTCAAGCCGGGCTCCCGCATCCAAGGACTTTACAAACCCCACAGGCAGCCTCCTCTTGCCCACCCGGGAGGCCCAGAGGGATGGCACATACTGGGGTGAGTCGGGAGAAGGCCAGAACCCGGCTCTTCTAATCCCCAGCCAAGACCTCTTGCACTGTCCAAGACTTAGCATTTTGGGCAGAATGGAGAGAGAACGGAGAACTGCAGGGTCCGGGGACACTCCCCCTCCCGTATCTCCTTTTGGCCTGGGGGGGGGGGGGAGGCTGGTTTCCCAGCTCCCTCTGCTCTGGGCTGCACCCACACCTTGTACTCATGAGTGTCTGTCTCCAGGAGCTGCAGCTGGCATCTCAGGAGCCCATAATCCCGGTCCAGTGGGTGGGGCACTTCTTCCACCTTTATCTTCTGTTCCTCCTCCTCCTGTCCAGCCTTCAGGGCCTGGGCCAGCTCAATGTCAGCCAGGACCTGGGAGGAAGTATAGCTTGCCAGCCAGGGCCCATGTTCTGCCACCCTCTCCTGCCATCCTCTCTGCCTGAGAACAGTTTCTGACTATATTTCTCTCCATCTCTCATTTGTCTATCTCTGGTTGTTGCTTATGTGTCTATTCTACTTTTCTTCTCATGTCTGTCTCCTACAACCTGTCCGTCCCCCCATATTTCTACCTGTCTTCCCATCCATCTGTCCCCTTATCTCTCAATCCCTGTCCATTTGCCTCCCCCACCTCCACCTCTCTCCCCTTTGTCTGTCTGTCCCTTATATGCTTTTTCCATCTTTTTCCATCTGTCTCCATTCCCATCCATCCGTCTCCAATCCTGTCCATCTGTCCCATGGCTTCCGTCTGTCCTTCCCCTAAGCCATCCATCTGATTCTCACCAACAACATGTCCTTCTTGGCCTGAAGGATCTCCTGCGAGTTGATGGGCGGGGGCCGGGTTCTGCCAAAGTTATGGGGGATGATTGTGTAGAAGCAGGAGGATAGTTCCTCCAGCTCTTTTGCATCTGCGCTCTTCTGTAGGGCAGCCTCTAGGGCCTCCAAGGCCTCAAAGCCCTTGGCAATCTGTTGCTTGCTCAGCGTTCCCAAGGGCATCTTCTTAACATCTATTTAACAGGGAGGGGTAGGAGAAGGAGCAGGATAAAGCACAGGCCCGGAGGTAGAGCTGTCTCTAGACTCTTTCCCCCTTAATTATCCCTTCCCCAAGCTTCTCCTTCCCTGTTCTTACCAAGGTTCATGGTCTTCATTGCATCATTGAACATATCATGGCTGAAAATGAGGGACACCAGTTCCTGGGTGGCTGAATCTAGGGTACAGGGCTTGACCTTCTGCCGAATAGCCTGAACCCCGTCCACTCTGTCCACCTGGGGAGGAGAAGAACCCAGCTACTGGGGGGGTAGTGCCGGGGGCAGCAGCTAGAGCCTCCCTTTGTAGGACAACACAGGATCACTGAAGGGTGACTCACATAGCTGCAACAGCCTCATTTCTCTATTGCCTTAAGGTTTACAAAGTCTTTTCTGGACAACAGCTATGGGAGACAGAGTGTTCTAAGACTACTATTTTTTAAAAGAGGAAGAAACTGAACACCCTGCCCATAACCCCAGAGCTAGAAGGTGTTCTGAGTCCTTCTGCTGCTTGGTCTCTCCTCATTTCTAAGGAGGAGGTGGGGGGAAGGGGAGGTACCCATGGTCTACCGTCTGGGACATAAGGTCCAAGCTGCACAACCAGCATCCAAGGCTTTCCATTCTTGGCTCCCACTAACTTCTCTAGAGCCTTCCCCAATCTCCTTGTTAAAGAAAGAAGGTACAAGGAGCCTTTTCTACTTCACTTAAAAATTACAGAGCCCTTTACTTCCAGCAGTCCTGGTCAGGGGCAGCATTGTCTCTCGAAGCTGAGCCTAGAACCGGCTCTGGAAAAGCTTCTTCAGTCCCTGATGTGCCTGGGTCCAGGTTCCAAGTGGGGAGCTCTCTATCATGCCCAGCCCCTCCCTCCCTTTCAGACCGGGATCCTCCCCCTTGCCCAAGTAGATCTGAAGAAAACAGAAAATCCTTCCTTTCCTCACTCCCTATGAGGCTATAATTTTTTGTGCTGCAGACCCAGAGAAGTTAAAGCAGGAAGGGACCTTGGAGATCACCTAGTCTAACCTCATTTTACAGAGGCAGACAAAGGCCCAGAGAAAGGAAATGGCTTGCCTGGGATTACCCAGCTAGTAAATTAAAAAGACAGAATCTGAATCCAGGTTTGTTTGTTTTTGACATTTATTCTTGGAACAAGATGGGGAAATAAAAACCAGCAGTTGTTTTATTACTGATAGAGATCTCCCCACATTTGCCCAGAGAGAGCATGGGCCGTACCAGGCCCTTGCCTCCTCATCCGGTTTTATCAGCCACACTGCCTAGAGCTCCTCCCAAGGAAGCCCCCGATGCAGGGCCAGACTAACCTTCAGACCACTCCACTTGAGCCATGTGTCGCCCTGGCTCTGCAGCCTCCCAGGACTCCCTACAGACAGCTTCCTCGACCTTTCCTCCCAGTTCTCCTGTGTGGGCTCTGGCTCCCCTACAATGAGGATGATTCTCCCATCCATCCTTTAAGTTTTCCTGCTTCTGTCCAAGGGTTCACACTTCTCCTCCTCACCCCGAATGTCCTCCTGCCATGGCTGCTGTCCCTCTCCTTCCCGGTCCATCTCCAACATCACCTCCTTTGGGAAGCCTGTCCTGATGCCATTCAGCAAGAAGAAAAAAGGCCTTTCCTACTTCTGAATGGCCACAGAACTGTGGCTGGCTTTCTCTTATGACCAGTGTCACAATCTCCCTTCCTGTGTAATTATCTGTATCCATTGATCCCCTCTGCAGAGAGTGAATTGGGGGAGGTTGATCTCCGTTCCTTCTTGGCTCGCCTCAGCAGAGTCCCATACAGAGGAGGAGTTCAGGAAATGTTTGGTGAATGAGTGAATGAGGAAGAGGCAGAAGGGAAGAGAATGGATCAGACAAGATCCCACAGCCCTGGAGAACTGTGCAGTATGCCTTAATCATACCAGAACTCATTCTTCCCAAAAGAACATTTGGCACTTCACCCTTCTTAGCACTGGGAGAGGCCTCAGAGATCAAAAAGATTCCCAGCCTGTTGGAGCCAGGAGGAACCTTTGACATGATTGAGTCCAATCTCATTTTTCCTAAGAGGAAAGTAAGATCCAGAGAGAAGAACGGTTCCCACAGTCAATGAACAGCAGAATCAGCACTTGAACCCAGGTGTTCTGCCTCCAAGCCCAAAGCCCCTTGTGGTGAGTCTATTTTACAGCCTCCCTAGCTGCTATTTAGACAGTGGTAAAAGATCCTCAGTGACAGGGATCCCACTACTCCTTGGGGCAGCCTATTCTGCTGGATCATTCTATTCATTAGAAAATACTTGCACAAGAATGTTTGTGGCAGCCCTCTTTGTAGTGGCCAGAAACTGGAACCTGAGTGGATGCCCCTCAATTGGAGAATGGTTGGGTAAATTGTGGTATATGAATAATATGGAATATTACTGTTCTGTAAGAAATGACCAACAGGATGATTTCAGAAAGGCCTGGAGAGACTTACACGAACTGATGCTGAGTGAAATGAGCAGGACCAGGAGATCATTGTACAAGGCAACAAGAAGACTATATGAGGATATATTCTGATGGACCTGGCCATCTTCAGCAATGAGATAAACCAAATCAGTTCCAATGGAGCAGTAATGAACTGAACCAGCTACACCCAGTGAAAGAACTCTGGGAGATGACTATGAACAATTACATTGAATTCCCAATCCTTATACTTTTGCCCACCAGCATTTCTGATTTCCTTCACAGGCTAAATGTACACTATTTCGGAGTCCAATTCTTTTTGTACAGCAAAATAATGGTCTGGACATGTATACTTATTTTATATTTAATTTATACTCTAATATATTTAACATGTATTGGTCATCCTGCCATCTAGGGGAGGGGGTGGGGGGAAAGAGGGGAAAAATTGGAACAAAAGGTTTGGCAATTGTCAATTCTGTAAAATTACCCATGCATATAACTTGTAAATAAAAAGCTATTAAAATTTAAAAAAAAAAAAAAGAAAAGAAAATACTGGCACAAAACTGCAGAAAAAATTGGAAGACAGTTTGGCAAAAAAATTAGGTTTCAATCAGTATCTTCCAAAGTCTACCACAATAAGTAACTAATGGCCACTCGCTTTAAGTGAAAGGCCAGTAAGTTCTCCGCATCTGCAGGATGAATGGCAGGACCAGGCCGGAAATGACCTAATAGATTTTCATTTTATAACCTCCAGGACGGGGCCTAAGTACCTTCTGAACTGTGGGAGAATGGAACCTGTAAGAAGGATCCTCTGAAGAGACCAACTCCCAGTACCCTGGGGTTGCAACCATAAAACAGAGCCGGGCAAGAGCACAGGACGGAGGATCAGGACATGCAAAAGTCAGTGCAAGGGAAACATTTACCCAGGAAAAACTGGGAGACAGCTGGTTTCAGATATTTGAAGGCTGTCACAAGGAAGAGAAGAAGACTTTCTCTGATTGACCTCAGAAGGCCAAACAAGGAACAGTGGAAGGAAGCTAAAGATTCAGGGGAACATCACAGTGGTCTTCAAGTGTTTGAAGGCCATCATGAGGGGGAGGGATTAGTTTTGTGAGGTCAAAAGACAAGGAGCAATAAGGTAAATTTGGGCTGGCTGTTAAGTGACCACAAAGTAGAAGAGGCTGCTTTGCTTCTGGGGGTTTCATTCTCTTGGCCCCAGTGTCTGCCCAGCTCAGAGCCTGACACATGGCAGATGTTTATATATCATGATGATTGGGTGTCTGGGGCAAGGTGGAACTCCCTCTCACTGGGGGCCAGAGAATCCCAGATTTGGGGCTGAGTGAGGATTCAGAGGCCATTTCATTCAACTTTCCCATTTTACAGATGAGAAAACTGAGGCCAGGAAAGGTTAAGTAACAAGAGGAAGATCAGACTGTAGAATCAAAGCCAGGATTTGATTCTACCCCTGTCCCCAGGGACACCCCATTCCCACTGTGCCACATGGAGGCTGGTTGAGTGTGCACGTATGTACTGTATGGAGTTGGGATGCCAGATTTCTGCTCTCCTCAATAGATATTCAGACATCCCTTTCCACCCTGAGATCCCATAACAGTGGAATAATAGCCACGTACAACTCAGCTAATGAACTCGTTAACTCCTCTACCTCCATTCTTACTCTGGGATCCAGCCAGAGTGTAAATACTGAACTCGACAAGGCTTTCTGTATCTCTAGTAGGTTTTCAGTAGTTCTGGGAAAGATCTGACGCTCCTTGTGCTTAAAGGCAAAGTCAGTGAGGATGAGGTCAGAGAACTTGAGTTTCAGGCCCAGCTTGGCCACAGTTGGCTTTGTGAATTTGGACAAGGCCCTCTCCTCCTCCCTGGCTGTGTTTCCTCTCCTGTAAAAGGAAAAGCTTGGACACTAGGTGATCCCTAGGATTCTTCTTTTTTTTTTTTTTTTTAATAGCCTTTAATTTACAGGATATATACATGGGTAACTTTACAGCATTAACAATTGCCAAACCTCTTGTTCCAATTTTTCACCTCTTACCCCTCCCTAAATGGCAGGATGACCAGTAGATGTTAAATATATTAAAATATAACTTAGATACACAATAAGTATACATGACCAAAACATTATTTTGCTGTACAAAAAGAATCAGACTCTGAATTATTGTACAATTAGCTTGTGAAGGAAATCAAAGATGCAGGTGTGCATAAATATAGGGATTGGGAATTCAATGTAATGGTTTTTAGTCATCTCCCAGAGTTCTTTTTCTGGGTATAGCTAGTTCAGTTCATTACTGCTCCATTAGAAATGATTTGGTTGATCTCGTTGCTGAGGATGGCCTGATCTATCAGGACTGGTCATCATATAGTATTGTTGTTGAAGTATATAATGATCTCCTGGTCCTGCCATTTCACTTAGCATCAGTTGTTAAGTCTCTCAGGCCTTTCTGAAATCATCCTGTTGGTCATTTCTTACAGAACAGTAATATTCCATAATTTTCATATACCACAATTTATTCAGCCATTCTCCAACTGATGGACATCCATTCAGTTTCCAGTTTCTAGCCACTACAAAAAGGGCTGCCACAAACATTCGTGCACATACAGGTCCCTTTCCCTTCTTTATAATCTCTTTGGGATATAATCCCAGTAGTAACACTGCTGATCCCTAGGATTCTTTAGGAGGAGCCTACAATCCTTTATTTCATTTTGTCCCAGGAGGACTTGAGAAGAAACCAGGGGTGTGCTAAAGCCAACTTGACCATGATTGTTAAATTTTTCAGGGTGAGCGCTGACACCTTGAAAGTGAGCAAACTACAAATCAGGACGAGATTTCCTTATTGTGAGGACTCTTACAAGAAAGTGATGGAGAAAAAAATAATGCAGTTGAAATTTCAAAGTGTCCTGCATTTTTTGGAGAGCTGGTTGTTAAATATTAAGCAGCACCCTTCATGGCAGTGGCTCCAGAAGCTTGGCAACAGGCCGAGAGAAGAGCAGAGGTTCTCCTGTGGCAGGCAGTAAGTGAGGAGGAGATGTGGTAGTCCAAGTAAGTAAAGGAGACTTGTCTTATCATCTCTCTCTTTTACCTCCCTAACGTCTCTTTCATCATCCCTTCTTCTCTTCCTGAACAAGCCTCTACCACAGTTCAGGTCTTCATTGCCAGAGCTTCCTAACTGCTTCCCTGACTCTAGATTCTCTCCTCTCCAGTCTGTCCATACAACTGCCAAATGGATAATCCTGAAACACAGATCTGACCACCTCACTTCTCTACTCAAAAATCTTCAGGGGTTCCCCATTGTCTTTGTCCTCAGCTGGTCATTTAAAACTCCCGGTCTGCTCTTGAGTTCTGATTACACATTATTCCCTTTCACACACTCTCTGTGCCAGCCAGACCGGCCTGGTAGCTCTTCTCCATTTCCAACATTGCATCCTTTTGGGGGGGAGGGGCTGCTCATCTGGAATGAAGAGCTTTCACCTCTTTCTTAGCTTCCTTTAGAGCGTGGCTCAGGGGATACTTTCCTCTGACCCTTCCTTTTAGCATCCCTTAGCCTTCCCCTGGGGGTGCTGGACCCAGGTGACTCTGGAGGAGAGAGTGAGGCTGCTGATTTTGCACAGCTCTGCTCACTTAAATCCAATTCACTTGCAAGTCAAGACATGGCCCTCCTGATGTCACTGGTCCCCTTTGAGAAAGAAAGACCGAAAATAACATCCCTCTCCTAGCTTTAGCGTCCTTTCCCTCCCGAGAGTAGTTTGAATTATTTATCTCTCTGGTTTATGCCAAGGAGCCAGGTAAACCTGGGGACAAAAAGGGCGGGGCAGTGGGTGGCTCCCAGGCCATGATTGGGGGGCAGGGCCTGCAGAGGTCAGAGGGGACAGGAGATACAGGGAAAGTAACACGGGCCGGTCTCTTCAGCCAATTCGGCAATTCCGTTTAGTAGATCAAACAGCCATTTATGAAGGGCCTTCTGCGTGCCAAGACCTGTGCTAAGCACTTGGGATTCAAAATAAAAAATGAAAGTCTTGGTCTCAAAGAGCTTCTATTCTGAGTTTTCCTCTTGGCAGGAAGAGAAGAGATTCTCCTCCACGGGGCAGAGGACCCCGGTTTCACCCATCTCTACTGGGGCCCCAGCTCCCACTGGAGTGAGTCACAGGACCCTCCCAAACCAATGAACAAAACTGTCCGAAGTCTAGCCAGAGGAGTCAGATTCCCCCTCTCCATGGCTCCCTGCCTGGAGCTGTGCAGGGCCGCCAGCCCCCACCTGCAGGCCTCTGGTCTCCTGGGAAGACCACAGGCTAACAGCCACAGCTCTGTGATGCCTTAGGAGTGCAAAAGCACGTTACACAGGTGGGGGGGGGGGGGCGGATCTCGTCTGAACTTGACCTCTCTGAAGTCGGCTATCGCAGGAGATAACACTACAAATGAGAGCTGAGGAAGCTGAGGCTGGGATTCAAACCCTGCTTTTCCTGCCTCTAACCCTAACCCTCTGGCATCCTGCACTCGGCCCGCGCTGCCTTGACAGGAGTGTGCAGGGAGCACTTTGCAAAGCTTAGCCCCGAAAGCCTCAGCCAGGGAGGCTGCCTTCACGCCTCCCCTGGCTCAGGCCCTTTCACTTTACAGAAGGGGAAACTGAGAAGCCGGGGGTTGTGCTTGGCTGCCACTGTTGGAAGCGTCTCGGGGCTTGGACATCCGATCCCTTGACTCTAAGCCTGTCTGCTTCTCTGTACACCGGCCTGCTTTGCCCCCGCTGGGCCTCAGAAGAGGCCCCTGGGGCCCTGGTGGGGCCCCAAGTACTTCAGGGCAGATTCCTGGGAAGGACTCACCTTGACCCCAATTTCCTGGCCCTCTTTGCCATCACCAGCCTGCACTTCAATGAGCGTATACTTGCCCGACTGGGCCACAAAATTGTCCCGATCAGCCCAGCGGTTCTTGGTTTTGTCCCAGAACTTCTTCTCAAAGTCTCGCTTAGCTTCGTCCAGGGAGGAGAAAGATTGCAGTTTGGACTGGCCCTTCTCTCCCTGTGCAGACAAAGGCAGGTGATGCGCCATGTCCAGGCCCTGGGTTCCCTCCGCCCCCTCTCCTGCCGCCCCGCTGAGGGCCGGGGCTTTCTCGGGCCACTTACCACACGACCCCAGTGGTTCCAGCTATGGTAGCTGCCGTTCTCATCCAGCAGCTGGATGATGTAGAATTTGTTGTTGTTGTTCCCTATGTTGGTCTGGTTCAGGGTACAGTCATAGTCCCCGTATACCTGGGGAGAGAGGCAGAGCAGCCAGGGCTCAACACAGCTGGGCCTTCGGGCGGCCTCCTTTTCCTCTCCTGCTGTGGGCCTCCTGCCTGACTGGAGGCCTGGAGAGAATCCAGGTGCCCTCGCCTTCAGGGCTGGGCTATCCAGCTCTCCCTGCTTTCTAAACTCCCCATCCCGGGCTTCAGAGGCTTCTGCCCATCCTCAGTCTCAGGGCCTGCTGGATCCACAGAAGGAAGAGACTGGCAGCTCCCCCTCACCAGTCCCCTGCACCCTTTGGTTATTGCTACCCCAGGCCCAGGGCACATCACTCACTGGCTCTTCAGGGGAGGGAGTCACCCGAAGGACTGGGCTCACCTGGACATTAGGCTTGCTGCTGAGTGGACACATGGAATCCACCCGAGCTTTTCGTGTCTCTTTGGGTGCAGCTTTAAGGGCCTCCTTGGCCGAGTGGAAGCCATCCTCCACCTCTGATTTCTCCTTCTTCTTGGAGCTTCCTGTGCTTTCACTCGCTGCCTTGCGCTTGGGAGCCATTGATAAAGCCCTAGGACATAGAGAAGGGGTTTAGAAACTCCTGCCCCTTCCCTGTAAGACCGTGTGGTAGACTGAACAGAGAGCGAGGAAGGTCTGAATCTGAATCCTATCTCAGATGTGGGACAAATAAACAGATTTCTAAGACAAGATTTCTGGATAATGGTCAATTTGTTAATTAGGCTAGCTAATAATCCACAGATTGATGGCCAAGGCACTGAATGATGAATATTTTTTTGAAAGGGAATGCTCCTGACAGGAGAAATTAATACTGATTGATGAACAATTAATGAGGATATGGATATATTAAAGAAAAGTGGGCTAAGAGTCTTCAGTTCTATTGCGAATGTGGCTAAATCATGAGACTCCGATCATGAGACTCAGCCACCCCCAGCAATCTGGATGGAGTAATCCATCTTCACCAGATCGCCCTGGTCAGTTCCCTTCTTCATGAGTGGTTCACCCTAAACTCCAACGGAGGGGTTCAAAAACATGGACTTATTCCCTAAAGGCAAGGATTCATGTAGATTAGACTCTGTCTACACTCTCCCAGCTGAGTCAAAGAACATGCTCCTGAGGATCAGGGCACTAGGACAATGCCCATCAGAAAGTGGCTGACTGCTCTTCAGGGGCTGGTCCTTGCAGGAGAAAAAACTCCTAGGCCCTAATTATTGTGTTATTAGAATAGAAAACAAGCATTTCTCTCAGATACATACTGTGTGGCCCTGAGAAGTGATCACCTCTATTTATCTCATTTTCCTTACTGTGTCAAGATTGGTACCAAGTTACTACAGATTTATCCCATCCTACCTTTCCAACAGGTTCCCCAATCACCCTTTGCTACCATCTCCTTGTCTCTAATAGCAGAGAGGCTAGGGCTCCAGAGGGCTCGGCATTAGGAAGAGCCGACTTAACATTTGGCCTCAAACACACATTATCTGTGCTTCCTCAGGTAGGTCATTTAGCCTTCATTTGCCTCAGTTTACTTATCTATAAAACGGGGATAATAATTGCATTCTCCTCCCAGGGATGTTATATTGCTCCATTGAGATGATCTTTGTAAAGCACAGCACTTAGCCCATAGTAAGGGTCAATACATGTTAGGAGACTGGACTCAAGAAGAACTGAGTTCAGATACAGCCTCAGACACTAGCTGGGTGATTGTTTGCCTCAGTTTCCTTATCTGTGAAAACAGGTCAGAAAAAGAAATGGCAAATCACTCCAGTAATTCTGTCAAGAAAACCCCGGTGGGGATATAAAGAGTTGCACACAACTGAAATGACTGAATATTAATTATCACAGAAGTATCCTTCCCTTTAAAAGGATTTCCCCGGGGCAGCTTAGATAAAACAAGAACTAGATTTGAAATCAGGAGACCTGAGTTTCAATCTCCCACTCACTAGTTATAGTTCAATCTCTGAACCTCAGTTTTATCATCTATTAAAAAAAAGGAGATAATAAAAATACCTAGGCATAATGAGAATATGGTAGTGGTGGCTGATATTTAAAAGTTTGCAAAGCACTTTACATCATTTTCTCCCCACAATAGTACTATGAGTTAGGTATCATCAACTAAAAAGAATTTTTTGAGTTTTTTTTTTTTTTTTAAGGTAATGGGGTTAGGTGACTTGCCCAGGGTCACACAATAAAGTACCTGAGGCGAAATTTGAACACAAGTCCTCCTAACTTTAGAGGATGCTCTAACCACTACACCTCCTAGCTGCCTGCTGCCTCCATCTTTTACTTTTACTTTTACTTTGGATCTTCCCTTTGTCTCATCACCTCTTCTCTCAAATCCTACCTGCCCTATGTACATGCAGTGATCTTCCTGGTCTACTGGAATCTCCTTGACGGCAAGGTCTGTGTGCTCAGGAAAGATTGTTGCACGCAGAAGGGATTCAGAGAATGTAGAGTGAGTTGGACTTATGCATTTTATTTACTGCACAGGATTGTTCACTTGATGAGCATTTAGGAAGTGCCTACTACAAGTCTGGTTTAAGATGCTGGAAACATAAAAGACAGAAAACTGAAAAAAAATCTGCCCTCCTGGAGTCTGTGTTGTAGTAGGGGTGGGGAGGCGGCTAGAACATTCTCCCAGAAAAGGAAGTTCAGGAAAATCTGGAGAGAGGAGTGATGTACCCAGAAAGAGGAAGAGAGGATCTGCCAGCCTCAGAAAAGCCTGCCTGGGCCCTCGGTGTGGCCTCGGGAGGAAAGACTCTAAAAGGTCAGCCCTGCAAAAGACCCACATTGCAAACCTAGGGGATAGTCTGTCCAAAGGTATGAGGCAGGGGATGGAAAGCCAAGGTTAAGGAAAAGCAGATGGGCAAGTTTGACCAGGACGGATACTGTGTGAAAGGCTGTAATGAGCAGTTAGCTCAGAGAGAGCTCTAAATCTGTGATATTAGAATTATCAAGGGCTTCACGCCTCAAGCAATCTAACCCTCTCATGGTACAGATGCAAACACTGAGGCCCAGGAAGGTTAAGAAGTTTTAGCCCAAGTTTCACAGATGCAGCCTTGGAAGGGACCTCAGAGGCCTCCTGGTTCAGTCCCCTTGATTTACGGAGTAAAACCTAGGGAGGTTAAGGACAAGACCCTGGGCAGTGAGAAGCACAGGCAGGGTCTGTACCCGAATCTCCCGACTCCAGAAGGCAGAGTTTTTGCCATATGATCTTGCTGCCTCTGGCTAGCAGACTGTGAAGGGCTTCGAATGAGGTGCCAAGGATTTTGCGCTTCATTTTAGGGGTAATAATAGGGGGGCATGAAAGGTTTCTAAATAGGAGAATGACATAGTCAGACCTGTGCTTTAAGATTAGTTTGGCTGTGCGGAGGATGGTTCAGAGCAGGGAGAAAATAGGAGGAGAGGGTCCAGTTGGGAGGCTGGTGCAATAGCCCTGGTGAGAGGCGATAAAGATCTAAGCCAGTGGAGCAGCCTGATGAGTGGAAGGAAGGGAACAGGTGGAGAGGTGGGGTCAACAAGACTTGGCCTGGAGTGGGAGGGGGAGCTGGGAGAGGACAGAATCGAGGATGACTCCAAGGTTTCCCACTTAGATTGTCCCCTGTGTAGACATAAGGAAGTTCAGGGGAGGTGGGTACAGAGAGAGCCATGAGTCCCATTTTGGACCTGCGGAGCTGGAGCTGCTGAGGAGGAGGAGGATGTCCAAGTGCAGAGACGCGCCCAACGGCAGGGGCTTTCACCTGAGCAAAAATGGGGTGGGGCGCGTCTGGCCGCCTGACACCTTCCCTTCCACACTTGCCGCTCCCAATGGCAACGTCCTGAGCTCCAGCAGAGCTCGGGGCTGTGCCATCTAGACCCCGAGGGGCACTTGGGACACCCTTTCCGGGGAAGGGGGCTCCTTCTGTCTGTGGGGAAGAGGCTTCCCTTCTTGCCCCCCTTGCCAGCCCCACCCATGGAAAGAACCTAAAGGAAATTCTCCCGCATCCCGGCTCACAGGCTCCTCCCCAAGGTCTCCAGCCTGGCCCACAGCGACTTCTCCATTTTTCGGTCAATTCCAGGAATGCTCGGCTCCCCCAGGCTTGGCACAGGCCGGGGCCTGTCACTGGACGGGAGAGGGCGCAAGAATGGGGGCTGTGGGGAGGAAAGCCTTGGAGAGGAGGCTTTGGGAGTGGGGGGTCTGACCGGCGGGGCGGGGGTCTCTGCCCAGAGTGGTGCCCACCGTCCCTCTCCCAGCCCTCTCCTGGGGCCAGGCCCGCCCAGTCCCTGCCCCAGGGTCAGGTGTCGGAGACCCCCCTCCGGCAGCTCACGCTCACCCTGGTTTTCTGTGCCCTGCATGGGGAGCCTGGCACTCACCTCCGGGCAGCCAGCTCTTGCTAGGGCTCTAGGGCAGGGCCACACGGGGGCTGGGCTTCGGCAGCTGCTTCTCCTCCCCCGCCCAGTCCCAGGGTGACCTCAGCAGGAATCTCAGGCAGTGGGCGGGGCCACCGGGCTGCGGGCAGCGGGCAGGGCCAGCAGTCCCGGGCGGCCCGAGGGCAGCGGAGAGCCCGGCTGGCCCCGGGGCAGTCAGCCTGCCCCTTCCTCCCAGGGAGCGCCTTCAGGGGCCTGTCTGATTGCTTCCTGCCGCCCCGAAGTGGGTCAGCCTTGCGGTCCCGCCCTGACGGGGCATCGCCCCCGGCTACCATTCCCAGGCCTAGCTGTTAATAACCCCGGGGAAAGTAAAGACCCGGGCGTCCTTAGTGTCCGGCGGGCACCGCGTGTCCCCCGTGCCCGGGCGGCCCTGGTAACCCCAGGCCCCCCCTCCTGATGGGCACTGCCAGTCCCCCCGTGCCCGGGCGGCCCTGGTAACCCCAGGCTCTCCCAGGGGGCACCGCGCGCCCCCCCCCCCGTGCCCGGGCGGCCCTGTCAGTGACTCAGGGTGCCCGCTGCGCGGTGGCCGTTGTTGCCCAGGCCCCCAGCGGGCACTGCCAGGCTCAGCCCACACTCTCTGTCCCGCTGGCCGCCCGCCAGTCAGGCGCAGGCTTCTTCCCCAGCGCCCAGCTGGCACCGTCGCTCTCTCCGGGCCGCTCCGTGCTTGGGGGCCGCGTCCGGCGCAGCCCGCTGGCCCCGCCCACCATCCTTCCCCAAGTCCTCCCTCTAGGGCGTGTCTCTGGCGCCCCCTAGAAGCTGTTCCCCGGAAGCACAACAGTCTTGCTCCTTTCACTCCCCCTCCCCTTCCCTTCCCTGACTCGACGTTGTGAGCATGCGCATTAGCCTCGGAAGCAGGAAGCAGTCGTGACGAACTTCCTATTTCGTCTCTCAAGCAGCAGAAAAGCCCGCCCCCTTACGGGGTGGGGCCAGACCCCATCGCTTGCCCCATGAGCGTTCTGGAGGCGTGGCATTGCCTGTAGCCAGGGCCTAGGAAGGGAGAAGGAAGGCGTGGCCAGAAGCCCGGGCCTCTCAGCGCGTAGGGGGCGTGGCCACGCCTTCCCGGTCAGCCGCCACGTGAGCCTCGCGCCGTTCTAGCTGAGGTGAGGAGCCAGCATGTCGGCGGCCGTGGCGGCTTCGGGAAAGCGGGGGAAGCCGGCGGGTCCGAGTGCCGGCAAGCGGCGGCGGAAGGTGAGGCGGGCATCCCCCCCGGAACGGCGTCGTTCCCTCCCCCGAGCGGGCGCGGCCCGGGTCCCTCCCCCCGACCCCCCCCCCAGAGGCCGGGGCCGGGTTCGCCCCCCTGGGGGTCCCGGCCCGCCGCTGCCCTCAGGCGGGCCTCTGACCGGGAGGGCGGGGTTTTCTTGGCAGCCCGACGTGGAGGAGGAGCCGGGCCGGGCCAAGCCGGGCACCAAGAAGAGACCCAAGCTGAGTGAGGAGATTTCCAGCGACTCGGAGCCGGAAAGGTGCGCGGGCTGGGCCTTGGGGTGCGCGCGTGTGTGCCCTGTGTGGGTGTGCCCTCTGTGTGTGTGCGTGTGTCCTGCACGCACGCATGTGTGTGCCCTGGGTGGGTGTGCCCTCTGTGTGCGTGTGTGCCCTGTGTGGGTGTGCCCTCTGTGTGTGTGCGTGTGTCCTGCACGCACGCATGTGTGTGCCCTGGGTGGGTGTGCCCTCTGTGTGCGTGTGTGCCCTGTGTGGGTGTGCCCTCTGTGTGTGTGCCCTCTGTGTGTGTGCGTGTGTCCTGCACGCACGCATGTGTGTGCCCTGTGTGGGTGTACCCTCTGTGTGTGTGCCCTGTGCGGGTGTGCCCTCTGTGTGTGTGCGCGTGTGTGTGCCCTGGGTGGGTGTACCCTCTGTGTGTGTGCCCTGTGCGGGTGTGCCCTCTGTGTGTGTGCGCGTGTGTCCTGCACGTACGCGTGTGTGTGCCCTGGGTGGGTGTACCCTCTGTGTGTGTGCGTGTGTCCTGCACGCGCGTGTGTGTGTGTCCTGGGTGGGTGTGCCCTCTGTGTGTGTGTTCTCTGTGTGTGTGCGTGTGTCCTGCACGCGTGTGTCTGTGTGCCCTGTGTGGGTGTACCCTCTGTGTGTCGGTGTGCCCCAGTGTGTGCTGGTGGTGCCTCCGGTGTGTGTGCCCTGTGTGTGTGCCCTGTGCGGTCCTGCACGACGTTGCTGTGTGTGCCCTGTGGTGTACCCTTGTGTGTGCCCTGCTCCGTGTGTGCCCTCTGTGTGTGAGGTGCTGCACCCTGGTGTGCCCTGTGATGTGTGCCCTGTGTGCGGGTGTGCCCTCTGTGTGTGAGTGCTGTCCGTGTGTCCCTGCAGTGTGGGTGCCTCTGTGTGCGTGTGTGCCCTGTGTGGTGCCTGTGTGTGTGCCTCTGTGTGTGTAAAACTGCAGGTGCCCTGTGTGGTGTGCCCTCTGTGTGTGTGCGCGTGTGTCCTGCACGCACGCATGTGTGTGCCCTGGGTGGGTGTGCCCTCTGTGTGTGTGTGCCCTGTGTGGGTGTGCCCTCTGTGTGTGTGCCCTCTGTGTGTGTACGTGTGTGCCCTGTGTGGGTGTGCCCTCTGTGTGTGTGCCCGTGTGTGTGTCCTGCACGCACGCGTGTGTGTGCCCTGGGTGGGTGTGCCCTCTGTGTGTGTGTGTCCCTGTGGGTGTGCCCCTGTGGGTGTCTGTGGTGTGCGCACCTGTGTGTGCCTGCGCCTGTGTGTGTGCCCTCGTGTGTGTGCTGTGCGTGTGTCCTGCACGCGCGTGTGTGTGTGCCCTGGGTGGGTGTACCCTCTGTGTGTGTGTGTCCTCTGTGTGGTGTGCGTCTGTGTACGCTGCGTGTGTGTCCCTGTGTGGGTGTCCTCTGTGTGTGTGTGCCTCTGTGTGTGTGTCGTGTGTCCTGGGTGACCTCTGTGTGCACCTCTGTGTTCTGTGCGGTGTCCTGACGTGGGTGGTGCCCACAACATGCGTGGTGTGTCCTGTGCGGCGTGTGCTCCCAGTGGGTGCCCTGGGTCACTCTTGTGTGTGCCCGCACATGTGCTTGTGCCCTCTGGTAATCATGGAGGCAGGCACTCTAAATGCACACGGTTGATCCCTAGTGTGATGTAACTCCTCTGGCTGTATGTTTCTACTGTCTTGTGCTAGTCCCGGTTTTGTAGCCTTTTTGTGTGTTGCACTCACTAGTGACTTGCCCAGGGCTACACATCTAGATGCTATTAAGTGACCTCTGGTGTGATTCTGATGACTCTGGGTATCATCCAGCGGTTTAGGGTACACTTGTAGTTGTCCCATGATGACTTTTTTTTTTAATAGTTTGTCCTAAATTTGTGACACTGATCTCTCCTAATTTTCTTCCTATTTTTCTCACTACTCTTTTTAAATCTTTGCTGGATCTTCTTTTACCTACAAATGGTCCCTCAAATAGCCTGAGCTCTCTTCACGTCTCTTTTTACCTTTTTACACTTGGTAATCTCTTTAACACCATCTCTATGTGGATGATTCTCAATTTTTTAAAAAATCTAGCTCTGACCTTGACCTGCAATTTTTTTTTCCTTTTCTTTTTTTTTTTTTTTTTTTATTATAGCTTTTTATATACAAAACATATGCATGGGGAATTTTTCAACATCAACCCTTGCAAAAATTTCTGTTTCAACTTTTTCCCTCCTTCCCTTCACCCCCTCTCCTAGATGGCAAGTAGTCCCATACATGTTAAATATGTTAAAGTAGGTGTTAAATACAATATATGTACAAGTTATCTTGTTGCATAAGAAAGATTGAATTTTGAAAGAAGATAAAAATAACCTGAGAAGAAAAAAACAGAAATGCAAGCAAACAATAACAGAAAAAGTTGATCTGCAGTTTTTTAGCTATCTTGAAATGGATGTTTCATAGTATGACCAAAAAAACCTCTTTACCATTTCCCCAAACATCCCCGATTTTAAACTTGTTAATTTTGAGAACACCATCATCATCCATCTCCCCACCTAGTCTTCCTTGACCCCTCATTCTCACAGCACATATTGAATCTCTTGACACAGTCTTGTTTCTACTCTCATAATATCTCTTTTCTATGTCCCCCTCTTTTTACTTACATGGCCACTGTTCTTTTTTTTTTTTTTTTTTAGGTGTGAATACAGATTTTTTTATTTTTAATGATTATAACTTTTTATGAACAGAACTCATGCCTGGGTAATTTTTTTTTACAACATTATCCCTTGGACTCACTTCTGTTCCCACTTTTCCCTTCCCTTCTTCTATCCCCTTCCCCAGATGGCAAGCAGTCCTATACATGTTAAATATGTCACAGTATATCCTATATGTCACAGTATATCCTATGTGCAGGATACAATATATGTGTGCAGAACTGAACAGTTCTCTTGTTGCACAGGAAGAATTGGATTCAGAAGATAAAAATAACCCAAGAAGAAAAACAAAAATGCAAATAGTTTACATTCATTTCCCAGTGTTCTTTCTTTGGGTGTAGCTGCTTCTGTCCATCATTAATCAATTGAAACTGAGTTAGATCTTCTCTTTGTCGAAGAAATCCACTTCCATCAGAATCCATCCTCATACAGTATTGTTGTTGAAGTATATAATGATCTCCTGGTTCTGCTCATTTCACTTAGCATCAATTCATGTAAGTGTCTTCAAGCCTCTCTGTATTCATCCTGCTGGTCATTTCTTACAGAACAATCATATTCCATAACATTCATATACCACAATTTACCCAACCATTCTCCAATTGATGGGCATCCATTCATTTTGCAGTTTCTAGCCACTATAAACAGGTCTGCCACAAACATTTTGGCACATATAATACTTTCCCTTCTTTTTAGTATCTCTTTGGGATATAAGCCCAGTAGTAGCACTGCTGGATCAAAGGGTATGCACGGTTTGATAACTTTTTGGGCATAATTCCAGATTGCTCTCCAGAATGGTTGGATTCGTTCACAACTTCACCAACAATGCATCAGTGTCCCAGTTTTCCCGCATCCCCTCCAACAATCATCATTATTTTTTCCTGTCATCTTAGGCAGTCTGACAGGTATGTAGTGGTATCTCAGAGTTGTCTTAATTTGCATTTCTCTGATCAATAATGATTTGGAACACTTTCATATGCGTGGAAATAGTTTCAATTTCATCATCTGAAAATTGTCTGTTCATATCCTTTGACCATTTATCAATTGAAGAATGGCTTGATTTCTTATAAATTAGAGTCAATTCTCTATATATTTTGGAAATGAGACCTTTATCAGAATCTTTAACTGAAAATGTTTTCCCTTCTAATCTTTGTTTGTTGCTTCCCTTCTAATCTTGTTTGCATTCGTTTTGTTTCTACAAAGGCTTTTTAATTTAATATCAAAATTTTCTATTTTGTGATCAATAATGATCTCTAGTTCATCTTTGGTCACAAATTCCTTCCTCCTCCACAAGTCTGAGAGGTAAACTATCCTATGTTCCTCTAATTTATTTATAATCTCGTTCTTTATGCCTAAATCATGGACCCATTTTGATCTTATCTTGGTATACAGTGTTAAGTATAGGGGTCCATGCCTAATTTCTGCCATACTAATTTCCAGTTTTCCCAGCAGTTTTTGTCAAACAATGAATTATTCAAAAAGTTGGGATCTTTGGGTTTTTCAAATATTAGATTGCTATAGTTGACTATTTTGTGAACCTAAGTTATTCCACTGATTAACTAATCTATTTCTTAGCCAATACCAAATGGTTTTGGTGACTGCTGCTTTATAATAAAGTTTTAGATCAGGTATAGCTAGGTCTGTTCTTATGCAGGCTCTCATTAGCTTGCCCTTGGATCATTGCAGTAAACTTTACTGTTCTCTATTTCAAGTCTCTTCTTACTCCAGTGTTTCTTACATTTAGTTGCCAAAATTATCTTAAAATCTGACCATGTCATCCTTATTTTCCTCTTCACCCCAAATCAAGAAACTCCCGGGGCTCCCTGTTACCTCCAAGATTAAATATAAAATAAATGTAAAATCTTCAGTTTGACATTTAAATAACTTTACAGCCTGATCCCTTCCTACTTTTAACTACTCGCTGTTACATATTCTGTGATCCAGCAATACTGGCCTTTTTGCTGTTCCTCATGATACTCCATCTCTTGACTCCATTCATGCTTTTTCAGTGACTGTCCTTCAAGCCTGGAATGTTGTACATCTTCACCTTTTACTAGTCAGATCATTTTCCCCTTTTGCAGGAGATCTTTTCTCCCACATCCCTTCTGCTGCTTAGTGCCTTCCCTCTGAAATAATTTTCCATTTACAATATATTTATCTTGTATGTACAGTTTTTTGCATGGTATATTTTTGTGGGGAAGTTTTTTGTTATTAGAATTGAGGGCAGGAACTGGTTTTTTTGCCCTTCTTAGTATCCTAGCACTTAATATAGTTCTTAGCCCGAAGTAAACACTTAACAAGTATTTGTTGATTGGCCTTTTTGTTAAAAGAATGAACTGAATTCAGTCCTTTATTGTTCAAGAGGGAAAATGCCTTCTGCCAAAGTGGAAGTAACTGGCCCAAGATCAATCCAATTAGTATGTGTTAAGTTTCCATTTTGTGTTTGGTGATGGAGATACAGAGACAAAAAATGAAACAGTCTCTACATTTTATAGGGGAAAGGAGGGGATACAGCTTTTAAGTAAATAAAAAGTATATACATAAATATGTGAACGATATGCTCGTCTCTGAAAGGCTTTCATTCTAATGAGGGAGATGTTATGTAACTAAGTACTTAAAAGAGATATACAGACTAGATGAAAGGTTATCTTAGAGAAGAAGGTCTGCCTGTTGTTTGACTTTTGCCCTTTCCATCATGTTACAGACTCTCTTGATTTTTCTTGATGTGAGGGGGAGAGTGGAGTGCATGAGCAATGAAAGTATATCCCAGTAACTTCTGAGGAAGAGTCTCTGCCATCAAGGGGTCGAAAGAACGTTTGTAATCATGGAGTAACTTAGTCCCTGATCCAAGTTTTGCAGAGGACAGGTATGGAGGATGAGCTCAGTGAAGGACAGAGGAAAGGGATTCATCTATGAGATACAGCAGAGAGGCCAGATTGATGGGAAGTGGAGAGAAGTGTGGGAGGGTCCGGTGGGACCAGATCGTAAAGGGCTGAACAGAGAGTTTGTCCTTTGTTGTAAAGGCAATGGGGAGCCACAGAAAGGGTCTCAGTAGGTGAGTAGCATGGTCAAGAGTTTTAATCCCAGTCACAATAGATTGGAAAGAAATTGGAAGCAGGGAGGCAATATGATACAATGGATTGAACTTGGGCCTGGGGGTTGGGAAGGCCAGAACAGAAATACTTGCTGGCTCAGTGATTCTGGGCTCTCAAGTTGATTTCTGTAGTATTCAGTTTCTTCATCTATAAAATGAAGCATTGGACTTGATTCCCCCAAGGTCCCCTCTGAGTCTGACGGCCAAACAGCAGGCCTGATCTCCTTCTCTGCCAGTAGTTGAAGTAGTTGAAGATGATTCACACATCTCCCTTGAGTCTTTTCTAGGTTAAACACCTTCAGTTCTTTCACTGATTTTTATAGAGGAGATAATTTTGAGCCTTTTCACCTTCCTGGTCACCCTCTTCGGAATGTCCTTATACATGGTACCCAAGACCAAATAAAGGGAGGAAGAAAAGAAATAAGCATTTATTTAGTGTCTGCTGTGTTCCAAGCCCTTGTATTAAGTACTTTACAAATAGGATCTCATTTAATCCTCATAACCACTGTGAGAGGGAGGTGCTGGTATTAGTCCCATTTACTTTTGAGGAAATTGAGGTAGACATGGGACAAGTGACTAGCAGAGCTGGTGCCTGAGGCCAAATTTGAACTCATATGTTTCTGCCTCCAGGTCCAGAGTACTGTCCATTGCACCATCTAGCTCCCTTGTATGGTCTGACCAGGGCACAATACAGAAAGACACCACCTCCTTATTCCCAGAAGTCATATCCCTCTTAGTGCAGCAGCATTAACATTTTTGACTACCACATCCCATTGCTGACTCATTTTGACTTTGTAGTCAGTAAATTAATAAGCATATTAAGTGCCTAGTATGTGTGCTAGGTCCCAGATATGCAAAAACCAGCATGAAATGTGGCCTGCTATCTGGAAGAAAGACCCTCTGATTGGCAGTCAGATTGTTCAAATGTATTACAACTGGAAGCAGCCTCAATTTTCTGAGAGTGTGTGAAAGTGGGATTAGAATTACAAAATTAAAGATAGCAGTAGGAAAAGAGCAAGTGAATGACATAAGCAAGAGCAGAATATCTGTTGTTTATACCTCTCAGCACAAAGATGTGTCTTTACAAGGGAGAAAAATAGAATTCTTGCACTCCAAATGGAGCACGGCTTACAGAGGTGGAAGTGCTTTGGCAAAGCTTGATTCTGCATTGTCAGGTCTACAGTTGGATTGTTGGTTTTTTTAATCAGCTTCCAAAAAATATAGACGAGGTAAGCTATGGTTGGGACAGTAGTTTGAGAGAGATTCAGTACTATCCTTGGGCCTTCACCTCTCTCCTGTCCCTCACTTTTCAGCAGAGTACCTCACCTCCTGTTCTACTGAGAAAACAGAAGCCATTCACTAGGAGGACCCTTTTTCTCCTTTTAGGCACAGATCCCTCCCTTGGGATCCTCCCTTGGAGTCCTGCTGCCAAAATGATTTTGAGCCATTAACAGTTTCTCTTTGATTCTGAGACTGTACTGACTTGTCCACATCTTAGCACAGAGATGGTGTGAGACACTGTAGCAAATACTTTAACTAAGTTCTACATAAACTATGTCTATGGCACTTCCCAATCTGTGAGCTTAGTGACTGCAAGATAACAGGACATAAGAGTGGCCTAGTGTGGCTTGTTCTTGATGAGACCATGATGATTCTTGGTTATTCCCACTTTCTTTTCTGGATATTCATGAAACATTTAGGAATATGCCAGGAATCTAAGTCAAGGTCACAGTCCCATAGAAGACTTTTTTCTTCTATTTCTTTTGAAAATTTGGGACATTTGCTGTCTTTTAGGCTGTCTTTCAGATCTTTCCCAGTCTCCATTGTCTTTCAGCTTATTAACAGTGGGCACAGAAATCACATCTTACCAGTTCTGTTGGTACCAAAGAGTAGAATTCATCTAGGTCAAGCTGCTTGAATACACTGAGAGTAACTAGATTCTCTTTTATTCTGTTCTTATTTATCTCAGGTATCAGCTCTCTGTTAGCTTTTTTTGTTCTTTTATTTCCAATGAGAATGCTATTTTCCTTGTTAGAGAAAATGGAAAGAAAATAAGAGGTGTTGTCGGTTACCATGCCATCCATGCCATTTGCCCCAAGCAGCAATCCATCCGTTCTCATTTGATCCTCCTTCCTCCATTGTCCCCATGTAGGTTTTAAAAACATTGATTGCTGTCCTCAACTCATTTGGAGCCGTAGCACTTGTGGCATGATTGTTGTAGGACCCTGCCACGCTTTTATTCATCCCCTGTACATAAAGAAAGAAAGTTTTATTGGGATATTTTATTTTTATATCACCTATACTTCCCACATTATTCCTCATCTTTCCAGAGAGCCATCCATTATAATGACCAATAAAATAGAGGAGGGAAAAGTTCAGCCAAACAGTGAAATTGTCAGATATTATATACAGTGTTCCACACCTCTTGGCTCTCATGTCTGCAAAGAAATGGGAGGAAGTACCTTCTCATAGCTCTTTGGGGCCAAGCTTGATCATTATAGACTAGTGGAATTCAGTCTGGAGTGTTTATTTCAGCAGTTAGATGAGCCATCTGTTTTAATTTGGCCAGTGAACTAAAAATGGTTTTTACATTTTGAAATAAGGTTTTATTGGATTTTAAAATGGAGAAACCATTCTTAGCTCTCAGATAGCTAACTGGTTGCAGTTCAGTTTAGTTGCTGCTGTTCATTTGTGTTGTATATGTTATTTTCTAGGTTCTACTTACTGTACATATCTTTTACATTCTAAGTTGGTTGTTAACTTCCCTGTGTATAAGATCTACATTGTTCTCTTAAGATAAGTCCAATCCCCCTCCCCCCCCCCCCCCCCCCCCCCCCCCCCTTAAAATAGTTCTTCTTTGTATCTTCAGAATTTCCTTGAAAGTTTTCCATTTTTCCTGGGCTGATTTTCTCTTCAGAATTTTAGTACATCTAAACTCTTTGATATCTTCTGTCACAAAATTTAAAGTTCTAGGACTTAGCATGGTACCTGATACATAGTAGGGACTTAAAAATGCTTATTGACTAATCATGGCCAGTGTTTCTCTCCTCTCAGATTCTGGGAAGGGGACTCAGTTCCTTCTAATCATTTTCACTTCAGCAACCAGTTCTTCCCTATTAATAAAAATCAGATCTAGCATACGATTTCACCTGGTTAGTTCTTTCACTCTTTTGGCACTGTTCTTTGTCCAGTAAGAGAAATTTGTGGCATTTTTTATGCTTTGGTACTCATAATCCCTTCTAATTTTAGCAGCCTGTCTGTTAATTTATCTGCTTATGGAATTTTCTTTTTTTCTTATTTACAAAATTGTTTGGACATTCCCTACCTTTTGGTGGTAGTGCTAAACTGCAAAGGGTAATAGAGAACTCAACAAGACTAACCCCTTTTCCTTCAACTCTGTACTGTCACTTAAAACTGACCTACTGCCCCAATACCCAGAGGTACATACGCTACAGCCTTGGGGTTCAGTACTTTCAGTACTGCTCCAGGCTGAAGAAAACCCAATTCTCTATTTTTCTTCCATAGGTGACTGTAGAGAATGAATTTCTGCAGCTTACTGTAATTGGGCTGGGAGTTAGATGGGCTGCCTCTGCTGTAGAAGTATAATTTCTGTGTTGCCCAAACCCATGGGGATCAGTTTATACATCCTATAGTTGTGAGATAGCTGCTGAGGGAAAAGTACTAAGTGAACACTTAAAAGTGAGTACTCTCCAATGTTAATTCATAATATAGGTTTTTTGCTTTTTTTGTAGATTCAACTCAAATTCCATCCTTGGTACATAATTCCCCTTTTGAGGAGTTTTGAGAGTTACTGAAGACTGGAAAACATTTCTGGTCTTATCATCTTGTGAATCATGTGTCTAAAATTGCAGAAAGAGTAGTGCTTGATTGCTTATTGTCAGTGTGGCAAGAGGCCCCCAATATAATATCTCAGGGGTCTGTGGCCAATTCTGTTCAGCCCTTCTTTTCAATGACTTGGAAAGGCTTGCTTATCATATTTGCAAGTGGTTGGACACTTGCAACCAAAAACTTGGACAGTTAGCTAACAATGAATGAGAAAATCTATCCAAAAGGATAGAACATTGGAATTAACCTATGATGAAATTCAGTAGGAGTAAATGTCAGTCTTATTTGTGTAATATGTAAGCATGGGTAAAAAGCAGTTGTTGCCCCTCTCTCACCCCCACCCCCTCCCCAAAAGAAGAGAGAGAGAGAGGTTTCAGTGGACTACAAGTTCTGTGAGGGAGCTTTGTGAGGTAGAAACCAAGTAAGTTAATGAGATCTTGGGCTACATCAGACTCTTCAGGCCTTCCTGAGACCGCCTTGGTGGTCTCTCCATGGGAGGCAGCAGAGATGAGGATGGGCCTTGGGACATCCAGGGAGTTGGTGAGGTGGGGCTGAAGCTCAGGAGAGATTAAACCTGGATAGGCAGATTGGGGAGATATTGGCAAGGAGATCACAACTTAATCTACAGCAGCTTCTAAGCTGGTGGGGGAAGGAGAAAGAAGGGGGCCCAGACTTTGCCTTAGATCCCCATGGTTAGGGGTGAGATGCGGATGGTGATCCCATAGAGGATACTGGGGAGGAATGAAAAGCAGAAGGAGCCAAGAGGATGCTGGACAAGGATGGCCATGGGGAGCAGAAGCTGCAAGAAGGTCTGGAAGGAGGAGGACTAAGAAGAGGCAGAGACAGAGAGATGGTGGGAACGTCAGAAGCCAGGTGGCTAGGGCTGAGAAGTGAGGGAGGTGAAGCAATAGAGGCTTTCAAACCACTGTTTTTTTATTGTGAAATCAACAAATGTGAACATTTCATTATATGAGGAAAAGTCAGTTGTAAAGTCTGGGCTAGCTCCTTAGAGGGCCTCAGGATCAGTCAGAGTCTAGATCAGTCAAAGTCCTTGGTCTTTAGGGGGAGAAATGAGATTCTGGAGTCCGAAGTCTCCAGCCTCTCTCCCTCCCCCTCCAATCCTTGTCTTTGATTACCCCACCACCACACATTCAGCAAGCCCCAATGGTGAGGAAAGCCATCATCTAAATATATGCTAATAGAACTATTATCTCACATGGAATAGGTAGCCTTAAGTGCTCTGCTGTCTGATTCAAGCACACCTTTTCAGAGTTTCAGTCCTCTACAGTCAGTCAGCAAGCACTTATTAGATGTGTTATTCTGACCCAAGGAGTACGCTAAAATCTAGGGAGAAGAAGAAAAGCCAAAAAATCTTTGCCTTCAAAGAGCCCCCATAGTAATGGGGTGACAATCCAGGCTATATATGTGTGGGGTAGATGAAGAGAAACTGGGCCAGCCCGTTAGTAACAAAACTGCTCTGCTTATCTTTGATCCCTGATGAACTTCCTGCTGCTCTCTTCTGAGTATTTTTATTTTATTTTTTAAAATAGAATTTTATTTTTTTCCCTAGTTACATGTTAAGAAAATTTTTAGCTTTCATTTTTTACAAGATCTGAGTTCCAAATTTTTCTCCCTCCCTCTCCTCTCCTTAAGATAGTAGGCAGTTTGATATAGTTTATACATGTGTTATCATGTAAAACTTACTTCCATATTAGTCACAGTTGTGAAAAAAGCAGAACACAAGGGGGAAAAAACCTTGAGAAAGAATAAAATAAGTGAAAAAAATATACTTCACTCTGCATTCCCAGTCCATCAGTTCTTTATCTGGTTATGGATAGCATTTTCCTTCATGAGCCCTTTGTACATGTCTTGGATCGTCATGTTGCTGAGAAGAGCTAAATCAATCATGATTGATCATCACACAGTTCCTGGTTCTACTCATTTCAGTTTGCATCAGTTCATACAGATCTTTCCAAGTTTTTCTGAAATCTGCCTATTCATCATTTCTTACTGCACAATAATATTCCATTACATTCATATACCACAGCTTGTTTATCTGTTTCCCACGTGACAAATAATCAAAAGATATGAACAGGTAGTTCATATATAATGAATGTTTTATGACATTCTTTAAATCTCTTTTGATTAGAGAAATGCAAATTAAAACAACTCTGAGATACTACCTCATAACCTATCAGATTGGCCTCCATGACAAAAAGAAAAGTAATAGATGTTGGAGAGGATGTGGGAAAATTGAAACACTAATGCACAGTTGGTGGGGTTGTGAACTGGTCCAACCATTCTGGAGAGCAATTTGGAACTCTGTCCAAAGGGCAACCAAACTGCATACCATTTGACCCAACAATACTTCTACAATATGTGTATCCCAAAGAGATCATTAAAAAGGGGAAAGGACCTACATATGCACAAATATTTATAGCAGTATAATTCATGGTGGCAAAATCTGAGTATTTTTAAATGTTTTATAGACACCATTGTACTTCCTCCTCCTTTTCATTCTGCTTCTCATTGCCATCATTAGTAATCAGCTACCCACTCATAGGAGCCCTCCCTTGTCACAAATACACTGTCAAGGGAAATAGTCATTACATCTAAAAACATCTGTGTCGTTCTGTACCTGAGATCCGTCACGTCTGCCCAGAAAAAAGATGAAAGCTTCCTCCTTCCTCAGACTTCTGGAGTCCCAATGCTTCCCTTCATTAATCAGAGTTCTGAAGTCTTTGCAAGTGTCTTTCCTTTTCATTATTTGATCATAGTATATCTTATTCTACTTGTTCTGCTGTCTTCTTCCCAGCTGCATATCTGTGTATATCTTTCCAGTTTTCCCAAATATTTTAAAGCACAATGTCCCATTAGATTCAAAAACCTTCATTTGTTAGCCATTCCCCTAATTGTTGGGCACCCACTTTTTTTCCCCAGTCCTTGATAGAACAAAAAGTGCTGCTATAAATATTTTTTGTACCCAAGGTTCTTTTGTACCCGTTTTTAACCTTCTAGGAGTTGTGTCTGTTAGTTAGTATACATGACTTTCTAAGTCACGACTTACACAGGCAAGAAAAATGTAGGATGATCACTTAGCAGTTAATGTCTTTTGTTTCTTGGGGTTTTTTTTTTTGTTTGTTTGTTTGTTTTTTACTGAGGCAATTGGGGTTAAGTGAATTGCCCAGGATCACACAACTAGGAAGTGTTAAGTGTCTGGGGTCATATTTGAACTCGGGTCCTCCTGACTTCAGGGCTAGTGCTCTATCCATTATACCATTTAGCTGCCCTAGGTTAATGTCTTTTTAAAGTTAGGGACAAGCTGAGGATGACTCTTGGCAGCAAGAAAGGAACCAAAGAAATAGGAGAGATGTGAAGATTAGGCAGAGGTGGAGAGAATGATTTCAGGGTAAGCTTATGGAAAGGACACAACTCCTGGACTAATTCAAGTCCTCATCAGCTGTGTAGTACCTCTGAATTGATTTCCTTGAATCTAGTCTGCCCCTCATAGTAGAGAAGCTCCTTGAGGGCTTTCCATGGATATCTTTATGGCTCAAACTTTGTACAATCTTTCACCTGAAAAGAGATACTCCTTAAACACTCATTGAATCTGTCGTTGGCGTTTCCCTGAAGTGCTGAGCCCATCTCTGCCTGCAGCTGCACATAAATAGGTTTCTTGTAGAAGTGACTTTGATAGGAGCAAGAGACAGATCCCTTCATCTCCACTCTCTCCTGTGTCTCCAGTCCTGAGGACACAAGGACCAAGGAAGAGGAAGATGAGGAGCTGGAGGAGACTGCCCAGGAGAAGAAGCTCCGGCTGGCTAAGCTGTACTTGGAGCAGTTGAGGCAGCAAGGTAAGTGACAGAAGCCTGGGAATCTTCCCTGGCTTGAGGAGTGTGGGGGGGAGCCATCCTTTCCGGTCTTCTCTGGGCTCTACTAGGACATTCAGAACTGCTGGCATTTTCCTGGGTCTTGCTACTATTGGGCTTCCAGGGTGAGGAGCCAGCATGGGGCTCTGGGAGCCACCGGCCTTACCTGGCAACGCCGCCCTCCGGTCCTGCCCTCCCCCTCCTTCCTGCCGTCTCTACACTTCCTTGGGTGCCTGGGCCTGGGCCCTCTGGGGGGTGATTGATGCCAGGGCTGGCATTTAGTCTGGCAGGGGATAGCCTAAGTCCCTGAGTTAAGGTCCCTGAGAGGTAGAGAAGGGAAGACTTTAATAGGCCCCCTGAAGGGAAGAAGCCCCAGGGGCCTATAGTTATTGAAGCTGACTGAGGCTGTGAAGTAGCTTTGGATAAGATCAGGGGACGCCTGTGTCTGCACAAGGAGAGCTGGGCCCTGGGGGAGTGGGGGGAACCTGAGAGGGAAAGAGGCAGGAACTGGGACCTGCGCCTCTCCCTTGGTGGAGTTTGGGTTGAAAATGAAAACAGCTGGGGATTCCTTCTCTTCCCCCCAACTCTGGTCTTTACCTGGTCTGTATTCTGCTCTGGGCAGAGGAGGAGAAAGCAGAAGAGGAGGCCTTTGGGAATGACCAGGTGGCTGGGCGGCTAAAAGAAGATGTGGTGAGTGGAGGGTGAATGTGAATGTGGGGGTGGGGGGTCTGCCCCCTTGCCTGTGGGGCTCCAGAGAGTATCATCCTCTCTCTTCTTCCCACAGCTCGAGCAGAGAGGTCGACTTCAGAAGCTAGTGGCAAAGGAGGTGAGGGGGAGAGAGTTCTGTGTTTGGATCCCGGCCGCCGTCTTGGGTGCTCCTGTTTCTGAACCTCAATTTCCTGTTCCAGGAAGCAGGAGCGATTGTGCTACCCGCCTTCCAGGGCTGTGCTGAGGGCAACGCTTTGTAAACCTTAAAGGAACGAATCGGTCCTTAATCCTGAGCCCCCTCTGACCGTGGCCTGGTCTGGAGGGAGCCCCCTTGTTCCCTGGGCCTCTCCTCATCCGCAGAGCAGTGGTGACTTGCTCAGGCTTTCACAGTTAGTCGGTGTCCACGCTTCAGAGCCATGTCACCGAGTTCTGAGCCTAGTACTCTAGCCAGAGCCCACCTCTCAAAGCCTGAGAAGCCAGCTGAGCCCAGTGTTTCCTTTTAGACAGTTGTTTTTTAAACAGTAGAACATAATCTCATTGTGTCTCTGGGAACTTGGCGACTGCGAGGCGCTCCCTCTTTCTTAATAATCAGATAACTTCTTTTTCTGTGCCCAGGAACGTGTGACTGACCTGTCGCACCAGCCCCATCTCAGGGATCCTTCAGGATCCTTCAGTGCCTTGGTTTTTTCCCTTCAAATTGGCTGCTTTTCTCCTGTGACCAAAAGAATCCTGGTTTTGTTACTCTGGAAAATTGTGGACCCACCAGACATCCTATCCCTTCACATGTGAAGCGTCCTTTTCCTAGTGTATGAGATAGGAGCAGATTCTTTGGACGAGGAACGGCCAGAACCGTCTCTTGTCATCTTTGTCGACTGAGGAAGTCCCTTTGTCCCTTTGCCGTCTGGGCAGGCCTGGATGTGGTTTCTACCCCAGCCTAGGAGGGGAGAATGAGGCCTGAGGCTCTTGGGAGCACCCGTGGAGCTTATTTCCTGCTGGTCCAGCTGACGATGCCCCCTGTTCTTGGCAGGTCCAGGCTCCGGTGGCTGCAGACATCCGGGTCCTTCGGGGCCACCAGCTGTCCATCACATGCCTGGTCATCACCCCAGACAACTCGGCCATCTTCTCTGGAGCCAAAGACTGCACCATCATCAAATGTTAGTGACCAGAGAGGCCCCAAGCAGGGCCTGTCCTATGCTCAGCAGACCGGGCTGACTTTTCCCCCTTCTCTTCCCCGGCCAGGGGCCCCCTCCCCACCTCCCAGCCAGGGGCAGAACCTGCAGCCCCCTCCCTGCCTCCTGGCCAGGGGCGTTCAGGGCAGGAGTTCCGGTGCTGAGCCTCTTGGATCTCACTCTCATTTCTGCCCCTCGGCTGTCCTCAGAAGAGGGCCAGCGGCCGGTCTCCAGCCCTTGCCATGCTTTCTCCTCACACTTTCCTCCCTCCCACTGCAGGGGGTGTGGAGAGTGGGAAGAAGCTGCACCAGATTCAGAGGGTGAAGAAGGGGGCCGAAGGCCAGCCACCCGGGCACGCTGACCACGTCCTCTGCATGGCGATTTCCTCAGACGGCAAGTACCTGGTAAGGAGCTCGCCGAGCACTTTGGAGCTGGGGCAGGCGGGTCGGGGGTCGGCACGAGGACACCTCAGCCCTGCCTTCTCGTCCCCAGGCCTCGGGAGACAAGAACAAGCTCATCCTGATCTGGGACGCAGGCACCTGCAGGCACCTCTATACCTTCACGGGACATCGGGATGCAGTCTCGGTGAGAGTGGGAAAGTGGGGGCCTGGGAGACCCCGTTGGCCTTCGGCGGGTGGGGGGGCAGTCTTCTAGCTGGAAACAGGATTTTGTGAGGTCATTACAGCCATCTTCATGTCTGCTTCCAGGGCCAGGATTCCCTTTATGACTTAATGTCCGCAGTAGATCGTTATTGTTACTACACGTATATGTTTATTATATATCCCTGTGATGTGCCTTATGCTCTTGGGTGGGTTCTTCCTGTTGCCATCTAACCTTGACCCTTCCCTGCGGGTGGGCCCCGGGCCCTGACACTTGACTCACCCTCTGCCTTATTTAGGGCCTGGCATTTCGGAGGGGCACGCACCAGCTGTACAGCACATCCCACGACCGCTCTGTGAAGGTGTGGAACGTGGCCGAGAACGCCTACATAGAGACCCTGTGAGTGGGAGGTTGGCCGTCTGGAGCAGCACTTCAGGGGAGAGGCCTGTGGGGGGAGGAGGGCAGCCCGGGCGGAACTCCTCAGCCAGGCTTTTGGGGTCCCTTGTCCCTGGCCCCCAGCTCCATCTTGTCTCCAGCCTCCTCTCCCCAGAGTCTGTGACCCAGGGTGGGAGGGCCCCGCCTAAAGCCCCCGAGTTGGGACGTTCTAGGATTTGGGGTAGAGGGAACTCGAGAGCATTTCCCCATTTTACATAGGGGGAGACTGAAGCCTGGAGAGACTTGGCCAAAAGCACAGACGATGCCCGAGCCACCTCCACTCCTTTGGCTGTTTCCCTGGCGTGCCTCCTGCCTTTGGCCCTCCCCCGGTGTGGCGCCCAGCCCGCTGTTGCTCCCCTCTGAGTTCCCCCCAACCAGGCCCTCCAGGGCCCGTCAGCAGCCTCCTGTTTGGCTTGTCTCCTGCACAGGTTTTGAGTCCCCAGGGGCAGCTCCCCAGCAGGTTCTGAGTTAGTGGGGACCCGAAGACCAGCCAGCCCTGGAGAAGTGGCTTGTTCAGGGCGTGGGGCCTGGCTTCTCGCCCGCCTTTCTGGCTGGATGGTGTTTGCCTGATTCTTCGCCCTCTTTTTGTCCCAGGTTTGGGCACCAGGATGCCGTGACGGCCCTGGATGGACTGAGCCGGGAGAGCTGTGTGACCGCGGGGGGTCGCGACGGCACTGTCCGTGTTTGGAAGATTCCCGAGGAGTCACAGTTGGTCTTCTATGGCCACCAGTAAGCGGGTGGGAATGAGAAAGCCTCCCTAGAGAGGGGGGAGGGGCTTTGGGTCCTCCTGGGGAAGGGCTGGGAGGCTTTCCTCTCAAGTCATTTCCTCTTTTAGGGGCTCCATTGACTGCATCCAGCTCATCAATGAGGAACACATGATATCTGGCTCAGAGGACGGGTAAGGGATCCTCCCTTTAGCCCCAGATGCACCGTCCTCTGCCTGACGGTGCCCTCCCTGCAGCCCTTCCTGTCCCCTCCATCCCCCCACTAACTCTTCCATCTCCCTGCCTCAGCTCCTTGGCTCTGTGGGGCCTCTCCAAGAAGCGGCCCCTCACCCTGCAACAAAAAGCCCATGGGATGCGTGGGGAAGAAGGCTTGGAGCAGCCCTTCTGGGTGTCCTCTGTGACTGCGCTGCTCAACACGGACCTTGTGGCCTCAGGTTGGCTTGGGCCCCCTCCCCCTGTAGGAGTTTCTCCCCTCTGGGGCAGGCTTAGGGCCAGGGGGCAATGCCAGGAGATCAGAGGGAGGAGCCTCTGGGGCCTGAGGGCTTGGGGAAGGTCTGGGAGGGCCCTCAGGGCATCCAGGAGGGGCCTGAAGTCTGAGACCTCAGCTGGGCTTGTGCAGCCTTGGGCTTGGGCACTCTGATCTATGGGGTAAAGGCCCGAAGTCCCAGGGAGGAGGTAGGACCTGGGGGCTGGGTGGTGTAGCAGCAAGGAAGGAGGGACTCTTCGGCTTCTGTGACATTCTCAAGTGCTGCTGGGGAGGTTAACGGACCAGAAAGAGAGCTGGGAACTGCTGCCCGAGAGGGCCTAAAGGAGGAGGCAGTACCCCGGCCGGCTAGGCTTCCTGGGAGAGAGCTAGCTGGCTGCCCAAGGGCACAGCTGATCGGGAGGGCCCCTGAGGGTGCCCGGTTCTTGGCCTCATGGGGGTGGTGCAGGTCTGTTAGGGGACTGATTTGGGGCAGTGTAGAATTATTGTTGGGCTCAAGGTTGGGGGGGGAGGGCAGCCTTTCACTGCTGGTGACAAGTATCCAGGCAGGAGAGTTAGGGTCTGGGCAGCACTAGCCAGGGCCAAGGGCAGCTCCCTGCTGGTCCCCCGGTGTCTGCCTGGAAAGGAACCTACGTTGTCTCAAGCTCCCCGGAGCCACAGCAGGGAGGGCGGGCTCTGGTTTTCCTTCGCTACCTGGCCCCGTCAGTTTTTGTTCTCTCCCTCTCCCCCCGCTCCAGGGTCTCACAGCTCCTTTGTGCGACTCTGGCGGTGTGCAGAGGGTTTCCGGAAGCTGGAGCCCCTCTGGGACATCCCTTTGGTAAGCAGTGGGCCCAGGAGGAGGCAGGGGGCTCGGGCTGGGGCTGGGGGCGTTGTGGCGCTCCAGGTCACACCTCCCGCTCTACCCTGTAGGTTGGCTTCATCAACAGCCTCAAATTCTCCAGCACGGGAGACTTCCTGGTGGCGGGCGTCGGGAAGGAGCACAGGTACCGAGGGCTGGGGGTCCCCCTGGCTGGGTGGGCTGGTCCAGAGCCCAGGGCCGGAGAAGGCTGTGGAGGGGACCCAGGCCTCTGGCTCAGCACCGTCCTCTGCCCACAGGTTGGGACGCTGGTGGCAGATCAAAGATGCCAAGAACGCGGTCTGCATCATCCCCCTGCGGAGAGTGCCTCCTGCCCCCGCCGCTGGCTCCTAGCTCCTCTTCCCCAGAAGCCCTCCCCTCCTTATTTAAGGCTCTTCTCTGCTCCCACTGTTTGTATTAAACTGGCCTGTGGGTCACTCCAGGCCCAGCCTGCCTGTGGGTTCTTCCTGGGGATGGGCAAGGCTCAAAGGGAGCAGGAGGTGGGGTTTGGGGCCTGGCGCCCAGCTCTTGTCCCTGTCTCCCTGGGACATCTCTGGGGAGGTCTGGGAGTGGAAGCAGTTTCCCAGCCGCAGGAACAGGACGGACAGAGACAGTGTCGGACACAGAGCAGCTGGCGAGAGCCAGAGAGCGAGCGTGGTCACGGTTAAGAGAGCACGTCCGGCTTGCAGCGGGCTCTATGTCTGTTATCTCATCCATCCCTACAACCCTGGGAGATAGCTGCCATCGTAGTCTCCGGTTTTACAGACGAGGAAACTGAGGCAGACAGGTAGCAGGGCCCTTGCCCAAGATCCCTCAGCTAGTCAGGGCCCGAGGAGGGAAGAGGTCAGGTCAGACCTACCAAAATCCTTTATTGGGGAGGACCGACCGGGCCCTAGGCAATTAAGACCTTCATGTCCAGTGCCAGGCCACCGGCCATGACCTGGTAACGGCCACGCATGAGCCCACGGGTTAGGCAGTTGCGCCAGCGCATCTGGATCAGGCAAGCAGCGGCCCGAGCCCTCAGGTAACGCCGTCGCACACGCCACATGCGGACCACGGCCTGAAGCTTCACCGCGGCCCACTCTTGCCTCGTGTAGAGCTGCAGCACTGTCCGTCGCCGCCGCTCTAATAACTGCGTATGAGCTACCCGCCACCAGGCCTGGATGATCCAGGCGCAGAGGGCCGCATGCAGCAGGGTCCGTCGCACTAGGGTCCCCCGCCACCAGGCCTGGATCTTGATGGCTGCCTTGTCCTAGGCCAGAGTGGAGCAGGACAAAAGCCTACTCAGCTCCCAGCCAGTCCCCTGTCCTTGCTTAGCCTGTGTCTCTGTCTGCATCTTCCTGTCCCAGAGCTCCGCCCTCTGGTAATAACCTTAAACCTTCCTTGACTCCTGTCATCCCCCCTCCTCCCCCTTTCTCTGAGCCCCATGTGGTCCGGGTCAGGCCTGGCTGTTTTTCCTCTTACCAGATGGGGGCCTTGGAGGCTCCACAGAAAATGTTCCACTCCCCCCCGGCCAAAATGAAACAAGAGCCCTGTGCTCCTCATTTGGTGGGTGACGATAAATTTTTTAAGAAGTGTTTGACCACATTTAAACCTTCTCTGGCTTGATAAATGAAAACAGAGAGAGAGAACTTGGTTCAGCCGTGCTCCCGTTCGGTACAGCAAGCAAAGCTTAAAGCAGCTTAAAACCAAGCACTGGCCTCCGCCACGGAGCGTCTTGGGTGGCTGGAATGGAAGAAGGGTTCTTCACAGGCTCCCGAGCTCCTCCAAATGCCTTTATTTTCAGATGACATTTTGTTGATTGCATCAAGCCCCAGAGTCTGGACCCCCTCCATGAAATTCATTCCCATTCAAGTGATCAGCCTAACAATTCAATAGGAAAAAAACAAGTGCACGAAGATGGGCCTGTTACCCAATGTGCAGCTGGAAACGTGGCCTGTTATGTCAGCCTGTCAGCACATGTGTCTTCATTAGGCATTGTAGATGGACGGTAAACTAGACCCAAATTCAAAAGAAGAGTGGGTCGATTGAATTACATTGAGGAGCCTTCTGATCATCTTAAATTTGCCCCCTGACAGACATAAAACCTACTTTTGAACAAAGGCAGATTTCCAATAATCCTCTCTCTCTACATAATATGGAATACTCCAAATTAATTGGGGAACTCAAGGCAATGGAGACATACATAGTGGGTGTAACTACATCATATTGAAGATTGGTTTAAGAGTTACTCAGGAAAAAGTTATTCAGGAAAAGGAGCCTCAGAAAAGAGGCAGATAGCAAGTGAAAGACAATCCAAATGCTGCATTGATACCCCCCAGACTGTGGATGTTGCGTAGCTCCTTCATGGAGGGTTTTTGGAAGTATGTGAACGGCAATAATAACGGATGAGGTGGTGTGAGTGGATAGCAGTGCACACTGCTAACGAGGGAGTACCCCCACTAAAACCTTAAAAATGTGCATGTTCACTTGAATAGCTCAGAACGAGTTGGTAGCCTATGTTTTTGTATCCACATATAAACACTATTTTACTTTTCTGTATATTTCTCTAGTTTTTTTGGGTTTTTTTCAGTTCTTATTCACATAATAAGAGGTAGCATGATGTAAAAGAAAGTGATGGGTACAAATTCTTTCCTTGGCACTTCAGATTTGTAACAAATCATTGCTTGATAGTTTGCTGATCTAACTCCATGAATTTGACTTTACATCTATGATCCACTTTTTCACCTTTCCCCTCAATTGCTTATTGTGCCTCCCTAAATTTATCTTCTCTTCTCACTCCACACTTTCTCTTAACCTCTTCTTTGTTAAATAAGGAAAATTTCTATACTCAGTTATGGATGTTATATACTCTTTCCTCAAACTAGTTCACATAAGTGAGACTCAGATGTTGTCCATTCTTTGTGCATCTCTTTTTATGAGATGATTTTTTTTCCATTCTTCCTCTCCCTATCCCCTTCTCTCAGTGTATCACTCTTTCTTGCTCTACTTTTCTTTTTTTGAGAACATCCTAACATAATAGATTCATATCTGTGTCTTTTAAGTAGACACCTAATGGCCTTATTGGTTAATATTAAGGGTTACATGTATCATCTTCCCATTTGGGAATGTAAACAGTTTATCATTAATAAGTCTCTTATGATTTCTCAAGCATCTTTCAAGTTCTCTTTCATTAAATATTCATTTTTCTCCTGAAGGATTATTCTCAATTTTGTCAGATAGGTTATTCTTGGTTGTTATTCTAGGTTGTTTGCTGCCAGGAATATCATAGACCAAAAGCCCTCCACTCCTTCATAGTGGTAATTGTTATCCTGGACTATGGCTACATGGTATTCTAATTAATTTTTTCTGGCTGTTTTTAGGATTTTCTCTTTGACCAGGGAGCTCTGGATTTTGGCTATAACATTCCTGGGTGTTTTCATTTTGGGATCTTTTTCAGGAGGTGATCAGTGGATCTTTTTGATTTCTACTTTGCCCTTTGGTTTTAGGATATCTGGGCAGCTTTTGTGTATAATTTCTTGAAATACCATATCAATAAGCTGGGTTTTTTTTTTTTTTTTTTTTTGGACCATGGTTTTCAGGTAATCCAACTATTAAATTATCCCTTCTTGATTTTTTCTTTCCCAGTTGTTTTTCCTATGAATTATTTCAGTTCTTTTCAATTTTTTTCCCATTCTTTTGACTTTTATTATTTCTTGACATCTCTTATAATTATTAGCTCCCCCTTGACCAAATCTAATTTTTAAGGAGGTATTCAGTTACGTTTTGTACAACTCTTTTACCATTCAGCCAGTTATTTTTAAGTAATTTAACAGTTAAGTTATTCCGCCCTGTCCTCCCCTCCAGTCTTTGCTTTGTATATATTTCACTCATTGCCTTCTGAGTTTTTGTTTTGAGCCTCCCTGTCACTTTTAATGATCAGGCTTTTTTGTTGTTGTTTGCCCAGTTTCTCATCCTAAATCTTGAATTTGGGTTTGATATTAAAAATTGAATTCTACTCACCTCTAGGGTAGGGACAATTGACCTGAACTTCTATGATGTCCTCCTACTTTCACAACTTGATCCGAGTTCAGTAGGTGATGTGAGAAGTTTGGTCACAGCTCTTCAGGCCTGTACTTTGCTCCTTACCCAGGTAGAGCCCCCTGCTTCCTCATGATAGTGATCTAGAACTTGGTTATTGGTAACAAGTGTCAAGTGGCATCCAATTCTGTGCCCAGTACTAGCATGGGTCCCTTGAGATTTCTTTCTGACCAAGTGTTAAATATTTTCTGTACCTAAAACAGTGACGAGTTAAGTGTAAAGCGACAAAGGCTTGCACAAGATTAGTGACATTCAAGGATCTGGATGTGTGAGGGATATGGAGGCAGGAATAAGACAGGACTTGGGAAGAGGATTGGATATGGGAGTGAAGGAGTCTGAGGAAGGTCTTTGGAGAGTTGAGAAGGATAGGGATGCTAATAGCTACAGAAATAAAAGTAGAAGAAAGCTGGTTTATGACTTTGGGGTGCCAGTGACACACTGAAATGGGCATGTATCTTGTTAGTTTGAGATAATCTGGAACTTCAGGAGACGTGTTTAAAGCTGGAAATCACACTTGGCAGTTAGAATCATTTGGGAGAGACCGTAGGTCTAGAGGTGGAAGGCCCATAAATCCAGTCCCTTCTTTTTACAGTTTAGGAAACTAAGGATTCTTAGTGCCTAAAGTAGCATTTGGACTCGGATGTTTGTGACTCCAAACCCACTGCTTTAACCACTTCTGAAATAGTCTGATAAGAGTCTGAAGGCTTTAGCTTGAAGTCTTTAAGAAAGAGAGAACTCATCTTTTTTAAGATAGCTGGTTCACTTTTTGATCATTCTAATCATTAGGAAGTTTTCCCTTATACCGGGCTAAAATCTACCTCAAATTTCCACCCATTATTCTCTTTTCCTCATGTTAGCTCTCCAGATTCTTAAGAATGACTGTCATCCGTGCTCCTGCTAGCCTTTGCAAAACTTTCTCTCTTCTCCAACTTAAACATCTCGAGCTCTTTCAGCTGATTCTTTTATAGTATTGAGTCCAGGCCCTTCCCTGTCATGGTCTCCATCTCATCAGTGCTCTCTTCCTAAAAGAACTTGAACTGAATGGAATGTCCAGATTGGGTTTCCCCCATTACCCCAATCTGACAAGGACATTGGGACTTTAGCTTTTATGTTCTAAACATGTCTCAGGGCAACACAAAATGTGATAAACTTGTGGTTTCCAAGCCCCCTTATTGTAGTCCATCAAGATCTCCATTAATTTTTGGATTTGAGCGCTTGATTTTTTTAACCAAAACATCTGGTTTTTTCACTGTTAGACACTTCCATCTTAATCAGTTCAGTCCATTGCAGCCTGTTGGGTTCTTTTGGGACACTGACTCGTCATGCAACCTGTCAGCCTTTACTCCCACTGCTGACGTCTGAAAATTCCCAGCAGTGTTCGCCTGCAGATTACTGATAAAAACATCAAGCGGCCCTGACCGGATGCATCCGTCCTTGGAGATGCTCCACTAGGGCAGTCTGCATCGACATTGTAACTGGTGCCAGGGGAGCAGACGAGATCACAGGTAGAAGGCAAGGAGAGAGAAGAGACTTAGGGTCAGGTCTATGTTTGGAGGGAAAGAAGAGTCAGTGAAGGAGACAGGGTGGGCCTGAGGACGTCCTTTATTGGGCAGGGAAGGGCTAGTGCTCCCCCCACAGTCCCACCAGCTCCTCAAACCATTAGAATTTTGGTGTCAAATGCCAATTCCCGAGAGGAGTACTGTTGGTGAGACAGGTGGTGGTGTGTTGGGCAGGACCCCAGGGCATGGGGACCAGCGATGGAGCTTCACCAGGGCCCACTTCTGTGGGCGTGCACAGCAGCAGCACTGCATGGCCCGGGCTTGGAGGGAATGCACGCAGCAGTGCCCATCGCCCCAACATTCCCTACCACCATACCCACATCTTTGGGCTCACCAAGTCCATCTGGGTCTGCTGCAGGAAATAGGGCAGAGCTTAACAAGAGGGACCGCTTGGGATGGCCTTTCCTCCTGCATTAGCAAAAATCTCCCATTTACCTGGTTCTTCTAACTTACAAGAGGAAGATTACTGTTCTCATATTAGGTCCCCTGGGCTCCTCTCTAATCTCCATCCTATTCCCAGGCCCTTCCAAATCCCCACCCTCTCATTTTCCACTCCCCACCTGATCTGATCATTCAGGCCTTGCTAGCTCTCCCTCCGTCATCTTCCAAACCAGTCAAACAGCTCCCCGATAGCTAGAAAGTGCTCATCAGAGCTCTGGGCCCCACAGGAGTTATTCACAGCCTGAGAGACAATTTCTGCCCCCTCCCAAACACCCTAAGGAAACATCCAACCTTCACCTACCATGTGTTTTTCTTCAAAGTTGTTAGATTCGTTTTCAGATTCATTACTACCCTTCTGTACCAGAAATGGGGCAGGAGAAGGAAGGAAAGGGGACAGTTAAGAAAAGCAGACTAGAAGAGGTTGGCCCTAAATGGCCATTCTTCCTGGGGACTAGCCTCTGGCCCCTGGACCCCAGATTGGCTTGGATTCTTCCAGAGAATTCTTGTTTTCTTACCCTTCTCCTAGGTCAATCTTATCTTTCCCTCCCCGCCACCCTCCCTGCCAGAAGCAGAATCTCCAAGATCCCAAGCTACCACCCCACCCCACCCCCCTTTCCTGGCGCTTACAGAGACTTGACCTCCCATAGTTTGGAGGCTGTCACTCTCTGACCGGCTTTGACAGCTGTGGCCTGGTCTAGGCAGGAGGGCTAGCTAACACCTATGAGGTCATAAGGGCTTACTGACTTGGGGACTTTGCATTAACTCAGCTGTGTCCTCGATCAACAAATTTCTTCCCCTTCTCCCTTACCTTTCTTAAGAAATAGAAAGCTTCTGACTAAAGTCAGACTCTGGAAGAACAAAGGCCCAGGTTGGACATCAGATCCATTCCAGAGACCATACAGGGTGCAGACTGTGGGGGGAGGGAGAAGAGACCTGACTCCAAGATGCCTTTTTAATGGGGTTTTAGGATTCTGTAAAGTTGAAAAGAAAACAGAGAGATTAGCTAGCTGACTATTGCCACACTAACTCCATTCCCTTTCTTTAAATGGAGTTTAATAGCTCATTGCAAAGTTCCTAGACTTAGGTTTCAATAAAGCATTCAAGAGCTCTCTCCTTCCTTCATCTTCATCTCCCATCACTCATGCTCTTCTGACCCCTGTCTCATGAAGAAATGGCCTTACTCCTCACCAAGGAGAACAGGATCCTCTACTTACTCAAGTGATCCCACCTCATTTGTTCTGATGGATTGTCCCCTCTGTTGTCCTTACTCTATCACTTATTTTTAATCTCTATCTGCTGGTTCTTTCCCTACTGCCTACACACATGCCAAGGGCTCCTCCATCCTGAAAAAACATTTGATCCACTCTTGCCAATTGTCATCCTACATATCTTCAGCCCTTTGTATTAAACTGAAAAAGATCTACAATAGAATCCTCCACTTTCCTTCCACGCTCTTCTTAACCTCTTACATTCTGGCTTTTGGCCCTATCATTCCACCAGATAGGGCCAAAAAGGGCCCCTTTCCAAAATCACCAATATTCTTAATTGCCAAATCCAATGGCTTTTCCTGATCCAGCCTCTGGATCTTGCAGCCTTGCAACAGTCTTAACAAAGAATCTGCCACATTTTGAACTTTTGGAACAGCATACGTTAGTCTTCTTATTCAGTCTTGTAGTTCCCACATATTCATTCTTTCTCGTTCTATGAATCCCTCTAAGAGATCTTTAAACTGCTATACTCTGTTAACATCATTGAACAACAATTATATCAGATGGCTTCTGGGGCCTTTTATCACACATCAAGGAATCAACCCAGACCTCTGGGAAACATTGAAAGTCAGAAAAATGTTTTATGTGAGTTACTTCTCAGACACACCCCACATCTCATCCTTGCAATGAAAACATGGATCCTCCTGCTGAGGTTCTCTCTACCAATCTTTTCATCTTTCAGGCCCTGTAGAGTTACCAGGATGTTCTACTGAAATAAGATGACCTCAGCATTGGGCCCCCACTTACCCCTATCATCCTATGAGCTCTGCCACAGATGCATAGATTTGGCATTCAGATATCAATCGCTTCCTGACTTGCTGCTTTGCAGTATCTTGCTATGATCTCAAAAAGGTCAAAGGGAATTCCAAACAACACTAATTCTGGAGGTAGTTGCTGCATCCGAAATGAATGAATAAATGAAAATGCACTGAGGCTACAAATACAAAAAAGTCCCTTCTCTCAAGGGAGCTTATGTTCTAATTGTTATCTGAAAATTCATGACCTTATTTTGAGATTTTCTTGGCAAGAGTGGAGTGGTTTGCCATTTCCTTTTCTTTTAAAAGTTGGGGAAACTGAGGCAGAGTGAAGTGAATTGCCCAAGACCACACAACTGGTTAAGTATCTGAGCCATATTTGAACTTATTTAAATATATCTTTCTGATTCTAAGTCCAGTGTTCTAACCACTGCACCATCAAGCTGCTCTTTATATTCTAATAAGGGGAAATAACATTGGCAACATGAGAAAGGAATTTACTAAGGTCTAGGGAGTCAACAGGGAAGGTGGGTTGAGCTATCGATGGAGAATTGTCATGGCTTTTTCAGAAACAAGGTAGTTGTGATGTGATTACCCAAGGGGGAAATGAAGATGGGACGGAATTAGTGCACGGCCGTATGCCAGGCTACATGTGAAGCATGGTCTGAGCAGACTTGGAAATAGGTTAAGTGAGCTAAATAGTCCTTATTCACCTACTCAGTGGTCCAGGGGCACTCAGCCCCAGGGTAGTGGATTAACTCCCATACAGAACAAAGGGGAAGGTATAGGCTCTAGAGGACTGGACCAGTCCAGAGGGTGCAGTTCTAGAGCCACAGCATCTATTTAGGTCACAACCCATCAGGATATACCAAATATGGAAATGTTGATATTCCTGTCATTCCGTCTGCCCTGGGATAGACCGTGAAGGTATTTTCCTTGAATGTGGTTCCTAAAATGACTGGGGTTTAGTGAATCACTTCAGATCCATTCTCTAACCATGCTGTCCATCTTCACCATCACTGCTCTATGAGATCCTGAGTCCCAGGACGTGAAGCCTCGTGCCTTTAGCATCTGGGGTGACTTCTGTCCTAGACCAAGCTCTGTTTCCTAAATCGGAATTCCTATCAAAGTTCCATTTAGAAATATGGCACACCTTTGTATTGTCTTGAATGCATCTCTCACTTCCCAATGAGCATCCAGGTCCTGCTGGCGGGCTTCTTCCCCGATCCTTTGTCCTCCTAAACAGTATGGTGTTTGCCCTGATCCTATTTTTGACAAGTTTTCTTTGAATTCTGTCCTTATAGCTATATGATCAGTGGAAGACTCTTCTCCTTTGCTTATTTGCCATCTCTCCCCCCATTCTTTGAGGGAGGCAGTGGAAAGAGCAACTGCTCTGGAGTCCAAATCCTCTCTCTGACAGCATCAATCAGACTAGATAACCTTCCAGGTAGATCAATGATCCAATGAGCTCGAAGATCCATTTGGAGCCTATTTTCTCTATAACAACTAGCATTTATATAGCCCTTTAAATTTGTAAAGCACTGGACATACATTCATTCATTTAGCCATTACAACAATCCTGTGGGGTAGGTCAGCAAGCATTTATTAACTACCTACTATATACCACTGTACTAAGCCTTGGGGATACAAAGAAAGTCAAAAACAAGACCAAGCCTCAAAAAGCTCAGTCTGGTGGGATAGAAAAGGGCACAGAAGGATCATAGACACAGCTGTGTATAAACAAGCTTTGCTGTTTGGGACTTTTTTGATTCTCTGTGCTCTCATTTGGAGTTTTCTTGGCAAAGATCTGGAAGTGATTTGCCATTTCCTTCTCATTTTGCAGATGAGGAAACTGAGGCAAACAGTGGCCTGCCCAGGGTCATCTAGCTAGTAAGTGTCTGAAGCTGGATTTGAACTCGTGGAGATGAGTCTTCTTGATTCTAAGCCCACTACTCTATCCACTGTGTCACCTAGCTGCTCACAAACAAGATACATGAGGATAAAGTGAAATTCATCTCAGAAGGCATTCACACTTGAGGGACACCTCACAAAAAAAGGAAACCGAGGAAGGGTTACACAGCCAGTAATGGTCTGAGGTAGAATTAGAACTCTGATCTTCCTGACTGAAAGCCCAGCACTCCAGCTAATGTCACATGGCTAGCTCACCACAGGCCATTTCCTCCATTTCTTCTCCTTTCCCTCCACCAGTGCCTGCATCAACCGCATCCCTCCAGCTAGAAATCTATGATCCTGCAGATCCTTACTCACTCACTCTGGTTTGACTTGCTTCTGTGGGTTATGCTGCTCCTACCAGCTTCTGGAGCAGAGCCTCTCCCTGTATTCCAAAGGAGATGGTTGTTTCCCTTTTTCACCAAATGATTTCTATCCTTATCCCTGCATATGCTTCTTGCATTCTCTGCTCTCCGCCAGTGGCTCCTTCCAATATTTGCATGCACATGTCAGAGTTCAGATTCTTCAGATTCTGCACAAATGTGGGGACAGTAGAGGACTTCCCACGCTCCCAATCTGAGAACGACATTCTGATTTTAAATAAGACCACTCCTCAATTCACTGCTGATTCTCTGATGGTTTCTGGCCTCAGGATAATCCCATGGAGAAAATTCCTGAGACAGTAGTAATAATCTGGTCAATGAAAACTAAATTCCTTCCTACCCATGAACCATAGAATGAGCATTTCAGTGCTAAAAAGCTGGATGAGTGTGTCTCCTTGCTTCTGTTTCTCTGCTGAAATTCCCTTAGAATTCCAGCCTGCTTTTGCAATGGCGTTACAATTAATTTCAATAAATTTTGCCCCTTGAGTAGGAAAAAATAAAAATAAATGTAGGGACAGTCAGAGGAGCTGCCACTTTACTGCTCCCGATGAGGGTCCCCATTTTTTCTGACTTAGTAGCTAAGTACTTCTGTAGTCATCTCATCCTGCCTTTCTCTTGAATCTCCTTCAAGGGAACATGGACCTTATCCTGAGATTTCCAGGCTTGGGCTATTTTGTGGCAGGTTTAGACTTGGTACTGCCTGAGACTGAAGCATCCATTCTTTTTTTTCCCTTCTCTCATCAGTCTGTGCCCATGAATTCTTCCACTTTTTGGAACTGACTTTTCTTCATAAAAAGGGATTGAGTCATCAGTTTATCTTCTATCACTATCAAAAAATTTTGAGTGATCAACTCTCTGTAGTATGTACAAAACCAGAATATCTCCCAAGCTTATCTCATACTAATGATCATAGATGATTCCAACTCTTTTACAATTCTTTCCCATGATTTGATAGTGTCCTTAATTTTATATTCTGAATCTATTTTTTTAAATTTAATAGCCTTTTATTTACAGGTTATATGTATGGGTAACTTTACAGCATTAACAATTGCCAAACCTCTTTTCCAATTTTTCACCTCTTACCCCCCCACCCCCTCCCCCAGATGGCAGGATGACCAGTAGATGTTAAATATATTAAAATATAAATTAGATACACAATAAGTATACCTGACCAAAACGTTATTTTGCTGTACAAAAAGAATCAGACTCTGAAATATTGTACAATTAGCGTGTGAAGGAAATCAAAAATGCAGGTGTGCATAAATATAGGGATTGGGAATTCAATGTAATGGTTTTAGTCATCTCCCAGAGTTCTTTTTCTGGGCATAGCTAGTTCAGTTCATTACTGCTCCATTAGAAATGATTTGGTTGATCTCGTTGCTGAGGATGGCCTGGTCCATCAGAACTGGTCATCGTATAGTATTGTTGTTGAAGTATATAATGATCTCCTGGTCCTGCTCATTTCACTCAGCATCAGTTCGTGTAAGTCTCTCCAGGCCTTTCTGAAATTATCCTGTTGGTCATTTCTTACAGAAGAGTAATATTCCATAATATTCATATACCACAATTTATTCAGCCATTCTCCAACTGATGGACATCCATTCAGTTTCCAGTTTTTAGCCACTACGAAAAGGGCTGCCACAAACATTCGTGCACATACAGGTCCCTTTCCCTTCTTTATAATCTCTTTGGGATATAATCCCAGTAGTAACACTGTCCTGCTCGTTTCACTCAGCATCAGTTCGTGTAAGTCTCTCCAGGCCTTTCTGAAATCATCCTGTTGGTCATTTCTTCCAGAACAATAATATTCCATAATATTCATATACCACAATTTATTCAGCCATTCTCCAACTGATGGGCATCCACTCAGTTTCCAGTTTCTGGCCACTACAAAGAGGGCTGCCACAAACATTCTTGCACATACAGGTCCGTTTCCCTTCTTTATGATCTCTTTGGGATATAAGCCCAGTAGTAACACTGCTGGATCAAAGGGTATGCACAGTTTGATAACTTTCTGAGCATAGTTCCAAACTGCTCTCCAGAATGGTTGGATTCTGAATCTATTCTTAATTTTAAGAGACCTAATTAAACCCCTGGACAGCTTTCTGATTGGCTTAAAGATAACCTGGGGATAATAGAACTGGCCAATGGCCCTAATCCAGTGCACCCAAGGGACAAATCCCAAAGTTTACTTAAGGTATTCTCTAGGCCTAGATCCTCTGGTGTCTAAACTGGAATCCCAGGGAAGTTCCAGTTAATCTGGAATACTGAATAAGTACTTCACAGACACAGCCTACCATGTGGGCTGAGAAAGTGGGACTGGAAATAAACATATGGTCACTGTGGAAGGATATAGTTTTCAGGCCTTTCTCCAGACCTCATAAACTTGACTGTAACGCCCACCTCCGGTCTCTCCCCCTCCAATCTGTACTGCCAGATCCATCTTTCCATCCTTTTTTGTCTAAAACTTCTGGCCTCAATTTGTCTAAAACAGAATCTTAACCCCCCACCCCCGAGCCTGCCCACCTCGCCAATGTTCCTGTCAACAGCATCTCCTTCCTTTAGCTACATAGGTTTGAAGATTCAGCTGCAGAAACTTTCTACAAAATGCCTGGCAAATGGTTGACTAGTCTTTGTTTGAAGACAAAGAAAAGCCCCCAAAGGGCTCCTTTTTGTGGGTCAGAATAAGGGCTACAAACAGTCTGTCCCATAAAGCTGTGAGCCCTCTGCTTCCAGCAGCCAAATTGATTTGGGGAGAGTTCTGATTGTTTCAGGGAGCTGATCAAAGACATTTTTTGGTTATGTTGCACTCATGGGATGATGAGGAGTCTAGAGTCTTTGATCTCTTCCAGTAAAGTCCAATAAAGTCTGTTGGTGCTTCCTAAAGGATGGACTTTGTTGAGGGGGATTGTCACCTAAAGCGCTGGCTCTTACTTTTGTTCAACATGTTGTTGGATGGCTCTAGCCTACATAAAAGGGACCCTAAAGTCCCCTTTGGCCTTCTCTTTTCCCTTTTTTCTTTCACTTGTGTGTAGTAGGTGTAGTAGGAGGTAAGAGAAGAAGCTCCTGCTCAAAGATTCACTAATGGCTGGATCGGGACCAAAGAACAGTGTGCTTGAGCCCCCTGGCCCAACAGGTTCAGAACTCCCTCTCCTTCCCCTTCTTGGCTCCCTCGATAGCAGTGGTGAAATACTGAGAGTTCCCGGAGAGGCGGATGGTGGGGAGGCGTGTGCTGGAATTTGTTTAGACACCAGAGGATGGAGGCCTGGAGAAAACCCTAAGCAAACCTTGGGATTTGTCCCTTGGGTGCTGCATTAGGGCCATTGGTCAGTTCTATTATCCCAGGTTATCTCTAAGCCAATCAGAAAATTCCCTAGAGCTATAAGGAGGTCTCTTAATTCTAAAAGCAGACTCAGTATAAAACTAAGGACTTTAGCAAATCATGGAAAAGAATTGTGAGCGTCGGAATCCTCTTGGCCTGAGAGCAGAGGTTCTGAGTGCCTTGGACAGGCAGTCTCACAACCTTCCAGCCTGGGGGGAGGCAGTAATGGAGAGGAGAGCTTTGGAGTCCAAGATAAATGTTCCTGGGGGCCGCATCTCTAGCAGCCCCTCCTCCGCGACATTCTGCTGGTTCTCCTCCCCCCAAATACTTGGTTCCTTTTGTGGTCTCACCATCTTCCCCGCCCCAATCCCTTATTGGGGATGCCCCTTGGGCGTCTCTCTTTGGCCCTCTGATCTTTTTTTTTTTTAATTAAAGTCTTTTATTTTCAAAGCCTGCATGGGTAATTTCCCAACACTGACTCCTGAGAAACCTTGTGTTTCGGCCTTCCCCGTCCCCCTCAATGGCAAGCAATCCAATGTTAAACATGCTGAAATGTATGTTAAATCCATGACGTGCACACGGATTTATGTAATCATCTCGTTGCACAAGAAAAATCAGATCAAAAAGGGGACAAAAGGAGGACGAAACAAAACGCAACAAAAAAGAGCGGAGACACTGTGCGGCGGCGCTTGTCAGGCCCCACGGGCCTCCCTGCGGCTGCGACGGCGCCCTCCATCACCGGGCCGTCGGCCGGCCTGACCCCGGCTGCTGGGAGAGCCGCCTCCCTCAGGAGGACCCGAGCGCCCTTCTTATCCCGTCCGTGACGTCCGCACCGTCTGGGACGGGAGCTGCCCCGGGAGGAGCAGGCCCCCCTCTGGGAAGCAGGCCGCGGGCGGACGTGCGGGGGGGAGGAGGGAGGGAGGGGAGGGAGGGGAGGAGGGGGGGCGGCTCCAGGCTCCCTTCTCTGCCCTCCGAGGCAGCGAGCCGGGGGCTTCTGGGTCCCTGTGGAAGGGGCCGTGCCTCTAGCGGCGGCTAGGGGGCGCAGGAGGACCCGAGCGCAAATCCGACCTCAGACACTTCCCGGCTGTGTGACCCTGGGCAAGTCACTTACCCCAACTGCCTCGGGGGAAAAGTGACGTCCCGGAAGTGCGAGACGCGGTGAGTGCCTGAGGTGTTTCCTGGGTGTCCCGCGCCGAACAGGCTCGCGCGGGCGGGGCCCTTAGCGCTGCCTCTGAAGCCGCGCCAGGAGCTGCGCCCAGCGGGCGGTGGCTGGGGGGGAGGGGGTCTGGAGAGCCGGGACCAGGGCGAAGCAGCTTTCCGGGCCACACGTAGGTTTCCTGGGCCCAGGCCTCGGGGAAAGATTGGGGGCAGGAGGACCACACTGGCCGGGGGGCGGGGCGTCCCTTCTGGGGCCACCGACCTGGCGAGAAGCGAAGTGACCGGCGGCCACCAGGTGGCGGCCCAGGACAGCGGCGGGCCGGGGGGGGAGGGGAGGGGAAGGGGGAGGGGCGGGCTCTGCTTCCTCGCCCCGCCCCCGGGATGCTACATTTTCAGGCTCTAACCGGTCTGGCCGTTCGGAGTCTGTGCTCCGGGTGTTGGCGCTGTCACCCTTGGGGAGAAGTTGCAGAGAGGAAAATGTAGGCCCAAGGTGGGGAGCAGCAGGGCCGTCGCGCACTGCGCCGAGCTGCCTTGGGGACGTCTGGGCGCAGAGGCTCCCGGGGGCTCCCGCTGTGGCCACAGAGGGCGGGGCCACCTGCTCTCCCGCCCTCCCTCGCTTAGCATCCGTTTTTGCCGTGTTTGACATGTGTCCGGCAGCTTGCCGTCTAGGAGAGGATGGGGGGAGGGGAGGAAAACTGGAACACAAGGTTTTTCAAGGGTCACTGTTAAAAAAAATCGTCCTTTCATATGCTTTGAAAATAAAAAAAACTTTTAAAAAAAAAGAATCAATAAAAAAAAAAAGCGTTTTGTGTCACACCAGAGACGCGTGAGCCTTTCGAAGGAAACGCGGATCAATTATCAGAAGAAAGACCAACCAACCGAGAGCCCCCGCAAGCGACGCCCGCAGATCTGGCGGAGGACCTCCCCCTTCCCCGCTCTTGCTGAATTCTGGAGAAAGTCAAGCCCACGGGACCCTTCCGGCCGCACTAGGCGCCGGGTTCAGCACAACGTCACGACAAGCGAAGACTCACAACAGCGACAGACGGAGCGGCGACAAGATGTCCAAATGGCCGCTGACACAAGGCAGACCCATCAGCCCCGACCCGGAACTCTCCCCTGCGTCAGGCGGGCAACGAACGGCCAGAGAAAAGCGGCAGTCATTTTGGCGGGGCTGTCTCAGATGAAAACGGAACAAAACGGGCCCGTTTGTTACTACACGAGAGGACTGCGAATGGAATGGCAGGCTTGTGTATTGTCTGGGGGGGGGTGTTATTGTTATTAAATTGTTATTAAAATTAAATTAATAAATATTAAATTTTAAAAATTAAATTGTATGTTTAACCAGGGGCAGCTAAGTAAGGAAGCGTGCGGAGCACTGGATCTGGAGTCAGGAAGGCTCATTTTCCCGAGTTCAGATCTGGCCTCTGACACTCACTAGCTCAGCGACCCTGGGCAAGTCACTTCACCCTGTTTGCCTCAGTTTCCTCATCTGCAAATTGAACCGGAGAAGGAAATGGCCAACCACTCCGGTATATCTGCTAAGAAAACCCCGAATGGTTTCATGAAGAGTTGGACACGATTGAAATGACCTATCCTTTTCTGCCTTTGTGGGGAAGTTGATATTTAGAACATTTTTATTTTCTAATATTTAATCTATTCACTATATGATGACTATCTAGTCTCTATATTCTCTGCTGCCTATAAACATGTCCCAAATCTACCCTATATTTTAAAAAATATTCTTCCCTTAAGCCTGCCATCCCCTCAAGCTATCATCCTGTGTTCTTCCTCTCTTTAACAGGCCTAGAAAAAGCTGACTACACTTTTTGTTTCCCTTTCCTCACCTCCCACCCACTTCTCAATATCTTGCCATCTGGCTTCCAGACTCACTACTGAAATGAAACTGTCTTCAGGATCATCAATGATTTTTTAAAATTGCTAATTCCCTTCTTTCATTCTTCTTGACTTCTCTGCAGTTTCCACACTGTTGATGAGCTAATTAGGCAGCTAGTATTTATTGAGCTCCCATTATGTGCAAGACACCGTGCTAAGTGCAGGGAGGACAATCTCTCTCTTCTTGCATATACTTCACTTCTCTTAGGCTTCATGAAATTAATGTCTCTGATCTCCGACTTGGCCCACTACGCCTTCTCAGTCACTTCTGCTGGGTCATCATTCATACTTCTCCTTAAGCACAGATATAGTTTAGATTTCTGTTTTTGGCCCTTTTTATTCTCCACATTTTCTCTCAGTGGCCCTTCAAATCCCATGGGTTCATTATCATATTCCAGCAACTCCCAGATCTATCTTCAGCCCTTATATTTCTTTTTTAAAAAAAAGTTTATTAAAGCTTTTTATTCACAAAACATATGCATGGGTAATTTTCCAACATTGACCCTTGCAAAACCTTTTGTTCCAAATTTTCCCTCCTTCCCCCCATCTCCTCCCCTAGATGGCAGGTTGACCAATACATGTTAAATATGTTAAACTATATGTTAAATACAATATATGTTTAAATATTTATACAGTTGTCTTGCTGCACAAGAAAAATCAGATCAAGAAGGAAAAGAAAAACTGAGAACACACAATGCAAGCAAACAACAACAGAAAGAGTGAGAATGCTATGTTGTGTTCTACACTCAGTTCCCACAGTTCTCTCTCTGGGTGTAGATTGCTCTCTTCATCACTGAACAAGTGGGACTGGTTTAAATTTGAATCCTCTCATTGTTGAAGATGGCCACGTCCATCAGAATTGATACATATAATTTTTGTTGTAAAGATTCCTGGCCCTGTTTTACTAGATCAGTTCATTGTTCTCCGGCCTTTCTGAAATCATCCTGTTTATTTCATAGAAAATAATATTCCAAAATTTTATAACCCAATTTATTCAGCATTCTAATTGATGGCATCCCTCAGTTTCCAGTTTTTATACAAAAGAGACCTGCCACAAACATTAGTGCACATACAGGTCCCTTTCCCTTCTTTAAGATCTCTTTGGGATATAAGCCCAGTAGTAACACTGTGGACGGATATGCAATTTGATAACTTTTAATAGTTCCAATTTTTCAGAATGGCTGGATGTGTTCACAATTCCACCAATAATGTATCAGTGTCCCAGTTTTCCCACATCCCCTCCGACATTTGTCATCGTTTCCTGTCATCTAAGCCAATCTAACAGGTGTGTAGTGGTATTCCAGAGTTGTCTTTTGCATTTCTCTGATCAATAGTGATCTGGAGCACCTTTTCATGTGACTACAAATAGTTTCAATTTCTTCATCTGAAAATTGTTCATATCCTTTGACTATCAATTGGAGAATGGCTTGAAATATTATAAATTTGAGTCAATTCTCTATATATTTTAGAAATAAGGCCTTTATCAGATCCTTTGGATGTAAAAATGTTTTCTTAGTTTATTGCTTCCCTTCTAATCTTGTCTGCATTAGTTTTGTTTATACAAAAACTTTTTAACTTGATATAATAAAAATATTCTATTTTAAGATCAATAATGATCTCTAGTTCTTCTTTGGTCACAAATTCCTTCCTCCTCCACAGGTCTGAGAGGTAAACTAACCTGTGTTCCTCTAATTTATTTATAATCTCATTCTTTATGCCTAGGTCATGAACCTATTTTGACCTTATCTTGTGTATGGTGTTAAGTGTGGGTCTGTGCCTCGTTTCTGCCATACTAATTTCCAATTTTCCCAGCAGTTTTTGTCAAATAGTGAGTTCTTATCCCAAAAACTGGGGCCTTTGGGTTTGTCAAACACTAGATTTTGTTAGTCATTGACTATTCTGTTCTTAACCTATTCCACGGATCAACTTCTCTATTTCTTAAGCAGTAGCAAATGGTTTTGATGACTGCTGCTTTATAATATAGTTTTAGATCTGGTACATCTAGGCCACCTTCATTTGCTTGTTTTGTTTGTTTCCATTAATTCCTTTGAAATTCTTGACCTTTTGTTCTTCCAGATGAATTTTGTTGTTATATTTTCTAATTCAGTAAAATAGTTTCTTGGGAGTTTGATTGGTATTGCACTAAATACATAGATTAGTTTAGGTAGCATTGTCATTATTATATTCGCTCAACCTATCCTTAGAGCACGTGATATTTTTCCAGTTGCCTAGATCTGACTTTATTTGTGTGGAAACTGTTTTGTAGTTTTGTTTATATAGGTCCTGACCCGGCCTTGTATAGTTCCTGACTTTCCCTTCAGCCCTTATATTTCTAATCCAAAACCTAGCTCCTACTGTAACTTGCACCATCCCACGGGCATCTTAAACTCAATGTGTTCAAAACAGAATATATCTTTCTCCCTATACCATCCACTCCTCTTATTATGTCTATCAAGGGTGTTGTTATCCTTCCAAATCTTTCCAGTTCACCACCTTGCAGTTATTATCTACTCTTGGCTTTGCCTCATGTCCCCCATCCAATCAGCGTCCAGATCTTGGTACTCAATAGATACTTGTTTATTGATGGATCGATCTCTCACATCTGACCTCTTCTCTCCACTCACATGCAGTTCAGACTTTCATCCCTCTCTTAGGCTCCACCAAAAACCTCCTTAATTGATCTTCCCGCTTCCAGCCTCTCCTCTCTCCGGTCCAGCCTCTCCCCAGCTGTCGAATTGATATTTCTAAAGCACAGGTCTGATAATGTCAAGAAGTCTCAGCACATCTCCATCTTCTCTAGAATAAGACACAAATTCCTCAGTATGACATTTAAAGACCCTTACAGTATGTCTATCTTTTCAGAATTATTTCACGTTATTCCCGCTCATGAAACTTATGTTCCAGACAGACTGGACTGTTTATCGTTCCCCATGAAGAGCAGCCTCTCTCCCACCTCCATGCTTTGGCATATTGTCTGCCGCAATGGGAAGCCTCTCCCCCCCTCCGCTTCACCTCTTGGAATCCCTGAATCTGCAAAGTTGAGCTCAGACGCCGCCTTCTACCTAAGGCTGTTTCTGATCCTTTCCCCGGTTATCAGTTATCCCCTCCCAAATAACTATTAATTTGTATTTACTCCCTTGTGTCTGCACCTCCTCTGCTCCAGTAGAATATAAGCTCTTTGAGCTTTATAATCAAAGTGCCTAGCACTGTGCCTACAGTGGACACTCATGAACATCTGTTGGATCCTGTGTGCTTGCTTTCTACTTTCCTGACTTAGTTTGTGCCTTCCCTTATGGCTGGGACTGTCCACCACAAATGCACATCCCTTTCCTTATCTCTTGAATTCCTAATTTTTAAAGTCCTGCCTTCTCCATGGAGCTTTCCCAGTGTCTCAGCCCCGAGATCTCTCCTTCACCCGGTGTTTCTGGTATCCTCAGAACCTTCCTAAAGACTTGTGCACCAGCATGTAACTGCCTAAATATGTATGCATGTATTGGATTTCACAAATATTTCTGCCATGTTTAACATATATTGGACTACTTGCCATCTAGGGGAGGGCATGGGGGAAGGGGAGAAAATTGGAACACAAGGTTTTGCAAGGGCTGATGTTGAAGACTTGTCCACGTGTATGTTTTGAAAAATAGAAATCTTCAATTAAAAAAAAACAGTAGAGGAAACCGAGACCAAAAAAAAAAAAAAAAAAAAAAGACATCCACAGATGCCCTTCCCTTCCAGCCTCTTGTGCCTCATTTCATTGACTTCTCCAGGTCTTGACACTAGGATTCATTTATAATTTATAATAGCTGGGATTTGTATAGATCTTTAAGGTTTGCAAACTTTTCCACACACATTATTTCATTCGCTCACAGGATTACTGATTTAGAGCTGGAAGAGACTTTCAAAGGTCATCTGGTTCAACGCCTCATCATATAATCACAAAGGGATCACAAAGGGGAAAAAAGCAGACAATAATTCAGGTTCAGGTCCTCTGCCTCTTCCCACATCACCCAGTTCTGGGAGGCTGGTATAAGCATCACATTGTTTGGGTTGCTTTACCCAGAGAAAGCTCTTCTGGGCCAGGAGCCAGGAGCCAGCAGTAACAACTGATGGTATTATGGCCCCGGCTCCCTGTGGCCCTCCTGGTCACAACAAAGAATGCTATCATCTAGGTATCCTATCCATTATATAGAAAGTCCCCTCCTGTGCCCCTACCCTTTTGATTAAAGTGCAAAAAGGCCATGGGTTTGGATTAAAAAAAAAAAACTTTATTTACAGAAATTACAAAATAAACCACAGGATACATTATTTTTTCAGGAAGACTAGGTGCTCCCTCCTCCCACCCTTAAAATAACTTATATAAAAAATTAAAAGCCCTAGGACATAAGTAGGGATTAGGAGTTCGACCCAGAGCTGGAAGCAACTTTGATGTAGCAAAGACTGGGGAGAACCTGGCTCCTCTATTTCCTTCCCATTTGGGGACTGCCTCCCTAATATAAACCCTTTGATCCTAGATCTGTAGCATCTCTACTTCTGTCAAATCCACCTCTCTAACCCCAGCCCCTCTCTCAGGGTTTCCATTTGACACTATTGGGTCAAACAAAGCCAATGCTATGATCTCTTGGGCACCCCATGCTCCCAACATTCTCCAGCAGCTTCTGACCTTGGGCCAAAGTTGGGAAGTAGGATGGGTTTAGGTTGTTATAACAACCCATGGGGATTAGGGGAGATGACAATGTTTGGGTATTAGAGAAATGAGATGATTTGGGGTTATTGCAATGTTCCAATGTTCATCTGCTTGGGTCCTGGGAATAAGGCCCTGTGCTATCTCCCCATCTCTAACCAGGGAGCTGGGTTGTTTGGGGGCTCAGCCTCAGAGTGATGAAGTTGTAGAGTCCACCACTTCCCGGCCATTACATACCGTAGGGACAAACTGGGAGCCAGAGCCTAGGGAGAGAAAGCAGAGAGGTCAGTGGTGGGGACAAGGCATTTCATGAATCACATAGGGCAGGAGAGAGCAATCTACTCTCCAAGGGGGGGGGTGCTTTCTTAGGCTCAGAGGAATCTTCTCTGTGGTGTGAATTTCAGGGAAGGTTCAAAGGGTCTTTGAACTAGGGGTCTTCTGCTACAGAGACTTCTCTCTTTTTAACTCCTTCCTTTTTTCTGTTCTATTCTCAGTGAACAATCATTCTATTTCTCTCAAAAAATAAAATTAAATAAGATCACAATATGGTGACCTGAGAATGTCTTTAGAGTTCAAGAGAATAAAGGAAAATGAACTGGAGGGGAGGGGGCATAATGGGGCAAAAAAATCGAGGGGCAAGTGGGTATAGACGACGTTCTGGTGGGAGATTGGGATTCAGGAATGAGGAATAACCTATGACCCTAAGGAATACATATGGGAATTCTGTGATGATGGGAGGTGGGGGTGGGGGGTGGATAGAGCTCTCGGTCTGGGATCGCCAGGAGGTCCAGGGTGCACAGACTGACCGTGGGAGATGCTGGAGCCAGCAGCCGTGACACTGAAGCGGCTGGTAGGTGCTCGGTGGGTGACTACATTCTTCTGTGGCTGGAAGAGGATGATGTGAAGCTTGGGAGTAAAGAGGCAGCCTAGGACCACGGAGCCGCTGAGGCTGACAGACACGCACATGGTCGTGGTCTGTACCTGGAGGGAGGACCAGGAGTCAGGGCTTCTGTGTTGCAAACCTCCTCCCTTCCTCCACCCACCCAGAGACCAACCCATCTCACCCTTGGGATCCCGTTATAACATCAAAGTTAGAAGAGATTTTGGAGTGTAGAATGCTATAATATTATTCTCACTCATAAAGGAGCATGGGAACAGAGGGTTGGGACCTTGGGAGTTTGCCTGGGATTGCGAGAGATCTAGAAACCATGTGGCAGGAGGTCAATAAAAGGAACTGGGTGTTAGCCTGAAGAAGAGAAGGTTTAGGGGGTCATGAAAGCTGTCTTCAAATTGCACATGTTTAACATGTATTGGATGACTTGCTGTCTGGTGGGGAAGGGAGAAAAATTGGGAACACAAGGTTTTTCAAGAATGAATGTTGAAAACTGTATTTTGAAAATAAAAAGCCATTATTAAAAAAAAAAGAAAGAAAGAAAGAAAGAAAGCTGTCTTCAGTATCTGAAGGTCCATTGTATAGAAAAGGGGTATGGATGAGGAATATATCACATCTGTGACTGGGAGACAATCCATATCACTAGGTCACAGTGATCATAAAAAGACCAAATAGACAATTTTGATTACATAAAATTAAAAATCTTCTGTGCAAACAAAATCAATTTAGGAAAAACATCTCTGCAAGGGTTACTGGAGCCAGCTTGGCCAGGTTTGCAAGCCCCGATTGCTCAATTTTCAGTCTAGACTTCAAAAAGGGATGGACAAAATGCTGATAATGTAAATTAAACTTAAAAGTGTGTCCTGCATACATTTTCCACTGAAGAACTGGTTGGCAAAAACATTTACCAGGACACTACTGAAATGGGGAAATGATAAAAGCCTGATATCACAGATATAAAAGGAACTGACACAAACCCATGCTTTAAGAGCCATATCCTAGTGTATAAATTGCTCAACAGATATGAAAATGATTTTCTAAAGAATTTCAAGCTATGACTGACCATGGGAAATCATTCTCCAAACTGTTAAAAATAAAGAGAAATAAATAAAAGTAAAACAACTCTGAGGTCTCATCCCACGCTCTGCACATTAACAAGGGTGACACAAATTGGCAACATTCACACAAGTTCTCAAAATTGGCGTCATCCTTGATCACTGAAAATATCCAATGAGTTGCTAAATCCTGTCATCCCCCCCGCCCCGCAACATCTCTTGCATATGTCCCCTTCTCTCCACTCACACAATCACTGCCCTAGTTCAAGCTCCTTTCATTTATAATGAAATAATCTGCTTTGTATCTTTCCAATGCAATCCATACTCCACAATTCTCTGAAAATGTCATCCCACTATTCAATAAATTCTAGTGGTTCCCTCTGACTTCTAGGATCACACATAAACGCATCTCTGTGGTGTTTAAAGAGCTTCACAATCTAGCCACCTTATCTTTCTGGTCATCTTATTCAATACCTCCTGCTGCATCCTCTATGGAGCAGTCCTACTATATTTCTCACACAATATTCTATCTTCTTTGTTTGGATCTTACCTGTGCCTAGAATATTTTTTTTTCCCTTAACCTCTTCTTTTCAGAGAATCCTTGACTTCCTCAAGCATCACCTCTTGTAGGATGACTTTTCTGGTCTTCCCTCTCCACCCTCCATATCTTCCATATCCTTCTCATTTAAAGCTACCTTCCATCTATGCTGTGTTTATTTTGCATGAACCAATTTTAATGACAATGTTGTCTTCCTATTAAAATATAAACCCCTTGAGGATAAGGACTATATTTTTCCTTTTTCTTTGTATTCCTAGCGCTCAGTAAAGTGTCTGGCATATAGTAAATGCTTAATAAATGTTTGTTGATTGATTATGGGAAAGCAGGAATACTAGCACTCTGTTGAAGCTTTGAACTGCTACAACAGTTCTGGATAAAAATTTAGAATCATATAAGAAAAATAACTGAACATACATATTTTTAAACTTGGTGATATAATTAGGCATATACCCAAAGGGACTCAAAGACAGAAAGAGGAGATTCTTTGCCTTAATTGCCGTCCAGCCTTAAAATGGGGTGTTACCTCAGTCAAACTGACACCTGTTGGAAGACTTTAGCTTAAAAGATGCCCATCACCAGTCATCCTGATTTATATTTGCCATTGGCTCCAGATGGCTCTGGAGAGGAAAGTGAGGCAGGTGACCTTGCACAGCCCTCCCTCATTTAAATCCAAGCCACATGCATGTCATGGCTTCATTTCCCTGATGTCATAGCCATCTTCAGGAATGAAGGACAAACAACAACAAAGGCAGAAACAACAAAATGTTCAGAGCAACACTTTTGTGGTAACAAAATACTGGAAAGAGTGAGCTTTGATTAATTAGGGAACCAAACGAACTATGGTATATGAATATTATGGGATATTATCATGCCATCAGACATGACAAATATAGGAAGTGAGAGAAGCGTGGGAAAAGTTGAATGAACTTAAAACAAAAGACTCAGAAGAAAAAGAACAAGGTACACAACAGCTGTAAATGAATAAAAATAAACCGAAATCAATGTTAACTGGGGAAAAAATAACCAGATCAATAATGGTCCAGGAGAACAGTTCATCAAATATAGAGCCTTCCTCTGAGCAGAGCTGGGAGAATATAAGTACAGAATACCATCAATATTGTCAGATGAGGTCACAAGGCCAGTTGTTTTTGTTTAGCTGTTTTTCTTCATATAAAGGAGGGTCCAATGCTGATGAGGTAAGGGTAGATCCAGAAATGACAGTGATTTAAAACCAAAAGAAATAAAAAAAAGTTATATTTAAAAATAAAAAAGTAAGTATTATAGAAGAATAAGAGAAGGAAGAAAAGGGAGAAAAGAGGAAAGAAAACAAGGAAGGAAAGCAGGAAAGAAGAAAAAAAGGAAGGGAGGAAGAAAAGGAAAGGAGAGAGGGAGGAAGAGAGGAAAGGAAGGAAGGGAGAAAGGAGGAAGAGGTGGAGGGGTAGGAAAAGGGAAAGAAAGAAAAAGAGAAAAAAGTTAAAAAGAGAAGAAGAAAAAAAGAAAGGAAGAAATAGAGGGATAATGGAAAGAGGGAAGGAAAGAAATAGAGATGAGAAAGCAAGAAAGAGAGTAGAGTGAAAGAAAAAGAATAAAAAGAAAGAGGAGGAGCAGGAAAAAGAAGGAAGGGAAGAAAAGGAGGGAGGGAGAAAGAAGGAGAGACAAAAAAAGAGCAAAAGAAAAAGACAGACAGATAGATAGATCCTTCTGCTTGGTGCAAGAGGGTAGAACTGGACCAGGGGGGATCTGAGGGATCAGGGAAGGCAGATTTCAGCTTTGTATGTTAGAATTTCCTAAGTAGAACTATACAACAAAGAAACGGGCAGCCTTGGAGTTAAGTGAGCTCCCATCACTAGAAGTACTTGAGCAGAGTATTTGCCAGGCATAATGTGGGAAGGCTTCCTGCATCAGATAGAACTCAGCCAGATAATAACAACGACCTGGGACATTTGTGTCCAGATTCATAGTTTGCTAAGCACTTTACAGCTCCACTGTGAGACAGATGCCATTGGGGACCACATTTTGCAGATGAGGCTGCCCAGGGGACTTGAGTGACCTGGCCATGTTGTTGCACAGCCAGGAGAGATCAGCCTGGAGATCCGAGTTCCAGTTGCTCCACTAGCTCCCCAACTCAGTTGGAAGAAAGGTCCCTTCCAACTCTATTATTCTGGAGCGAGACAAGACCTTACTTAGTTGAAAGCGCCTAGGGGTCAGAAGACTTGCATTTGAGGTCCAGTCCTACAGATTTCTCTTGAGACTCACTTTCCTTGTCTGTAAAATGGGTGGGCTATCACATGCTCTTCCTATATTATAAGGTGATTTTGAGGAAAGTGCTTTGGAAGACCTAAATGTTGGGGAAATTTGAGTAAAACAGAAAATTGTGGATTGTCAGCTGGAAGGGGCCATGGAGATGGTTATATCCTGTTCATTTTTAGAGATCTGTGTGCAGGTGTTTGGGTACCTACTAAGCTAAGTGGTGCATACCAGGCTTGAAGTCAAGAAGATGTAAGTTCAAATCCAAACTCAGGCAACCACTAGCAGTGTGACCCTTAACCCTGTTTGCCTCAGTTTCCTCATCAGAAAAATGAGCAGGAGCAGGAAATGGCAAACTCTCCTGTATCTCTGCCAAAAAAAACCCAAACAGGGACATGAAAAGTCAGACAAGACTGAAATAACTGAATTAGATCATCAGAAAGACCCTTTCTGAGGTTCAAGCCAGTCTTTCTGTACCAGCTTCTGTTAGAAATTGGTAACAATAATAATATCTGACATTGATTTATGATTTTAAAATCTGCAAAGTCCTTTATGTATTTTAGTTCACTTGGGTTTCAAAAGAACCCTGTGTAGGGAGGTGGTGATAGAGGTCTTATTATCGCCAACTTACACTTGAGAAGTTTAAATAACTTACCTATGATAGGAGCTAGGTGAGGTGCCTACAGAGAGATTTGAAGGCAGCCTTTCTGACTGAGCCCGGGACTCTGCTCACCATGCTGATGTCGGAGGCAAAACTGACTCACGACATTTAAGATTGGAATGGGCCCTACAGGGCATCTAGTCCATCCGTGCCACTTGACAGATGAGGAAACTGAGTCCCTGCAAAGCCCCAGTGCAGGGGGGTGAAGGAAGCTGCTTTGAGGGGTTCCTGGTCATGGTCTCAGTCGGGCAGAATATGCTGTTTGAGTGGGCAGTGGGAGACAGCAACTGCCATTCATGTTTGAGGACAGAGGACTCCATCGGCCAAGAGAAAGTTTGGGGGCAGAAGGAGGAGGAAGGGTTCTAGAAATTACCAGTACATCCTTCCTCCCCGAACTGGGGCTCGCAGGAGGACTGAAATAGCTTAGGGAATGCTAACTTCCCTCCTCCAGCGAGCGCGGGGATTAAGGAGGATTTAAATCTCATCTCCGACGCTTAATAGATGTGGGATGCCGGAGAAATCACTAAACAGCTCCGTGCCTCTGGACTTCTGCTTGCATAACCCGAGGATGCTGGACCTCTCCCCTCCAGTTCCTCTGGGCTCCTCTACAGGCGGGCCGCGGGCTCGGCCAGGCCCCCCCCCCCTCCGGGGGGCTTACCCTGTAGTCGCTGGAGGTGACGTAGAAGATGGGCAGGAAGGCCAGCCAGATGATGCACGTGGTGTACATGGTGAAGCCGATGAACTTGGCCTCGTTGAAGTTCTCGGGGCACTTGCGCGTCTTGAAGGCGTAGAGCGTGCAGAGCGCGATGAGCAGCACGTTGTAGGCCAGCGAGGCCAGCATGCCCGAGTCGCGGTGGCTGCAGCGCAGCGTCACCACCTCCCGGCGCTCGGGCGCCGTCTCCTTGCCCGCGCCCGGCGCCTCCGCCAGCAGCCACGCGGCCGCCACCAGCAGCTGGCCCGAGATGAGCGCCAGGCAGATGGCCACCTGCGAGGCCGGGCTGATGAAGCGCGGGCGGCGCGCGCCGGCGCCGCCGCCGAAGATGCGCGCGATGCGGTTGGTCTTGGTGAGCAGCGCCGAGTAGCAGACGGAGAAGGCGGTGCCCAGGCCGAGGCGGCGCAGCGCGCACACGGCCGCCGAGGGCTTGGCCAGGAGCACGAAGGTCATGGCGTAGCAGAGCAGCACGCCGGCCAGCAGGATGTAGCAGAGCTCGCGGCCCGAGGCCTTCACCACGGGCGTGCCGTTGTGCCGCACGAAGACCCCGAGCACGAAGAGCGTGGCCACGACGCCCAGGCAGGAGAGGCTGACGGGGCCCAGGGCCCACGCGTCCCCCCAGCGGATGTACTCCTGCGGCAGCTCCGAGCAGCCCGACAGGCTGGCGTTGGGCCAGAAGCCCAGGCCGCAGTCGGCGCAGGTGAACTCGTCCCGCAGGTACTCGTAGGGCTGGCAGGGGATGCAGAGCCAGCAGCAGACGTCCCCGGGCTGCACGCTCTTCATCTCGTGCTGCTGGCAGGGCTCGCTGCAGCGCGAGGCCGGCGGCGCGCGCGAGGCCCACGGGATGAGGCCCGGCTCCAGGCGCAGGCCCTCGGCCCAGTAGCCCACCTTCCGGTAGCGGTAGCGGCCGCCGGCGGCGCGGAGGTACGTGAAGATGTTGTAGCGGCCGATGCCGTCGCCGAAGCGGTCGAAGCGCACCTCGCTGTGGGTGTCGGCCGGGCGGAACGGGGCTGCGGGGAGAGGAGGGGCGCGACGTTAGAGCCCTGAGCCCGGCCCTCACCCGCTCGCCAGATGAGGAAACTGAGTCCATGCAAAGCCCAGTGGAGCGTTTTAAAATTTAAAAAAAAATAATTTATTTCCCCCCCTGAGGCAGTTGGGGTCAAGCCCAGGGTCCCACAGCCAGGAAGGGGGGAGTGTCTGAGGCCACATCTGAACTCGGGCCCTCCTGACTCCAGGGCCGGGGCGCCCGAGCTGCCCCCGAGCTGCTTTGAGGGGCTCCTGGCCGTGACCTTAGTTGGGCAGAATACGCTGCTTGTTGGCTCACCGCTCAGGGCTCACAGACCCAGCCTACACCAAGGCCAACCTGGGATGCCTTTAGTTCCGTTACTGAGCCTTGCCTCGGCGCGGGCTGTAAGCCTCACTCCCTGCCATTCTAGCTCACACTGTCTCCGTATAAACACGCACACACACACCGGCTCTAACGTGTATTTCAACCTATTTAACACGAACGGGACCACCTGCCATCTGGGGAGGGGGGGGGGAGGGGAAAAGTTGGGACAGAGCTCTGCAAGGGTCCAGGCTGAAAATGTATCCATGCATGTGCCTTGTAAATCAACAGCTTTAATGAAAAGAGAGAGAGAGAAACCTTACCCAGTCTCCCAAACGATCCCCTTCCGACACCCCGCCCAACCCCCAGCATAATCTGGACTCTAATGTAATAACTAGCTTCGTTCCCAACTCCAGTTCCTATGGATTCCTACTCTGCTGGGAACCACCCGTCACTTTTACTCTTCTGGACCTCAATTTGTTCATCTCTGAAATGGGTATAATAATAGCGACTATGCTTGGGAAGCTCAAACGAGAACATATCCACAAAACCCTTTGCCAACTTGAAAGCCAGATTGGAATGGCAGCTGTCATTACTTCTGCCCTCGGGGCCGAGTAAGGAAAAGCTTCATCTTTCTCCTGCTGGCCCCCCTCAGCTATTTGCAGACTGATTGCTTCTCCCTGACACTTCTCTCCTCTGGGCCAAACACCCCCAGTTCCTTCGGGGATCCATGTATCCATGGTTTCCATACTCTCAGCATGGGGGCCGTCTTCCTCTGGTTGGGTCCCAGCTGGTTAGTGCCCTACTAAAGACCTGCTTGGAATAAATAGCAGACTCACCTTTCTGCCTGGGTTATCAATGCAAACTAAGCTCGCTCATTAATTAAGTTAATTAATGCACCTTTTGCATCTTGTGATTATTAATAACAATAGCATCTGTAGAGCACTTTAGGGCTTATAAAATGCTTGCAAATAGAATACTATTTTATCCTCACAAACAGCCCAGGCAGGTAGGAGCTCTGATTGCTTCCATCTTAATGAGGAGAGGGGTTCAAGTGACTTGTTTGACATTGCACAGCTAATAACTATCTGGAGACTGATTTGAACTTGGGTTTTCTTGATTTTGTATTAAGCTTTCTCTCTCTCTCTCTTATTATTATTATTATTATTTTTTGCTGAGGCAGTTGGGGTTAAGTGACTTGCCCAGGGTCACACAGCTAGGAAGTGCTAGGTGTCTGAGGCCAGATTTGAACTTGGGTTCTCCTGACTTCAGGGCTGGTGCTCTATCCACTGCGCCACATAGCTGCCCCTCTCTGTATATTTTTGAAAGAAATAAATTTAAACTATCTAAGGTGTCCTATTAGAAAGTAATCTTCTCATACACCTGGATGGAAGTATCTATATGGAAGCCAAGCCATCAGACAGACAGGTCACTCCTGTCATCCAAACCCCCGGTGCTTATCTAGCTTGGCCTTTGGCTCAGTGTTCATTGTACTTGACCTTTCACTCCAAACAAACCGGCCCCCTTGCTAGCTGTCCCCAGTCTTCCTCTGTGCTTTCTTTGTGTGTATTTGGGTGGGCTCTCCATCTCTTACGCACAGGCATGTAGCTTAGGAGAAACGGTGCTGACTGGGGATCAGACAACCGGCCCTTTGGCTCACTGACATGTGGATTTGGGCCGAGGAAATAACTTAACTTCTAGGACCAGTGATATGGTCAACTGCGAAATGAGATTTAGGTAAGATGGCCTCTGAGATTCCTTCCAGATCTGTACCTAGAACTCATTCTTTCCTCATCTCCATACACTGAAATTTTCCCTTCCTTCCTTCCAGGCCCTCCTCAGGTGGTATGGGAAGAGTCATTCTCCATCTGCTTTCTGTACTCCCAAGGTTATATTCATTCCTGATAGTACAGAGTTCTCCTAATAGCATCACCTGAGGAGGGCCTGAACAGAAGGGAAAATTTCAGTGTGTGGAGATGAGGAAGGAATGCGTTCTAGATACAGATCTGGGAGGAATCTCAGAGGCCATCTTACCCAAATCTTCCTCTTTAAAGCTGACTCTGGTTCTCCAGCCAATGAAAAGGCACTCTCCCTCGGCTTGTTTTCCTCACATTTTGTCTGGCTCTCCCCCTCCTGTCTCCCCACCCCACCCACTCACATTATATCCTCTCTATTAGACTATAATTCCTGGGAAAGTAACCATGCTAATTTTTTTTTAACATCTCTGTACCTTAACACTAGGTCAGGGTATTGCACACAGTAGGTCCTTAATAAATATTGAAAAATGGAATCGACACATTACCATCAAACTTGACATTGAGCATGAAATCTTTGTAGAGCCGCTTCCCGTTGACCGGCCGCATGGCGTCACAGAGATGGGTCGTGTTGGGACACAAGGCCTGGTGCATGTTGTGCAAGCTGTGAGCCATGGCATACACAGCGTTGACCACAAACATGATTTTGGACTCCTGCTCAAAGGGTCCCGTCTTGAGCGAGTGGCCCCCGCAGTCCCGCCGGCGGAAGCTACAGCCAAATTTCTGCTCCCAGAATTCTCTAAACCAAGGGTTCCGGCTGTTGTTCCACGGATCAAGGGCTCGAAAGTAAGTGGCAAAGTCACTGATGGGATAGGAGGCCAGCTCGATGGTGAGGGCCCCCTCTGCTGCTCCCTCGTTGCCGGCCACCACACTTTCCAGGGCCCCCCAGCCGTCACTGGCCACCCAGGTGAAGGAGGCATTGAGGCGCTGGGCAGCCGCCAGAAGCTCCCGGGCATCCTCCGAGCGAGCAAACACCACAGCCACGCGGGCACTGGGCTTCTGCATCAGGGCCCGAACCACCCCCTCAAAGGCAGCCCTGCTCATGGCTCGGCCCACCTTCTCCGAAGTGGCCACGCAGATGTTGCGGGCTCGGGCTTCCAGCTCAAAGGCCTCGATGCCAGTCTCCCCATAGTCACCCTCTGAGGCCACAGTAGAGACATAGGTCCAGTTGAAGAAGCGGAGAATCTCAGCCATGGCCTTGGCCTGGTAGAAATCTGGAGGCACCGTGCGAGCAAAGTAATCATAACGGGACTTGTCACTGAGCTTAGCGCTGGTTGACGCATAACTGATCTGTGGGATCTGGAAAAGCCGGAGGAGGTTGGCTACCTGGAAGAGAGAGCAGGGAACAGAGAAGGGTCCCCAGAGTTTCAGACTGAATGATTTATTTGATCCCTGCTGGGGATCAAATCAGGTTCCTAGCTGACTCACTCCCTGGAAAGGACCTCCCAAGGAATGTCTCCATTCCTTGGACACATGGCTTGTGGCTCTGCCCTTCCCACCCTGCTTCTTGAGCTTTAGTGACCTGCTCCCACCATCACTGCTCTACCTTTTCCTCATCCAGGTCCTTCTCACAGTCCCTGTTTTATTGGCAGGACTTAGGTTTCCCTCCCCTAGAGCCCCAGGGGTCTTGCTTCTTACTCTAGAAGTCTGTCCCCTCCAGTGAGAGACTAACTTCTAACCTTTTCTTTCTCAGTGGTTGGGTAGAAATGAGCGATCTAAGTGAAGATCGCTGAGTCAGAGTCACTCTTGTGACCTCATAGATGACCCTGTAAAACCTTTTCACACCAGGCCAGAGATGCTTAAACTAAGGTCAAGAAGACGGCTGAACCATCATCTGTCTGGAAGTCATGGGAAGTCTGCTCTCTGTAAGGGATGGACCAGGGGTGGTGGGCAAGAGCCTGGAGTTCCTCATAATTTCAGGGAGGAGAGGGCTGATTTGAACCAAGGGCTGATCTTCCCTGAGGTAGGGGGAAGGACCAGTTTAGCTCTGGAGATCCCTGAGCAAATCCACAATGGGGGTTTTGGGTCCCTTAGAGTCTGGGCTGGGGTGTGAGGTGTTGGGCATCTTTGTTTCCCCTCTTCACCCCCCCTTCTCCCTCTCCTTCCCACAAGTCGACACAAAAAAAGAAAAAGAAGGAGCCAGAAACAGAAGAATCAGAAAAGGCAGAAGAAAAAGAGGTAGGCATCTTGGAGGAGGCAGGATTTTTGCTTTGAGTTGGATAGCCGGAGGGAGCAGTAGAGTGATTAGGAAAGAGGAAAGAGAAAGGGTTTAAACTATAGCAAGAGATTTGGGAGAAAGGCTTAAAGAGGAGGATTGATGGAGAATCCATAACTGAGCTTGATGGGATAAGGGGTGGCCAGGAAAAGAGAAGGGGAGAGGGGAGAAAACAAAAAAGTAGAGGAAAGAGAAGAAAAAAAAAAGAATGGGAGGAGGCAAGAAGAGAAGAGAAGAAAAAAGGAAAGCTGGTGGAGAAAAGTGAGAGAGAGAAGATGGAGAGCAGAGAGGGCAAAGGGAGATGTGAGTTAGGAAATATAGAAGAAAGCACATAGCTGCCCTCTTCGATTCAAGTTGCCACGCCAGATACTGTCCAGGATATTGAAGGAACTGCTGGATGTGATAGTTGAGTCATTAAGAACTGTCCATGAACTTGGATTTTGTGAGCAGCTACAGGACTAGAGGAAAGCAAATACTCAGATTTGGGAGAAGGGAGAAAAGAAGAATAGAGCATGCAAGCTTTGGGCAGTGGGGGAGGGGGGGATAGATTGTATAATTAAAGGACTAGTTTGGGAATATCTGGAAAAGAAAGCAATGAAAGCCAATAACTTCAAGACATTGTGCCGAAGTAGGTTCATTCCTTTTTTTGACAGAATAATTGGACTGGCAGATCAGGTAGTTGTGGTCAGCTGATAATTGACCTTGATTGGACAAAGACTCTTCCAGACAAGATAGAGAATTGTGGGTTAGGCAACAGTATTAGGTAGAGTTTGTGCTGGTTAAATGTCTGGAGCTAAAGAGTGGCCTGCGAGGAGCTCAGGAGTCCATAGAACTATACTGTTATCCATCTGGTCAGTTAAGGATCCCTTAGAGCTGTAGAAGAGGCCGGTGTCTAGAACAAAGGATGTAGTGGGTTTGCTCTCAGCAGATTCTATAGAGAATTGTCAGAGCACCACACTAAAGGAAGGATGTTTAACTAGCCGGAGGAACATGACCAGGATTTGGGAGACTAAAGATCATGTCACAAAAAGATTGGTTGAAGGAATTGGAGTTGTTTAGCTAGGAGAATAAAACCCTTGGGGGTAGAAAGGAAGACATGACCCTTATTTTCAAGTATCTGCAACACTATCACATAAAAGAAGGCTCCATTTGATTTATTTGTTTGAATCTGGAGGGAAAACTAAAAGTAAAGATCTGAAAGTGCAAAGAGGCAGATTTAGCTTTTTCCATGGGAAGGGAGAACTTCTGAACAATTGGGGCTCTCCAAAGGTGAAACGGTTTGTCTCCAGAAAGAATGAGTTTTCCTCCTTCATTCGAAATCTTCAAGTGACAAATGGATGAGCCCTTGTTGGGAACGTTGCCTAGAGATCCTAGATCAGGTCAGCTCTGAGTTTGGGCTAGGTGATGTTTAAGGGTCCTTCCAGGCCTGAGGAGAGAATGGAAAAGAGAGGGAGAGGAGAAGGGGGAGAAAAGATGGGGGGTGGAGAGGAAGAAGAGGAAAAAGAGAAAGAATGGGGAGAAGAGAAAACAGGGAGGAGAGATGTGTGTGTGTGTGTGTGTGATAGAGATCTGAGAGAAGAAAAAGGAGGAGGAGGAGAGGAAGGCAAGGAGGAGGAGAAAATAGAAAAGAATGGGGAAGAGGAATGAGAATTGGAAAGGATGGGGAGGAAAGAAGAGAAGAAAAGGGGAAGAGAAAGGGAAAGGGAAAGGATGGGGAAAGGGGGAGAGACAGAGGCAGAAGAAAAGAAGGGCGAGTAGGAAGACTGGGGAGGGAAGAGGCAAGGGAAAGGAGAACAGAATAAGAGGAGCAGGAATTGAGGAGAAGGGAAGCAGAAGAAGGAGGAGAGAAGGGGACTATAGGGGAAATGAGATGGGAGAAGATTGCAGAGAGAGAGCGCCCGGGTTAGGGGGAGCGAAGAAAAGGCTTAAGCCTCGTGCCTTCCCCCTCTCCACCCAGGACAAGAAGACCGAGGCGGCCATCAAGATCCAGGCCTGGTGGAGAGGCCTGCTGGTGCGGCGGACGCTGCTGCACGCGGCGCTGCGAGCCTGGATCATCCAGTGCTGGTGGCGCGCGGCGCTGGCCCGCGCCCTGGACAAGCGGCGCCGGACCATGCTGCTGCTGTACTCGCGGCAGGAGGGCGCCGTGGTCAAGCTGCAGGCGCGGGCGCGCATGTGGCGCATCCGCCGCTGCTTCTGCCGGGCGCGGGCGGCCGCCTGCATCATCCAGGCGTACTGGCGCTGGTACGCCAGCCGGCACCGCAAGCTGCAGAGCAGCCACACGACGGCCGAGCACTTGGAGATCGATATAAAGATTCTGGTTTAGAAATTCCGGGGCCCTGCGGACGGGGCTAGCGGGGGAGGGGCCCCGGAGAACTCTACCTCTTTCAATAAAGAGTATGGACTGGATAGGCCCGGCTCGGCCCGGCCGCTGCCTTCGGCCTCTGCCCCACGGCCCCGGGCAGCCCCGCACTCGGGACCGGGCAGGGCCCTTGCGGAGAGCATCTCGCGCCAGCCCAACTGTCTCCAAAGGGAAAGCCAAGGGCCCTTCCTCCCCCAGCAGAGGGTCCGGGAATCCTCGCTCCCGGCACGTTAGGAACAGTCCCCTTTCCTCCCCTTTTCTCGCTCCCTCTGCCTCAGGCTGTACTGTGCACAGCCACTGCGAGTCTTGGGGGTGGGGCCAGCTGGGTTTTGGGGGGTCTGCCCTTGGCAAAGGACCACCGCCCGGTGGAGTGCCTTAGGGACTGGACAGCTCCAGCTGAGAATGAGATAGCTGGCAATGAGAGGGTGGGGGAAGGGAAAGGAGGGGAAACCCTGGTCCTGGACCTTGTGTCCCCAAGGGCCAGAATGGCAGATGGTAAGAGCAGACAAGACCTCAGCTGGGCCTGCATTGGCTCACCCCTCCCCAGGGGCCTCCGAAACAGGATTCCCTCTTCAAACCTTCAGACAGAGCTAGATGCTGAGGGAAGGAGAAAGGGACTGATGTATGTATGTATGTATGTATGTGGACGTGTGCATGTATGTATATGGATGGCCTGGCCGCCTCCTGACATGTGGGTGTCCCTGCCATATATCCCCACCCTCTGCTTCCTACTTCTTTCCCTCCCACTCATCCTATCCAGGCATCTGTCCACCCCTCTCTCCGTGTTTCATTCAGTCTTTGTCTGGCCCTTCTTTCTGCTTCCATCTCTAAATTGTCTTCCCGTCTTTGAGTCCGTCTCTGTCTTCTGTCTCCAACTTTCTCTGGGAATCCCGGTCTCTCACTACCTGTTTGTTTCTATTCGGAAGTTTCAGCGGAATACTGGAAAAAACACAGGGCGGGATGTCATGAAGACTGGATCAAATCTTGCCCGAGATTTTAGTTCAGTGGTCATTGGCAAATGACTCCACCCTTAAGACTCAGATTTCTTCTAAAACTTGGAGAGCCTCTGCCTCCCGAGGTGCTTTTGAGGATCGGATTCTGCCCATTCTTTTCCTGGTTTCCTTTTTTTTTTGCTCTGCCCCTGTGTCCTCCAATCTCTATTTTTCTCCTCTCCCTCCCACCCCCAGTGTTTCTTGCCCGGTCTTTCCATTTCACGACGCGTCTTGCCATCTCGATCCCTATTTCTCCGGATCTCTCCCTCTCCCTGTTTTACCCCCATCCCTGTTACCTGAATCCCGCCCGCTGAGTCTGCTTCTTCACCTCCCCTTCCACCACACCCTCTGTGTCTGTGTGTCTTTCTCTGTCTCCCCTCCTCTGGCTCCATCAGGGCAATCTAAACATGAATGGGCTCTTGGGAAGCTCTTCCAGCAAAGGCTTCCTCCCCCAACGTATCAGGCATGGATTGGACTAGATGCCCACCGAGAGAGCTGGGGGAGGCTGAGATTCTGCGCTGTCACTTCTCAGCCTGCCCCCTCTCAGACCCGGCTCTCGGAGAACCGCTCTCCCCCGCGCACACGCTCCCTCTCTGCCTCGGACTCCCTCTGCTGTTTGTCCTTCTACCTCCTCCTCTGTTGCGGTATTTCAGTCTCTCTGCCTGCGTCTCCCGTCCTCCGTCTCCCGCGTCCGCGCCGCCTTCGCCCTCGCCCCCGGCCAAGCCCCTCCACCCCTGTCCGGACCCCCTCCCCGCGGACCTGGATGGAGACGTCGCTGTAGGAGCCGCCGATGACGCCGGTGATGGCTGTGGGCGGCTCGCCGTGGATGGCGTAGGAGCCGTCGGGGCACACGTGGCGGGAGCCCGGGGCGCCGCGGCTGAGGGAGGCGCGCACGAAGTCCAGGGCCTGCTCCAGTGCGTGCGTGTCGGTGGAGCAGCTGTCGAGGATGTGCGCGCCCAGGCGCACGCCGGGGAGCAGCCGCGGGTCGCCGTTGATGCGGTCCAGGGCGAAGAGCATGGCCTCCAGGCGCTGCACCCCGCGCTGTTCGTTCACGGGGCCGCCGCACTCCCCGTTCCCCCCAGCCCCCGGGACCCCCTTCTGGTGCACCGGGAACAGCCCGCCCAGAACCAGGTCCCCCGCCAGGCTTAGGGTCTTCTTGCCTGGGCTCCCAGCGCCCGCCTCGCCCCCACCCTCGGCTCCCCACGGCAGCAGCAGCAGCAGCAGCAAAGGCAGAGCTGGCCCCATTTGGAGGGCACCTGACCGAGGCCCGGGGTGGGGCCAGGGAGAGGAGCCGGAGAAAAAAGAAGGGAGAGAAGACAAAAGGAGGAGAGAGATGGGGAGAATGAAAGGGAGAGAGAAGAGGTGCAGGAAGAGAAAGGGAAGAAAGAAAGGGAGGAAAGAGGAGAAGGGGGAGCACAGATGGGAACCAGAAGGGGAGAGCGAGAGAAGAAAAGATAAAACAAAGAGAAAGGGGAGGTGTGAGGGGGAGGAGGAGAAGGAAGAGGAGGAGGAGAGGAGAAGTGATGGGAGAAATAGGAGGTAGGGTGAGGAGAAAGGGAAAAACAGAAAAGGGAGGAGAGAGAAAAGGAAGATGAAACAAGTAGGCAGGTTGGGAAGAGAAAGAGAAAGGAGGAAAAGAAATAATGAAAAGCTAGAGGAGAGAAGACAGAAATGAGGGAAGAGAAGGAAGATGGGACAAAAATTCACTGGGAAGAGTAGGAAAGAGGACTTTAGATGAAAGTGAAGGAATAGGAAGCAGTGGGTTGGGAAAAACCTAATAGGCTAGAGTGAAAAAAGACAGTGAGGATTAAAAGGAGTGGGAGAGGAGAGAAAGCAGAGAACAGCACCTGCAGAGAGACAGAAACATGGAAGCTGGGTGAAAGGGAAAACCCAGTGGGCTTCCCTAACACTCCCACCTCACATATTCAATCACACTCAAGAGAAATGAGAGTTTGTCCTCCCTCCTGTGAATCCAGGACCAGAGGGGAAAAAAAAACGATTATTCATCAAGCTAAAGGGGTGACAGTGACTGACTTCTGACCTATTTCCTAGGGTCCCATTTCTTTCTCTTCCCTTCAGTTGAACACTACGTGGTCCCTGATCTTTTCCAGGGGATGACATAATGGGGAAGGAGAAATGGGGAGAGGAGAAAGAGGAGAGAAGGAGAGAGAAAGAGGAGAGAAAAGGAGAGAGGGAGAGAGGAGGAAGAGGGGGAGAGGGGAGAGACAGACAAGACAGAGAGACATAGAGACAGAGACACACACACACACAGAGACAGAGACAGAGAGACAGAGAGGAGAAAGAAAGGAAAGAGAGGGAAAGGAAAGAGAGAGAGAGGTTGAGAATTTTTCAACTGGGTCTGGAAAAGGAGACAAGGCCTTGGTCAGAAGTGGAGGGCAAATGGTACAACATTCTTAGATACCTGGTATAAAAAGCACAGTCTCTGGTAAGGACCTCTCCATAACATCACTGTATACTGAGAATCCCTGATCTGGGTGGTTCAGTGTCTGGGCAATGCCTAGGCAGAGGCTCTTTTAAGAAGAGGAAGAGGGCCTAGGACAAAACTGCATGAACCCAGATGTCTTTCCAGTATCATATGGTCCCCTTCCAGTCTGTTTTTGCTGATGGATTCCCAATAATGGATGGGAGCGGGGGGGGGGGGGGGGGGGGGGGGGGGGGGGGGGAACGAGAGAGAAATCAGGCATTTCAAGCTCCTGTAGAGTTGACTGCTACGGCCGAGTGACTGTGTACAGGTGTATGTGGCTGCCTGTGGACATACAGGTGGGTGTGTCTGTGCATTTGTGCGTGTCTTTTTCAGTGTGTGATCAGATTTGTGTGTCAGGATGTGTGTGATTCCGGTCAGAAATGTGGGAGAAGTTGGTTAGTTCCTACACTTTCCCTGAGGCATCACAAAAGCACCAAAGATCCTGTCTGTTACCCTCAGGTATAAGGGTGGAGTCAGGAAAAGGAGATGCTGTTTCAGTGACTCAGTTTCCTCAGCTTGGCAAATATCTCCATCTGTCTCTGGCTCCTCTCCTCCTACCCCCCAGTCTAAACAATTTTGCCAAAGAGTTCTTTGTCACCAGCACACACGCAGCTCTCCCTACTCACATCCACACAGAGACTTCTTGATGCTCATACACAGTCCTGCAGCTACATGTACACACCACTTCCCTGGAAAGTGTCACCTTCCCATGGTACATGACTCGGGAAACTGAGGTCCAGGGAAAGGAGGTACTTGTTCGGGGTCACCTAGTTAGGTTTGAAATGTTCTGACGATCCAACCCAAGGTTTCTGACGTCCCCTAGGGCCCCCTGTCCTTAACTGTTTTCTCCTCTGGTTCAATGGGGTCTATCCCCTTAGGGAAACCTCATCTCTGCCCCCCCATTTATATATACGGGGTTAACCCCCTTCTCTCCATAAGGGAATATAAGACACTGTGAGGATCCAGGAATAGGAGGAGAGACAGAGAAATGGAGGAGGCGGAATTACTCTAGAGACGGGGGATCCAAAAGGGGTGACAATCAGAGAAGGGGGGAATGGACGTGGGGGAGGGGGAACAGGAGGAAGGAAGAGAGACAAGAGACAGAAACCAGAAGTGGGAGACAGGGAGGGGGTTGAAAGGACAAGGAAAAAGACAGAACCGGGGGTGTGGGGGAGAGATGCAGAGATGCTGACGGGGGAGAGGTGGCCTGAGAAAACGACAGAGAGACACTGAAGGGAGACAGAGGCAGTGATGGAGGGACCCAGCCTGAGTCAGAGCCTTGAGGTAGAAGAGGAAGGCAGGATGGGGCTCATCTTCTCCACCTTCAGGGGCTCTTGGGACTGGGACAGGGCGGCCCCGCAGGCTCACCTTACCTGCCTCGGCTCCGAAGAGACGGAGCTCAGCTCAGCCGGCTGTTTGGGTTCTGGGCTCCTGGCTTCCCCGTCTGGCTCTGGCTCTGGCTCCGGCTCCGGCTCCGGCTCCGGCCCGGGCTCCGAGCCGCTCTCCTGCCGCCCAGCTCTCCCCGCCGCTTTCATTCCCGCCCGCCCCGCCCCCGGCCCCTCCTCCCCTTTCCTCCCTGCTGGCTCTGCCCGCTCCGTCACTCCTCAGGCCCCCCCTTTCCCTCTCCTTTCTCCCCCTTACCCTCTCCATCGGCCCCCCAGCCCTCCCTTTCTGCGACTTCTCCCCCCTGCTCGTTGCTCCTCCCTCCGGCTACCTCTCCCGCCCTCCCAGCTCCGGAGCTGTCCGGGCCCAGGTGCTGAACTCAAAACTAGGGGGCCTCGGAGGTGCCTTTGGAGACCTGCCCAGGGACCGGCCGCCCCCGAGTGCCCCTCTGCTCGCCCCGGACTCATCCCTCGGCCCCAGACTGGCCACTTTCCATCCTCTGGTCCCAAGATCCTCCGTCCTCTGGCCCCCAGCACCTATGGCCTATGCTCCTGCCCAACAGCACCCACTTCTCCCTGGAGAGGAAGGCCGGGCTCACTGAGGGCAGCTGAGGGCGTTGGGGTTACCCCTGTGCCCCCACAGTGCCCCTCTCCCCCTTTCTTCCCTGGAGGTTGAGCTGTAGTAACCCGGAGACAGGAAGATGCGGGGGGCCGGGGTCCCTCTGTCAGTTCATGGGACTCTTTTTTTAATCTGTAAGTGACTGCACGTGGACTCCTACAGACACATTCCCGGACCGTCCTTTCCCTTTCTGACAGCCTGATGCTCTGAGACGTTCCTGGGACTCGGGTAACACGTGTCAAAGGGCTCGAGGGGCTTCTCCATGTAAACTGTTCCTGCTCACGGGGGCCTGGCCGTGCCCAGCCTGCAAGTGTCCTGGCTTCCGCACACGCAGGGACACAAATGTGTCTGCACGTGTGTGAGCCAGAGGGCAGGAGGCCACGGCCCTGCCTCCTCCTCCCCCACCAGCAGGCGGCTTTGCAGGCAGCCTGACTCCGTCCTGGTCCAGGTCTGGGGGGGAGAGGAGGGAGTGGAGGGGCGCTTCTCTCACTTTCCTTCAGCTCCCAGGCCCCAGAATGGGGGTCCAGGTTTCCCAGCAGATAGCTGGGAGGCAGACCAGCCTGGGATGGGAGTAAGGTAAGAAGATATGGAGGAGGAACCCAGGCTTTCATGTGCAAGACATATTCTGATTGGCTCTAAAGGGTGGATGTTTCAGGGATAAAAATTTCCATTATATGTTAAGGGAAAAAAAACCAAAAAACGACACAAGAAAGTATCCCTAGACTGTCCAGTAAGGTAATGAGGTCTCCCCACAAAGCCGGGATGCCCGATTGCCAGTAACAGATTCTGTTCAGGTTTGGGTTCGCTGAGACGTTCCATGGGTCACTGCCCACCCAGAGAGCATGTGCTCTGTGGAGGGACTGAGAGCGAGCCCACGTGCATCAGGACCTGCTAGGGCAGTAGAGACGGGAAGCCCAGGGAGGGCAACATCTCTGGGAGGAAGCTCTTGGCTCTCCTTCCCTCCCCCAAAACCTGTCCAGTCCTCGCGCTTCCGCAGGCAGAGTCGCAGCTGCTCTTAGGCCATCGATGCCACACCGAAGGGCGTCGGGCAAATGGGGCAGAGAGGCCGGGGAGCAGAGGAGTCATCCCACCATCCCGAGCACAGAACTCCTCCTGCCAACGGGCAGATCCAACCCTGCCCTCCCAGACGGGGCCCTCACAAGTGTCCCATGGGCACACACACTAATGGGTACATAAAACGACCCTAGTGGACAACAAACAAAATGCCAGTCACCTGGGGAAACACTCATACTGATTTGGGGGCCATTTAAAGGGCAGGTTCATTCTCCCTGAGTCCCTGTTTCCATAAGGCAGAGGAGTATAGACTTATAGCCCCAAGGGACCTTAGAGACCATAGATTACAGATGTGGAAACTGAGGCATAGAAGCACCTGACTTGCTAATGCTTGGACAGGTAGGATCTGAAGTCAGGCCATCCTCCTAACTTCAAACCCAACACATTAACTACACCCTGACACCAGGACAAAAGCCCCACCCCAGGAAGCCTTGCAGCAGAGGGATGAGACCCCAAGCCTGCCAGAAGAAGCTGGAGAGAGCGGCCCCTGCTCTGGGTCCTGTGGATGAAGCCCCCGGGGTTTAAGGAAGTGAAGGCGAGCACACAGACACACACACACCCGAGACAAAGGCACACGTTCAAACACGAGTGGGGCCCCTCTTCACTTGCGCCTGAGACCCTCGAACCAGGAAGGCACAAGCCAGCTGCCCTCTGAGCCCTCAGGAAATGTCAGCCCCGAGTGTGTGGGCACCGTCCCGCCAGCTGTAGGGTGTCCCTGATACCGGTCATTAAATCACAGTGGGGTGCCTGAGGGGCCCGAGGCAGAACATCCCCTGAGCCCAGGCTGGGCCTTCCATTCAGACACTACCTCTGCTCCTAGGGTGGCCCCCCACCTACTCCAGCGACCCAGGAGTATGGGTCTGGGACTAAAGGACACAGAAGGCGGGCAGTGTAGTGCAATGGTGAGGCTCCATCAAGGCCCCTGGGTTCATGGGACACTCCCGGTGTGACTCCCCGGGACCTCAGTGTCTTCCTCCATAAAATCAGAGGGCCGGACTAAATGTCACTGAAGTCTTCCATCTCTGGATCTACAACCCTTAGAAAACAGCAGGGGGCCCCAGCCCCCTCCCCGTGATGGCTCCTGCAGTGAGTTCCTGCCTTCCACCTTGATGATCCCCTTACTCCCGGGAGACCCTGGAAGCGTCGTTTCCCTCCAGTGCAGCCTTGTGCGTGGTGACCCTGAGAGAGCTGGCAGGGTATGATCGGCAGCAACCCTCAGGGGTCCTGGGCCAGGAAAGAAATCTCCAGCTTGAGTCTGAGTGAAACGAAAATCATCTGCTTTATTCTGGATCCTAAAAGTCCCAATGTGAGTCTGAAAAAGACTGATGAGGGAGGGGCAAAATGGGAGGGAAGAGACTGCCCCCTCCAGCTGGCTGGGAATAACAGGCCAGGGAGAGAGGAGAAAGAACAGAGCAAAGAGCTCGGGGTGCAGGGGACCAAGATAACCCCCAGCCTGGTCAGCAGGCGGCAGCCCCACGGGGTCAGCTGGGGCTGCACTGGGCCCCAGCCCTCAGAGCGAGGATCTAGGGGAGAGGGGCGAGAGGCAGGCCCGGCCAGGCCAGGTCAGAGGTGGGGAAGGACGAATTTGATCAGTTCCTCTTTGATTAAGCCCCAGGAGAGGGGGGCTGAGAGGCAGAGGCCTGGACCACAAGGGGCACCTACTCCTCATCCTTCTCCGGGGTGCTGCGCTCCTTGGCCCACTTGGGCCCGGGGGGCTCAGCCTCGTGGCTAAAGCGGAGGTCACCCGAGGCTCCTTCTCCCTCCAGGTCAAGCTCTTCGAAGGAGGAACCACTGGCCCCCGACTCGCTGTAGCTGTGCTCGCTCCGGTTATCGGCGTCATCCCAGCCGCGACCCACCACACCGGGGGACAGGGTGGAGGTGGCAGCCGAGTTCTCGCGGCTCCCGGGGCCTGCGTCCAGACTGACAGAGCTGGTATCACTCAGTGTGTCAGCTCCTGGGGCAGGAGGGAAATGGAGAGGCTGGTGAGTGGGGGGCCGGGGCACGGCACAGCCCGGGCTTCCTCCGAGGAACCTGGGGCTTCCCAAAGGCAGGACTGAGCCCACCTGAGAAAGTGTCCGGGCAGGGGACCAGTACAAGTGGGAGAGGGACAACTCCCCCATCACTGGACAAGACCTATGAAAAAGAGGTGCCCCCCCACCACAATCAGCCAAAGTATTTCTGCCCCTGTCACCGAGAGGGAAGGGAGGAAAGGCGGGAGGGAGAGTGCGGACCTTGGCTCTGCTGGCCCACCTCTCGGTGTTAGCCATGCTTCCCTGCATTCTCACAAAGCCCCCCCCCCCCCAACCCCCCCCCCCCCCCCCCCCCCCCCCCCCCCGCTCTTGGCCGATGAACCTGGCTCTTTCTTGGCTCTAATGTTCTCTATGGCCCTGGGGAGCGTGGGGTGGAAGGGAGAACAAAGGCACTGAGAGCAGTCCCCACCTTCTCCCCGATACACTGTCCTCTTGCCAAGGTCTGGGGAGCAACAAACCAGAGATGTCCCCTGGCTAAAGATGGTGCAGAGAAAGGATATAACTGGGCTGCCCGTACACGGGCCCCTTAAGAAGCAGAATCTGGCTGCTGAGAAATGGAGGCAGCAGGCCCAGGAGGCGTTTGTCTCTGGGAGAAAGCCAGGGAGGGGTTTGGGACTCTTTGGCCCGACTTGACCTCAGACCAAGGAGCACAGGATGTGTCCCCTGAGAGCTAGAGTTGGAGAGACCGGTCAGTGCCCCAAGATGTCATCTTTAAAGCCTCAGCAGCAGCCTGTCCCCTCTTGGTAACCCCATGGCTCCAATGCACTCCCTAGATTTGCAGTCCCCAAAAGGGGCTACTGAGACCAAGAAGCACCATGGGAGTTCCCTTTCCCCCAACCTGGAACTACCATAAAGGGCCCTTCTGCTCCCTAGGATGAAGCACCAAGGCCTGACAGGCATTGGGCAGCAGGTAGGATCGAGGAGGAGGAGGAGAAGGAGGAGGAGGAGGAGGAAGAGGAGAGGAGGGAGAGCTAAGGGGCCCTGGCTAGTGGTGCTCAAGGAGCAGCAGGGAGGTGTGGGAAGGAGTGCTCCCCACATCCACATGTCTCACTTCTAGTCTTAAACATTTTATCATGCTGCCTTGTCTAAAAATTGGCCATCTTTCCCTTTTGTGGGGAAGGCTACTGGATGAAAGAGGAAAATAGGAAGGGGAAGGGGGAAGCGAGTGCCCCCAGCCTTACTCTTGCAGAGGCAGAGACACACAGGGACTGGGGAGCTGCCTTTTCGCCGCCACCTCAGCCGGGTGCCTAGCCCAGGTGTGGGAGCACTGGGGAGGTGAGAGGTTAGCCGTATTCAGCGAGCATGATGCTTTCCTGGTTCTCCGTCTCCATGGTGATGGTGACAGAGCCCAGAGCCCAGGCGCTGCTGGGGGTGTAAATGCTCTGAATTTCGGGCTGGTCTGGGGTTTTTTGGTTGGTCTTGGTTAGAGCTCTGTGGCAGATCGGAAATCGGGACGGGACAATGGGATGGGGCACCCCCTGGATCTGACGGGGGGTCAGAATTAGGGTTAGCCGCTGGCTTGGATCCTATTGCTTTTTGGAATCCTACAGGGTTGGGCTCAAAAGTCAATGGCGTATGCCGAGTGACAGTATAAAATGACTGCCATTCTGAGACCCCATCAGTTCTGGGATACCAGTCAGACCTCCTGGGAAGGGGAGTGCCTTTCCAGGTAAGCCGAACTGTGGGGGGAGAAGAGAACTGTGGGGGCTGAAGGGGGCCTACTCGTCTCTGGGCTTACTTTGCCCACTCGGGGTGCCAATGGAGTGCCCCCAATGCCAGGATGTCCCATGGAGATGCACCAGGAGGGGCAGAGACTGGAAGGCTCTGTCTGCCTCTGGAGCCAGCCTGGTCACCTTCCTTCTCTCCCGCTGGCTACCCCCTACCCCCCACTCCCATCCCAGGGGCCCAGAGATCAGAAGACAATCTCTCCTCAGCCCTGAGGCAGGACACCCGCTCATCAGCAGCAACACATGTCTCTTTAAATAATAATTAGCGCCCCTGGGGGCCGGCAGAGCTGCCGAACTCCCTCCTCTCTTCTCAGGGCCGCAGACCAAAGGAGAGCCAGCATTGGGAGAGAGGCGGAGGGGGAGGGGGAGGAGGAGCACTTTTCTCCAGCCTTATTAAACTGTCATGTCCTTCCCTCCCGCTCCCTCTGCACGGGCTCTCCTGGGATCTGGGTGCCAGGGGAAGCTGGCAGTCAGCCAGCTGCCCATTTTTCACATCCAACCCCACCTTCTGCCCCACCCCCAGACCCCAAGATCTCAGGCAAATGGGGATGGTGTCTGAGCGCTCGGGGGGGCCGACTCTGCAGCTCCAGGTTAGGCCTAGGGGGCCCTGGGGGAGTGTCCCAGGCAGGGGGCCGTTCTCTTGTACCCTGCTCTGTCTCCCCCTCGGTGCCTCCTGTGCCCTACTTGTGCCCCACCTACCATTGCGGCCATCACAGGATCCTCAACCTGCGGGGTCTCCCTTTCTCCCCGTTTGCCAAGGGGGAGGGTGTCCCAGGAGCAAAGGGTGCATGTCTTTGAAAGGAGGTAAGGACTGCACCCCCTCCCCCTGCACATCCTGAAGCAGGAGCCCCACCGCAATGGAGGGTGAGCAGGGGCTGGCAAAGTCCCACCTCACGCCATAACAATGAATGGGTCAAGAAAAGGGGGGGGGGCTTTGAGCTCCCCTAAGGACTCTCCCCACCCAGACTTCTGAGCTGCCCTTGCTTTGATGGAGGCCAGGGGCCGAGATGGGAAGGACAGCTGGACTAGGGGCAGTTTCAGCAGTCTGGGGGCCCCCTTCCCAGCTCTCTGCCTGGAGGCCCACCTCGGGGGCAGCCATTCAGGCTGCTGGCACTCCCTTGGCCTTAGTTTTCAGGAGGGACCTTGGGGCCTCTGTGTGTCTGGGGACACGGGGAAAGGGGGGTCCCCGGACCTGGAACATGTTCTTGGCCATCCGGGCGGCCAGCTCCTTGGGCCCTGCCTTGCTCTGCCGGGGGGCTCTCCACCTCCACATTGCACTTGCAAGGGCTGGCTCTTGCTCCCTCCCTGGTTCCGTCAGACAATGGGCAGAAAGACCCCAACTCCCCGTCTCTATCTCAGCACAGCCATGGAGTGTTTTCAGCAGAGCAGCCCCCAGAGGGGACATGGGGGCCTTTCCCCTTCCCCTTTCTCAGCCAGGTAGGGAGGCTGGCGACCAGCAGCCAAACCCCTGGGGTTCCAGCTGCTCTTGGAGGAACCCGATGGTCACTATTTAACCCCTAACCCCACAGCCGGGCTTTCTCCCCACAGCCAGCTTAATGTGCAATCAAATATTCATCTCCTCTCCTGGTACTAAATAATACATCAATGTAATAGCAGGCGAGAGCCGGCTAATCACCCCCTTTCACCTCCTGCGTCCCAGCCACGGAGAGACGGGCGGGGCAGGCCGGGCGCCCACCACACGCTGCTGGGTGAGTGGCACGCACCTGGCAGCCGGGAGAGCGAGATCCCGCCCAGGGGTGGGCAGGACGGACCCTGTCAGCACGGAGCAAGCCCATCTGCCCTCCCTGCCAGGGGGCCGGAGGGAAATGGGGGCAGGGGAGAAAAGGGCGTTAGGGCTGGTGACAAGCTTATGGGGGGGAACTCGGCCCCCGAGGGAGCCTGGGGGCCGCAGCCAGCTGGAGGGGGAAAGGCAGAGGAGGGATCAGGGTGCCAGACAGTCCCTCAAGAGCACTGGCAGGCTGTGTTTGGGAGAGGAAGGACTGGGGGGGAGAATGAGGGTGGGAGAGATCGGAAGCTCACTACTCGGCCCAGCCTCTCCTTATTTGCTCCCATCCTGAGGTCTGCTCTGACCTTGCGCCTTGTCCTGTGCCCACAGTGGGGGCACCGAGGATCTCGAGGCTGGTTTGAGGGCACTGTCGGCCTGGGCTGTGCCCCAGGGAGGTAATTAAGTGGCAGATGAACCTAATTGTGTTAGACACAGATCCCTGGGGAGCGAGTCACTGTCTCTCTGCATCCCCTCTTGCACACACTCTCCCCTATTTCCCCGTGACCTTGGCGGCCGAGGAGCCGAGCTGCCCAATGAGGCCGATGGGGGTGATGGCTGGGGACGGGGCTCTGTCCCCTCTGGCAGGAGCCGACGCCTTCCTTACACTGCGCTCCTGCTCCCCCGACCCCAGCTCTGTGACCTCTCACAGGTCACAAAAGGAGCTGCCTGGGCTCAGTCCCTTGGGCCTACTTGGGACTGCCAGAGTAACTTTCTTGTTCAGGCCAAGGGGTCACCACCCAGACTGTATGAAGGACTGGGCCAGGGGAAGTGACCTTTGGTCTGGTCCTTTGGGCCTGAGATAATGGTCGGCTAATAGGGCGCCTTCTCCCTCCCTTCCCCCCAATGAAGCAGTGAGTGGCTGTTTTCCCAAGCTGCCCAAGGGGTATTAGCAGGGTGAGGACGGGGACACAGGCTGGGCTACGCTGGAAACATTCAACCACTGGCTTTCTGAAAATGCAAGGCCCCTTTTCATTTCAATCTGCATTATCATCGTTTCTCTCTCCTTTTTTAAGTCTAGCTCTGTCTTCAGGGTGGCCGGTTTGGGAACATTTCACTGTTCCCCTGGGTCAGTCAGCACGAGCTGCCCCTTGTGGATGCCACTGCAGACTCTCTTGATGGCGCGCATTCCCAGCTGGGGCCCCCAACACCCAGGACATGACCCTCCCTCTCTATTCCCGGATCTGGAAGTCAAACACCGACTTCTTTTCTTTTTTTTTGCTGAGGCAAAGTTGTGTGACTTGCCCAGGGTCACACAACCAGGACGTGCTGAGTGTCTGAGGGCAGATCAGAACTCGGGTCCTCCCGACTCCAAGGCTGGGGCTCTCTCCCCTGCGCCGCCGAGCTGCCCCGAGCACCTACTTCTCTAACTGGTTCGGGTCCTTGGAGGCCAAAGGTCGGCTGAGGGCCCAATGGGGAGGAAAGCGAGCCCTCTCTCTGGCCCTTGCCAGCTTGGGCCCCTGGAAACTTCTCTCAGCGGGGGCGCCCAGACAGAGCCCTCCCTGACGCCGTGCTCGCGGGGATCGGGTGCTCGTCTGCGCCCGGCAGTGCCTGGGAATTCAGCATGTGTGTCTGCCGCCTGCCCCGTCTCTCCGACTGGAGCCGAAGGTCTCCAAGGGCCCCCGGTGTCTACTCCTCCCTCCACGGCCCCTCGAGTGCTCGGCGCACAGCCGGGGAGGCCCGCAGCGGTACCTGAGGTGGGAAGGAGCCCCCCTCCCCCTGCAGGGTACCTGTGACATCCGTCTGGGCGTCATCCGCCTCGGCAGCTGCTCGGCTTTTGCGTTCCGTCTCCTTCACCTCAGGTACGTAGAAGTCACCCTGACGGGCCAGCGGGCACACGAAGTGGATCTGGTCCTGCTGGTAGATCTCCAGTCTGGGGTGGGCACAGAGCTTCCGCTCCTTGGGCAAGGGGAGGAAGAAAAAGGCAGCGTGAGATACCCACAGCACCAGCCTGCAGGGGGTGTTGGGGCCGGGGGGGGGGGGGCAATGAAGCACAGGGAGAGGTGACAGCTTAGGGGTGCAGAGAGAGACAGAGATAACCAGTAGGAGTGGCCTATTTTGGGAACTAGACTTACTGGTGGCACCGAGGGCCTTCTGAGTGTAAGGAGGTGGGAAATAAAAGGTACGTAAAGGAGGAGAAATGAAGCGCATGAGGGAGACATTAGAGACAGACTGGAAAAGCAAAGGGAAGGTTTGAAGGGAATATGGACAAGTAGGAAAGTGTTATAATTTTGATTTAATATTTTAAATATTTGATTTAATTTTTAAAAACCTGCCAAAAAACCCAAACAGTTCAGTTTCTCCACCATCCTCTTTTTTGTTTTGTTTATTGGACGTTTGTTCAATATCTGAGCCAGAAAGAAGTTGGGGAGGGGGTCTGGGTTTGAGACACGCTTTTGTCACTACCTCTAGTCTGACCTTGGCAAGCGCCTTCCCACCCTTGGGCTCAGGTTTCCCCTCTGTATATGAAGGAGTTGGCAGATACGGCCTCTCCAGCTTCTTCCAATTTCCAAATTGTACGAATCACAAAAGGGGCTGCCTCTGCTGGGCCTGTGAGGCAGCCACCCTAAGCCCCATGCCCCCCACCTCTCCATGCCAGCCCAGGAGGTACCAGGGGGTCAGTGAGGCGAGGGGGTTAACAACCGGGAGGTCCAGAAGCCGGGGATCCCCACTGGGTAGCCCCCACTGGGTAGCCCCCATTCCTGGAGACCTCTGTGACCCCTGGCCACAGCACCCCCACCCTGCAGATTAAAAATCTCAGAAAGCTTCTCTGGTGCCGCCCCTGCCCCCCTGTGGGCACTACTCAGCCCCGGCAGGAGCGGTGCCCACGGGCCGAGGGTCCTCAAGGTCTCCCCCCTCCCACTGAGACCCTGGAAGGAGGCGCAGAAAGAAGCCTCAGCTCCAGGAGCGACTGTGCAGGGCAGGGCCAGCAAGGGCTAAATGTGCCAACAGCCCAAGGCAGGAAGCCAAAAGGTCCCTCCTGTCCCCCCCCCCGCCCCCCGCCGGGATCGGAGCCCCTAGGAGAGCGCCCCCTCACACCCCAGCCCCGGATGGGAGGATGGTGGCTCCTCCACGCCGGGCCTGGCCGGGCCGGGCAGCGATCCGGAGGCCGGCCTGGGGGAGAGAGCTGCGAGCCAAGCCTCTTCCTGCCTGGGAGGACAATTAGCCTGTGGATCACAGAGAAGATTACTGGGCCGGCCTCGCCGCTGTCACCCTTGTGCGCCGAGCTCCACAGCGAGCGCACAACGGGGCTATTTTTAGCAGCCACACTCACTCCCAGCTCCCCCACGAGCCCCCTGCCCCGACGGCGAGGAGGTCTCAGCCGGGGGAAGGGCCGCTCCCAGGACTCCGCTCCTCACTCTGGGGCCAGAGGCAAGGGAGAGGGGGAAATGGGGGGGGGGTCTCTCCTTTTCTGGAGAGAAAGGAGGGAAGATCTGACTGCAGGCTATTCTCTGGAGCCTTGCCCAGGCCCTTGGGGAGGAGCCCCTGAGCCCCCTGAAGCACAGGCCACAGCTCCGGAGTCCACTCGACTCCATCCAGACCCACATCCAGGAGCTGCCAGGCCCTGGCACTCGGGAGTGGGGGGAGAGGAAACCCCCTTCTTAGCCACTGGTCTTTGCCCTTTTCTTGACGGGGACCCTCAGGCACAGCTGCCCCTCCCTGAGAGGGGAGTCCATCCCCTACTGTGGAAGCCCTGCTTGGAAAAGGAGAGAGTGGAGAAGGGAGCTGAATGATAGCTGGCTCTTGCCTCATCAGCAGGAGGTCACAGTGGGGGAGGGTGGGACAAAGCAAGCAGGCCTGGCTGACCCCCTGGGGTCCAGTTAATGACTGACCTTCTCAGCATCTCTGGCTCGGCCCTGGGCCTCCAGCTGGTGCAAAGGGCAGCAGTGGGCAAGGCCGCCCCACAGCTGGAGCCTGAGACAGAGCTGGCACGATGGTGCTAATCCTTCAAAAGGCCATGTAAGGCCCACTGATCAGTCTGTGTGTTTGGGGACAGTCTTAGAGGCTGAAGCTCCAGCTGCCCATCCCCCAGCACCCCCCAACCTCACCCTGCTCTTCAGAAAGCTCTGAGGACATGAAGGAAGCAGAACCTTCTGTTACCATCTCCCAGAGTCCTGCACAGCAGGGATGGGTTACCTTGGGTTACATCCCCTGTGGTGACCCCATGCCACCTGCTCTCCCTCAAACCCCTTGCCAGCAAGTGGGGGGCAATTCTGTGGCTGCTGAGCACATCTGCCTCCCTGAGAGAGCCCAGCCTCTGAAGTTGTTCACTGCGGAGGGCTCTGTTGTCATGGAAACCGCATCTTCTATCCTTCCCGTGGCTTCCATCTCAAAACCATCAGGGAGAACAGAGGAACAGAGAAGAGAGAAAAAATGAAGGGCCTGGCAGGCCCAGGCCCAGTCTCTCTCCCTCCCTTTCTCCTCAGATCCTCTCAGGCAGCACACACAGGGAGCCCCTTTTCTCCTGGCCCCCCTTTCCTCTGTGCCGGCATCCCCACCTCTGGCTTGTCCCAGCCCGCAAAGGGAGGCCCTAGAGGAACCTTTCCTTCCTGCCAGGGCTGCCCTGACACCCTGGTCCTGCTCCTTATTCTGCCCAGGGAGCCGCTTGTCAGAATGTGGCACCAAACTAATTAAAATTTCATTTACGGCTCAACTGAAATCATTAAAACACAAGCCAGGTCCTGTCACAATTTACACCTGAGGGGAAGAAAAGGAACAGAAGATGTTAAAGACATTTGTTCTTCCTGGGTACCAGCCTTGGGGGGATAGCAGAAAGGTGAAGATAAAAGGGGGTACAATGCACTCTTCACCTGCTGGCCCTGGCCTCTGAAAACCTGACCACCTCTTCTCCCCAGAGCCCGGCTGGTGAAGAAATAGCGTCTGCTCCAAAGGAACAAGCAGCCTCATGCACACACCGAGGAGAATGGGGAGGGGGATTCCAGAATCCTGCCTTTGTGGCTCTGGGTACATGACTCAATCTCTGTAGGCCCCGACACTTGCCCAGGGTTGTCCATAGAGAGGCCTTGCAGGGCAGCCAGGACCTAAAATACGAAGGAAGGCCAGCAGGCTGTGGGTCCATGGCTTAGAGGGGGGCAATTCTGCCTACCTTTTCCAGGATGTGGTGCTGTAGCCTTGGTGCAGAGGAAGGGGTAAGGCGAGGGTTCAGGAAGTGCAGGGATGTGTGTTCTCCCAGGCCAGTGGAGGAACTCTTCCTGGGTCATCAATCAATCGACTAATTAGCCAATGAGCATTAATTGAGCAATTAATTATGTGCTGCATGCCAGTTACCTAAGCATTTGGGGGCAGAAACAACCCTTGTCTTCAAGAGCCTCACACTCTAACGGAGGAGAGAGCATGGGCATCACTAGGAATGTACAAGAGTGGGAGGAAGGTCATCTTGGAAGGAGACACCTGTAGCCAGGGAGAGGGAAAAGCCTCTTGGAGAAAGTTAGATTGGAGCTGAATCTTGGAGCACTCCAGGGGTGGAGAAGTGGAGGCCAGGAAGGAGGGCACTGGAGGTCCGAAGGCACTGGCAGAAGGCCGGGTAAGTCGGCCCAACCGGCCTGAAGGCAGTGATAGGCCAGAAGCCTGGGAAGGCAGGCAAGGGCTTGCAGGAACAGGGGGGACATGTGGGGAGAGAAGCAGGTTACTCTAACAATCCAGGTGAGAGGTGATCCAGGACTACACTGGGAGGAGGCTGATCTGGGTAGAGACAAGAGTTCAGAGATGCTAGAGACAAGATAAGGCTGGCAATGACTGCATAAGGAGAGGGAGGGGGCGAGGAGGACCAAGGCTGCAAACCTGGAGGGACAGGGGTGCTTGTTCTTGGTGCTGCCCAAAAAGTCTGGAGAGAGGACACAAGGGAAGTTCTGGTTTAGACGCTCTGAGTGTGAAAGGGCCACAGGGTGGCCAATGGGCAGCTAGCTGACAGCAGCACTGCAGCTCGGGAGAGAAAGGAGGGCCAGGTCCAGCATGGGCGAACGCTCTACCCAGAGGTGATGGTTAAAACCATGAGAGAAGGAGGAAAGGGGCACCTTCAGCTTCAGGGGGACCAAGGACGGGGCACTCAGGCCTGGGTAGGAAAGATGAGGAAGCTGGTCCACAGGAGCCGCTGAAGTGGTCAGACCCCATGGGAGAATGGGCCTAAGGCCAAGGCCTATTTCTGCTATCTGCCTACAGACTGTCCAGGGGTGGTAGCTCTCAGGGACCTCAAAGCAGGGCCGGTCCCTGGGCCTTGGAGGGTGGTCAGTAAAGCAAGCCCCTCCCTCCCCCCGGTGACAAACAATTCTGTCACAGTGTCCGTGCTTCCTTCCAGATTGCTGGCTAGGCCCTGGAACAATCTTGCTGAGGACCCTGGGAGCTAAGTCACCAAAGGGAGTGTTTTTCACTAACAGGAGCCTTAAGAGCCCCAAAGGGAAGGAAGGAGGAAGGGTGACGGAGAAGGAGATGTCAGGGTCACATCCACAAGTCCACTGGGCTGTCCCGAGTGTTCTTCAAGTTGTGCTGGAGGAAGAGTCAGCCACCAGCAGCTGGGTCAGCGGTTAGAGGAAGAACACTCTCCTCCAAACTTGAGGAAGTCCTCATGTTGTCCCTAGTGCCAAGTCTGCCTTCCTCCCATCTCATCTTGGAGCAGAAGGGCTGAGCAAGGAGCTACCTGGGAAAAAGATGGTGAGGACTGTGTTCCCCCCTCCCCTCGCCATGGCGGGAGTCCCTGGGCAGCAAACCATCCAGCTGGTAAGCAGCTGTTGCATCCCACCCAAGGGTGGTGGCATTTCAGTGGTGGGTGAAGTGATGCACACTTATTTTTAATTATACAGACAGACCCTCTATGCCTACGCCCCCACATCTCCCCGGCACACGAGGAAGTGCACAAACACACACAGGCGCACACGTGGGGGTGAAGGCCCGGGCATCCCGAGACAGACCCTCCGTGTGACATGTGCAAAGTGCCTGGAGACGCCTCGGCAGGGGGGCTGCCTCACAAACGCGGCACGTCCTTATTATCCTTCCTACCCTGGGAGCTTCTGCCATCTCCTCTCAGCCCGCTCCCAGTGGCCACCAGGCCCCTGCTTGTCTGGGGAGAGGCTGGCCAAGCTAAAATTAAACAGCTTGAAAAGCCACGCAGGAAGCAGGAATGATGTGTTAAAATGAAACACCTCCCGTCACCTCCCATCTCAGGATGTCCCTCTGCAGGGCGGCCCCAGACCAGGTGCTGTGCCCAGTGCTGGGAGCACCAAGGGAGGGAAAGATGGGCGGGGAGAGCAGGGAGCGAAGGGAGCGGCGTGGTTGGGGAGACGAGGCTGGCGCAGGGACGGGAGAGGTGGGTGAGGAGGGAGGAGACGCAGCTGAGGCGGCCGCCGCGGAGATGGAGGGAGAGGGGGAAGCAGAGGCAGCGAGGCTGGGCTGAAGCTGCTGTGCCGGGCCGAGGGCCCCCCGCCTCCCAGTTTTTTCATTTTCACTTCAGGAAAGGCAGGCTGCCATGCAATTTACACCTCAGCTCGGCCTCCTGGAGCTGCCCTGGGCCCAACTCCCCTTGAGAGCTGAGAAGGGAGGATGGAGGCAGCTGTGGGCCAGGAAAAAGAGGGCGGGGAAAGGGGGACACCTCCACTTCAGGTGCAGCCCTTCAAACTCCCAAATGCCAAGAAGCAGTAGGTTCGCTTAGGGGAAGAATGGGGACAAAATGAGCCACAAGCCTGCTTTTCCCAGCCTCCAGACAGCTTCAGGCACAGAGTCTCCCCTAGGCCAAAGCTCCCCCGACCCACTGCAGAGGCCCCCATGGGCTACAGCTTCCTGAACCCCCCCAGAGAGCTGCCCAGGGAGTCAAAGGGGCTAAAGCCAGGGGACTCCAAGGGGAAGGTGGCCGGGAAAGGAGGGAAAGGACTGTGGTTGTGATGGCCCTCAGCAGAGACCCCCAGCTGAGCTTTAGGACTGCATGGCTCACAGAGCCCCTGCACCTCGTGTTTTTAGTGTGTTTTTTAAGAAGGCTGCTCCCTCTAGAAAGTTCTGTGGGCAGCACTGTTGTTCCAAGTGGCAGTGGCATTTCCCTGGAAGAGAAGACCCCGTGGGCCAAAGTGATGACTAACATGGGCTGTGTCCTTTGAAGGAGAAAGGACCTTGGGTCAGCTGAGCCCTCTCATCCTGTGCCTAGGCTGATGGAAAAGTCGCTGATTGATTATCCAGCAGAGGGAAAAGCTGTTCTATGCAGATGGAGCCGTGAAGCAGAGCAACTGGGAACCGGGAGAGGAATAAGTGCCAGCAGGGAAGGACAGGTGGGCAGTCGGGGGGAGAGGACACGGGGAGGGGGGGGTGCTGAGTTTCCTGTGACAGCATCAGTGCCCTCAGCGGGTGGGACGACACCTTCCAGGGGACGCGTTCCTTCTGGGGCCTCTGCGTTACCAGCTGCATTGTGACGGGGGTGGGCCCCTGACCCACCCTTGTCTGGGGATGCACTTTAGGGAGGTGAACCAAGGCCGACCAAGCCCAGGAAGCAAGCGGGCACAGCATATCTCTGCTGGGACTCTAACCCCAAGGCTACGGGACAAAGTTATTGCAACTTTCCTTATTTTTGTAACCTGCCTCCTGATATTAACTCTTATTCTGTCTTGTTCATCTGGGTCCCCGCTGCAGGGAACAAGTCCCCCTGTCGTACCTGAACAGGCAAAGATGGCCAAAGATTGATGCCAGCGGCCCCTGGAGTAAAAAGGTGAGAACCAAGCTCAGCCATGAGCAAGGGGGCCCATGGGCCTGTTCTGGGGGAGATGGAGAGTGTGGCCCCGACGCCATTCAATGTCACCTCAGCAGGAGGCCTCCAGAGGAGGGGCATAGGGAGCTCTGCTGAGCATCAGTAACCTGGACAAAGGCACAGAAGGGCAGGCTCACAGGGCATCAAGTCGGGAGGGAGAGCCCCCAGGGCAGTCAGGAACCAGAGACCCTAACTGGGCAGAGCAGAGGGCGGAGGCTAACCTGAGGCTCCCTGACTTTTTCTTTGCATTCTGGTAAATGCTAGAGACAACCTTCGAACAGTAGTTTTAAACATCATAAGTAAACAGTAAGTTCCAGCCAGGAGTTAGTCACTTTTCTCCTGTCCAAGACTATGGATTCTCTAAAATCTAGCCATGGACCCACAGCGACTACTGACCCTCGGCTGGGCACCTTGGTCTAGCAGGTGAAACTCAATAGGGGTAAAAGAAGTCTTATGTTGGATTCAAAAATCTACTTGCCAAATATGAGATAGAGCAGCTTGTCTGAAACAAGAATGGGGAATTTCCAGGATTTGTGAGCACAAATCCCAATAAAGCACCCAGTGTGCTCGGGTGAGTGTGTGCACTGTGAGAGAGACCTAATCCCGAGCCCCTCTGGGACCGGGGCCGTCTTCCCTTCTGGGAGTCACGCTAAGAGGCCGCTGCTGAGCAGAAGAATGCCCAGTAGGGAACCAGAACGGGAGCTAGCACTACGAGAGGAGAAGCTTCAGTGAGTGAGGAAGGGGACGGCCACCGCCATGTGGAAGACAGACTTCCGCTTGGTGCCAGAGGCCCAAGAGCAGCGGCAGACGTGCAAAGGGGCAATTTAGGGCTGAGAAGGGACTAGTTTCTTTGGAGTCGGAGGCACCCAAAGGTGGGCCGGGTACCTCGGCCGGGTGTGCTCCGCAGAGACTTCTCTTGGTATGGGCTGGACTTGTTGGCCACCGAAGCCTCTTCTAAACCCAACTGCGGCTTTATGATTCCAGGACTAACTGAAGGATCTGAGAGAACAGGGAAGACGGGGGTGAGCCTGAGAGTCAGGGCAGCGCATGGCTGACAAAGTGCCTTAGTCACTGGGTGACCCGGCTCTGGTGATGCTGACCATAAGCCACTGACCCTCTCCAGGCACAGTTCCCCTGTATGTGAGACGTCTGTTTTGGACAACCACTAAGGTTCCTTCCAGTGCGGACTGAGCAAGGGAAGGAGTGGCGGAGGGGACAGGCTAGGGCAGAGACACCAAGGAGGCTCTGGTATTACTCCCAGTAGGCAACTCCTGATTGTTCAATCAGCAAATCAACATTTTCTAAACACCTACTATGTGCCAGGCATTCTGTTAAGCACTGGGGATACAAAAAGAGGCAAAAGGCAGCTCCTTCCCTTCTTGGAGCTCACAATGGGGGAGAAAACAATCAGACAGCACAATATAAATAGGAAATGATTAGTCCAAGGAAAGCTCTAGAATTGGGTGTGTGTGTGTGTGTGTGTGTGTGTGTGCAAAAGGACTCCTGGAAACATGAGATTTTGGTTGCAATACAAAGAAAGCCAGCAAAGCCAGGAGGTGAAGATGAGAAGAGCATCCCAGACATGGGGGGCAGGAGGTTGGGGGGGGTTTGTCCATGGGGCAGCCAGGAGGCCACTGTCATTGGATCCAAGAGAATGTGGTGGGGGAGTGAGGTGTAAGAGCACCAGGAAGGGAGGAAGGGGCCAGCTTATAGAGGCTTTGAATGACCAACAGGACTCCCTAGAAGTGACAGGGAATCTGCTGACGCAGTTCGTGGGAGTGACGCGAGGCCGAGAGGGGAGTGTGATGGTCTGAGTCAGGCTTTAGGAAGATCAGTTTGGTGGCTACACAGAGGATGATGGATGGAGGGGAAGACCTGAGGTAGGCAGACCCACTGGCAGCTGCTGCAACAGTCCAGGCACAAGGAGAGGAGGGCCTGTACCAGTGTCTCAGTGGGCACATTCAAGAGATGTGGCAAAGGGGAAGTGGGCAGGCCTTGGCAACACTGTGGATATGGGCAGCGAGAGGATGACTCCTAGGTTTTTGAGGCTGAGGAACTGGGGGTTTCAGTAACAGGGGAGAGGGGATTGCTAGATAATGATAATGAGTTCAATTTTAGCCCTATTTAGTTTCAAATGTCTCCTGGACATCCGGTTGAAGCCGGGTGAAAGGCAGTTGGAGATATGAAATTGGAGGTCAGCAGAGAGTTTGGGGCAGGAAAGGTAAACTTGAGAATCATCAGCATAGAGGCGATAATTAAATCCACGGGAGCTGATGAGATCACCAAGGGGAGCAGTATAGAGGGACAAGAAAGGGGGGCCTGGGACAAAGCCCTGAGGGACACTTATGAGTATGGTGGAAGCTGGAGGAGAAGCCAGCAAAGGAGAGAGGGAAGGAGCAGTCAGATCAGTGGGAGGAGAAGCAGGAGAGAGGAGTGGTCTGAAAGCCTAAAGAGAAGAGAATATCAGAGGATGGAATAATCAGCAGTTTCAAAGGCCACCACGAGGTAAGAGAATGAGGACTGAGAAAAGGCCATTGGATCTGGTAACTCTTAGATCATCCGTAACTTTGAAGAGGGTAGTTTGGTGGAATGACAAGATCAGAAGCTGGGCTGTAAGGGGTTGTGACAAGAGCAGGAGGAGTGAGTGGATGGAGGAGATGTGGGCACTTATGGGGGCAGGAGGGGAGGAACCAGCTGATGGGAATGGAAGGGCAATTTGCTGGAGAAGAAAGGTTGGAATGGGATCCCTCGGGTAGCTAGATAGGGGGCTTTGGGCTGGTAAGAAGTAAGATCACATCTTCATATGAGACGGGGTAAATGAGGCAAGGATGGCCACCGAGGCTTTTCTCTCTGTCAGGTGAGCCTCTAGAATGGAAGCTGACAAGTGAATTCTAACCCTAACTCTGTACCAATTCTTGTCCCATATGACCTGGACTACCCACCAGCTTCCTAATGGGCCTACTCCATGAAGACTCCCCTTCTAACCACAAGTGTTCTCCCCATCCTTGGACTACAAAAACAACCCTGTCTGTTCCTCTATTTGGGATGTCATTGCGTTCTGTCTCTTATTGTAATTACATACACCATAGCTCCCTTCTCTGCTAGAACACGGAGTCCTTTCATACAAAGATCTCTCTGAGCACTGGTACGGAACAATGCCCACAGGAAGTGCTCAGTGATCATCTACCTGGAAGAATCAAAGACCCAGTGAAGGAGGTGTGCTTGGCTCTCCAAAAAGTGAACAAGAGGTGCCATGGGCCAGAGGCTGTCAAGAGTATTTTGGAGGAGAGCAGACAGCAAGGAACCCGGACCAAGGACGGGGGGGAATCCCTCTTTATCCATTTCCCTCTGTGCCAGTCTGGCCTAATTTGGGGCTTATGTCCATGCTCCCTGCCAGGCTGGATACTAATCATTTTCTCTAGGCTGGGACCAAAGAGCTAATCCACTCCTATTATGTGGCTTTTTATCCAGAGGAGGAAGGACACATGGCCAGACAGCAGTGATTGGTGATAGCTGCAGATTCCCAAGGAGTTCCACTCTGTCTCTCACCTCGTCCCACCTCCTCATGATGGACGCAGTCAGAGGGGACGGCAGGCTGAGAGCAGGGGCTGCTTCCCCGCACTGCCCTGGCGCGTTCCCCGCTTCACCCCGGTGTAAGGCCGCCCACGGCAGGTCAGTGTGAGAGGCCCCAATGCTGTGGGCCGCTCGCCAGCCAGACACGTGTCCCACATTGTGGGCCCAAGGAGGCCCGCCAGGCAGCAGGGCCGCACACACACAGATGGCTTTCGTGGACATAGAGCTCACAGGCTGTGTCTGCCTCTAGGCAAGAAATGAAGGTGGACCATCTAGTGAGAAACTCCCTCTGCTGGATAACCCCAAACCTGCCTGACAGGAGGACGCGGCGCCCATCAGCATTAGGGGAGGGAGATAGGGAGACAAGGGCCTCTGACTGGGGGGGTGAGAGAGGAGCAGCTGCCGCCTCCCTTCCCAAGCCAGGCCTGCCCCAGGGGCCGGGCAGAGGGGGCACTGCCGCCTTCTCACGCCACTCATGCCACTGCCAGTGGGCCTTCTCCCTGGCCCAACATAAGTGGGGGCCTCGCCGTCTGGGCCACAGCACCCTGTGTGATGACAGAACTTGCAGCTTCGGAGCAGATGCTAACTCTGCATGGTTTGCCCCCTGGGGCTGGGAGGTGACGGCTTCAATCAGCCCAAAGCCAACTGCGCACCAATTTGCTGACCTGAGCCCTAGGCTGGTAAGGACGGCTCTTCCTCTCTGACGCCCAGGGCCCAACCAGGTGGCGAGGGGCGGAGTGCTGGGCCGGACTCATCGTCATGAGTTCAAATCTTACTTCCTAGCTGTATCAGGCTGGGCAAGTCACTTCTCCCTGTTTGCCTCTGATTCCTCACCTGTCAAATGAGCTGGAAAAGGAAATGCCAAAACCCTCTGGTATCTTTGCCAAGAAAACCCCAGCTGGGGTCATGAGGAGTCAGACAGATGAACGACTGGAGCCAAGAGCAGCACCCCGGAGCATGAGCCTGGAGCTCATGCACACCGGGGCATGAGCCGCTCAGCGCTCACCTCAGAGACCCAGCTCTCCTGCAGAGGGAGCGCGAGGCCTAAAAGGCCTCCCAGCCGTCCCACCCTCTGCCTCCGCCTCCGCTGCCAGTTTCCCCTTCATTTAACAAGCAGGGATTCACTGAGCCCTCATTACAGGCAAAGATCAGATAACAAGCCCATGGTGGCGGAGTTCTTGCCCAGAAGGCACTTACTTTCAGTTAGAAGATAACAGCTTGTAAACAGGCATTAAACCCTGGAGGGCTGGAGGGAGCTCGCCAGTGACCAGAGGGAATGGGAAAGGCTTCCTGGAGAAGGGCCCACAAAGGCCGGGGAGCCGGTACTTTTGCTCCGAGGCAGAGAGGGGACACTAGGACCTAAGGCCAGAGCGGGGCCGGGAAGGAGCGTGTGCTGGGGAGCAGAGCTGAGAAGGGGAGAGGGCTGCTGAGAGAGGCCGGGGCTGAGCAGTATGTGGCACACCATGGTTGCTGGGTTCTTGGGGGTCTTTTGGAGATCCTTCCAGATGGCTGACTGCTCCCAGCAAGCCCCAGGGGATTCCTAAGCCCAAACCCTCTTGCAGGGGGCCATTGCTGTCCCCTTCCCTTAGTTCCTTCAGTCCAAGGCCAGGATTATTCTTCCCATCTTCTTTCTCCTCTTCCCTTTACTCCATTCCCCCAACTGGCCGGCTGCTGTCAGGCCACGACAAGCTTGCCAGCACCTTCCCATTAGATCAAGAAGGCACACAGAGAGAAGCGCAGGCGTGCCTGAGGGCGCACAGCCCGGCAAACTCAGGGGGCTGCAGACTCCAGAAGGCCTGGAGCCTCCTCAAGCCACTCCTTTCCCTGATTCCACAGTAGAGGGTGGAGAGTCAAGACAGGGAGAAGTAGGGGTGACCCTGCCTCCCTTCCTCAAAGAGCAAAGACAAACACTCAGGGACTTTTGATTTCAGTTCCTTCATGCCAGCTCCTCTCAGGCAGGTTCCTGGGTCTGAGGGTCCTCTCCCCTCCAGGCTCAGCAGGTGCCCCCTGGGCCGGAAGCTAACAGGAACCTCGTCCCCGGAGGCCGAAGAGAGGCTGGATGCCAGAAAGTCTCCCCTAAGGTGGCCGGCTGGCTCTGGCCAGGGGGAACTCCCAGCCTCCCTAGGCTATCCCGAGCACCACAGACCTGGGAGCTCCTTGCTGGCTATCTCCAGTCTGTGATTCAAGGATCAGGGCTACCCAGATCTCACCGCCTGTTCTATCTTCAATGGGCCTGGGCTCCCTGGGGAGGGAGTTTTCAAAGAAGTGACATCACTACTTAGAACACCTAAAAAGTCTTGAGAACTGGGATATACGGGCAGAAGTATCTAAAAGGCAGGCCTCGAGTGGCCTTGGACACCTCTCCCTTTCCATGGCATTTCCACACAAGGTCTGTACTCTCCCAGCGCCCACCACGGCACGGTACTCTGCATTCTGGGAAGCACTTGGGGTTGTGCCCCCATCTCCTCTGAGCCAGCTACTCCAGCATTAGTGCTACTCTCTGGGAACTTGAGTGTGCAGGGGGAGTCAGGAGGACACACATTCAAATCCGGCCTCAGACACTTGCCAGTGGTGTGACCCTAGACAAGTACTTCCCCCTGTTCACCTCAGTTTCCAGAGGGTAAACAAGCTGGAGAAGGAGATGGCACACCGCGCCATGTCTTTGCCAAGAAGATCCCAAATGGTGTCACCAAGAATTGGGCAAGATTGAAAGGACTGGACAGCAAAGATAAGAGAAAGAAGGCCCCACAAAGACAGAACACACATGCGTCACCCTTTTCACAAAGAGTACCCATTTCCTGAGTTATGCCTGGCCAAACTGCGGAGGATGGAGACCGCAGAGTGTTAGTGGGGGATGTCTCTGGCCTCCCTCCCTCCCCGAACGCTAGGAAGACCCTGCTTGGGGTGAGCTCTTCAGCCCATAAGACCTCATCTGTCCTTCTGACTGGATGGCGGGGCCATGAATGCCAGACTTCCTTTGAAGGGAAAATTCTGGCTCAGACATTGCCTTGCTTCTCAGCTGGCGGCACCATGTGGGATTTCTCTGACTTCTTCAGCAAGTCTGCTCAAGTCCTTCTTTGCCTGACTCCTGCTCCCCACAAATGTGCATCCTCAGCCCTCAGCACTTAATAAATACTGGCTACTGACTGTCAGAATATGATTGTCATAATAAATGACAAAGGGACCACTTCAAACTTGGCTATGAAGAACTGCTGCAGCGTGAAAACCAGGAAAACAGCTTATACAATGACAATCATACAGGGAAAAACATCTTCCAAAGGCTCCATTATTCTGATCACTGCAATGCTAAACCACTGATGATGAAATCTACCACCCTCCTCCTGCAAGAAAGAAAACATTTAAAAATGCAGGTTTGGGGAGATGGCCAAAGAGAGACTCTACTAGGCTGGACTATGCATGATTGTTGTGAGGGGTCTGTTTTTTAGCTTGCTTTGAAATGTCCCATGAGGAGGGCGACTGAGAAGGAGAAATAATAAATGTGTCAAAAAAAAAAAAAAAAAGTTTAAAAACCCTGTTGGTTTTTTAGCTTAGGGGAAACCTTAACAGCTTTCCCCTACTTTGTTATCCATTCACACTTTGCCCCAGCCCTCCCTCAAAAACCTCCAATGACCCGTCCTCTGCAGAGCCTGGACTCTTGATTCCACTAGGTTGGTCCAGCTCTGGTCCTTCCCTCAATGACTATACCCAGAGGCCATTGGGGTTCTTGCTAACAGAACCCCAGGAATCACATCATGCAGATCACAGAAAGAACAAGAGTGGAAAGACAGGGCGCAGCCAGCTAGTCCTCTGCCAACTTTAGAGTGGCTGGACATCCCAGGTTAGAGGATGGCCCCTCACAGATTCTGGCTAGGCTAGTAGGAGAGGAGGAGAGAACTTTAAAGGCTGCCTTCTCTGAGGAAAACTCTGTGTAATGGGGCACTCTTCTCAACCTCAGACAGATCTGAAAATGGCCCGGGGGTCTGGGGAGACAGGGTCCTTGGGAGCTGATGGCAGCCCAAATTATGCTGGATGCCAGGGAACAAGGTGATGCTTTTGTCAATGAGACCCTTGGCTAACACTTAATGGGACTGAGGCATTGGACAGCTCTAAGGTTCCAACCCGATGGGGTTCATTCAGCACTCCCAACCCCCACCCCAGGTCATGTCATTACTATCCAGTCACGTCCAACTCTTAGTGACCTGTTTAGGGTTTTCCTGGCAGACGCTGAAGTGGTTTATTATTTCCCTTCCCAGCTCACTTTATAGATGAGGAAACTGAAGCAAACAGGGTGAAGGGACTTGCCCAGAGTCCCCCCAGGAAGAAGTGTCCGAGGCTGGATTTGAACTTGGGAATCCGCCTTCCTGACTCCGGGGCTTTGTCGCTGCCAGCTGCCCCACCCCCTCCCCAGCCGCCCCAGAACCTGCCAGCAGCCGGGAGGAGAGGGCAGAGGCCTGGATGGCAGCCTCAGTCCCCCAGCTCGCCCCCGCCTGCCCCTCTGTGCTTCCTGTCTCAAGCCTGCAACAGAGAGCCAGAGAGAGAGAGGCAGCCTCACCTTGATGTACGTATCCAGGGCGGGATGGACCCTGTGGACGGCCAGATGGATGGACAGCGCGGTGGTGTAGGGGAAGACGGCGGTCACGACATGGCTGGGGGCTGGGAAGGAGAAGATCTTGAACCCAAACTTCTGGTAAAGGCGGATGAGCTCGGGGGATGGTGACTCTTCGCCCTCGCTCAGGATGCTGCCCACGGCATAGCGGCACTTCTCTGCA